>NC_088240.1:58755256-59450256 GCF_036934945.1 Oncorhynchus masou masou
TGCGCTCCCTCGCCCCTTTCGCCCCTCTCCCTCACAGCAGGTGCGTGTCCTTCCCTAACATTTGTTATCTCTAATCCTGCAGGTTCCGAGCACAAAAAGAGCGTAGTAAAGTCTCTCACCACCCTAATCCCTCCATCCCTCAACTCCTTTTTTTGATGGCGTTTTTTTTTTCTCTCTCCATTTTGGGAAGGGAGAGACACTTCACTCTGATTACCACACAGTTTTATCTATCTGGGAGCCCCTTAGAAATTCAGAATCGTGGGGGCTTCGTCTGTTGAGCTCCCCGGTCCCGGCTTTCCCTTTTTGCCCCCGCTACCCGTATCACTTACAGTCATTTTCTGGCAATTAAAAGGGAGCACTGCTGCAGGTTTTTGGCCTGCAGTGTTATGCTACATCACTGATGAATAATTCCTCAGCCTGCAAACTGGAAAGCTAGCCTTTCTTTCATGTGGGGCTTTGTTGATTTACCATTAAAACTTGCTCTGCGGTGGGCTTTGCCGTGGAGGGCTGCTCTGTGGTTTGGTTTGTGATGGAGGGGGAGACATTAAATATGAAGTGTACATATGCTTCGTGTCAGTTTTCTAAAGTCTAAATCTGGTAGAGTGTTGACTCATTTTATATTTCTGCGCATCTGGAAGGCTTGAATTCATATATACTGTTCATTCTTTTCTCAGACACATTGTGCTCAGACTTTATAGTATTACTTCATCTTAATTAATCTTCATCCATTCATTGATTCATATGGCCATTACTGCTTTATTATCGTGGTTACTTATGGGTGATTTGACATCACACACAGGGACGGATCTATCACATAATCACACGCACACAAACATGCATGTATGCACACACGCACTGCCCCCCCCCCCCACACCGTCTCTCTCTTTCTCTTTCTCTTTTTCTTTCTTTCTTTCTCTCTCTCTTTCTCACTCACTCTCACACACACACACACACACACACACACACACACACGCACGCACGCACGCACGCATGCACGCACACACACACACACACACTGGTGTTGACAGTATAGTAAATTAACGATACAGCCCCACTGAATCCATCCCTCTCCCGTGTCCCACAGCAGCCGCTATGTTAACTGCTCAAGCCCTGGGTAATGGATGGCAGCCGGCTCTGTTAACTGCTCCAGCCCTGGGTAATGGATGGCAGCCACTCTGTTAACTGCTCCAGCCCTGGGTAATGGATGGCAGCCACTCTGTTAACTGCTCCAGCCCTCGCTAATGGATGGAAGCCAGCTCTGTTAACTGCTCCAGCTCTGGGTAATGGATGGTTGCCGGCTCTGTTAACTGCTCCAGCCCTGGGTAATGGCTGGCAGCCGGCTCTGTTAACTGTTCCAGCCCTGGGTAATGGATGGCAGCCACTCTGTTAACTGCTCCAGCCCTGGGTATTGGATGGAAGCCATTCTGTTAACTGCTCTAGCCCTGGGTAATGGATGCCAGCCGGCTCTGTTAACTGCTCCAGCCCTGGGTAATGGATGGCAGCCGGCTCTGTAACTGCTCCAGCCCTGGGTAATGGATGGCAGCCAGCTCTGTTAACTGCTCCAGCCCTGGGTAATGGATGGCAGTCGGCTCTGTTAACTGCTCCAGCCCTGGGTAATGGATGGCAGCCGGCTCTGTAACTGCTCCAGCCCTGGGTAATGGATGGCAGCCGGCTCTGTTAACTGCTCCAGCCCTGGGTATTGGATGGCAGCCGGCTCTGTTAACTGCTCCAGCCCTGGGTAATGGATGGCAGCCGGCTCTGTAACTGCTCCAGCCCTGGGTAATGGATGGCAGCCAGCTCTGTTAACTGCTCCAGCCCTGGGTAATGGATGTCAGCCGGCTCTGTTAACTGCTCCAGCCCTGGGTAATGGATGGCAGCCACTCCTCCAGAACCACGGAGAGGGAGAGAAGGCTGGACCCAGGCTACATGGGCCTGGGAGGAAGCAGCTTCCTCCTGTCGCCAATGTCTTTATACCCATCATCTCTTACAGGCTGATATACATAGGTCCATACACAGTCGGAGACACACACAAACATCCCCCTCATACCATCACACACTGAAGACATGATGGTGATAATAGTGGCCGAAGGCATTCTCTCTCTCTCTCTCTCTCTCTCTCTCTCTCTCTCTCTCTCTCTCTCTCTCTCTCTCTCTCTCTCATGAGCTGTGCACTGATCAGCTGTACACACACACACACACACACACACACACACACACACACACACACACACACACACACACACACACACACACACACACACACACACACACACACACACACACACACACACACACACACACACACACACACACACACACACACACACAGCCACTCACTGCCAGGGAACATTACAGACTGACACCTCAAAGTAAGTGTTCACTGTGTGTGTGTGTGTGTGTGTGTCACTGTGTGCTACTAAACACTCACAGAAAATGCATTAGAAAGGCTCTTCACTATGCTGTAGCAGTTTGAATGATATAGCCTAATGCTGCTTCATTGAATTCCATTAATGAACTACTCATTTTAATTGACAATGTGTTACAGTAATATCATGTATTGTAATGCATTATTTAAATCCGTGTAATGACTATGCAAAGCATCCAAATAAAGAAATATTTAAATAAAATCTATTTTAACCCGTCACACTATCATTCTTAATTAGTTAAATTTCTTGTATTTATCAAAATGTTCAAAGGGATGTTCAAACCAAGGATTGCATTTCATATACTGTGCTCCCTCTCTCTGTCTCTCTTGCACGCACACACACACACACACACACACACACACACACACACACACACACACACACACACACACACACACACACACACACACACACACACACACACACACACACACACACACACACACACACACACACACACACACACACACACACAAAATGTACAATACAGTCTGGTGGTGGGTTTTATCCAGCTGCCTCAGAGCAGGAGGAAGACGAGGAAGGGGAGGTTAGGGGGGGGGGGGTGGAAGGTAAATCCTAAATCCGAGAATCCTAACAGTGCGCCCATCTCAGAGACCCGAGGGTGCCCGTGTTTGAGTGACAGCTCTCCTTTCAGTGTCGCTGTGGGACGGGGGAGGGATTAAGGCTGTCTCCCCCTGAAGGGCCATTGTGGCTCAGCGTCTCCCAGCTGCTTCTGCACCCCTCCACAGCTTTCTCTCTCTGGGACGACTGGGCGACAGGGAAAGGAGGAGTGGATGGGAGTGTTTTGGGGGTAGAGGGTGGTGGAGGTGGGGGGTATGGGCAGAACTGACCCCCTTCCTAATTTCATGGTTTTCTTTCTACACAATTTGTTGTGTGGGTGTGTGTGTGTTTGTGTGTTAGTTTGTGCATGTGTGTGTGCCTTGTGTGTGTCATTTCATGTGTGTCTGGACAATACGGATAATATTTTATTGCATAGGAACATCACACACAGACAGAGAAATAACCTCATTACTCAAATAGTCGTTTCTGCTGTCTCGTCATCTGTTGCTCTTATAAGGACAATTTGATGTAATCTAAGGCGAAACATAATGTTGTACGGATTACCATATAGACTTGCAGTTTTACATTGCACCCTGAAAGAAATGCCAGGGGTGCGAGGCCTGTGAGGAGACTTACACGTGTTGCATACTTTTCAGGGAAGAAACATGATAAGATTTCATCAGACTTGTGATCATGGCTGTTGTATGGGGTGGACAGCACAAATGCTCTTGCACCGCACCGCACAGTACGGTCCCCCCCCACCCCCCACCCAGCAATTAAAAACCCAGGTGTGCTCTCTAGTGAGATGCCGCCAGCCCCACACGCACCCAGGTAAAGCCTATGAGGCCTGCAGGCACTCGGTCACATACCTCTGCTCTCTCTCATCCTGCAAACTCTCTCACTTCATTGGCTTGTGATTAATAGTACTCATTTGACTGTTTTGAGTTCTTCTTCAAACAGAGCAAAATCTTAAACTGACGGAGCTTCACCGCTTTGAACTGGATCCATGTTCCCACAGCTGCTTTCTGTCACATTTCCCCCACATCCCACTATTCATCATCCCTCGCTTCACCATTTTGATGATTCATCAGGGTTTTGATGATATTTATGTTGTGATATTGAACCAAAAAACATGACATAAGGTGTACAGAAAATGTTCTTTGTTGTTTTCAAGTCGAATAAAGAAAACAAAGAAGCCAAAAATGATTGGTCTCCAATATTGACTAAATGTATCCAGTCTGTTAGCGGGTTTGAGCAAGGCACAGAATCCCTAACCTTCATCACACAGCGAGGAGTTGTTTGAGATGCAAGGTGATTTGGAGATTGCATACTTTCTGACTGCAATTCAGGGCTCGACTCAATCGGATACGTTTTAGTCGACATCCGCATAGCGGTTGTTTTGTCGGAAGCGGAACTGCGTTAGAGCTGTCAAATCCACATGCGGCTCCCGGCATTATACCTAAAGCGAACATTGCCGTTGGCTGCACGGAGTCACATTTAAGAGAAATCCCATGCAGCCTTGTTAATGTGTTCGGACACTGGAATGTGAGATGTAATCTACACCTCGATTAGGCTGATAGAAAATCATTAAACAAAATAATGAGGATTTCTATCTAGCCTACACTTCTCATTCTGATCTTCTAACGCCAGTGGGACGGGTGTAGCTTCCTGACAATGATCAAGAGCAGCTGCTCACTGATTTGACAGCTCCAATGCAGTTACACCTCCGACACAGTTACACCTTCGACACTGCCAAAACATCAGCTATGTGGGTGTCGGCTATCAGTGGTTGGTGCTTGATCTGATTGACTCTAGGCCTAAGTCAGTCTCAAACACTCGCAGTGTGTGGTGTGTGTGGCCTTTGTGACCCCTGTGTTTTGCGCATAAGGTTTCCCTTGCCTCCCAGCAGGGTGGTGGTTGCAGGGGTGCTGGGAGGGCCACCTCTGGGCTGTGTGGCCCCCGGCATGGAGCAGAGAGGGTGGCATGGCAGGCTGGGCCGGCATAGCTGCCATGTGGCAAGGAACAGAATCTCCGCCGTGGTAGCAGGACGCCAGAGGCCTCATAGGGTCTTGCTGAGACCCTCCAAGGCAATTATACAGCAGCATTCGCCTGCTACATGTCCGCCATATTGAGGGTACTAATTCTAATTCTATGGTCTGCTAGCCCTGCACAGCCAGGGAATGCAGAAGCCTCGTGGAAATTTAGACTTAAACAATGCTTATCATCCCAGAGCAGAGTTTATATCGGTGCCAAACCATGTTTAGTGGTGAAGATCAACAGATATTACATTCAAGCATGTACAGTACACAAATGTATACGTTCACAGAGACACACACACGCATGCACGCACACACAACACACACGTAGGCCCAGACGTATTGCCTTTGTAATTCTTCAACATGAGAGTAAGTCCTTGGGAGAAAAGCCTTGGACTGTAATGTGTGTGCGTGAGGGGTGCACTGTTGCCCCCCTCCTCTCCCTCCCTGTCCCCATCACCCAAACGGAGAGGAGTGGAGGAGTGGAGAGCTCTCTCTTGCTCTCGTCTTCTCTCAGTCTGATGAAAGAAGCTCTGTGATCGCTGCGACAACAAAGAGCCAGACCGTCCATGTTTGGAGGAGCTTCCCCTTTCTTCTCTCCTTCCTCCTCCTCCGTCTCCTCTTCTTACCCCCCTATGATCTCTCTCCCTCTCTTCTCCCTCTCTTCTACCGCCTCCCCCTCTCCTCTCTCTACTCCGTCTCTATCTCTCCCTGCCTGATGCCACTCATTGGCAGCGTGGCAGCTCCCATTCTTCGTGAGGGCTCCACGATACAATCAGGGGACGGAATTAAAAATCAGAAAGTGTCCTTGTCGGGAGGCACCCGGGATGGCACACTTTGATGTCTCCGCGGAAATTTGAAATTCATATGTTGTCACACTTCATTTTACTCCTCTCCTCCCGTCATGTACTATTCAGTCTGAACCGGGAGGAGGAAGGCATTATAAAAGTGTTCGAAGTTCGAACCACTTCTCTTTCTTTTATATTTAATGTTTTTACATGATGAGATGGGAGGGAGACATAATGAATCATTGAATTTCCTTTTGATTGGAGGTAGATTGGGGGTCCTGGGGGGCGCGTGGGTTAGGCAGAAGATGACAAGGGATGAGGATGGGGGGGGGGGGAGAGACTTTGATGGCACATCAGAACCCTGCGCCAAGTCTAAGCGTTCTGACAGGGAAAGGGAAAGTGACTGCCACACACACACACATGCAGAAAGCAGGGAGATAGGAAGGTGGCCAGGGAACTGGGCGCATACACTCAAAGCCATGCGCACATGCACGGACACACACACGCACACACATCCTTCCATAAAACCCAGCCTGCGCTGCATGCGAAAACAAATAAATGCTCACTCCGCACAAGCAAAGTCTACTACTTCAAAATGGCTGACGTGACGCCATTATTAATCCTGTTAACGTTGAAAGGGAACACATCAAAAAGTGCTAACATTACAGACACAAGCGATGTGAACGCTTGGGTCTGAACAACACAACGCTCATTGTAGCTGATCTGAAGGAATTCCCTTCCTTGTTTCGAGAAGTGAGGGAGCATAATTAGGCTTGAATCAAGGCAATTAATAATCCGTGTGTGTGTCTGAGCTGAGGGGACCAAAGAGCTGATGGGTTTAGATGTGCTGTCTAGTCTTTCTGCCTGGAACTCGAGGAAAATCAAGGGGCACAACGTTAAGCCTTGATGGACTCCAAAGACAGTAACAAATGGGCATGGAGGTGGGGTGGAGTGGGGTGTTGATTTTTGGCTGGGCTGGTGGGATGGAGGGGTAGAGGGACTTGGTGGGCGTTGGTCCCCCTTGTCCTGAGTACCCCTGTTCCATCATTAATCTCTCCTGGTGAGCCCCTCTCTCCCCCACTCTGTCCCTTTCTCTCTTCCCCTCTCAGGCCCACTCCCTAAGGTGATGCCAACACACCTCTCCTCACTCTACCCTACCCCCACGCAATCCAAAACACCCTCCTCCTTCCACTCCTATCCCCATTATTACCCCCAGCAAATCACTCTTCCTATCCCCATTATTACCCCCAGCAAATCACTCCTCTATGCCTTTCTCTCCCTCTCATTCTCTCTCTTTCCCTCTCTCTTCCTCTCTCTCTCTTTGTGACAAATGGGTTTTAATAAAACTTGACATAGTGATGGAATTAAAAGTGCATCCCATGGCCTGCTATAGCTCGTTGACATATTTAAAACAGGGCCCCTATTTCATTGCATAGCCACTGTCTTACATCATTGGTCATCAGTAATATTATTATAATCCACCTCCTTCTCATCATCATTGACGGGGCTTGTGTTGTTATGGTTGATGTCGAAACCACCATTGCAATTAACAATACAGCTTTACAGCGCCCAAGTTACCAACGCCCTTGTGCCAATGCTGATCCCAATAAAATCAGCTCCCGCCGACCCTATTAGCGCATATTACACCCATCTCCCCTGTTACCTCATTACGCTATACTATAGAGGATTATGAAAAAGGGGGTCGTACTGGAAACTAAACGAGCTGCCTGTATGTGCGTCTTTTCCGAGGGAAAGCAACCATAAGGAGTAACCGACAGAGAGTATTTACCCACGCCTCCCGACCTCTCGCTCTACGTTAGAAAGCATTGTTTTGGTGGATTATGGGGCGGGGGGTTACGGAGTAGGGCTTAATCCCCCTTCCCAATTTCGAATCTCCCCTGATTTCTGCGGGATGCATGGGGGGTGTGAGGGGGAATGGGGGGCTTCCCCAAACTCTTCTTGGGTAGGGGAGGGGGTGGGTGGGAGGGAGATTAGAATAAAGAGAGTAGGGTATGTTTTTTTAACAAAGGAGGTATGATACAATTGGCGGGACATGGCACTATTGGCAGGGGAAAAGGTAACAGTTGACAGCAGGACGGTGAGTTGTCATATTCACCTGAATAGCCCCAGGGAACGTTCTCAAACCAGCCCAGTGGTGCCTTAATGTACTAGGTGCTTCCTGAAAGCTTAAAATGGGATTTTATGAAGTAAAACAAAGACTCATTCTTGTTTCAAATTCGTCAGTGTAAAGCTGAAGGATTCAAATGAACACTTTTAATAAGTGTTGAGAGTCACAGGATACAACAGTGTTTATTCATCCTGGTCCTGGGGAACTACACACCTGATTAAACTAATCAACTCATAATCAAACCTTTGATTAGTGGAATCAGGTGTGTAGTTCTAGGGCAACATCTAAAAAAGGTCACTCCTTTGGGTCCCCAGGACCAGAATTCAGAAAATCTTTGCTACAACATACTGATCGATATTCAGACCACACCACAATAAAACCATACCGTATCTCTAGCGTATAAATATTTGCCACCCACAACACCTAAGTACCAGAGTTGTGGATCATTTCTTGAATTCCAAAACACTTATGTTGCAGGCTTGGTACTGTACATTTGGTGGAGGGAATGGGATGACTCGTTTGTAAGATGATCCCTATAATCTGGTAGGAACACATGATGGGATCCCCCAGGCAGGATGCAGGGACACCTAGGGTTTTAAGGAAATGGGATTATGAAGAATGCGGGAACGTTAAACTTCGCTATGGGCAGTCACACTTAAACCCCAAACCTAGCAGACTACAGTTTACTTCCCCAAGCCAATAACAGCGTAACCCAACCAGAAAGTCTCCACACTGAACGGTAAATTCTAACTTCCACTTAAGTCAAATGTTCACATAGTCACGCATTGATGCCAATGGGAGACTAAGTGAAAAAATCAATTTATGTGGAAGTTAGGATTTGCCCCAAACATTGTATTACATAAAACAAAGGAGATGGAAACTGACGAGTGAAACAATAGAGGGTTGCATCTGTTAGGGCAAGTTCACCTAACAGATGTATCAACTTGTACTGCTTGGCGAGGGTGAGTAAGGCAGAAGGAGGAAGAGTGAGAGAGAGTGTGAGTTGTTGAGGGCGGCGAGGGAGGGAGTTAGTTAGAAGTCGTCGAGCTCATTGACGGAGTAACCTTGGGTGGCTTCCAGTGCCTGCCCAGTGAGTGAGTGACGGGGGCTTGGCGAGGGGCCAAGCAGAGCCTTTTGTGCTGGCTGACGCCACATTCCAATCAGCCATGGATATCCAGGGCTGAGTCCCAAATGGCACCCTATTCCCTATGTAGTGCACTAGTTTTGACCAGGGCCCATAGGGCTCTGGTCAAAAGTGGTGCACTATATAGAGTATAGGGTGCCATCCGGATCACTCTGGGCTGTAATTGAAAGGCTGCAGGAGAAGGGTGAAGCCCTCCCCCCCTCCACTATGTTCCACTACATTTTTCTGGCAAAATTGTTTGTGTGCTACTGTGTAAATACTAAAGTACTGCTTTCATTGATTGACATATCGAAACCATCTTCATAATGTTACACTTTATTTCTAATTTGCACCAGGCTCTTTAGATGGAACCTGGTTCATGTAAGGCCAATAATGAATTCACATGATTTAGACTAGTATTTATGATATTATGCAACGTTAAATAATAAAAGCAATCAGTTGAGCACACGTGCCTCCCTAAAGTAATCTAACAATGTCAACCTTTCCAGTGACTATTGACGACTTCACATGGCGTCACACGTTGACTTTTTCAACCGCTAATCATGTTCATTATTTGCAAATACGAATACAGAATCTATGGGAACATGATTCTTTGTCCTGTGTCATTTTTCTGGTGTGCCTCAACAAACTTGTAACCAATAATTCCTTGCAGCTGAAAGGGTCTGGCAGTTGATAAAAGGAACTCAATATTTCGTGCCGGCAACCTCGTAAGATAAATGACTTGACGATAGGTATCGTCTGGAGAGAAGATGAAGATGAGCACACGACCCTTTAGCGTCATACATGCATGTGCAATCAGCACTGTGCTCGCTTCTTACAGAACGTATCTTGCTGGAGTACAGTTGGTGTGGTGTGTTAATGGAGTGTGAAGTACTTCAGGTAGACCGAAGTTAAAATAGCACAAAATGTGTGACAGCTGAACACACTGTGGACAACGTACAGTATGTTCCTCTATCATATTGTGTGAAAATAGTGTTTGTAAAAACAGTTTAAACCGGTTAATGAAGCTGCCGTAAGGGCAATATACTTAACCAGTTATGTTCCCTTGGGCTTAAGTCAACTGAAAATGTCAATGTCATTTTCTTATTGATCAAATCAAGTCATCTCAAAAAAGTGGACTGGGCTAATCTTAATGAAGTTTTCAAATGCCTCTTAAAGTGAGAGAGAGACTGTTTCATCTTTGGCGTACCATCACTTGAATATATAACATCTTCAGAGTAAATAAACACAGTCCGGCGATGCATTTATTCATGACCCACATCATTAGTGCTGTGTTGTAGCAGTGGAGGGTTGGGGCTGATAAAGTTTTGCATTACATTGAACATGGTGAGGAGCATGTTAAATGTGTGTGGCAGGCTTCCAGCTGGCTCTGTGGTTGTCTAGGGGACTTGTTTGCTTGCCAGCTGGCACCAGAATGCACCGCCACCACTGCACCGTGTTTCGTTCATGACATGCGTCTCCGAAACTTGAGGAAAACGTGGCAAACACTTGAACGAGCCTCATCACAGACAGTTTGAGAAAGGAAGCAATACTTTTTTCCCACTTTTATTTTCAAGGACTTTGAAAAGAATCGATGCTGAGTTTATCTGAACTGTATGGAAGTGAGAATTCAGATAGTGCTATGCAAATGTTTACCCCCGAACAATGTCATGACATAGTGGTAAGTGAGCAATATGGCAAACATGAGGTCCGACAGTACAATGTAAACAACAGCAGGACATGTATACGGTGGCCCGGAGACATTCTCTTTCTTTTCAATCCAGAGAACGGAAAGGAATTCCCAGTAAGTTGACACATTGGGCGTCCCTGTCCAAGGTCCTGATAGCTCCAATCTGAACGCTGGTATTCCGGCCTGCTCCCAATACGAGACCACTTGGAACGCCGTTAGACCAGGGAATGGACAATCTTCCAAATGCAGAATCATTGTCTGTTCCAATGGTTTCCAACAGCGATAAGCCTAAACATTGAATAACAACTCATACTCAGAGGACACTTTATCGTGCTTCCAAGAGTCGATACACGAATAGAGACAACTTATGTAGAACATAGCCTATTCTATTGTCTACTGCCAAGTGGATATACTTTTATCAACAATGGAAGCCCAGATGCTTGTTATGTAAACATGTGGATAACCTCCATCCTCTCCAACCAACTGTGCTCGTTCAAAGAATCCACAGGCAAAACACATGTATTAATTGCACTGAAAAACCTTCACCAATATAATTTCCCCAGAGTGAACACACTACAGATTCCACAGATAGAAAATCCCTGTATGTCATACAAATGAATAATATAGCGGTGTATACGGTATACCTCTAGATATTTGACATGGGTCCATATGCTCCAAGGGATCAGATACTAGATATGCCTTAATAACAACAGGGATAAACAACACTTCTTCCTGCCTGGTCTCTCCGAGGAACTCCCCGCTCAATCAATTAATTACCTAGTTTCTGAGTTTGACTTCAGGCGGTCTGTAATTCTCTTTAAATATTAATTTAGCTTAGTCATGGGCCTGATGGTGAAGGGGCCTGATATTGTCCTGTGGATTTGTTGGTGGCCTTTTGACCGGGCTGTTTTGGAAAGAACCTGGGCCGCGGGAGAAGACTGAAACCTCCAGGAATAACTAACTAGATCGCTAGCATACAACATAGCCTATTGCTAGCCAGCATAAAGCCCATTGCTATGCTATTCCTAACTAGCTAGCGGGAGAGCGTGTAGGCAGAGGATGGAAACACCTTTTGCCATGGAAACACCTTTTGTGTTATGCGCACAATGCGAGAGGACAACCTTCCCCAGCCTCTGTCGCTTCTGCCCTTTTGGAGCTCTCTTTCTCTCACCGCGTGAGGTCGGACAAGGGTTCACATTGCAGGTCGGTACAGCAGCTAGGTCACGGGCTCTGTGTGGTTGACTAATGCAATGCTGAGTGGGAGAGTGTATCCAGTGGGCCTTGTTCAAAGAATACTTGACCATCAGTATCCTCAGTAAACTCCTCTTTCAACAATACGAAAGAGTAGTTGAACCTTAGTCCTTTGAGATTTTGTATTTTTTTTGTTGTTGAAAAAAAAGAAATATGGTTTTGCACGTCAGGTCGAGTTTGGAAGCATTGTGTTCGGTTGGAAAGATGTTCATCCAGGTTCTAGATGAAGATGCGCTGCCTTTCATCAACACCACATGCTAAATCTGACTACCAACGGGTAAACAAACTGCAACACAAAACAGAGAGGAGGCAAAGTTTCTCTTGAACCCCAAACCTGCAGAGGATACCATCCCACCACCCATCTTCAATGAGAAAGGGGATGGATCCATTTAGGCTGTCTTTAACAATTAACTCAATAGATATATTTATTACTCACATCACATCCGTAGCCAGGTGAGTTGACTATCTCCTGAATCTAATGCTTGAGGGATACGGAGAGGGGAAGATAGTGGAAGATGTTCCTATCCCTGTCCCCTATCTGATTCCCTATCTGTGTTTCTAGCCCTAAGCACAGGAAGCTAGTAAAAACACAGTGTTGGCCTCTGTCCACCTTACTTTCAAAATATCCCCCATCAGCATATTTCTCAGAGTTCCGGTGGGCCAACATAAGAGGGGGAGAAGGAGGGGAACGAGTAGAATGGGGAGGCAGATGAGGGGGGGGGGGGTGAATGAGGAGAGAAGAGAGGCTGAGGAGAAGGGGTGAGACTGAGACTCACTCCAGGATTCTCCCCTCCTTCTCCCCAGAGCCAGACATCGTTCAAAGTTTTGAATTGCTCTGTGAGTGAGATGTTGAGTGTTTGTCAGTAAATACACTACACTGTATGAGTGTGTGTTGGATTGTGGAAAAATTGACTGCAGCCTGCCATTGTACCAAGTATGCTAAATTCACACTCCCCACTCTCCATATCCATAGGATCAAAAACCTTATGTCTATCTACATGTTGAGAGATCCCTTTAAACTTGACCCTATATTAAAAACCAAAGAGAGAGAGAAGGGTCACATTAATAAAGTACCTAGCAACGGTGTGTCGGTTATTATTTTCCTGTGTAACAGAAATCAACATAAAAACCAGTGTTGCAGTTAGTTATCTTGAGCTAAGTTCATGCTCCTTTTGAGTCCCAAATACAATGTGGCTGTGTGGGCAAACAGAAGGTGAGCCCCAAAAAGAGAACACACAGCTTAACAAATCAACACATGCCCAGCCAAGGCCTGAGAGAAGCACAAACACAGGCTTAGAGAAGGAAGTGAAACCAACCCCGCAACAGAGAGCTAACCTCCACAGGGCGAGAAGGGACGAGGAGGGAGGATGCAAACCTCTCTCTCTGTCGAGAGGGGAAGAGAGAGGCGGGAAAGCGGGTGAGTGACGGCTGAGCGACGGAGTGAGAGGAGGCAGAGGCAGCAGAGAGAAAAATGAAAGAACAGCAGAGGCTTGATATGATTTCTAAGGAATGTTTGTAGACACTGATTTGTGGCCCCGGGGCCAAGGCATAAATGATTGAACAGCGCGCCTGTCAAAGCCAGAGGATTTCTCTGGGCTTCTGTTTCTCCCCACGCGTTTCGCTGGGGGGAAGGTAGCAGTCAACTAATTGACACAGAATCAAGCATGAAACACACTAAGCGCTCACCCTCCTCTATGACTACTGGCCTTTCAGTGGGAGGGGGGCTTCCTGGTTTATGTCAGTAACATGCTGAAGTGGAGATGGGTGCAGACACACAGACATAAGCGAAAACACATAGGCTATCAACAAATTGACGTCAACTCAGACACGCGGCAAACATACGAGAATACTTTTTGTGGGAAAGATGGAGATTAACATATGCATGTCTACTCATATCTACTGTATAGCACCCAGCCAAGTCCTGTGGCTCAGTTGGTAGAGCATGGCTCGTGCAATGCCAGGATAGTGGGGTCGATTCCCACGGCCACCTACACATGAAACATGTCCTGTAGTCACTTTGGTAGAGCATGGCTCTTGCAGCGCCAGGATCGTGGGTTTGATTCCCCGGGCCATCTATACATAAAACATTTCTGAACGGATGACTGTAAGTTGCTTTGCGTAAAAGCTTCTGCTGGCATAACATTACGTTATACACTAACTAATCCAAACATTAGGAACATCATCCTAAGGACAGCCTCAATTCGTCGGGACGGACTCTACAAGGTGCTGAATGCATTCCACGGGGATGCTGGCCATTGTTGACTCCAATGCTTCCCACAGTTGTGTCAAGTTGGATGGATGTCATTTTGGCCGTGGACCATTCTTGATACACACGGGAAACTGTTGAGCATGAAAAGCCCAGCAGCGTTGCAGTTCTTGACACAAACCGGTTTGCCTGGCACCATTACCGTACCCAGTTCAAAGGCACTTAAATCTTTTCTCTTACCCATTCACTCTCTGAACGGCACACATACAAAATCCACGTCTCAATTGTCTAAAGGTTTGAAAATCCTTCTGTAACCCGTCTCCTCCCCTTCATCTACACTGATTGAAGTTTATTTAACAAGTGACCTTCATAAGGGACCATAGCTGTCACCTGGATTCACCTGGTCAGTCTACAGTGCATTCGGAAAGTATTCAGACCCCTTGAATTTTTCCACATTTGGTTACGTTACAGCCTTATTCTAAAATTGGTTAAATGTTTTTTTTTTCGCTTCATCAATCTACACACAATACCCCATAATGACGAAGCAAAGACAGATTTTTTTTACATTTTTGCAAATGTGTAAAAAAATAACTGAAATATCACATTTACGTAAGTATTCAGACCCTTTACTAGGTACTTTGTTGAAGCACCTTTGGCAGCGATTGCAGCCTTGAGTCTTCTTGGGTACGACGCTACAAGCTTGGCACACCTGTATTTGGGGAGTTTCTCCCATTCTTCTCTGCAGATCCTCTGAAGCTCTGTCAGGTTGGATGGGGAGCGTTGCTACACAGCTATTTTCAGGTCTCTCCAGACATGTTCGACCTCATGGTCCTTGGACCTCATTGCTTGGTTTTTGCTCTGACATGCATTGTCAACTGTGGGACCATATATAGGTATGTGCCTTTCAAAATCATGTCCAATCAATTGAATTTATCACAGGTGGACTCCAATCAAATTGTAAAAACATCTCAAGGATGATGAATGGAAACAGGATGCACCTGAGCTCAATTTCAAGTCTCATAGCAAAGGGTCTGAATACTTATGTAAATAAGGTATCTGTTTTTAATGAATATATTTGCAAACATAAAAAAAAACTGTTTTCGCTTTGTCATTGTGAGGTATTGTGTGTAGATTGATGAGGAAAGCAATTCATTGAATCCATTTTTGGAATAAGTCTGTAACGTAACAAAATGTGGAAAAGGGGTCTGAAAACTTTCTGAATTCACTGTATGAGAGCATGTTCCTCATGTTTTGTACACTCCGTGTATATTATGTAATTTGACAATAGAAACTCACACATACACATGAACATACACATGAACATACACATGAACATACACCTGAACATACACCTGCACATTTCAACAGGCACATGAACACTTACGCACGCACACACACACACACACACACCCCATCAGAGACAACAATATACACATAGAAATTGGCATTACCTTCATATCACTCATACTTATTGGAGAAATCATCCCTCTCTATCCTCTCATACTTGTAAGTGTGTACTACACAGACACTCCTGTGCCCCATTGTGTACACACATGCCCCTAGGTACTGTACCTTACCCTATCACCTAAGGGTTTTTTTTAAAATATTTTTTTAAACAGGCCTCTCTGGATCCTCTACTAGCCCATACTAATGACTGACATCACAGCAGCCTGTTGATCAAACGTTGAGTTCCACAAGCTAAACTAGAAAAAGAGAGGGAGAAAGAAAGAGAGAGAAAGCGAGAAAGATAGAGAGAGAGACAGATAGAGAGAGAGACAGATATAGAGAGAGACAGATATATATATAGAGAGAGAGATTGAGAGAGAGATTGAGAGAGAGATTGAGAGAGAGATTGAGAGATTGAGAGTGAGATTGACAGACAGACAGCCAGCCAGCCAGACAGACAGACAGACAGACAGACAGACAGACAGACAGACAGGGAGACAGATAGAGACAGAGAGAGAGGGAAAGAGAAAGAGACAAAGGGATAGGGATAGGGAGAGGGAGACAGATAGAGACAGACAGAGGGAGAGAGAGAGAGAGAGAGAGAGAGAGAGAGAGAGAGACCGCCATAGACAGACCTGGCTCTCAAGAGAAGACAGGCTATGTGCACACTGCCCACAAAATGAGGTGGAAACTGAGCTGCACTTCCTAACCCCCTGTCCGACGTATGACCATATTAGAGATACATATTTCCCTCAGATTACACAGATCCACAAAGAATTCGAAAACAAATCCAATTTTGATAAACTCCCATATCTACTGGGGGAAATTCCACAGTGTGCCATCACAGCAGCAAGATTTGTGACCTGTTGCCACAAGAAAAGGGCAGCCAGTGAAGAACAAACACCATTGTAAATACATCCCATATTTATGCTTATTTATTTTCCCTTTTGTTCTTTAACCATGTGTGCATTGTTACAACACTGTATATATATAGCTGTATAATATGACGTCTTTATTGTTTTGACATTTCTGTATGTGTAATGTTTACTGTTAATTTGTATTGTTTATTTCACTTTTGTATATTATCTACCTCACTTGCTTTGGCAATGTTAACACGTTTCACATGCCAATAAAGCCCATTGAATTGAAATTGAATTGAGACAGAAAGAGACAGAAAGACAGACAGACAGACAGACAGACAGACAGACAGACAGACAGACAGACAGACAGACAGAGGGATAGGGAGACAGAGGGATAGGGAGAGGGAGAGGGAGACAGATAGAGACAGACAGAGAGAGGGGGAGAGAGAGACACACACAGAGGGATAGGGAGAGGGAGCCAGATAGAGACAGACAGAGAGAGAGAGGGGGAGAGAGAGACACACACAGAGGGATAGGGAGAGGGAGCCAGATAGAGACAGACAGAGAGAGGGGGAGAGAGAGACACACACAGAGGGATAGGGAGAGGGAGCCAGATAGAGACAGAGAGAGAGAGAGGGGGAGAGAGAGACACACACAGAGGGATAGGGAGAGGGAGCCAGATAGAGACAGACAGAGAGAGGGGGAGAGAGGGATAGGGAGAGACACACAGAGGGATAGGGAGAGGGAGGGAGCCAGATAGAGACAGACAGAGAGAGGGGAGAGAGAGACACACACAGAGGGATAGGGAGAGGGAGCCAGATAGAGACAGACAGAGAGAGGGGGAGAGAGAGACACACACAGAGGGATAGGGAGAGGGAGCCAGATAGAGACAGACAGAGAGAGGGAAAGGAAGGATCAAAAAGAGGGATACATCATAGTATTAGTACGTGATGGGAGGACATGTACACCGTACTTGATACATTGTACAACGACACAACAGACATAGCCAGGCAGCTGTTGCCTTTGTGCTTTTAGATGTTGTCTGTGATTGATTACTGGAGGATGATTAAAGTTCAGTGGCGTGAACCGCAGATGATAAATAAACACCACCACCTGCTGTAACCGGGCCAGAAACATGGCTGTGTACAAGGCAGTTCTTAGCTAATTAAAACATGGAGCGCAGACAACAAATACAAATGACTAAGCAGCGTGGGCGTGAGTCTATGTTGAGGTAACAGAGTGTACAGAAGACAATGATGTAAAGGAGCCCTATGTTAAGGAGCCCTGTCGCCTCCTACTACCTTCCCCTCCTCCCCTCCCCCCCTCCTCCCGCCACATCAGCAACTGGATGCCCTTGTGAAGGAGCTGGAGAGAGAGAGAGAGAGAGAGAGAGAGAGAGAGAGAGAGAGAGAGAGAGAGAGAGAGAGAGAGAGAGAGAGAGAGAGAGAGAGAGAGAGAGTGGACCGGGAAGGAGGGGGAGGCTGGGTGAGGGTCAAAGAGCCAACCCCTTCCTGCTGACTACGGACTAGACTGTCAGGGACCTGGGAGGGAGGAGAGGTGTGTGAGGGAGACAGAGGGGGGATGTGAGGGAGACAAGAGGGGGGATGTGAGGGAGACAGGAGGGGGGTGTGAGGGAGACAGGAGGGGGGTGTGAGGGGTGTGAGGGAGACAGGAGGGGTGGCGTGAGGGGGTAGCGCTGGCTCTCGGACCTCAGGGTCAATTATCTTCAGGAAGGAGGTACTTCACTGCATCTCATTTGCACGGCGGTCGGTGAAAATCACCTGAAGGCCGTCCCAGCCCTGCTACCGCCCTGGTAGCATCCTGCCATGGAGAGAAGGCAATTAATGTCTGCTCTCAATGACACATGCTCTTGACATGACAGACATTTCACTTCCCTGCATTGAGTTGCATGTTGAAGAAAAGTCACCTTATCGCTTCTTTACTTCCCACAGAGACTAATTTCAGGTACAAGCGCGTCTCCTGCAGAACCTGAGGCAAATGTGTGTAAGGCTGTGAGATGACAAATACAGGTATATGCACACACACACACACACACACACACACACACACACACACACACACACACACACACACACACACACACACACACACACACACACACACACACACACACACACACACACACACACACACATCTTTTTAACCTGAGAAGACTGAGAAAGGGGGCGGAGGAAGTTCAACACTTTATTCAATTCATTTCAATACAGCACATGGATTCATCATGGATTGGACACAGGTCTCTGATTGCACAGTGAATCGATTGATAAAACTCACTTTGTCCGAGAGAGAATTACACGTTTATCAAATCATGACGCCAAGGTAAGCCGACACCAAACAGATACTTAGTTTGAAATGTTTGTCAAATTCACAATGTGAAAAATGAATGGTGAAGAAAGGTTTTATGGGTAATTATAACTCGTCCACTGAGGCAGACTATTCGCATCAATCAACATTATAATAATAAAAAATAAAAAACGACAGTATTTGATTACTAAAACATCTATCTCCATGTTAGCCACCGACAGGTCACAAAAGCAATTGCAACTTCAAACCGGTTTCTAAACCAGCAGAGGGTGTAGAAAGTAAATGTGTTGAAATGTTTTTAATAAACCAAACAGGAAGAGTTAACTGCCTCTTTAAACATGGATTCCACTTCATGTGATTAAGCCTCTGTTCTGTCCCTGGAGACAGAGCTGACGTATGTAACAAAATGAGTTTAGAACCTGACAAAATCAAATATTAATATAGAAACAATGCTTTCTTTAGCAAATAAGAATTTCGGCGCCGACAAGACGGCCTACAGGGAGGAAGTGAGGGCCCTCGGAGTGTGGTGTTAAATAACCTCACACTCAACGTCAACAAAACAAAGGAGATGATTGTGGACTTCAGGAAACAGCAGAGGGAGCACCCCCCTTTCCACATCGACAGGACAGTAGTGGAGAGGGTTGTAAGTTTTAAGTTCCTCGGCGTACACCTTACGGACAAATTGAATTGGTCCACCCACACAGACAGCATCATGAAGAAGGCGCAGCAGCGCCTCTTCAACCTCAGGAGTCTGAAGAAATTCGGCTTGTCACCAAAAGCACTCACAAACGTCTACAGATGCACAATCGAGAGCATCCTGGCGGGCTGTATCACCGCCTGGTACGGCAACTGCTCCGCCCACAACCGCAAGGCTCTCCAGAGGGTAGTGAGGTCTGCACAACGTATCACCGGGGGCAAACTACCTGCCCTCCAGGACACCTCCACCACCAATGTCACAGGAAGGCCATACAGATCATCAAGGACAACAACCACCTGATCCACTGCCTGTTCACCCCGCTATCATCCAGAAGGCGAGGTCAGTACAGGTGCATCAAAGCAGGGACCGGGAGACTGAAAAACAGCTTCTATCTCAAGGCCATCAGACTGTTAAACAGCCGAGTGGCTGCTGCCAACATACTGACTCAACTCCAGCCACTTTAATAATGGAAATTGATGGAAATGGATGTCAAAAATGTATCACTAGCCACTTTAAACAATGCCACTTAATATAATGTTTACTTACCCTACATTACTCATCTCATATGTATATGTATATACTGTACTCTATATCATCCACTGCATCTTTATGCAATACATGTATCACTAGCCACTTTAAACTATGCCACTTTGTTTACATACCCTACATTACTCATCTCATATGTATATACTGTACTCAATACCATCTACTGCATCTTGCCTATGCCGTTCTGTACCATCACTCATTCATATATCTTTATGTACATATTCTTTATCCCTTTACACTTGTGTGTATAAGTTAGTAGTTGTGGAATTGTTAGGTTAGATTACTCGTTGGTTATTACTGCATTGTCGGGAACGAGAAGCACAAGCATTTCGCTACACTCGCATGAACATCTGCTAACCATGTGTATGTGACAAATACAATTTGATTTGAAGTCACCTTCTATCAGATGAGGATGATATCAAAATTCTAAATAAAACTTGGGAGTGAGATCCAAAGCTCACCCACTGCTTGCTCAAATCAAATAAGTCTGTAAACCCAATCTGAGCCCCTGCTTGAACACACCCACATCCATAGAGGTAGATGTGGTCAACGGGAAGATTTCACCATATGCACCACATCAACATTAATCAGATCCTTTGCACAACCACAAAAGCCATTTTGTCCAGCATTGTGTGTGACAACAAAAAGGAGAACAGTTACATTTAACGTGGCCACCGCAAGACACGGAACATACACTGAGTATATCAAACATCAGGAACACCTTCCTAATATTGAGTTGACCCCCCCCCCCCCATCAGAGAAGAAAATGCATATATTTCCCTGTTTTCAAAGCAAATGCACACGAACCTCTAGAATTTGGTTTGTATCCACCTCCTTTTTGTGCCTAATTGTTTGCCAGTAATCAATTATTTAATTGCTTATCGAAACGATGTTAAGACCATTCGATCTTTCTTGATCAGTTTTTGAGCCAAATTATGAATAGGCGATTTTCTTAACCTAAAAATTATGTGACTTGCACCTTATCCATTGCGTAGGCTACGTGTTCATCATATATCGAGGAATCTAATGGAATAAATCATGAAAACTTCCTAGGCCTGGCAGGTGCAACGCTGAAGGATACAGCAATCCTCTGCATTAGACTTACACGCCCATAAGGACAGTTCCAAAATGCAAATAGCTAGAAAAAACAAACTCATCCGAACCGGACTTCGAAAGTTAGCAATAATATTCCAAATCATCCGCGAGATACAATAAGTCAAAAATCACAATTTACTTTACCTCTAAAGTTCTCAATATATTCCACGAGTTCCTAATGATATATCGCTAAGGGCCACCATTTACTGTAGTGGGGTAATTATTATCATATATGCATATTATATACCCGTCACATTATATACCCATTATTACGCGACTCGTAATAAGATTAAGCATTTAGTCCATTAAATGAATTATCGTCGTCTGATTCCATTTCACATTCTAGTAAAACAATGTGCAAAGTATTATGTTTTTAGCTGAATAAGATCAAGGTATGGCCACGAGAACGGAATTCTAAATACAAGTTTATTTAACTAAATTGTAAAATGAATGAAATCACATACAAGGCGTAACGCTTAAGTTACAAGGTCAAACTGACATTAACAAAGCATAAGTCAATGGCATACACTACCGGTCCAAAGTTTTAGAATTCCTACTCATTCAAGGGTTTTTCTTTATTTGTACTATTTTCTACATTGTAGATTAATAGTGAAGACATCAGAACTATGAGATAACACATATGGAATCATGTCTTAACCAAAAAAGTGTTAAACAAATCAAAATATGTTTAATATTTGAGATTCTTCAGATAGCCACCTTTTTCCTTGACAGCTTTGCACAATCTTGGCATTCTCTCAACCAGTAGACACCTGGAATGCATTTCAATTAGCAGGTGTGCCTTCTTAAAAGTTAATTTGTGGAATTACTTTCCTTCTTAATGCGTTTGAGCCATTCAGTTGTGTTGTGACAAGGTAGAAAATAGCCCTATTTGGTAAAATACCAAGTCCATATTATGGCAAGTATAGCTCAAATAAGTAAAGAGAAATTACAATCCATCATTATTTTAAGACATAAAGTTCAGTCAACACGGAAATTTCAAAAATTTTGAACGTTCCTTCAAGTGCAGTCACAAAACCAATCAAGCAGTATGATGAATCTGGCTCTCATGAGGACCACCACAGGAAGGGAAGACCCAGAGTTACCTCTGCTGCAGAGGATGTGTTGATTAGAGTTACCAGCCTCAGAAATTGCAGCTCAAATAAATGCTTCACAGAGTTCAAGTGACAGACACATCTCAACGTCAACTGTTCAGAGGAGACTGTGAATCAGGCCTTCATGATCGAATTGCTGCAAAGTAACCACTACTAAAGGACTCCAATAATAAGAAGAGACTGGCTTGGGCCAAGAAACACGAGTAATGGACATTATATTGGTGGAAATTGTCCTTTGGTCTCGAATCCAAATTGGAGATTTTTGGTTCCAACTGCCGTGTCTTTGTGAGACTCTGTGTGGGTGAAGGATGATCTCTGCATGTGTATTTCCCACCGTAAAGCATGGAGAAGGAGGTGTAATGGTGTGGGGGTGCTTTTCTGGTGACACTGTCAGTGATTTATTTAAAATTCAAAGCACACTTAACCAGCATGGCTACTGCAGCAATACACCATCCCATCTGGTTTGGGCTTAGTGGGACAATCATTTGGTTTTCAACAGGACATTGACCAAACACACCTCCAGGCTGTGTAAGGGCTATATGACCAAGAAGGAGAGTGATGGAGTCCTGCATCAAATGAACTGGCCTCCACAACCCCCCGACATCAACCAAATGAAGATGGTTTGGGATGAGTCAGACCGCAGAGTAAAGGAAGAGCATTCAACAAGTGCTCAACATATGTGGGAACTCTATCAAGACTGTTGGAAAAGCATTCCAGGTAAGCTGGTTGAGTGAATGCCAAGAGTGGGCAAAGCTGTCATCAAGGCAATGGGTGGCTACTTTGAAGACTCTCAAATATTGAAGACTCTCAAATAATATGTATTTTGATTTGATTAACACTTTATGGGGTTACTACATGATTCCATAGGTGTAATTCCATAGTTTTGATGTTTCACTATTATTCTACAATGTAGAAAATAGTACAAATAAAGAAAAACCCTTGAATGAGTAAGGTGTTCTAAATTTTTTGACCGGTAGTGTATATATATATATATTTGTCACGAATCTCGCCGAAGATGGTGCCTCTTTCTGATCGGGCGGCGCTCGGCGGTCGTCGTCGCCGACCTATTAGCTGCCATCGATTCCCTTTCCGTTTCTTTCTGTTTACTGGGTAATTGGGTACACCTGTTTTGAGTTAGTTCGTGTTTGTTTGTAGGCTATTTAAGGGCACTAGGCCCGCTGGGTATTTGTGCGGGCTTGTTTTCCTGTTATCTGGTGTATGAGTGTAATCAGTATTTTTCCGGACAGTTTTAGTCCGTTGTATGTTGGGACGGGTTGTTTCATGCCCCATGGTGTTTTGCATGTCGTGGCTCCACAGTCTATGGAATAAAATATCCACAAACTGAATTTCCTGCTCTCTGCGCTTAACTCCTCCACTCACCACTGTTAGAAGTTGTAACAATATTAAGATTAATTTACAAGACAAAGCATGAACAAAGAGATGCCTATTAGGCCAGAGAGAGAGAACAAAGGCATTTCATTCCATTTATAACATCTGAAGTTGTACCTTTCTCAACCCAAAAGCAACAACCATTGGCCAATGAAACGATACCAAGTTTACAATGTAACCTGACTACCAAGGCCCAATCTCCTCAGGGTGTCACAGTATCTAAAGGCTTGTGTGGGGGATGAGACCAATGCAAATAAGACAGAATTCCCGAGAGGAAAACATAAAACTCAATTGCATAGATTGACGTAGAGTTCACCCTGTACAGATACAAGTTACCACAGAGATCCTACATCCAATAAGAGCATCAGAGTTCTCCTCAGTGAACAAGTTACCACAGAGATCCTACATCCATATAGAGAGCATCAGAGTTCTCCTCAGTGAACAAGTTACCACAGAGATCCTACATCCATATAGAGAGCATCAGAGTTCTCCTCAGTGAACAAGTTACCACAGAGATCCATATAGAGAGCACAGAGTTCTCCAGTGAACAAGTTACCACAGAGATCCTACATCCATATAGAGAGCATCAGAGTTCTCCTCAGTGAACAAGTTACCACAGAGATCCTACATCCATATAGAGAGCATCAGAGTTCTCCTCAGTGAACAAGTTACCACAGAGATCCTACATCCATATAGAGAGCATCAGAGTTCTCCTCAGTGAACAAGTTTATCCTACATCCAGAGATCAGTGAACAAGTTACATCCATATAGAGAGCATCAGAGTTCTCCTCAGTGAACAAGTGCCAGACACCAAACATGGATACTATAGCATTACTCTATTACAGATTCAATAGTCAGTTCTCTGGATACTGTAACAGAGATACATTTTCACCCCTCAGAGGGAGAAAGGCTGACTATTCCTTGGGCATCGTCCTTTGTGACTTCCTAGTGTTCCTGGACCGTTTGCCATGTAACTCCAGGTGACAGAGAGCACAAGAGAGCTTGAATGGGTGTGTGTGTGTGTGTGTGTGTGTGTGTGTGTGTGTGTGTGTGTGTGTGTGTGTGTGTGTGTGTGTGTGTGTGTGTGTGTGTGTGTGTGTGTGTGTGTGTGTGTGTGTGTGTGTGTGTGTGTGTGTGTGTGTGTGTGTGTGTGTGTCTGTGTGTGTGTGTGAGTGTGTGCGTGCGTGTGTGTGTGCGTGCGTGCGTGTGTGTGACAGGGATCTGACATTTGCATTGACACAGTGTATATCTTTGAGCATACATTTTGATTTCAACACATCAGTGTATGTGTTGGGTATTTAAACCCTGTGGTAACACTTTACAATAAGGGTACATGACTTGGCATGAACAAATGTAGTTAATCTTGTGTATTGCAATAGAGGGCGATTGAGAAGTATGTGTACGTGTACTTCATGATCCCTCTCTAAGGGAGAGTATGTTATGGTCATGTAATCAAGCCCCTGTGTGTGATCTCAGCGCCACAGGGCTTATGTGGGCTAATGAGTGCCATTGCATTTGGGCAGAGAGAGCGAGAGAGGAGACAGAGCCATCCGTGCTGTCACGGCATTGTAGCATCTGATAGCCCCGGAGCTCACAATGAATCACAGCTCCAGTGTCTCACCCATTGGAATGTGCTGCTGCTTGGGTTGGTTGGCTCCCCTCTCTGGCCATTGCCACTCATCCGACACATGACCGGATGAAGGTCTGCTCCCCTGCTTAGTCATTTGGTAGAGAGCTTGTATTAGTTATAAGACATGGAGTTTCTCTTTCCCATCTGCTGTTAGTTCACAACTGAAAAGTTTTCAACTGGCGACGTGGAAGAAGAAGAAGAAATGGAGTGTGATTTGGCCAGCAATGTGTAGACGTGAACACACACACGCACACACACACACACACACACACACACACACACACACACACACACACACACACACACACACACACACACACACACACACACACACACACACACACACACACACACACACACACACACACACACACACACACACGAGCAAAACTAGCTTTTGACAGAGGCAGACTTATTACAGCGGGATGATATTACACCTTTGGGACTTCATTTACCTCCAGCATGTTCAGTGAGTCTCTCAGTGCTTTACTGCTCCACATAATCAAGCCCATCCATACTCTACACTACACACAGCAGCACAGCCCCTTTTATGTCATCAGGGTTATTATTGAGATCATTATGGGATGCTGAGGGTGTACCGATTGGCCCCCTGCTCCATTTGTCGAGCTCCCGAATCTGGGTAAATCTGTACTTCTCTCGTAATAAGCTCCTATTTATCAATAAAGCGTGCATTGTGGGGGACTGAGAATGTGTTCTATATTTGTTCTGTTTATGAGTCTGCTTATTCTAATGGCAGCCTGGTACTTAGCAGGAAAGGTCACGGATGTAGTCTTCTTTTGTTGTTTTATTTGGAATCAGTGAATCGCCCTTGCATATTGTGTTAACAAGTCATTAAACATTGAAGGACATAATGCATGGGGAGAGAGGAGGAACTGCATATGTTTGGTGCATCGTTATGAAATAATCATGTTTGTCTCCTAAATTGAGAGTGACTCGCGCCACATTATCAGTAATTAAATGAATTATTGATGGTCGAAGAGGGTGGCCGACTGAGTGGTCGGTGAAGAAGGAAATGAAATTGCCAATGCCAATTATCGTCTGTTTTAGAGTGGCCCCATTAGGACTGTCACTTAGACCTCCAAATGGTGGAACTAATAAAACCACAACTAGCACTTAACTGGCTTAATTAATAGTAAGATGATTCATATTTTAATTGCTGGGCATTAAACAACGGTCGTGCTGAGAGAGAATTCACACGAGGAGAGGAGGAGGGCATGTATTTCCTTCGCTCCCTGTTAGGAAGTGCTGTAATTTGTACCTTAGATTATGGACGAGAGCCGGCACCCGCGTAGCTGATGTTTTGGCAGTGTCGGAGGTGTAACTGTGTCGGAGGTGTAACTGTGTCGGAGGTGGAACTGTGTCGGAGGTGTAACAGTGTCGGAGGTGTAACTGTGTCGGGGGTGTAACAGTGTCGGAGGTGTAACAGTGTCGGAGGTGTTACTGTGTCGGAGATGTAACTGTGTCGGAGGTGTAACTGTGTCGGAGGTGTAACAGTGTAGGAGGTGTAACTGTGTCGGAGGTGTAACTGTGTCGGAGGTGTAACTGTGTCGGAGGTGTCAAATCGTTGAGCAGCTGCTCTTTGATCACAAAGCCACACTGGCGTTAGAAGTTCAGAACGAGAAAGTGTAGGCTATATACAAATATTCACGCAAATCTTTTTAATCATTAAACAAAATATTGAGGATTTCTACCAGCCTAATCGAGGTGTAGATTCCATATCACAGTCCAGTATTCAAACTTGTATACAAGCCGGCATGGGATTTCTCTTAATACGACTCCATGCAGCCAATAACAATGTCCGCTTTAGGTATAATGCCAGGGGCCGCTTGTGGACTTGACAGCTCTAATGCAGTTCCGCCTCCGACAAAACAACCGGTATGCGGATGTCGACTAAAGCAAATCGGATTGAACACAGCCCTAAGTCTTTCCCACTGGCGTATCATAGCAAAGCTGCATTCTACCGAGTCCTCTATAAGGATGAGAGGACGTATCTGGAAGATTTAAAAAAAAACAAAAAAACGTTTTTGAGTACCTTCAGAGAAGATGCAAAATACATTCACTACCATAGTAAAAAACATAGCAACGAACTCATACTTACATGCACAATACCTCAAACTCATGAATGGTAAGGATTGACACGAGGAGTTTAGGAGTTTATGTCTTAAGTGTTTAGACACTAATTCAACCCAAATCTATAACAGTGCGGTAGAATAACTATTCGGCAAGGCAATGAGTACAAGTGTACGGTGTCCATATTAGGACAGTCTCAGTCTCATCAAGAGTGTACACCTGACGGCATTCAGCCTCCTATGAATATCCCCACAGTTCCAAATCTGTTCCTTTTACAGCTCTGTCCCAGAGCCAACCCCCTCTCCTCTCCCCTGGACATACTATCTACAGTACAGTCCCCAGTGTCGGACAAACGACATCCCACAATATTCCCACAGCATCGCAGAGAAGGGGCCTAATTGGCCTCAATATTTATCCCAAACGAACCGTCCCCTAAAACCAGAGGGACTCCTCAGTGTACTACTGTGTGTGTTTGTGTTCCATCGGTGCTGTGGGGCACCCGAACACAAAAGCGACTGTATCCTATTTCTCTAATACCCAACAACTGCCCTGGAACCCCGTCTCGCAGGAGTCTCAGGAGGGCACCGGGACTCGGCATCGCCAACATGAATAAAACAACTTGTTATTCTTTTCTAGATAAACAGCCTCAAAGTGCTTGCAAAGGGGGGAAAGGAAGGCCAAGCATCACCACCACTGCTTTAGTTGTTGGTTATCCCCCAGCTACTGCAATGGAGAAGAGGTCCCTGTAGACAGCCTTCGGCCGTCAAGGTGGGCCTCCTCTGCACAGAGTGCTGCCTGCTTTGTCACAGGCACAGGGCGGCACTTCTGGCGACAACAACCGACAAGGTCGACTCGCTGAAATACCTAGAGAGGATTGTTCATTCGCCATTTAAACAAAACATTTAATTTATTCACCTCTTATGTACATCTTACTGTAAGAAAGTCCCTGGTGGGGATGGGCTCCCTGAACAGTATTGTTTGAATAGGTTTGATAGCAATGAATTGTTTTTAAATCTACATCTGCCGAGAACGAGTCTCTCTGTCTCTCATCGATGAGAATTGTCAATTGGCCTAGATTTGACAAAGCGGTCGGAACGTGCGGGGATACTATATACTGGCATGTCAAACATTACATTAGCCGTCTGACGACGGAGCAAGGTTGACCGGCATAAAACGAAGAAGAAAGCACCGGACAAATAGAGAAATTAGCAACGTATAGCAGTGCAACTCTCGGAGGACCCGGCACCGAGGCGAGACCGACTAGAGCACATGGCACCAGACAGCTGTGCTGGTAATTATCATCTATATATTTCGCAGGCAACCTTATCCAGGGCAACATACATGGTTCCTGCTTTAACCACTTAGCCAAGCCATTTAGCTTACCCTGGGAGAGCTGGGAGAGGTGAGCTCAGACTCACCTGGGTACATCAACGCAACAGTACAGTGAGCCATACCACCCACCTGGGTCTCATTATGCTATCTGAGCTAGTTAGCTGGGGTCTCTGTAGTCCAGCGCAGGTATGTAACCCATGCCAGGGGGTTCTCCATGGGCATGGGCAGTGGTGATGTGTCCTTGGCGGGATGAGTGAAGCAATACATCAGCATGGAAGCATGATCAGCTGGGGTTTCCCAGATGTGTGTGTATGTGATGTGATTTCTGGATGTTTGTGTGTGTCTGTGAGTGGTATATATTGTATGTGTGTATGTGTGTGATGTAACGGCGTGTCCGCTGGAGCACCACCAGGTGCCCACTGCCAGACGGGTGAGGAACAGCTGGCTCCCACCATCTGCTCCCCCTCTACATCACTATCACTGTGTGCGTGTGTGTGTGTGTGTGTGTGTGTGTGTGTGTGTGTGTGTGTGTGTGTGTGTGTGTGTGTGTGTGTGTGTGTGTGTGTGTGTGTGTGTGTGTGTGTGTGTGTGTGTGTGTGTGTGTGTGTGTGTGTGTGTGTGTGTGTGTGTGTGTGTGTGTGTGTGTGTGTGTGTGTGTGTGTGTGTGTGTGTGTGTGTGTGTGTGTGTGTGTGTGTGCGTGCGTGCGTGCATAGTCTGGCCTCTCCCTTTGAAACACAGGGACTTGCTGATAAACTGCATACAGGACCACCACAGTGGCATTTTAACTTGAGTGATGTTGACAACAATTAGACAAGTGGATAATTACATCACCACGCAATATTCCCTCTACATATTCTTTTTAAATGTACCAGCACAGCACTGACTAGTCTATCTATTCTTAGCATTTCTTTACCCATTGGACCTAGTCTATGGGTTTTGAAATCTAGATAGGGTGTGAATTCTTCTTCTTGTCTTTGCTGTCACTCATGTGTTTGAAGCAAGCCCAGTCCTTCATCAGGCCCCACGAGGTTTAGCGAAAGATAACATCGGCTGATGGTAAAAAACCCTGAAACATTGCTGAAACACGGCACTGGAGACAGATAGTTTTACTGTTAATTAAGGATCTCATGTTAAAAGATAAATCAGAGATGGGGGGGATGTGGAGGAGGAGAGGAGGGTTGGAGGAGAAGGAGGGGGAGAAGAGATACAGTAAGTCAGTATGGCCCGAGGGAAGGCCACGGGCAGACAGGAGAATGATAGACTGACTAACCAGTGGCTGATTGTGCCTCTATATCCAACCCTTTTATCAATCAATCAATCAATCAATCAATCAATCAAATGTATTTATAAAGCCCTTTTTACATCAGCCAATGTCACAAAGTGCTGTACACATCGATAAGAAGTTACTATATAGTGTCTGGTGAAATTGTAATGAAGTGAGAATTATTTTCACTATATCAAAAAACAGGTGATTAACTATCAATTGCCTTTTTTGATACTTTTCTTGAATACAAATTGTCAAAACTCTTCACATTGACTGTCAATGATGCTAAGTGTCATACCAAGACGGAGAAACATTGACCACTACACACGGGCTCTGTTCCTGTTCACAGATAATGAAGATCTCATTAAATGAAGCTAGATATCTACACAACATCCCCCTCCATCCCCCCAAAAAGGAAGGAAGACGTGATGGAGGGAGGGAAAGCGTAGTTTCTAATCAGAGGGAGGTAGAGGAGTATAATGTGGCTAATGGTGGTAGGAAGTCCTGCTGTGCACTGAGGTAGAGAGGGATGAAGAGGAGGAAGAGGAGGGTGAGGAAGCACACACACCACACACTCCACACTCACAGTCGGGGGACCGTTTGCTCCAAATGTGGCAAAAGGTGCAGAACAAGTCACTCTGTGTGGGCCCCATTATTTTCTCTTTCTTTCTACCCCTTTTGAAGACGGCAGGATTCCCCCCCCCCCCCCCCGACATAAAAGTAAACAACGTTGCCTGAAGGCACAATTTTCCCAGCAACACAATAAAATGTGCAGTGAATTTATGATGGTCATCCATTAGCTCGTACCAAGGAAACATCACCCCATATCTGTCGTCCATCACTATAATAGAGGGTTAATGCACTGAATTTACATAAAAAAGTCATATTGTCTGCATGAATTATTTACACCCTCAGCTGTTTCTTTTCTTTTCCCTTTTGTTTCTGCCGGAACGGCTATAGGGGTTTTCAGGCTGGATTCTCTGGGAAAAAATCTGACAGTAAATTCAGCTATGAGGTGGTCTTGTCGTTGGTGGCTCTCTCCTCTTATTTCTCTCTCTCTGTCCTCATCACTTCCTATGTCTGACCTTATTTCTCTTTCTCCCCCCCCTCCCACTCTCATTGTTTTTCACAAGGGGACAGTGAGGGCCGAAAACAGAGAGATGTTTACTGCGCTCTGAACTACTACATTTACATTCACAAGACCCTTGACTTGTCTGGGTCTGTTCTGATTACTATTAACTAAGTGGCTTGTCAGGTTTGATTATCTTGCTTTTATGTGTGTTCATTTAGATTTGCATACACTAATCTAAACGACATCACAATATGTATGTCCATGGATTACACAGGGATTACGCAACCAGTTGAATAAACTTCTTACGAGAACAAGGCAAACACATTTACATGTCAGTTTAACAATGATATGATAGGTGCACAAAATAATACATGGGAGGAACAGTGCCAGCCGTAATCTGGGAGAATTAGCCCAATCTCTCTGCCATAATAATAAATGGTTGTGCGTTAATGGGAGCCGGGCTGTTACCGTGGAAGCCCTGGGGATAGTCTGTGATTGAACAATTATGACAGGCACAATTACTGTTATCATATTATCGTAGCTAATCTAACTCAGCGAGAACCAGCACCATGATCATCACACTGTCTATTCTCACTGTCACAGAGGTGAGAAAGTGACATTCGCGCGTCTATGAAACCACACTTACATTCTCATGAATGAATGCACTCGAATGGATACTGCAAATGGCAGCGCCACACGTCAACTCACTCCTGGTTGTCTTTGGGCTCCCGTCGGTTGTCCTTCAGATGAATGTCTTCATTTTTTCTAATTCCACTTGACAGTGCCACGGGACATTCTGGCTCGGGGAGCACATTTCTGACATGCCTCGGCAGATGGCGGCAGCGCTATCTGCTTCCCTGATCTGACAAACGCACAGCGACTTCTGAGGGATGCACGGCGGCGGCGCAGTCCGAACACGCCCTCGATTCGTCCGGCTGTGCACCCAAAAGCCAAGCAGACCGCAGAGGGCTAAACGGAAGGGCCGTGGGGCTCCAATGACGTGTCTTGTAACAAGGGGTTTTCTGCAGCATTAATCAACCTCCTGTACACCTGCTACCTTAAGGTGGAAACTGACTTTACCATTCAGAGAAATGTTCCATTTCCAGCATATTACACAAGGCACTCGGTTGCTCTGTTTGTAAATAAGGCCAGTTGTAGTTCACAAACCAGCTGGTCCTACATAGAAACCAGTAATGAATGGAGAGAAAGAAAGAGAAGGCTAAGACATTAAGATATGGACTGTAGCAAGGTGAGTGGATCAATTGGAGCTGAGCTATAGGTTTAACCTGTGTAGCCTGAGCTTGTCCACACATCCCTTGTTTTCCTCCTCCTGCCCTCCCCTCCATGTTTTTGCTGATTCCTTAAACCGGTGGAGCGCTCCAGAGAGGCCTGCTGATGCTTCAAGCCTTCCAGTCATTTACTAACGAAGAGAAGCCGGGGGGTCGGATCATGGATACCTCTTTTGGCTCCATTGAATGCTGTTTACTTCTTCAAGGGAGTAGCACAGGGGTGGGTTCGTGGGAAGGAAGGGACATGAGCGAGGTCTGGGTCATGACCTCTTGACTCTACCATGTGACCTCTGACCTCCATACCCCCCAGTGGTTTTAGTTTAGATTCAGAGGAAAAGTTCTGTCTTTCAGCACCAACACACATACACTTTTGTTTACAGGTTTTCTTATTCCATGTTTTCTTATATCTCTGCTTTTGGTCGTTGTTGCTTTTGGAGCTTTAAAAATTGTTTAGTCTTGAATTTTACATGTGGTTTGATTGTCTGTGTATTTTGGAGACAGGTGAGAATCTAGTAAGCAAAGCCCCCACATGGTAAACAAATACACTTCTAGAAAGTCATGACAATTTGCTTGATAAAGTGGAAGTGTGTTGGCAAAACGGCTTTTTCCAGCCGCCAAAGATACCGATTACTCAAGGATGCATATTTCAATGTATTCAATGTAATTCAGGGATTATGCAATACGCCTATACCTGTAAACTAGATTACAGAAAGAGGGTATGTCAGAGTGGAAGTTTGATTTCTTCCACACAACTTTCCAAAAAAGTGAGCTAATCTTTCATTTCTAGAAAATGATGTGATGGCCAAGTAGTCCTGTAAACGTGAAGCCTGTGTCACTGTACAAATAGGCAAGAAAACACATTTACATACCCAAATAAAAAATCTATGTTCCACCTCACCTAATGACTAATCTCCATGACACTGCTCTTAGGCACTGATTTACATTCTGTGGGCCTTGAGAAAATGTAAGGGCAGAGCATTAATCTCCCTCAACAAAAAAAGCTTGTATTCCCTGACAGGTGGGTCAAAGTTGGCGTTTAATCTAGCCCATAATTTCTGAAATATGCTGACAGAGTGTATTTTTTTACAAGTTAAAACACAGTTGTGTTTGAAAAACCCTCAAAGCACGACACCCTCAGCAGGAAGCACATGTCCTCGGTGGTGAGTTATGGCATGTTGGGAAATCGGGAAGAATGCACCCCGACGCCATCATCTTTAGAAGAACTACGATTTCACAGAACCTTGTCAGAAATATTTTTAGTCGTTGCGCCTACTACTTGTAACCCCCAGCTGACCCCTTCACTGTGCACATTTTATTCTTGTTTTGTCCTCAGGTTACCCTATACCCTAATAATACCCTTATACTAATGGCTAAGGTGTAGTTCAGTTCAGAGGTTAATTAACACATTCCCTTTTACCAAGCAGGCATTTGACATACCCCACTGTCATGGCGGCCATCTTGTTTCCCATGCAGGGTAGTGAAGTGCAGCTGTATTAGAGGTCACTTCTTTAAAGATGTCGCTGGTTGCTGGTAATGGAGTTTCTCCCCTGGCTGCACAGTCCGGCTGCAACAGAGATCAGCCGCGTTTCCATTAGGGCTCAGTGTTACGCAAATATGGAGAGTGGTCATGGGTCATTTAGGAGTCATCAGGGGAGAACAGTCATCGTCAGCCGAGACGGGAGGTGATAAAGAGTGGCTGTGGAGACAAAGGCAACGAGAAAACATTTTTTTTTTTTTTTGTTATGGACGCATTCACTACTGTAAGTCGCTCTGGATAAGAGAGTCTGTTTAAATTACTCAAATGTACGTGTAAAAATGTAAATGACCGCCAGACTCAATGGATCTGCATCAGACTGTGTGTCACAGCTACAAGAAAGCTTTGACAGCGTTGGAAACCTAATTGACTCGTTTGTTTTGGACCTACAGTGCTTTGGGATGGCTATAAACCTATGTTCTAAGGGAAAGACAGTATGCAGACGATCTGAAAATCAGATGATTCCAAACCTGATTTTGAAATGTTCAGCAGCAAACAGTCATTTACATTTACATTTAAGTCATTTAGCAGACGCTCTTATCCAGAGCGTCATGATCATCAGCCCATATCGTCATGGATTCCTCTGTATAGAAAAATAAACGTGGGCAGCTGATCTTACATATATACTGTGAGCAACTTTGACAACAACTTTAAAGAAGCATTATCAACATCATCAACGTAGGCAAGCCCAAATGAACTTAGGAGGAAGTAGTTGGCTGAGATCATCATTTGGGGAGCTAATTTCCTCTCGTCCTCGATACAGGAGTTGGGGGTTGGTGGTGGTGGCATTTTGGCTCGTTCTAGAGGTAGGAAAGCTGGCCAGCATCACCCCAGAGAGCGAGGGATCGAGGCCTGGCACCACTCCACACATCCGCCATGGGGCTTCCTAATGGGAGTCTCAAATGCCTGGAATAACACATTCCGACAGGATCCCACAGGTCATAGACGCTGTGCCCCACAGCAACCCAGCTAGCCAAACACAGACACGTCCCAAAGCTAAACACGGTGCCCTCGCTCCCTGAATCCTTATTAGTGTTTACCTGAGTCCAGCCTAAAGTAGTGCATCAGAAAACAGGAAACAAGCCTTCCATAAAGGAACGCGTTTAATACCTATCAACTTCCCAGTTCCGTGTTCTGTCTTTGAATCTGTAACATCGTCTCTGGGGGTTGCAACCCTGAATATATTGAGATATGGGGTTCCAGTTTGGGGATAAACATCACAAAATGTCCACATCTCATTCTTGAACATGACAGCGTTTTAGCAGCCTGTGTCGGCTTACTCTCCGAGGTCAATGTCTGAATATGCGTTGTAGGAGTGGGGCTGGGGTGGTGGGGGGACGTTCTCCTCTCTCCTCCAACTCCACTTCTCCCCTGTCTTTCAGTTCCTCCCTCCTCATGCATTTTGTCTGCCGCATCCTTGCTCCTCATTTGCAAAGGCCAGGGACTCTGCGGCGGTCAGAGGCACGGTCAGAGGCGCGACGGACACACAGGGTGGCCTCGCTGGAGAGCGCAGCGGTCACCCGCAGCCGGACACACCTTCCCACACAGTGGTCACCTTGATGACTGATACAGAGTGCACCCCACACCTTCTTGCCGCCACATCCCCTCCACTGTCCACGCTGTAGAGGTCAAGGTGGAACGCTGACAATATTAGCCCTTTGGTATCCCAACAGCTACTGCGAATACCCCTAAATATCAACGCAGGTCACCTGTAACACAAAAGTTGTTGCAGAAATGTGACTGTGAGGACAAGGAACATATGGACATTGTCTTGTGGAGGTCAAAGAGGTAGGCCTATAGCTAGCTATCTTCATATCTATGTGACTTGGAAAATGTAACATGCACACAAACTCCTGAAGGGTATCTTACTAGAAAAGTGACGGGACCTAATTTCTGAATACAACTCTGTATTACAATTAAACCCGTATTAAAATGCCAATCAGTATCAGTGTTAAAACAGCTCTAATGTATTACAAAATAATACCGAAAACCCTGTAATCTAATGAAATCAGATAAAAGACACACGAATCTGTCAAAGTTAAAGGAGTTGTTGCACAGTACCAATCAGGGGCGGACTGAAACAATAATTCAGGCCTGGGAATTTGACTCCATCCCAGGCCACCCTGTTCACACAAACCACCAGACCGCTAATTTTGTAGGCTAGCCCTATTTGTTGATGTAATGGGTACCAAACTAGTTATACATTTGCCCACTATGTTCATCTTGGAAGAATGTTATCCACATTACAAAATACAAAACATTTGGGACTGACCAACAAGTAGCCTATCTGAACACTGAGTTTTCAAGGTATGCTATGGCTATGGGTGCAGACTCAAAAACTCACTAGGAATACACCAATCATGGCAGTACAAAACTATTAGCCTACACTTTTTTTTAAAGATAATGAGATACACAGATTTAGCTCAAATGTTCAAATGATTATCTTTATATTCAAGCATCAAGCATATCAAAAGTATTTAAAAAAAAACACACACACACACACACACACACACACACACACACACACACACACACACACACACACACACACACACACACACACACACACACACACACACACACACACACACACACACACACACACACACACACACACACACACACACACACACATCCACTGAACTTGAACATAAGCTACAACAATGTAAGTAAGTATAATACAAAAGTCGAAAAAGCACTCCTCTACAAAAAGAATGTTGATTACGATGTTCACTCACTGATGTCCATAAAGCAAACAGCACAAAAAAATAAACACATCTATACACTGAGTCACTGAAATTGTACATTGGCTACATAACTGCAAGTATAATACGAAAGTCCAAAAAACATGCCTCTGTACAAAAACTTTAACTCACAGCATATTTTCAGGCCGTTTTACGCCTGTTCAGTTTTTCTCAGTCGCTTTGGTGCATTTCTTAGATCAAAAGTGCAATTCTTGAAACTACTTGTACAAATTCCAAATCATCTAGTCACTTGTGCACATCATTAAAGCAATTTCTTATTCCTTTGAGCAAATTGCAATTGATAATGCACAAGTGTCTGCATTTTTCCACATTATCAATTGCTCATGTCATGTTGATCAAAATGTAGTACATGGTTCTCTGTTGAATAGTCTTACCCCTCAAAACATCTAGGCATTAGTTCCTTGCATAAGCCATTACATGCAAAATTGTTGAACTATTTGTCATAAACTGTCAAGCATAGTTTTACACATTTCTATTAGACCTTTTGTACAAAAACGTGAATTGATGAATCGTGCAGGTGAAATTGACCCTCACGCATGAAGGAATGTAAAGTGTTAGTTCAACCAACAATCAACCAGTTGTCTGAATTGCTCAAAGGTGCATCTCATGAAGAATCAATTGGCAAGCATATATAGACAGACCACAACACAGAGTTGCAATTTTCCAATAAGGGATGGACCAGGAAATGAACAGGGTCAACAGCCAAGAGGAGGAGGAGGAAGAAGAGGAGCAATAATGCATGGTGGAGGGCAAAACAGAGGAAGAGGCAGAAGAGGACATAGGCTCCACCCGGCACAGCCAGAAGAGGACTGGCCACCCCACATAGCCTGGTTCCTCTCTAGGTTTCTTCCTAGGTTTTGGCCTTTCTAGGGAGTTTTTCCTAGCCACCGTGCTTCTACACCTGCATTGCTTGCTGTTTGGGGTTTTAGGCTGGGTTTCTGTACAGCACTTTGAGATATCAGCTGATGTACGAAGAGCTATATAAATACATTTGATTTGATTTGATTTAGACGCATATCTGATGACATAAGGGTCACTATTGTAGACCATGTTGTCAATCATGGCCTTAAAATGGCTGAGGCGGGTCGAAGGGTGCAGCCGAATATTGGGAGATCAACCGTGTCCTCAATAGTTCAAACATTTCGAAGAGAGAACAGGTATGTCCACCAATGTACAGTGCACTGTTACTGTATATAAGCAGTATACTGTATACTTCCTACAATGCTTCATATTACAGTAGTCCACTTGTATTTCACAGCTTACAGAAATATACTCTATACAGATACATACTGCACCTTACATGCACCCACCTGTATGTTTTACAGTAAAATGTGTGTTCGCATAGTTTTTGTCTATGTGAAAGTGTGCGATGCATCACTGCATTTTTCCCCACATAGGACTGCAAGATCACCTCAAACCGGTGGTAGAGGACGCCTTTTCACACCTCAACAGGAGGAGGCTATTTGCACCATGGTCCGAGCAAACAATGCCATGAGACTCAGAGAAATACAAAGGAGCATTATAGAAGACAACTATGTCTTTGAAAACATCCATACGGTTAGCATCTCAACCATCGACAGAGTGCTGCATAGAAACCAGATGAGTATGAAACAGCTGTACCGTGTACCATTCCAAAGGAATGAGGACAGAGTTAAGGAGCTACGTTACCAGTATGTACAGGTAAAACATATATCTATGTAACTACTTTACAGCAACATTTTATAGAGATACATAGTACAGTAAGCATAAACTGCACACATTTCCATTGCTGTGGAAGGAACATGCAATATATGTACATTTTATGTCACTCTTCCTTACCAAAACAAATTCAACTGCGTGTTTTGGGATATAGTGTATAATGGAGTTGGAATCAAGTTAACCCTCCCAAATGCAGAAGGCGGGGTCGGAATATCATCGGTCACAGAGCTACTGTGGATTTGCCAGGCCAACGGGGAGGAAATATCACCATGTGTGCTGCTATTTCGGAGCATGGTGTCCTAACCCATATCCCCCTTATGGGGCCATACAACACCCAGCATCTACTCAACTTTTTAGAGACTCTCATCCCTGATGATGAGAGGGGTCTGTTTAGAGAGGATTTGCCAAAGTATGTGGTCATTTGTGATAATGTGAGTTTCCATCGATCAAACATAAGGCAATGGTTTGTGACCCATCCGAGGATGCTCATAAAATTCCTCCCACCTTATTCACCATTCCTTAAGCAAATTGAGGAGTTATTTTCAGCATGGAGGTGGAAGGTGTATGATCGTCAGCCACACACATAGATGACCCTGCTGGCTGCAATGGATGCAGCATGTGAGGACATCACAGTAGACGCCTGCAGAGGATGGATAAGGCATTCCAAAAGATTCTTTCCACGTTGCATTGGAAGGGAAAATATCCGGTGTGATGTGGATGAGAATATGTGGGTCGACAGACAGGAACGTCTGGATGTGTAGAGACAGCACAACAGTGCTGCGGGCAAAGTTGTGTCTTAGGGGTGGTTTCCTGTGTTTCTTTCAAAAAAATATTTTTCCTTTGTGTCCCTTGGGTTGTCCAGTCTCTTTCAATCAATAACCCACATACAGTAATATGTAAATAGTACTGTTGAAATTGATATATGCCATAGAAGTGCAGCCTTGTGCATTTTCAATACAGTAGCTGCCAAACTGTAGCCTAAGTTTACATCAGGTAATACTGTCAAAGTACACAGTTACATTGACAACATGCCTAAACATTTTGACGACCTTGTTCATGAACAATGACTCAATGACTTATCATTCTGATGACACTGACATGATCATTGGCATGAATATTTACTTTTGAGAGATGTACTAAGGATTTTTAGTGACTGACTAGCTTTAGAAACATATCTATTGTATATTGCAATTTGTACAAATTGTTCTGAGAAATGCACTTCTTATTTTGTTATTACATGTTAGGGATGATGTGAAAAATGCACCAAAGCGACTGAGAAAAACTGTAAGAAGAGTCATAGTATAGCTACTTCAGAGTAACCAGGAAGTAATTACCACTAGTAAACCAGTAGGCGGCGCAGTAACTCACTGCTCTCTGCCATCTTGTCAATGATGTCATCTTTGTCAAATCCCATAAGAATCTCTTTCTCTGTTGCCATCAAAAGGAACACTTCAAGGTTCTCTTGAGTGAGGAAGGTCCTTCGGTGGTTGTTCACAAATTTCAGGGTGCAGAAGGTCCACTCACAAGCCACCTGAGTGATGGATAGGGTGAGGAGGAACTTGTAGCCCAAACCAATGATGTGATACGCATCCGTGAGCAGATTGTACTGAGACAGGAGAAGATAGCAGCAAATCGGGCAGTTTTTACATGTGGAACAACTTCTGCTCACCAACTCCACACTTTCATCAGGATCCTCAAAGCCTTCCCCTGTTTCATCACTGGCGGCGGTGGCCCTGGTGTTGTACTCCTCCAATGCTGACTGTTTCAGTCTTTCCTACTGTTGTGCAAGGCTGATCAGTTCAGCCTGCAATGCCTCAACAGTGGCATGTTCATCAAATTCCAGGAAGCATTTGCTGAGCTCCTTCATGGCTGTCTTTGGAAGGCCCTTTTCTCTGATCTCAGGAAAACAAAATTCATGCAGGAGACATCTGCACACAGCACTGAATTTGCTGCATAACAGTGGTGAATACGTTCAACAACAGTTTCCACATTGCGGATCTTGATGTTGTAATCCATGTCTGCATTAGCAATGGGCTCGTCTTCTGCCAACTCACCTGGTTTTCTCTTCTTTTTTGTTGTTGTTCTCTTCTCTGGGAGAGCAGTCTGAGCTTCGGCATCACAGTCCTGCTGCTCCTCCAGAATGCCATTAGCCCAACTCAACAAAGTCGTCTGCTGCCCTCTTCACACCCTCAAAGTCTCGGGCACACTTTCTCAGGTTATCCTCCATTCCCGTCACCAAGTGCTGTGCTGTTAGGATATCCATTCCACTTGTTTGCAAGTATTTAGAGAGAGGGGACTTCTGCTCAAAAATCCTGAGAAAAACCTCAGCTGTAAGTCTGGTTTCATACTTTCCTTGTGCCCTTGGGCCTTGCTTCGGGTGCCAGGTTTTATGGTCACATCCTTTTCAATTCTTTCCATAGTGATGACCACATCCGTGTAAAGTGCAAGGTCAGGCTTTGCAAAGCTTCCAAATACTTTCCTCAAGGCCTCGTCTTTGGCCCACCAGCGTGTTTCACCAATTACATCAAGCCGTCTGTGTCTCCTGTCTTCATTGGTTTCCTCCCAGAGCTTCATGCGCTTGTAGGAATCTCGAACGAACACTGCAATGTCATTCAGTAGTGAGGAAAGGGATTCACTTGCCACAACAACCCCAGTGGTGTCAGTGAGCACAAGGTTGAGGACATGTGAGAAACACCATATGTGTACTTGGTTAGGAGAGTCTCCTGTGAGCGATGCAGAGAAGCCCCTGTATTGTCCCTGCATATTATCTGCTCCGTCTGTTGCATTACCAACACACTGTTTGATATTGATGTCCATCTTCTCAAAGGTCAGTTTCACAAGGTCAACAAAGTACTGTCCAGTCAATGACTCACAGTCAATGACAGCGATGAGTCTCTCTCTCGAGGACATCAGTGACGTATCGCAGACCTACTGCACACTGGTCTTTGGATGTTCATACCTGTGTTGGGTCCATTTGTATTGAGAACCTCTCTGCCTTTCTCACTTCAACAGCAACTGTCTACTGAATCAACATTCTGATGACTTCACTTACTTTGTTGGCTGTTGTTTTGGACGTCATAGTTACCAAGGACCCTCTTCCTTTTACTTTCCATTTGCTTCTTGCACTTCTCATTGCAATCACTGACATGCTCTTGTAGGCAGACATCATATTTGCTTAGCAACAATATATGCTCAAGAAACTTGCCGTCAATCGTTTTTACAAGTTATATGCTGCTTCGTGTCTGTGTCCTCTGTAGCTAAGCCCACATTTACCAATAAACTTTAACTACATCAATCACACGTTCCATGACCTGCCTCCTCTTTCTGACCTGGTCTCGTTGAACTGACATTTGCTTATCACTCAGAAGGGTACGGATGTCTGGTTTGCTGGCTCTGAGGAAAAAAGCTTCTGCACTTTCTCTATGGGTCTTGCTTCTCTCATGTTCCTGTACTCTCTGGTGGGCATGTTTCCAGGCCTGCCTGTCTCCTTTGACAAATGCACTATCACTGGCTGAAGGATTTGCGAATGCAAGCCATACTGAGCAGAACAAGGAGTGAGTTACTTCATTGTATGTCAGTCATTTTCTGTTTGTGCCATCTTTGGAGTGGAGTATATTGGGAATGACTCTTTGAGGGGTTAGTTTTGGGTGGTACTGAAAAAATAAGTCAAAATCCTTGGACTGAGGAAGGGAAAAATAATCAAATGGATTTTCAGTGCTTTCACTGTCCCTTTCTATTTTCCCTGTACTGGGCTCTGGACCCCCCCCCCCTCTCTCTCTCTCTCTCTCTCTCTCTCTCTCTCTCTCTCTCTCTCTCTCTCTCTCTCTCAATTCAATTCAATTCAATTCAATTCAATTCAAGGGCTTTATTGGCATGGGAAACATGTGTTAGCATTGCCAAAGCAAGTAAGGCAGATAATATATAAAGTGAATATATAAAGTGAAATAAACAATAGAAATTAACAGTAAACATCACACATACAGATGTTTCAAAACAATAAAGACATTTACAAATGTCATATTATATATAAACAGTGTTTTAACAATGTACAAATGGTAAAGGACACAAGATAAAATAAATAAGCATAGATATGGGTTGTATTTACAATGGTGTGTGTTCTTCACTGGTTGCCCTTTTCTCGTGGCAACAGGTCACAAATATTGCTGCTCTGATGGTTTTTCAAAATTGGATTTGTTTTCGAATTCTTTGTGGATCTGTGTAATCTGAGGGAAATATGTCTCTCTAATATGGTCATACATTGGGCAGGAGTTTAGGAAGTGCAGCTCAGTTTCCACCTCATTTTGTGGGCAGTGAGCACATAGCCTGTCTTCTCTTGAGGGCCATGTCTGCCTACGGCGGCCTTTCTCAATAGCAAGGCTATGCTCGCTGAGTCTGTACATAGTCAAAGCTTTCCTTAATTTTGGGTCAGTCACCGTGGACAGGTATTCTGCTGCTGTGTACTCTCTGTGTAGTGCCAAATAGCATTCTAGTTTGCTCTGTTTTTTTGTTAATTCTTTCCAATGTGTCAAGTAATTATCTTTTTGTTTTCTCATGATTTGGTTGGGTCTAATTGTACTGCTGTCCTGGGGCTCTGTAGGGTGTGTTTGTGTTTGTGAACAGAGCCCCAGGACCAGCTTGTTAGGGGACTCTTCTCCAGGTTCATCTCTCTGTAGGTGATGGCTTTGTTGTGGAAGGTTTGGGAATCGCTTCCTTTTAGGTGGTTATAGAATTTAACGGCTCTTTTCTGGATTTTGATAATTAGTGGGTATCCGCCTAATTCTGCTCTGCATGCATTATTTGGTGTTCTACGTTGTACACAGAGGATATTTTTGCAGAATTCTGCGTGCAGAGTCTCAATTTGGTGTTTGTCCCATTTTGTGAAGTCTTTGTTGGTCAGCGGACCCCAGACCTCACAGCCATAAAGGGCAATGGGCTCTATGACTGATTCAAGTATTTTAAGCCAAATCCTAATTGGTATGTTGAAATTTATGTTCCTTTTGATGGCATAGAATGCCATTCTTGCCTTATCTCTCAGATCGTTCACAGCTTTGTGGAAGTTACCTGTGGCGCTGATGTTTAAGCCAAGGTATGTATAGTTTTTTGTGTGCTCTAGGGCAACAGTGTCTAGATGGAATTTGTATTTGTGGTCCTGGTGACTGGACCTTTTTTGGAACACCATTATTTTGGTCTTACTGAGATTTACTGTCAGGGCCCAGGTCTGACAGAATCTGTGCATAAGATCTAGGTGCTGCTGTAGGCCCTCCTTGGTTGGTGACAGAAGTACCAGATCATCAGCAAACAGCAGACATTTGTCTTCGGATTCCAGTAGGGTGAGGCCGGGTGCTGCAGACTTTTCTAGTGCCCGCGCCAATTCGTTGATATATATGTTGAAGAGGGTGGGGCTTAAGCTGCATCCCTGTCTAACCCCACGTCCCTGTGTGAAGAAATTTGTGTTTTTTGCCAATTTTAACCGCACACTTGTTGTTTGTGTACATGGATTTTATGATGTCGTATGTTTTACCCCCAACACCTCTTTCCATCAGTTTGTATAGCAGACCCTCAAGCCAAATTGAGTAGAAGGCTTTTTTGAAATCAACAAAGCATGAGACGACTTTGCCTTTGTTTTGGTTTGTTTGGTTGTCAATTAGGGTGTGCAGAGTGAATACATGGTCTGTTGTACGGTAATTTGGTAAAAAGCCAATTTGACATTTGCTCAGTACATTGTTTTCATTGAGGAAGTGTACGAGTCTGCTGTTAATGATAATGCAGAGGATTTTCCCAAGGTTACTGTTGACGCATATTCCACGGTAGATATTGGGGTGAAATTTGTCTCCATTTTTGTGGATTGGGGTGATCAGTCCTTGGTTCCAAATATTGGGGAAGATGCCAGAGCTAAGGATGATGTTAAAGCGTTTTAGTATAGCCAATTGGAATTTGTTGTCTGTATATTTGATCATTTCATTGAGGATACCATCAACACCACAGGCCTTTTTGGGTTGGAGGGTTTTTATTTTGTCCTGTAACTCATTCAATGTAATTGGAGAATCCAGTGGGTTCTGGTAGTCTTTAATAGTTGATTCTAAGATCTGTATTTGATCATGTATATGTTTTTGCTCTTTATTCTTTGTTATAGAGCCAAAAAGATTTAAGAAGTGGTTTACCCATACATCTCCATTTTGGATAGATAATTCTTTGTGTTGTTGTTTGTTTAGTGTTTTCTAATTTTCCCAGAAGTGGTTAGAGTCTATGGATTCTTCAATTACATTGAGCTGATTTCTGACATGCTGTTCCTTCTTTTTCCGTAGTGTATTTCTGTATTGTTTTAGTGATTCACCATAGTGAAGGTGTAGACTCAGGTTTTCCGGGTCTCTATGTTTTTGGTTGGACAGGTTTCTCAATTTCTTTCTTAGATTTTTGCATTCTTCATCAAACCATTTGTCATTGTTGTTAATTTTCTTCGGTTTTCTATTTGAGATTTTTAGATTTGATAGGGAAGCTGAGAGGTCAAATATACTGTTAAGATTTTCTACTGCCAAGTTTACACCTTCACTATTACATTGGAACGTTTTACCCAGGAAATTGTCTAAAAGGGATTGAATTTGTTGTTGCCTAATTGTTTTTTGGTAGGTTTCCAAACTGCGTTCCTTCCATCTATAGCATTTCTTAATGTTACTCAGTTCCTTTGGCTTTGATGCCTCATGATTGAGTATTGCTCTGTTTAAGTAGACTGTGATTTTGCTGTGGTCTGATAGAGGTGTCAGTGGGCTGACTGTGAACGCTCTGAGAGACTCTGGGTTGAGGTCAGTGATAAAGTAGTCTACAGTACTACTGCCAAGAGATGAGCTATAGGTGTACCTACCATAGGAGTCCCCTCGAAGCCTACCATTGACTATGTACATACCCAGCATGCGACAGAGATGCAGGAGTTGTGACCCGTTTTTGTTGGTTATGTTGTCATAGTTGTGCCTAGGGGGGCATATGTGGGAGGGAATGCTGCCACCTCCAGGCAGGTGTTTGTCCCCCTGTGTGCTGAGGGTGTCAGGTTCTTGTCCGGTTCTGGCATTTAGGTCGCCACAGTCTAGTACATGTCCCTGGGCCTGGAAATGATTGATTTCCCCCTCCAGGATGGAGAAGCTGTCTTCATTAAAATATGGGGATTCTAGTGGGGGGATATAGGTAGCACACAGGAGGACATTTTTCTCTGTTAGGATAATTTCCTTCTGAATTTCTAGCCAAATGTAGAATGTTCCTGTTTTGATTAATTTAATGGAGTGAGTTAGGTCTGCTCTATACCAAATTAGCATACCCCCTGAGTCCCTTCCCTATTTCACACCTGGTAGTTTGGTGGATGGGACTACCAGCTCTCTGTAACCTAGAGGGCAACCAGTGGGTCTGTCTCCTCTATACCAGGTTTCTTGCAGGATGACAATGTCTGTATTACCGATTTCTTTGGTGAAGTCCGGGTTTCTGCTCTTCAGGCCAAAGGCAGATGACCTCAGGCCTTGGATATTCCAAGATGATATAGTGAAGGCTTTTTGTTCCAGAGTGTCCAATGTTGTTTGTCATAGTTTGGCCTCAGGCCAGTAAGTGTGAGCAGAGCCTGCTGAGCATCTGGTACATGCCATTGGCTTGGGCGAGTGTGAGAGTGAGGGTTGGGACTGTTTGCCCGCTCACTACCTGGGCGTATGTGTGGCTTCCATGTTGAGGCCCTCTTTGCGGGGGTGGGGTGCATGGGGTGGGCAGGAGTGGCATAGGTCTGATCTGAGGGGGCCTAAATGGGGTGTGGGCATGATTGACGTGGGGGGGGTGTTGATTGGTTGGGGTGGGGGTGTGGATGTGTCTGGGTGTGCGGTGGTCTGGATGTAATTCCTCTTGGCGTGGGTCCTCTATGTGTAGGTCCGGGGGGGGGTCCTGCAGGTCTGGGAGGGTGTCTCGCTGGTCTGGGTGGGGTGTCTATTGATCTGTTGCTCCTGTCTGAAGTGTCGGGGATACATTTGAGAGCGATGTCCTTTAGAGTTCGGGCAAAGGTGGGCACTGCTGCCTTGTAGAGGTGGACCTGGTCATAGAGGCTGTTCAAGTCCAGGGTGGAGTGGTGGGCCAGGAAAACGTTTGGTTTTGAGGCACAGTCCCTGTAAATACTTGCGTTTACCCGCTGTATTGTGGCAGGGTGGAAGTCTTTTCGTGGTAGCAGGGTGGTGATAACCACTTGTGCATTGGGGAAAGTAGAAGAAGCCTTTTCAATCACTCCCTTAAGTGCTGTGGCCACCCTTTCCTGCTGTGCTCTCAGGTCGTTTGTTCCTGTGTGTATTATTATGTGGCTGGGTGAGCCTAGTTTGGCCTCAGACAGAAGGTCTAGGGCGCGCTGTGTGTTTGGACACCAGAGTTTAGACACACTGTGTTTGGGAAAAAGGTTTTTTTCTTCTATATATTTCCCATTTGATTCCATAAGTAGTACAATCTGTGTCTTGTGTTTGTCCTCAGTGGGTGTGAGGGGGTTGTCAGAAGGGCTATCAGGGTGGCTGACAGGGGGGGTGCTCAGAGGGGGTGAGAGCCGCTGGGCTTGGGGTTCTTCATTTGTCTGTTCTGTGATGCCGACTCTATGGTCAGGGTCTGGTGTGGACTGTTCTGCTGTGGTGTCGAGACTTTTGTTGGGTGCTGAGGTGGGCTGTTCTGCTGGCTTTTCTGTGGGGGTGGCCACCTCTCTAGTGGGTTGTTCTCTGTCACACGCCGTCCCCCTCAACCTCTCTCTAGTACTGCTGCTGCTTCCTTCTCCACCTTTCTAGTGCTGCTGTTGCTTCCTTCTCCACATTTCTAGTGCTGCTGCTGCTTCCTTCTCCACCTTTCTAGTGCTGCTGCTGCTTCCTTCTCCACCTTTCTGGTGCTGCTGCTGCTTCCTTCTCCACCTTTCTAGTGCTGCTGCTGCTTCCTTCTCCACCTTTCTAGTGCTGCTGCTGCTTCCTTCTCCACCTTTCTAGTGCTGCTGCTGCTTCCTTCTCCAACTTTCTATTGCTGCTGCTGCTTCCTTCTCCACCTTTCTAGTGCTGCTGCTACTTCCTTCTCCACCTTTCTAGTGCTGCTGCTGATTCCTTCTCCACCTTTGCAAAGAAAATACTCTATTAACATACTCACTATCATTAGTGTATTAGTTGGCTACATTAATACAGCTCTGGATAAAATTAAGAGTGGTCTCTTAATTCCAGAGCTGTATATTATTGTAGTAACTTGTAATGCTGGTACTAATGGCGGTAATGATCGTTGTCATTGCCTGTGCAGTGTCACACAGGCTACTGTGTTACATTCATGGATGTATTCTGGTTAAGTTACTGTAGCCTGTTTCGCTGTACAGTGTATGTGCACTTTCCCTAGCTTATGCGGCATGAGTCATGACCGAATACTGGCAAGTCCATAGTCTAGGTTAACCATTTTTTACGAGTTGAAACATATTGCCTTCAATGTCATATTATGATCGCTATGTTGCTCTCATTGCTATGATATAATTCCTAAGACATAAGACGTGCAAACTGTTTAGTCTACCGTTCATTGTGTCACTATTATTAGCTAGACTACTTAGCTAGCCATGCTGGGTGTTGTCAGTGTGTGTGATTTAGCTAGTGTTTTTCACTGACCAGTCGCTTATTTTGCAGCATTTAGCTGCGTCTGTGGCAAGGGCCTTTCTCTTTTTTTTCTCTCCCTCTCTGCTCCACCTTTCCTTTTCTGACCGTCCATTTCACAGTGTGACTTGTCTAAAATGTTATTGGTAGAGAAGCAAGTAGACGGTTGCTTTGCGCGTCGCGGAGAGACCTGATGTAATTTTTGGCGCACGCACCCATCGCGCGGGGACACTGGGCGAGAGAGTGAGAGTCGTGCCAGAGACGTGGATTCTCCGTCAACTCATTCCCGCTTGCTATATTTTCGCTGGTCAAGTTGACTATTCACAGAAGGACAAAACGACCCTCAAGCCGCCGGGAATTGCCTCGGTGCTCCCGACGGCCAGTCCGCCACTGGATCTAATGATACAAGGCACTCTACCCCAACTTGTGCATGTTTGGGTGGGTGAAGTCAGTGGGTTGGTCAGATTCTAACACCAGTGGAGGCTGCTCAGAGGAGGAAGGGGAGGACCATCCTCAGCAGTGAATTTCATAAAATAAAAATTGTGAAACATTGAAAGGTTATCCTTTTTAGATAATACTATACTTAATATATTCACGTCACCAAATAATTGATTAAAACACACTGTTTTGCAAAGAAGGGCTACAGTAGCCTCAACAGCACTCTGTAGTGTAGCACCATGGTGTAGCCGGAGGACAGTTAGCTTCCGTCCTCCTCTTGGTACATTGACTTCAATACAAACCTAGGAGGCTCTTGGTTCTAACACCCTTCCATAGACTTACATAGTAATTATGACAACTCCAACCAATCAGAGCCCTCGCAGCATGAACTGATATGTTGTCCACACAATCAAAGGATCAGAGAATTAATCTAGTACTGAAAGCATAAGCTACAGAAAGCTAGCACTGCAGTGCTTATAAGAAGAAAGAATGTCTTTTTTGACTTACATAGATAGAAAATGCGGCTAGCTATTTCCCTATCAATGAGAGGGATGCTATGTTAGCTAGCTGGCTATGACTATCCAACACAACGCTGGAACTCTTCCAAGTCAAGGTAAGCTTTTGGTTTTACAAATGTATTGCCACTTTGGCCCGCCGGTGTAACTGCTTAACCGCTTATTGACTGTACTGCATGATTGTAGAGGGGTTACTAACACGTTAGTACTATTAACTACGTTGACTATGCCTTTGGCTAATATGATGACAACAATATAGGCTGTGTGTAGCGGTTATGATATGATTTGGCTTGGAAATGTTATTTTTTCACCTGGTCACATACATCTGATGTGTTGTGCATTGAAGTCCACAAGCGAAGGGAAAATGTGAGAGGAGGAAAGCTCATAGATGTGAGAAGGAATACAACATGGCTGCTGTGAAAGAGAACTGTTCTTACATGTGATCAGGGCTCTATTCATTCTGACAATTCTGTTGAAAAAACATTTCTTAAATGGAAGCAAATGGAATGAAATGAGGATAAACATTCCATAATTTGTCCAATAGAAATTCTTGTTTGCAACTGTTGGGCTAATGATTACACCCTGGATCAGTTAGATGTAGGCAACAGTGTGCAAGGCGGTACTGAATGTGTCACTGCCTGTCCAGGTCACATGTTGTAAAATTTCATTCATAGGCTAGGTTGTAGCAACCTCATGATAGGTATAGGGGCAAATTCGTAGTAGCCCGAAACCTATCCATGTTACATTGAGCTGGGTGAATGGAATAGGAATGACATGCAATATGCTATGCTATAATGGAAATAAGGCCATGCCCATGAAAAAATATATTGTCCTCCCTCATCTTAAATTGCACCAACCGCCACTGAGTAACACACAGCTGTACTGTTGGGCGAGACTTCCTGCCCTAATGCTGTAAGTGTTCCAGATTTCTGTCAGATGGAGGGCGGGGTGAGAAGGGAGTGAGGAGAGAGACCAGGGGTGAAACTGCAGATGGTTACCTAGACTGAACTCTTGCACCTGCTAAGGGGTAAAAAACTAAAACTGTAGTGCTGGGTAATGGATTGTAATTACAGTACCTAACACACACACATACCCCACAGCACATTCTATAAATGCATGATATGTTACATTCTAGACATCTGAATAGATGACACTCCCATACCAAACAGAACCGCCTCTCCAACAGAACACTTAAGACTCCTTACACTTGACTCTTCACATATAAACCATTCTAGTGGCAGGACACATTGAGTGACAGGGCACGTTTGCTCTATTGAGCCACGGTCAATGATAAGACTCAGAGTGTGGATGAGAGTCATTCTAGCAGCCCCTGGGCTGCTGTGGTGCTGTACCTGCTGTGGTGCTGTACCTGCCTGCCTGCTGCCTACTGCCGATCCAACTGATTGGGTGTGTTTAATAATGCATGGCTGGGAGCCCAGGACAAACCCTTTGATAAAGTACAGCTGAGGAGCATGTGCATAAGCAGCTTCAGCCATATGCAGAGCGGAAATTGATGGCGGCGATAAAGCCAAAGTGTGTGTGTGTGGCTGTGGGTCGTGTGTGTGTGTTTGTGTGTGTGGTGGAGGGGGGAGTGTATGAGGAGTGTATCATGAGCTGAGTAAGTGCATATGGATGTGTGTGCATATGAATGTGTGTATGTCTGTGTGTCTATGTACACTACATGACCAAAGGTATGTGGACACCCCTTTAAATTAGTGGATTCGGCCATTTCAGCCACACCCATTGCTGACAAGTGTTTAAAATCGAGCACACACCAATGCAATCTCCATAGACAAACATTGGCAGTAGAATGGCCTGTACTGAAGAGCTCAGTCACTTTCAATGTGGCACTGTCATAGGATGACACCTTTCCTACAAGTCAAGCTGTCAAATGTCTGCCCTGCTAGAGCTGTTATTGTGAAGTGGAAACATCTAGGAGCAACAACGGCTCAGCCGCAAAGTGGTAGGCCACACAAGCTCACAGAACGGGACTGCCGAGTGCTGAAGCGCGTAATAATCATCTCTCCTCGGTTCCAATACTCACTACTGAGTTCCAAACTGCCTCTGGAAGCAACGTTAGCACAAGAAGTGTTCATCAGGAGCTTTAAGAAATTAGTTTCCATGGCTGATCAGCCTAAGATCACCATGCACTATGTCAAGCATCGACTTGAGTGGTGCTAAACCCGCCGCCATTGGACTCTGAAGCAGTGGAAATGTATTCTCTGGAGTGATGAATCACGCTTCACCATCTGGGAGTCCAACCGACGAGTCCTGGTTTGGCGAATGCCAGGAGAACGTTACCTGCCCCAATGCATAGTGCCAACTGTAAAGTTGTAAAGTTTGGTAAAGGCCCTTTCCTGTTACAGCATGACAATGCCCCGTGCATAAAGCGAGGTCCATACAGAAACAGTTTGTTGAGATCGTTGTGGAAGAACACGACTGGCCTGCACAGAGCCCTGACCTCAACCCCATTGAACACTTTTGATATGAATTGGAATGTTGATCGCGAGCCAGACCTAATCGCCCAACATCAGTGCCCGACCTCACTAATGCTCGTGCAGCTGAATGGAAGCAAGTCCCTGCAGCAATGTTCCAACATCTAGTGGAAAGCCTTCCCAGTAGAAGGACATTTACACCTGGATCTCACAGCTAGCTAGCTGCTATCCGTGTGACTATTGGCTTACGTCGATCCTGGAGCAAACATCAATTATTCCGGAGCTAGCCAGCTTAAGAGTTCCATCAGCCACTCCTGGGCTACAATCACCTATCCGGACCCAGTTTACTGCCGATGCGGAGCCCCACCAGGCCTTCACGACTGGACTACCGATGTTATCTGCCCGAGGGAGTTATCCTACTGGCACCTCCATCGCGATGTTACCTGAACGCCTATCTGCGGCCCGCTAATTGTTAGCTGTCTTATCGGCTGCTATCTAGGTCTATCGGACAATTTTTCTTGGGTCACTATAACTATATCTATTTTGCCAATTGGATTGATCCCCTCTACCACACGGAACCCCAATAATCTACCGACATAAACGCACGAGGTGGCTAAAGACCTCCATCCTATGCTAGCTTGCTACCGATGGCCCGGCTAGCTGTCTGAATCGCCGTGACCCCAACCAACCTCATTACTCACTGGTCCCTTATTTTTTTATTTTATTATTATTATTATTATTTTTTCACCTTTATTTAACCAGGTAGGCTAGTTGAGAACAAGTTCTCATTTGCAACTGCGACCTGGCCAAGATAAAGCATAGCAGTGTGAACAGACAATACAGAGTTACACATGGGGTAAACATTTAACAAGTTAATAACACAGTAGAAAAAAAGAGAGTCTATATACATTGTGTGCAAAAGGCATGAGGAGGTAGGCGAATAATTACAATTTTGCAGATTAACACTGGAGTGATAAATGATCAGATGGTCATGTACAGGTAGAGATACTGGTGTGCAAAAGAGCAGAAAAGTAAATAAATATAAACAGTATGGGAATGAGGTAAAATTGGGTGGGTTATTTACCGATAGACTATGTACAGCTGCAGCGATCGGTTAGCTGCTCAGATAGCAGATGTTTGAAGTTGGTGAGGGAGATAAAAGTCTCCAACTTCAGCGATTTTTGCAATTCAGTCACAGGCAGCAGAGAACTGGAACGAAAGGTGGCCAAATGAGGTGTTGGCTTTAGGGATGATCAGTGAGATACACCTGCTGGAGCGCGTGCTACGGGTGGGTGTTGCCATCGTGACCAGTGAACTGAGATAAGGCGGAGCTTTACCTAGCATGGACTTGTAGATGACCTGGAGCCAGTGGGTCTGGCGACGAATATGTAGCGAGGGCCAGATCAATCGACTAAGCATGCCTCTCCTTAATGTCAATATGCCTTGTCCATTGCTGTTCTGGTTAGTGTTTATTGGTTTATTTCACTGTAGAGCCTCTAGCCCTGCTCACTATACCTTATCCAACCTTTCAGTTCCGCCACCCACACATGCGATGACATCACCTGGCTTAAATGATGTTTCTCTCTCATCCTCACTCAATACCTAGGTTTACCTCCACTGTATTCACATCCTACCACACCTTTGTCTATACATTATACCTTGAAGCTATTTTATTGCACCCAGAAACCTCCTTTTACTCTCTGTTCCAGACGTTCTAGACGACCAATTCTCATAGCTTTTAGCCGTACCCTTATCCTACTCCTCCTCTGTTCCTCTGGTGATGTAGAGGTGAATCCAGGTCCTGCAGTGCCAAGCTCCACTCCTATTCCCCAGGCGCTCTCTTTTTTTTTCAATTGGAAGTTTTCTTGTTTTTCAATCAACCAACAATCACATTCCACATTCACAGATGTGACAGGCTTAAAAAAATAAAAATGAAAGATAAAGTAAAATAAAAACATTTATTTTTCTTAATCTATTTATTTTCCTTGGTGTTTTTATTTAATTTTGTTTTTGAGTACGTGTGCGTATGTATGTATGTATGTATGTATGTATGTATGTATGTATGTATGTATGTATGTATGTATGTATGTATGTATGTATGTATGTATGTATGTATGTATGTATGTATGTATGTATGTATGTATGTATGTATGTATGTATGTATGTATGTATGTATGTAAAAGATGTACCTCTGAAAGTGGAACCTATATGCATGTATTTTGGAGCTGTAGAGAGATTGCTCTCTACAGCTCCAAAATACATGCATATAGGTTCCACTTTCAGAGGTACATCTTTTACAGTTAGGAGACACATCTGTTTTCATTCTATGGAGTCTCAAAGGAGTATAATAAACATACATACATACATACATACATACATACATACATACATACATACATACATACATACATACATACATACATACATACATACATACATACATACATACGCACACGTACTCAAAAACAAAATTAAAATAAAAACAACAAAAAAACATATAACACTTGCAGCAGCACTATCAAGGTTCTTATAAGCTATTTCTAGCAATAGAAGAATACATTTCTTAGCAAAGTATGTAATAGTCATAAGCAAATTTTCTCTGTCAGGATCAATAACAAAGTCCTGCTGGGCATTAAGAAGATAGATACACGGGTCATATCAAACTGTACCTCTATTATTTTCTGTGCAGCAGTATGTATAGATTGCCAGAATCTGGCAATCTCTCTACAGCTCCAAAATACATGCATATAGGTTCCACTTTCAGAGGTACATCTTTTATAGTTAGGAGACACATCTGTTGTCATTCTATGGAGTCTCAAAGGAGTATAATAAAATGTGTACAAAAATTTGTAATTAGATTCTTTCATTTTTACATTGGTAGATGAGCAGTATACTGTCGCAAACCTCCGCCCATAACTCATCACTGATAGTCAGACCAAGGTCCTTTTCCCAGATTATTTTCAAAGGAGTAAAGGAGGAGCCTCCTTTCTCAGGAAGGAGTCTATAGATGTAAGATATTTTGCCTTTAATGGATTGTGCTGTGACAAGAAGGGTTTCAACTTCATTCAACTGAGTTCTATACCTCCTCTTGGAGGTAAATGAGGAAATTACATGTCTAATTTGAAGATATTTTAAAAACTTGGATCTTGGCACATCAAATTCACTGCAGAGCTCTTGAAAGGATTTCAGTGTAGTGGTTTTCTGATGAAATAGGTCCCTCAGGGCTTTTGGCAAGTCTGGGTTGCCTACTATAGGCGAGTGAGAACATATTTGGGAGGAAATGCCCAGGTATTTCTTACAGTCCCTCCATGCTAGTAGGGTGCTGTAAATCACAAAGGTTTTGGCTATGTTGCCCACTTCACTAAAGTTATTAATGAATATAATTGAGCTTAAGGGCAATGAACCACAGGATTGGGCTTATATCTGAATCCTCGTTGACTCTTGTCTGTTTGTGATACATGTTAGCATGTTGCGGATTTGGGCAGACCAGTAGTACAATTGAAGGGAGGGAATTACAAGACCACCCTTAGATTCAGGTTTCGAGTGGAAAACTTGATCCTAGGTTTTTTATTGCCCCATATAAATTTGGTGATGCTTTGGTTAGTTGTTTTGAAGAAGGAAACTGGGAGATAGCATGGGAGCATCTGAAATAAGTATTTCAGTCTAGGGAGGACGTTCATACGAATGACATTAATTCTTCCTACTAAGCTAATTGGGAGAGAGATCCAGGTTTGGAGATCGTTCTTGATTCGATCCAGGAGTGGAAGATAATTTTCCTTAAAAAGGATATTCAGATCTGGTGTTATGAAGATCCCGAGGTATTGAAACCCCTGTGTTTTCCATTGGAAAGGACATAGTGTCTTCATAGAGCTGGTGAGTGTAATATTGAGAGGGCAGACAGTGGATTTGTTAAAATTGAACTTATAACCTGAAAACATGCCATACTGAGCAATTGTGTCTACAATTAGAGGGAGGGATTTCTCAGGGTTGGATATGTAGAGCAAGACATCTTCCGCGTAAAGCGAAATCTTGTGCTGCAGGCCGCCTGCAGAAACACCCATAATACTTGGATTGCTCCTTATCAGCTCTGCCAGAGGCTCCTCCCCCAACAGGTAGAGCAGGGGGGACAGCGAGCACCCTTGTCTTGTGCCCCGTTCCAGAGGGAATCTGTCAGAGTTCAGTCCATTAGTAGTCACCATGGCATTTGGATGAGAGTATAGTGATTTGATCCATTTAATAAAATTTGGGCCCATATTGAACTTTTCTAAGACTGAAAACAGAAAGCTCCACTCCATCCTGTCAAACGCCTTCTCAGCATCCAGTGAAGCCAGCAGGACAGGGGTCTTCTGTGCGTTTACTCGATCAATAATATCAAAAAGACGGCGAATGTTATCAGAAGAGTATCTGTCTCTAATAAATCCAGTTTGGTCCGCTATTATTATTTTGGGAAGAAGAGTGTTTAGTCTTTTGGCGAGCAATTTGGTAATTGTTTTATAGTTGAAATCCAACAAGCTTATGGGCCGGAAGGACGAGCAGGATAGGGGGTCCTTGTCCTTTTTTAGCAACACTGTAATGCGAGCTGTGTGCATTGACTCTGGGAGAACTCCGTTTTTGCAAAATTCCTCCAGCATTGGCATGAAGATAGGGAGGAGCTGGGGCCAAAAAGCTTTGTAGAACTCTCTGGGGAATCCATCTGGGCCTGGGGACTTATTAGGTGGCATGGAGGTATTTGCCTCCAGGATCTCCTCAGGAGTGAAAGGGGAGTTGAGATCTTCTTGGTCGGTCTCTGATAGTTTAGGTAGCGAGATTCACTCTAGGAAAGAGTGGAGTTCTGCCTCCGTGTGTTTTCTCTCAGAGGTGTATAGTTTGCAGTAAAAATCATGAAAAGTTAAATTGATATTTTTTGGGGCGTATGTGACCCCGTCCTCTGCTGTTCGGATAGCCATGATTGTACGCTCTGACTGCTCCTTTTTTAATTGGTAAGCAAGCAATCTACTGGGCCTATTGCTATACTCATGGTATTTCTGTTTAGTAAAGAAAACCTTTTTTTTAATCTCCTGAGTGTAGTCCAAATTCAGTTTGGCTTTGGCTGCTTTAAGATGACTCCAGGAGGTGCTGTCTGAGGATTGTTTATGTATTTTTTCACAGCATTCCAGCTCCCTCTCAAGATCTAGCCTGTGTGCTTCCATTGCTTTTTTCTTAGAGGAAGCATATGAGATTAGATGACCTCTTAGTGTGGCTTTAGCAGCGGCCCACATTGTGGCCGGCTTCGTTTGATAGCATGGAGGTGTTGAATTTCCAGCTCTTTGACCTCAGGATGTTTTTGCAGAGGTCAAAGCGGAGGTGGACAAAGGCGTGATCTGAAAGTGCTATGGGTCCGATTGTACATGTGGCTGAATTTATGAAACTCTTTGGGATATAAATGTAATCTATACGAGAGTAGATGTTATGGACATTAGAGTAGTATGTATAGTCCATAGATGAGCTATTAGTCTCTCTCCAGATATCTATCAGTCCCATCTCTTTAGTAAGAGAGTTCAACATCTTTGCAGATCTAGGATTTGTGGTGGGGACTTGAGATGATTTGTTGGGTTAAGGGTACAATTAAAATCTCCAGCCACCACGCCAAAGGAGACACAATGCTCATTGAACAGGGTTATCATTTTTGACATGAAGGCAGGAGTATCTGTGTTAGGGGCGTATATGTTTAATATAGTAATTGGTTGTCCATACAGTGACCCAGTTATCAAAATAAATCTCCCCTCCGGATCAGATATGTTTTTGTCAATTATGAATGGAACATTTTTATGGATAAGTATGGCTGTTGCCTCTACTGTTTGATTTGAAAGATGAGAAATACACCTGTCCCACCCAAGAGGCATGTTCAGCATCACAGAGGTGTGTCTCTTGTAATAGTGCGATGTCTGCTTTTTCCTTTTTTAGAGCACATAGTGTCTTTTTCCGTTTTATTGCATGCCCTAGACCATGGCAGTTCCATGTCAATAGATTTAAGGTACTAGTCATCGTCATCGAACAGTAATCGAACTTTAGTGCAAGTCATCGCTGGGTAAAAGTGGATAGTAGTTACAGCTGCATTCACATAAAAGGAAAATAAATGGTGTAATGTACATAAAATAATAATCTTTGAACACCCCAGCCGAGTTCCCAAACAACCCCCCCCCCCTCGCTCAGTCTCAATTCTGTGTTCCGAATAAAACAAAAACCAGGAACAGTTAGCAACGCACAACGTCTCCCTCTCCCCACCAAAGAAATGCCTCATCCTCTCAACCCCGCATTGAGTTAGTTGCCCTCGTCCAGACCACAGTAAAAGAGGGGAGAAAAATAAAATCAATAGCCCAGCCTACATATACCTCCCCCAAGGGACATAGGGAACCCCAAGTAATAAAAGCAACAACAAAACAGGAAAATAAAAGTAGGCTGAAACATTAGTAGGCCTAGGTTAGGCTATGCAGCCCATCCCTCTCAGTTAAAGGAAAATAAATATAAATTGGCCGGCTATAATGACATTTAGGGGGTGGGTCTCTGGATATCGGCTATATGTTGTCTTACCTCCTTTAGTAATGGCATTAATCACATTTAGTCATCGGTCTGTTTCTCATTGACCAGGATGGTCTTTCAAAAAACGTTGTGCCTCTTCGGGAGTTTTGAAGTGTCGCAAGGCTCCTTGGTGAAGAATCCTGAGCTCGTTTGGGTATTTGAATCCCCTGAAGATTCCTCGGTCAATTGAGTATTTCTTCACTTCGTCAAACTCTCGGCGCTTTCGGCGTATTCCAGCTGACAGGTCCTGGTGTAAAGCGAGTTTGGCATTTTCCACTGTGATGGTGTTGTTTTTCGCCGCCTGTAGGACTCGTTCCTTGTCGGTGAATCTCAGGAAACATATGGTGATTGGGCGCGGTGGTTGTCTGGCTGCTGGTGGGGGCCTCAGTGCTCGGTGAGCTCTCTCGAGTTCTATGGTCCTGTCGGTGGACAGGTGGAGCCACTCGGGAAGTTTGTCTTGCAGGTAGCGGATCAGTGGCATGTTTCCCCTTCTTTTTTGCCCAGATTGAATAGAACACAATTATTCCTTCGCCCCCTGTTTTCCAGGTCCTCTGTTTTCTCTTCCAGATGCTCAATTTTCTTTTCAGCATATGCTATTGTTTCCATGGCATCTGTCAATAAGTTTTCTATGGATAGGATTTACCCCTCTGCCTCGTCCAGGCGCCCAGCATTTATGGTTATCTTGTTGTTGATGTCAGGCAAAGCGTTTTCCAGGATTGTCACCCTGCCCCCTATCGCACTGAGCTGAGAGTTAATGGCATCTAATTTGGTGTTTAGTTATATACGTTGGGATCTCAACTCAGAAAGGATGTATTCGACAGAGTGCGAGGTTGGCATTCGTTGTGCCTCGGGGGGGGAGCGGGTTTTCTTGCTCCTGGCTAATGGCGCTAGTTTTTTCTGAAGCTAGCTTCTTCTTGGAGGCTTTTTCTGTCGCTAATACTCGAGTCCGGGTAAAAATGTCACCTGTAGTGTCGCCTTTTGTAGCCGCCATGGCTTTTTCTTACTAAAGCTAAATGAGTTTGAACTTGGAGTGGAGGTAAGACTAGGAATTGGAAACTACTTGTGCGGAGCTCTTAGTTCATGCGGCCATCTCGTTCAAGGGTCACGTGATCCCCCGCTCTCTTTTGATGACTTCTGTAACCGTAATAGCCTTGGTTTCATGCATGTTAACATTAGAAGCCTCCTCCCTAAGTTTGTTGTATTCACTGCTTTAGCAAACTCTGCCAACCGGGATGTTCTAGCCATGTCTGAATCCTGGCTTAGGAAGACCACCAAAAATTCTGAAATCTTCATCCTAACTACAACATTTTCAGACAAGATAGAACGGCCAAAGGGGGCAGTGTTGCAATCTACTGCAAATGTAGCCTGCAGAGTTCTGTCCTACTATCCAGGTCTGTTCCCAAACAATTTGAACTTCTACTTTTAAAAATCCACCTCTCTAAAAACAAGTTCCTCACCGTTGCCACCTGCTATAGACCACCCTCTGCCCCCAGCTGTGCTCTGGACACCATATGTGAACTGATTGCCCCCCATCTATCTTCAGAGCTCGTGCTGCTAGGCGACCTAAACTGGAACATGCTTAACACCCCAGCCATCCTACAATCTAAACTTGATGCCCTCAATCTCACACAAATTATCAATGAACCTACCAAGTACCACCCCAAAGCCGTAAACACGGGCACCCTCATAGATATCATCCTAACCAACTTGCCCTCTAAATACACCTCTGCTGTGTTAAACCAAGATCTCAGCGATCACTGCCTCAGTGCCTGCATCTGTAATGGGTCAGCGGTCAAATGACCTCCACTCATCACTGTCAAACGCTCCCTGAAACACTTCAGCGAGCAGGCCTTTCTAATCGACCTGGCCGGGGTATCCTGGAAGGATATTGTTCTCATCCCGTTAACCAACACAAAACATCCTATGGCGTTCTGCATTAGCATCGAACAGCCCCCGTGAAATGCAACTTTTCAGGGAAGCTAGAAACCAATATTCACAAGCAGTTAGAAAAGCCAAGGCTAGCTTTTTCAAGCATAAATTTGCTTCCTGCAACACAAACTCAAAAAAGTTCTGGGACACTGTAAAGTCCATGGAGAATAAGAACACCTCATCCCAGCTGCCCACTGCACTGAAGATAGGAAACACTGTCACCACTGGTAAATCCACTATAATTGAGAATTTCAATAAGCATTTTTCTACGACTGGCCATGCTTTCCACCTGGCTACCCCTACCCCGGTAAACAGCACTGCACCCCCCACAGCAACTGGCCCAAGCCTTCCCCATTGCTCTCTCTCCCAAATCCAGTCAACTGATGTTCTGAAAGATCTGCAAAATCTGGACCCCTACAAATCAGCCAGGCTAGACAATATGGACCCTTTCTTTCTAAAAGTATCTCTCTCTCTTGACCCAAACTGCTACAGATCTATATCTATCCTACCCTGCCTTTCTAAGGTCTTCGAAAGCCAAGTCAACAAACAGATAACCGACCATTTGAATCCCACCATACCTTCTCCGCTATGCAATCTGGTTTCAGATCTGGTCATGAGTGCACCTCAGCCACGCTCAATGTCCTAAACGATATCTTAACCGCCATCGATAAGAAACAATACTGTGCGGCCGTATTCATTGACCTGGCCAAGGCTTTCAACTCTGTCAATCACCACATCCTCATCGGCAGACTCGATAGCATTGGTTTCTCAAATGAATGCCTCGCCTGGTTCACCAACTACTTCTCTGATAGAGTTCAGTGTGTCAAACCGGAGGGCCTGTTGTCCGGGCCTCTGTCAGTCTCTATGGGGGTGCCACAGGGTTCAATTCTTGGGCCGACTCTTCTCTGTTTACATCAATGATGTCGCTCTTGCTGCTGGTGAGTGTCTGATCCACCTCTACACAGACAACATCATTCTGTATACTTCTGGCCCTTCTTTGGACACTGTGTAAACAACCCTCCGGGCGAGCTTCAATGCCATACAACTCTCCTTCCGTGGCCTCTAATTGCTCTTAAATACAAGTAAAACTAAATGCATGCTCTTCAACCGATCGCTGCCTGCTCCTGCCCGCCTGTCCAACAACACTACTCTGGACGGTTCTGACTTAGAATATGTGGAAAACTATAAATACCTAGGTGTCTGGTTAGACTGTAAACTCTCCTTCCAGACTCACATCAAACATCTCCAATCCAAAGTTAAATATTGAATTGGCTTCCCATTTCGTAACAAAGCATCCTTCACTCATGCTGCCAAACATACCCTTGTAAAACTGACCATCCTACCGATCCTCAATTTCGGTGATGTCATTTACAAAATAGCCTCCAATACCCTACTCAAGAAATTGGATGCAGTCTATCACAGTGCCATCTGTTTTGCCACCAAAGCCCCATATACTACCCACCACTGCGACCTGTACGCTCTCGTTGGCTGGCCCTCGCTTCATACTCATCGCCAAACCCACTGGCTCCAGGTCCTCTACAAGACCCTGCTAGGTAAAGTCCCCCCTTTACCTATATATCAGCTCTCTGGTCACCATAGCAGCACCCACCTGTAGCACGTGCTCCAGCAGGTATATCTCTCTGGTCACCACCAAAACCAATTCTTCCTTTGGCCGCCTCTCCAGTTCTCTGCTGCCAATGACTGGAACGAACTGCAAAAATCTCTGAAACTGGAAACACTTATCTCCCTCACTCGCTTTAAGCACCAGCTGTCAGAGCAGCTCACAGACCACTGCACCTGTACATAGCCCATCTTTAATTTAGCCCAAACAACTACCTCTCCCCCATACTGTATTTATTTATTTATTTGTTTTGCACCCCCTTATTTCTATCTCTACCTTGCACATTCTTCCCCTGAAAATCTACCATTCCAGTGTTTTACTTCCTATATTGTATTTACTCCGCCGCCATGGCCTTTTTTTTGTTTCGTTTTTTTTGCCTTTACCTCCCTTATCTCACCTCAGTTCCTCACATTGTATATAGACTTATTTTCTACTGTATTATTGACTGTATGTTTGTTTTACTCCATGTGTAACTCTGTGTTGTTGCATGTGTCGAACTGCTTTGCTTTATCTTGGCCATGTCGCAATTGTAAATGAGAACTTGTTCTCAACTTACCTACCTAGTTAAATAAAGGTGAAATAACCAAGGCTGTTATAGCAGCAAAGTGGGTACCAACTCCATATTAAAGACTATGATTTTGCAATTAGTTGTTTGAAGAGCATGTGTTCACATACTTTTGGCCATGTAGTGTATGTATGCGAATACTGTTTCTGCAGCTTTGATACGCTGCGTTGCGGGTGGGGTCAAGGGGTCAGGGGGCTGCCGGGGTCTAAGGCTGCTACCGCCCGCCACACACCACAGCACACCATCACCGCCAGAAGAGAGGCAGAGCATTAATAAACAACCTGTCTGGGTATGTATGTCCATGCAGAACAAGCCTCCGCACCACACCCCCCTCCACCTTAGCACGCATTAACCAAGACCTTCTCACAAAACATCCCTCTACCACTCTCTATCTCCAACATTGTTTTGCTCTGCTTTTTCTTCCTTCCTTCCTTCCTTCCTTCCTTCCTTCCTTCCTTCCTTCCTTCCTTCCTTCCTTCCTTCCTTCCTTCCTTCCTTCCTTCCTTCCTTCCTTCCTTCCTTCCTTCCTTCCTTCCTTCCTACCTTCCTTCCTTCCTTCCTTTCCTTCCTTTCTTTCTTTTTTTCCTTCTTTTTTACCTTCTTTCATTCTTTCTTTCATTCTTTCTCTTTCTATGCCCTTTCAGTTACTTTTCCACACACACTTTCCTCTCAGTTCTTTCTTCGCTGATCTCCATCTATCTTGCCAGTGAAAAACATCACAGGCCATGAGAAGTGTCCTCTAAAAGCAGCCTCAGGATGCAATCTCTATTGCACTCCACCTGGACAAGAGGAACACCTGTGTGAAAATGCTGTTAATGGACTACAGCTCAGCGTTCAACACCGTAGCGCCGTCCAAGCTCATCACTAAGCTCAGGGCCCTGGGACTGAACATCTCCCTCTGCAACTGGATCCTGGACTTCCTGACAGTCTGTCCCCAAGTGCTGAAGGTAGGCAACAACAGATCTGCCACACTGACCCACAACACGGGGGCCCCTCAGGGGTGCGTGCTTGGTCCCCCTGTACTCCCTCTTCACCCATGACTGCGTGGCTTCGCACAACTCCAACACCATCATGAAGTTTGCTGATGGCACGACAGTGGTATAGGCCTGATCACCGATGATTACGACACAGCCTATAGGGAAGAGGTCAACAACCTCTCCCTCAACATCAGTAAGACAAAGGAGCTGATTGTGGACTACAATAAATGGAGGGCCAAGCACACAATCCACATCGACATGGCTGTAGTGGAGCAGGTTGAGAGCTTTAAGTTCCTCGGTGTACACATCACTAAGGTATTAACATGGTCCACACACACCAACACAGTCTTGAAGAAGGCTCGACAATGCCTCTTCCCACTCAGGAAGCTTCAAAGAGATTCAAACAGTTCTACAGCTGCACCATCGAGAGCATCTTGACTGGCTGCATCACCGCCTGGTATGACAACTGCTTGGCATCCGTCCGAAAGGCGCTACAGAGGGTAATGTGTACTGCCCAGTACATCACTGGGGCCGAGCTCCCTGCCATCCAGGACTTGTATACCAGGCGGTGTCAGGGGAAGGCCCTAAAATTGTCAATGACTAAAGCCATCCAAGTCCTAGACTATCCTCTCTGTTAATGCATGGCAAGCGGTACCGATGCACCAAGTCTAGACCCTGAACAGCCATAAGACTGTTAAATAGTTCGCAAAATAGCTACCATGACTATCGGCATTGAACCGCTTTTGCGCCAACTCTTTTGACTCACATACGCTGCTGCTAATGCTTATTATCTATCCTGTTGCCTAGTTACTTTACCTACCTGTATGTACATATCTACCTCAATTCCCTTGTACCGCTGCACATCAACTCAGTACTGGTACCCTGTGTATATAGCCACGTTATCGTTACTCACTGTGTTATCGTGTTATTATTTTTCTATAATTGTTCTATATTTCTTACATCTTTTGTTTAGGAAGCACGTGCCAAATAAAACGTGATTAGATTTGTTTTATTTGAAATTGTGGATGGTCACATACTCCACGACAGGGACATCGGCCACTCCGGGTTGGACAAACTTGTGTCCAAATATCTTCTTCTGAGTCTTTAAGTCCACCCAACACCCACATTTCATTCGTCCCCTCCTTTCCTCCTCCCACTCCCTCTCTCCCCCTTTCCTCTCTCACTCCAACTCCCATCCCCACACAGCCATAAAGAACAGACAATAAGATATACAGTACGGGCAGAGACAGAAAGAGAAACCCCTCTATATTTTTGTTGCAGCTTTAATTTACTTTTGCCATGAATTTTTCAGTGCTCTCTGCAGGCTTGGTGTGGGGGCCGGTGGGAGTGGGTGTGTGTGCTGAGCCATCACACCCCTTCCCTCATCCTCTCCACCTCCGCCTCCTCCACCCCGCTGCAAGAGAGGGATAAATATTTCAGCTGTCTTTATTGGAGACCCCTGTTCTGCCTCCCCAAAACACCATGGCATGGATGCAAGTAAACACCAACTCACCTCAATGTATTTCCCAATCTCTGTTCTGTCTCTTATTCACTCTACCTCTCTCTTGTTCTCTTTCCTTTCTTCTTTCTCCTTCTCCATCAGCTCTCTCTTCCTCTCTGACTGTGTGTCACCGCAGTCACTGGCTCCTGCAGAATGGGCTTGTGTCTCTCTCTCTCTCTCTCTCTTTCTCTCTCTCTCTCACTCTCTCTTTCTCTCTCCCTCTCCCTCTCACTGTATCTCTGCATCTCCATCTCTCTCACTCTCTTTAATATACTCCTTAATGGAAGGCTGGCAGGGACTTGGTAGTGACACATCTTACACTACTGTCACCCGTTCCTATTTTCCAACACCGTTAATGTGCTCAATGTGCTCATTCTGCCTGAGTCAGTCATTAGTGTTCACTAAGCTGTGTGTGTGTGTGTGTGTGTGTGTGTGTGTGTGTGTGTGTGTGTGTGTGTGTGTGTGTGTGTGTGTGTGTGTGTGTGTGTGTGTGTGTGTGTGTGTGTGTGTGTGTGTGTGTGTGTGTGTGTGTGTGTGAGTCTGTCTACGTGTCCATGTTTTTGTGTGTATATACTGTTTACATGTGCAACTGTACACACGTGTATCTTAGTTGCCTCTCACAGATGCACCCAAACCATCACGCGGCAGTGGAGACACACAGGGGGCCCAGTGAAGATGCTAAAGGTGTACTTAGGTAGGCAAATGGGCCCTCACAGGCTGAGTGGAATGCCCCAACACAACACAGGCACAAACAAAGTCGCTCTGCATGCAACACAGGAAAAAAGACCAATAAGCAATTTGAAGAAGTTGGAATTGGATTTTGAGGGCGAGGATGAGGATGCAGGGCCACCCTTTATCACAGATCAGTGGATCCCCGATCGGGGGTCTCTCTGTATCTGCATCAGGGGTACAGTCAGCGCCCACAGGAGGCCATATTGAAATGAGCAGCCGCCCCTATGGGAACTTGGCCGCCCCTGACATTTGGAGTGGGGGGGGGGCCTTATTTCCGCCCAGCGACCCAATTGCCTCCGCTCCCCCACGTCTCACTTTACCTCCCCCTCCCTCCCCCGTACTCACCTCTCTCTGATTTGGCTGGAGTCTCATTTGCCTATTCATGGAAAAGAACAAAATGCCCACTGAGATCCAATATGGGGCGGAGGCGGGGGGGCGCGAGCAGGCCCACAGCAGGGGTGGAAAAACAGCCAAACACAACGATGGAGGTAAGAGAGAAAAAGTACCAGGAAAGAGGTGGAGGACGGTGGAGGATGCCGGGGCCACCGACGGGAGGCAGCTTCAAATGGCTTCCTGGCTCCCTCCATCTATCTCTCTCTCTCCTATCTCTCTGTTCTCCTCCATCCTCCCCCGCTCACTGGGGCGTTGTTCAGATTGGGAAGTGCGGCCCTCTTGGCCCTCGAACTGAAAGAGAGCAAGGGTCCGGTGGGGGTCCGGCTAGCTCTAGTGGTAGGGGGGTTCCGTTATGATGGAAACTCACATTCGGACCCCCACCCTCGGGTCCATGGCCATCCAGAAGCCAACCTAGGTCCAACTTCTAAAGTTGATTCCCTTGGTTTGGGAAGTCAGAGGAAATTGGACTTCAGTGTAAATGGGAGAGAACAAAATGAACGGGGGGGGGCTGGCTCAGAAGAGCAGCAACAATAGGACTGTAGAGTACGTTTCGTGCATAGAAGCTAGGTCTCTCAGGTCACGGAGTTTCGCATCCACAGTGAGGCAGAGCGTGGGGAAGGAAGGATGAGATCCACACGGCCTCAGGGCACAGTGAGTGGGATAAGGAGCGAGGGAAGTAGGAAGCCGAAGAGATGCGACTTGGAGAAAATGGCTTGCAGTTTAGTGATATGGAATAGGGAGGGAGTGCTAATAGAACAAGGATGGAGTGATGTAGAGGGGTGGTGTAAGGTGATATAAGTAGGATTGAGATGGGATAGCGGATCAGAGATGTGAGGTTTATTAGGGACATCATTGCAAGTCGAGGCGAGGTCCACCCTAAAATAAAATACCTACACATCACATAATAATCACAGAAAACCTAATAGCTGTGATGAGAACGGGGTGATAAGAAGGTAAGATGGCGAGAGAGATTAGCATGTAAACATGAAGGCAAAACATTTCTGTGAGACACTTTGCTGGGCTTAGTGAGTGCAGTCGCCAGCCCAGCTTGGTCAGTAAGGACAGTAGAGAGTACAGTAGGACCCTGTTGACGATTACTGCTGGCCTTGTCCATGTGGCCATTAACCGGTCAGTGAGGAGAGGGAGACAGTACATTAGGAGTGGTTCAGAGAGAGGCCAAAATGCCCAGCGCCTCCATAACTGCTCAGAGGCAGGGGGAAGGGAGGGAAGTGAGTGGTTAGGGTGAAGGGAGGACAGAAGGAAGGAGAGGAGGGGAGGAGAGGGGGAGCTAAAATACTCTTCTATTCGTCTCTGCTAAGAGTGAGTAGTGAGTCTGAAGAAGAAAATCCAATCCCTCAAATGAAACTCCCACTACAGTATATCAATATATAAAGGAGGGAGTGTGAGTTTTTTTGCTTACGTAAGTGACCTCCATTGAAAAATAACAGGTTTCTGTAAGTAGGGCTACCAGCTGAAACGTGGCCTATACACCTGCACTCTCTTGTGATCTCTCCACCTTCCCTTTATCTCTTTATGTAAACAAGAAAAACACACGGATTCACACACACATGCCGACTCAGTAGAACACACACACACACACACACACACACACACACACACACACACACACACACACACACACACACACACACACACACACACACACACACACACACACACACACACACACACACACACACACACACACACACACACACACACACACACACAAACAAACAAACAAAGGTTATTAGGGCTAATTGCACAGGCGATGCCAATTTCCATAGCATAAACAAAATCAAAGAGGGTACACTCTCTCCTCTGCGTCCTCTGTCTCTTTAATGTTCTTGAATAGGTGAGCCAGACTTTCTTCTGAAACAGTTTCCTTGTTGTAAACATCACACTCTTCTAACGCGCGTCCCAAATGGCGCCCAATTCCCTATATAGTGCACTACTACATTTGACCAAAGCCCATGGTTCCTGGTCAAAAGCAGTGCGATACATCGGGAATAGGGTGCCTTTGGGATGCCTTTGGGACGCAGCCTACTTTTGTAGCCACCAAAGTAGACTGAAGGAGACCATTACAGAAGCTGTTTAAGAGCCACAATCACCATATGAAAACAAGCTCTCTTCTGAAAGCTTTGTGCCTTGTCTGAATACTATTTCTTTGCTTGAAAACTGCAATTTGGAACATAATGATTCAAATGCCCAGTAAATTAAATCCATTTGGGTGGTAGAGCACCCAAATACAAGGGCCCCATGTACCATTGGTTTCCTTGGAACCCAGCCACAATATCTCTGTCCAATATGCAATGGTCGATGTTTTTTTGTTATTTGTTTGGGGGTTAGATCTGCTTTGATATTGCAGATAGATTGTGGCTTCTATCAATGTAATTGTCTGCATCATTTTGTATCCCACATATATTTCCTTTATTATTTTCCCCTAACCCTACCAGTAAACTAATGGTCAACAACACATAGGTTTCTATTTCCAGCTTATACATACTATATACATTTTACAGTATATTTTACAATGTTATCTTTTGTTTGTTTTTAGTCCCATCCTTCAGTTACCCTCAACCCCTTTCTTTCTATTTGCACACATATCTTTTTTAACACTGTGCTGTGATGTTTCACAAAAATTCTGAACCTTTCTATTCTCATAGTTTCTACAGATTGTAAATGAAAGATCAGGATTCCTGCTAAGAGTATCGTTGTATTATCCATCGAATGGCTATGACTTTTGAAATCAGCAGTGCGATTTGCAGAGTCATGTTGGTGAATGTTTGGAGCTTTGAACATACATAGCTTCTTAAGATGGCAAAAGGGCTGCATTTAGAGCTTCGTTGTTCCAAAACACCGCTTCCTAGAGACAGCAGCACATGCAAAGGCAATATCTAAACCCCCTGTAGCAACTGACAATGTAATAACTGCCGATAATGTAATAACTTTTCCATTTATAATGTAATAAAGGCCGATAATGTAAGAAATTGCCAATCCTTCAATAAACATGCTGAACACATAAGGTAATAACTTTTTTGAGCATTATGTAATAAGTCAATAATTATTATTGCATTATGCATTGATTATCACATTATGATGAAAAATCACCAATAGCGTAATAACTTAAACCAGTAATGTAATAACTAACTAAACTCACTCTCTCTCTCTTTAATGGCATGCCTGTTAAGTGTCACACACTTGAGGAACACATCCATTGCCAATTTGAAGGCATAACGGGCAGTTATCTGATAAGCCAAATTGTAATGATCACAAAAATATTCAACAGGAGTTTCAACCCTCCTTATCCCAGGATTGACAAGGCCACTTGGCCTCAAAGATGATCCTATATATTAACCAGATGAAATTACATGTCCTCAAAGATGGAAGGCAGGTGGGAGGAGGCGAGATCAGCTGGGCCCATTCCAGCCAATGAGAGGGCAGATATGCGCGTGAACAACATGCAGAACTCCGATATGAAGGTGAAGGGTGTTGGATATTTGATGATGGGTGTTGTCGTCAACCGTCTGAATTCTATGGCGAATATGCGTAGCCCGTCTTGAATGTCAACAAGGACAACTCCGATAAGTGTTTCTTCTCAAAGTGTCACGTGCATCACACTTATATCAGTACACTCGTAACAACCTAAGCATGACAACACTTTTAATCACGTATTAAAACAGCAATTCGTGTTTATTTTGACTAAATTTGACTCTCTCATTGCCACTCATACAGAAACTCCTCACCTGCTTCATTGTTTTGTTTTGATGTCCGTTAAAGGAATGTTACGAAAGGTTTTCTATTTGCTTCTGATAGGATGCTATCCATGGGACATTCAATGAACATAAGGGGACGTTTCATGGTGGTCAAGGGAACGTTCTCTGGGCCACTTTTGTCTAGTTCCCTATAAGTTATGCAGGTTGATGTTTATTGTCCTTGAAGCAGACCTGAGCAATTTCCACTAGATGGGCCAGCTGTAAAGTCAAAATTGGCCACATTGTAACAAATTATGAAAACAAACATTTGATTTTTGGTCTTCATTTAAGGATAGGGTTATATGCTGTTATTCAATCATTTTATCCAAACTGCTCGTGAGTGTCAACGGGCACTGCAAGTCCAGCCTCTCCCATCTAATCATTGGTTTTTAAGAGTGATTGAAAGATAAACGAGGTCCACACACCTGTCCAGATGGTGGTGGTAATGCACCTTAAAGTTGGTTGCCAACCGCCATAGAAATCCACAGAAGAAGAAGAAGAAGAAGGAAAAGGAAAAGGAAAAGAATGAACAGGAGAGATCAATCAAAGAAAACTAACTAAAAACTAACCAGGTTTCCCCTTTTATCTGTGTAATATTTGTAGGGAACACACGATTTAGTGTGACCCAAAATGGATCTAAACTCAACAAAGCTCCAGCAGAAAAAAGGACTATATGCATTTCAGGTAAAATAACAACACAATGCCAGCTAGCTAAATGTCACTGAATGTTTTATGTGTATTTCGACCTGTCCCCAAATCTATATAGTTGGTTCACAGTTGGTTTAGATATGTTAACCTGCATGTCTGGTAGGGATCGACAAACTCAATATGCGCACGGTGGTGCACGCAGACGCACATGGCCGGTTTGGTCAGCATGTTAGGCATTCGGCTCAGCTGTGTGGTTAAGGTGTTAAGGTTAGAGTTAGGTTTAAAATCAGATTTCATGACTTTGTGGCTGTGCCAACTAGTGACCACTCTGCAGAGCTACCTCCAGCACAAGATTTCACAACTTGCAGACTTGTTTACGTGTTGCTGTGCATTTTGTTGCCAACCTATTTTTGCTACCTGACAACTTTACTTTTTTTTGCTTTTTAATTACCATTTATATTTTTGTTTTTTCCCTCAACTTTTTCACTCCGGACGCTTTATCTGGACATGGTTCGCCAGGACCTCCAACAGCCGAAGCTAAGTAGTAACATTAACATGATGCCTTCTAATTGCAGTCGCTGTACTCATAATATACAGGAGAATAGCTACAAGCCCAGCTTCAGACGCAATCGTTAGGCGAGTGTAATTTCAGTGTAGGAAAGGATGAACAGCGTCTGTGCCACCAGTAAGTACAGATAGTAACCGTTAGTATAAATCCCCTGGCACAGTCCCCGCAGCCGGACAACTTTCTCATGGCTTCTGGAGGGAAATGCTGTAGGAATGCTCAACCGGTGTCGCTCATTCAGCCGACAGAAACTTTCAACCGGTTTTCCCCATTAAGAAGCGAGTTGGAGTCAGAGGCCGAACCTTCTCTTGTCTCTACTCCTCCCGTTACGGGGTCTGAGATGCCGAAGCTTCCCACCATTAGCTCTGACAAATTGAAAACTCGAGTCATTGGCGACTCCATTACCCGCAGTATTAAAACGAATCATCCAGCGATCATACACTGTTTACCAGGGGGCAGGGCTACTGACGTTAAGGCTAATCTGAAGATGGTGCTGGCTAAAGTTAAAACTGGCGAGTGTAGAGAGTATAGAGATATTGTTATCCACATCGGCACCAACGATGTTAGGATGAAACAGTCAGAGATCACCAAGCGCAACATAGCTTCTGCGTGTAAATCAGCTAGAAAGATGTGTCGGCCTCGAGTAATTGTCTCTGGCCCCGTCCCAGTTAGGGGGAGTGATGAGCTCTACAGCAGTCTCACAACTCAATCGCTGGTTGAAAACAGTTTTCTGCCCCTCCCAAAAGATAGAATTTGTAGATAATTGACCCTCTTTCTGGGACTCACCCACAAACAGGACCAAGCCTGACCTGCTAAGGAGTGACTGACTCCATCCTAGCTGGAGGGGTGCTCTCATCTTATCGACCAACATAGACAGGGCTCTAACTCCTCTAGCTCCACAATGAAATAGGGTGCAGGCCAGGCAGCAGGCTGTTAGCCAGCCTGCCAGCATAGTGGAGTCTGCCACTAGCACAGTCAGTGTAGCCAGCTCAGCTATCACCATTGAGACCTCGACCTAGACTGTGCCTCGACCTAGATTGGGCAAAACTAAACATGGCGGTGTTCGCGGTGTTAAATGAGGCCTCACCTCCTGGCTACACTAGTGACCATATCCCCAATGCATCCCGCAAAGGTCGGAGGTGTTGCTAACATTTACAATAGAAAATTTCAATTTACAAACAAAAATGACGTTTTGAGCTTCTAGTCATGAAATCTATGCAGCCTACTCAATCACTTTTTATAGCTACTGTTTACAGGCCTCCAGGGCCATATACAGCGTTCCTCATTGAGTTCCCTGAATTCTTATCGGAACTTGTAGTCATAGCAGATAATATTCTATTCTTTGGTCACTTTAATATTCACATGGAAAAGTCCACAGACCCACTCCAAAAGGCTTTCGGAGCCATCATCGACTCAGTGGGTTTTGTCCAACATGTCTCTGGACCCACTCACTGTCACAGTCATACTCTGGACCTAGTTTTGTCCCATGGAATAAATGTTGTGGATCTTAATTTTTTTCCTCATAATCCTGGACTATCGGACCACCATTTTATTACGTTTGCAAGTGCAACAAATAATCTGCTCAGACCCCAACCAAGGAACATCAAAAATCGTGCTATAAATTCACAGACAACACAAAGATTCCTTGATGTCCTTCCAGATTCCCTCTGTCTACCCAAGGACGCCAGAGGACAAAAATCAGTTAACCACCTAACTGAGGAACTCAATTTAACCTTGCGCAATACCCTAGATGCAGTTGCACCCCTAAAAACAAAAATAAATTCTCATAAGAAACTAGCTCTCTGGTACACAGAAAATTCCCGAGCTCTGAAGCAAGCTTCCAGAAAATTGGAACGGAAATGGCGCCACACCGAACTGGAAGTTTTCCGACTAGCTTGGAAAGACAGTACCGTGCAGTACCGAAGAGCCCTTACTGCTGCTCGATCATCCTACTTTTCTAACTTAATTGAGGTGTCACGCCCTGGTCGTATTATATTGTGTTTGTCTTCATTTATTTGGTCAGGCCAGGGTGTGACATGGGTTTATTGTGGTGTGTTTTGTCTTGGGGGTGTCTAGCATAGTCTATGGCTACCTGAGGCGGTTCTCAATCAGAGTCAGGTGATTATCGTTGTCTCTGATTGGGAACCATATTTAGGCAGCCATATTCTTTGAGTATTTCGTGGGTGATTGTTCCTGTCTCTGTGTTTGTTGTCACCAGATAGGCTGTATAGGTTTTCACGGTCCGTTTGTTGTTTTGTATTGTTCGTTTGTTCATTTTCATTAAAGAACATGAGTAACCACCACGCTGCATTTTGGTCCGCTTCTCCTTCAACAGACAAACGCCGTTACATGAGGAAAATAAGAACAATCTGAAATTCTTTTTTGATACTGTCGCAAAGCTAACTAAAAAGCAGCATTCCCCAAGAGAGGATGGCTTTCACTTTAGCAGTGATAAATTCATGAACTTCTTTGAGGAAAAGATCATGATTATTAGAAAACAAATTACGGACTCCTCTTTAAATCTGCGTATTCCTTCACAGCTCAGTTGTCCTGGGTCTGCACAACTCTGCCAAGACCTAGGATCAAGAGAGACGCTCAAGTGTTTTAGTGCTATATCTCTTGACACAATGATGAAAATAATCATGGCCTCTAAACCTTCAAGCTGCATACTGGACCCTATTCCAACTAAACTACTGAAAGAGCTGCTTCCTGTGCTTGGCCCTCCAATGTTGAACATAATAAACGTCTATCTATCCACCGGATGTGTACCAAACTCACTAAAAGTGGCAATAATAAAGCCTCTCTTGAAAAAGCCAAACCTTGACCCAGAAAATATAAAATCGGCCTATATCGAATCTTCCATTCCTCTCAAAAATTTTAGAAAAGGCTGTTGCATAGCAACTCACTGCCTTCCTGAAGACAAACAATGTATATGAAATGCTTCAGTCTGGTCTTAGACCCCATCATAGCACTGAGACTGCACTTGTGAAGGTGGACAATGACCTTTTAATGGCATCAGACCGAGGCTCAGCATCTGTCCTCGTGCTCCTAGACCTTAGTGCTGCTTTTGATACCATCGATCACCACATTCTTTTGGAGAGATTGGAAACCCAAATTGGTCTACACGGACAAGTTCTGGCCTGGTTTAGATCTTATCTGTTGGAAAGATATCAGTTTGTCTCTGTGAATGGTTTGTCCTCTGACAAATCAACTGTAAATTTCAGTGTTCCTCAAGGTTCCGTTTTAGGACCACTATTTTACCTCTTGGGGATGTCATTCGAAAACATAATGTTAACTTTCACTGCTATGCGGATGACACACAGCTGTACATTTCAATGAAACATGGTTAATCATTGCCCTCGCTAGAAGCAGCTGGAGGCAGGGCTTTCTCCTATAGAGCTCCATTTTTATGGAACGGTCTGCCTACCCATGTCAGAGACGCAAACTCGATCTCAACCTTTAAGTCTTTACTGAAGACTCATCTCTTCAGTGGGTCATATGATTGAGTGTAGTCTGGCCCAGGATTGGGAAGGTGAACGGAAAGGGTCTGGAACAACGAACCGCCCTTGCTGTCTCTGCCTGGCCGGTTCTCCTCTTTCCACTGGGATTCTCTGCCTCTAACCCTGTTACAGGGGCTGAGTCACTGGCTTACTGGGGCTCTCTCATACCGTTCCTGGGGGGGGGGGGTGCATCACCTGAGTGGGTTGAGTCACTGATGATCATCCTGTCTGGGTTGGCGCCCCCCCTCTTGGGTTGTGCCGTGGCGGGGATCTTTGTGGGCTATACTCAGCCTTGTCTCAGGATGGTAAGTTGGTGGTTGAAGATATCCCTCTAGTGGTGTGGGGGCTGTGCTTTGGCAAAGTGGGTGGGGTTATATCCTTCCTGTTTGGCCCTGTCCGGGTGTGTCCTTGGATGGGGCCACAGTGTCTCCTGACCCCTCCTGTCTCAGCCTCCAGTATTTAGGCTGCAGTAGTTTATGTGTCGGGGGGCTAGGGTCAGTTTGTTATATCTGGAGTACTTCTCCTGTCTTATTCGGTGTCCTGTGTGAATTTAAGTGTGCTCTCTCTAATTCTCTCTTTCCCTCTTTCTTTCTCTTTCTCTCTCGGAGGACCTGAGCCCTAGGACCATGCCTCAGGACTACCTGACATGATGACTCCTTGCTGTCCCCAGTCCACCTGGCCGTGCTGCTGCTCCAGTTTCAACTGTTCTGCCTTATTATTATTGGACCATGCTGGTCATTTATGAACATTTGAACATCTTGGCCATGTTCTGTTATAATCTCCACCCGGCACAGCCAGAAGAGGACTGGCCACCCCACATAGCCTGGTTCCTCTCTAGGTTTCTTCCTAGGTTTTGGCCTTTCTACGGAGTTTTTCCCAGCCACTGTGCTTCTACACCTGTATTGCTTGCTGTTTGGAGTTTTAGGCTGGGTTTCTGTACAGCACTTTGAGATATCAGCTGATGTACAAAGGGCTATTTAAATACATTTGATTTGATTTGAAGATTTATGATTTTCTATTTAAACCCACTAACCTGTGTAATTCACCAGGACATCACTGAGGACCATGTCAGGACATTTTCGGATGTTTTCAGGACTTTCATTTCTGTCACGCCCTGGTCTAAGTATTTTGTGTTTTTCATCATTTATTTGGTCAGGCCAGGGTGTGGCATGGGTTTTTGTATGTGGTGTGTTTTGCATTGGGATTGTAGCTTAGTGGGGTGTTCTAGATAAGTCTATGGCTGTCTGAAGTGGTTCTCAATCAGAGGCAGGTGTTTATCGTTGTCTCTGATTGGGAACCATATTTAGGCAGTTATATTCTTTGAGTGTTTCGTGGGTGATTGTCCTTATGTCCTTTTGTACTTATGTCTGTCGTGTACTAGTTTGCACCAGTATTAGGCTGTTTCGGTTTTCGTTACGTTCATTGTTTTTGTAGTGTTTGTGTTTAGTGTGTTCATTATTAAACATGGATCGTAATCTACTCGCCGCATTTTGGTCTGACTCTCCTTCACACCTAGAAAGCCGTAACAATTTCACTAATTAGGAAGTCGCCCGATGGTCGCCTGATGGTAAGTGATCAGGACGTCACTAGGGACCATGTCAGAACCGTGTCAGGACATTTGTAGGACTGTCTCAGAACTTTCATTTTACTAGTCATTAGGATGATTGCATGTTGATCCCAATGGAACGTCCCTGCGAACACAAATTAGTTGTTAGGACGTCCCCGGAACATCACAAAATGGTCATCTGAAGTGGTCAGGACATTGTGTCATTGTCTCTAAAAGTTTTTGTCTAGTTCCTGGTCTGTCCCAGGGACTTGCCAGCGTTTTTAGGACATTTTGGGGGCATTGTGTCATGATCCCCCGGATGTTTTTGTCTAGTACCCAGCTTGTTCCGGGGACGTCACCAGACTAATTTTGTTTTAATTTTGTATTACTGCCAAAGTCAGGTTTCGAGCTAGGATTCAGGAATGTGGTTTGGTGTGTAGTCAGATATTACTGAAGCATGAAAATATAAAATATATAGTGAATATTACATTATTGGTTAAAATTATTACATTCATCATGGAAAAAGTATCAACCTCATAATGAAATAAATTAAATAATGAACAAATAATTAAATAATTGCTACATTATGCGCAAAAATGTTATTACATTATGCTTTCAGCATATTTATTACATTATTGGCAAGTTATTACATTATCAGCATCCCTTACATTATAAATGCAAACGTTATTACATTATTTGCAGCTCTTACATTATTGGCATTGTATTACTTTATCAGTTGCTACACACCACTTGGTTGCTTTCAATTCTTCTCTCTGTGAATACATTAATCGCTCCATAGAGTGAGGGCAAATGAATGCCCGCTCACAGCTCAAGGCTCCCAACAGTGTGCTTCTTCACCGTAGCCGTATAGAAAACAACCACTTTTATGTCCACCATTACATTTTTCATCCAGCTTATTCCCTATGCTAAGGATATCTCCTTATCCTTCTCCTCAGCCACGATACAAAAACTTCACTGGGTGTAATAACAACAAAAAAACTCACTCTTTCCTCCTAATGCATTAGGAGTGACACCTTAACGGTCCTTTCCCTCATAAGGCATTGGGAGTTGCACCTTGATTGAAGTGACCTCCGCTGCACAACAAGCCTGAAAGAGAACACTGGAGGTTGTCGGCTTGAAGGGCACAGACTGCCCTGACTACCTTTGGAATCCTCAGGAGAATGGGGCGAGAGAGGGGAACGTAGAGAGAGGGGAATGTAGAGAGAGGGGAACGTAGAGGGCATCAATCCCCAATAAGACCATCCTCAACGGGAACGCTTTGGGAATGGGTGACCCCGGTCACAGGGCTATTGTCTCGGCTCCTCTCGGCTCCTTATCATAATGTAAGCCGCGTTGTCTCTCCCATTACACATCGGCCATTCAATTAGCCCCCGTCTCCATTGTAATAGAGCACCAAAGTCGTAGGGGTCAGGAGTGACAAGGAGAGGAGGGTGGGCGGCAGAAACATCTGAGCAGGCGGCAGGGACATTAGGATGTCAGTGTGGGAGAGCTTTGTCAGTGTACCTGGATGAACGCCGAGCGAAGACGAGAAGTCTTTGAGGGGTGCAGCGAAGTAAGATACCATACAGGTATCCTATTGGATAAATATGTTGGGTGAAGTTTTGCGTGAGAAAATTCATGGCAGAACTGTTGTGCTAAACTGATGGGTAGTGGAAAGATAATGGGGTCGTGAACCTTAAATGTTTTGGTTACAGAGTCTTGGAGTACAGTAAATCGGTGCAATTTTACACAGTGGGAAAGGGAGCCCTAGCAAAACACAAGATAGAAGAATTTGAGAGTTCATTACACTTCATGCACCATATCCTGTGCCTGTCTTTGTGGGTCTCAATCATATTTAGGAGGTGTTGTCAGGTCACATACTAAGTGTCACACTGTAATGCAGTGGTTCCCAAACTTTTTATAGTCCCATACCCCTTCAAACATTCAACCTGAGGCTCTCTTGTTCAGATATCAGTAAGTGGACTGGAGGCAGGGCATGAAAGGGATAACGAATCCAGTTGTTTTTGTCATCCATTTTGAGAAAGTACCTGCGCAATTGCGCACCCAACTCACTCAGGTGCTTCGCTATGTCACATTTGACATTGTCCGTAAGCTTGAGTTAATTTACACACAAAAAAATGATGTGTGTTGTCCTTTTTAATGCAGGCAGAGAAGAGCTCCAACTTCTTAATCGTAGTCTCAATTTTGTCCCGCACATTAAATATAGTTGCGGAGAGTCCCTGTAATTCTAGATTCAGATCATTCAGGCGAGAAAAAACACCCAGATAGGCCAGTCGTGTGAGAAACTGGTCATCATACAAGTGAAAATGATGGTCAGTAAAGAAAACTTTAAGCTTGTCTCTCAATTTAAAAAAAAACAACGGGGTCAATACTTTGCCCCTTAATAACCAGCGCATTTCTGTATGTTGTAAAAGCGTTACATGGTTGCTGCCCATATCATTGCATAGTGCAGAAAATACACGAGGTTTCAGGGGCCTTGCTTTAACAAAGTTACCCATTTTCACTGTAGTGTTCAAAACGTCTTTCAAGCTGGCAGGCATTCCCTTGGCAGCAAGAGCCTCTTGGTGGATGCTGCAGTGTACCCAAGTGGTGTCGGGAGCAACTGCTTGCACGCACGTTACCACGCGCCATCAGTACAGATACCAACACATCTTGACCACCAAAGTCCATTTTATGTCACAAATCTGTCCAGTACTTTAAAAAACATCCTCTCCTGTTGTCCTAGTTTCCAGTGGTTTGCAGAAGAGGATGTCTTCCTTAATTGACCCCCCATAAACGCAAAACAGACATATACCAGGAGCTGTACCAGGCCCGCCACGTCTGTTGACTCATCCAGCTGTAACTCATAGAATTCACTGGCTTGTATGCAAAGCTGTAATTGTTTCAAAACATCTCCTGCATGTCACTGATGCGTTGTGAAACAATGTTGTTTGATGAAGGCATTGTCTGTATAGTTTGTTTGGCCTTTTCCCCCAGCATTGTCCCAGCCATACCCGCAGCAGCAGGAAGAATGAAGTCCTCCACAATAGTATGGGGCTTGTCTGTCCTAGCCACTCAGTAGCTCACCATATAAGACACTTCTAGACCCTTCTTATTAATGGTATCTGTTGCTTTTATACATGTCTTACTACTCGAAAGTCGTCTTAATTCTCACTCAAAAAACTCTTGTTGCTTATTTTTCAGATTGGCATGTTTTGTTTCTAAATATCTGTGTAAGAGTAAAGGTTTCATCGAGTTGTGAGTTAGTACAATTGCACATATAACACACTGTGGCTGAGGAAAGGCACTACTCCCAGTATAAGTGAACCCCATATCAATGTAGCTCTCATAATGTTTGCGCCTCTTCGATGGTCCAACGTCCCTGTCTGTTGTTCGGTGCTTTCCCGGGTAAGGGGGCAGTAGCTCTTCGGCTGCATCAGATTCACAACTGTCAGTGTCCATGCTAGCTGGGCTAACAACAAATGTAGAATTACTGATCCTAGCATTGGATGTGCTTGTGGAAGCAGAGCAACATGTGTCATTGACAGGTGCAGGTGTAGTACTGCTGGTAGTAGCAGTTCTACCAGAAGAGCTGGTATGTGTCTCTATGGACGCAGGCCTTACTTTTTTTAACCATTTATCACATTTTTTTGAGCAAACAGAATGAGCAGAAGCTACGTTTGGCTACATACGGACTGTTAATGGAATTCCCGTGAGAGAGTAACGGTTAATGTGAATGGATATTAATTATTTAACTAGGCTACCTGTATTTGACATTGCTTTGTTATTTCGCTGAACACTAGATGGTTTAATTTTATTTTTGGCAGTGAAACAAGGCTTCTCAGGCAAGAAAAAAAACTCAAATGTATAGCCTCGTTGGAAAATGTAAATGGACTGTTTAAAAATGTTTAAAAATAAATAAAAAAATAAAAAATAAATATATATGTATATATATATATATTAATTTTAATTTATTGTTATAATTTAAAAAAAATGTGAATCACATTTTTATTTGGCATACCCCCGACAACATTGTGCATACTCCTGGGGGTACGCATACCCTCGTTTGGGAATACCTGCTAAAATGCATCTCGCTGTCAAAGGTGACTTGTCATAACATTTTGAGGTGCTCCATGATTAATGTTGAGAAAAGCCTTTGAGATGGTAGAGTAGAGCGGTAAAGTACGTGTAGGAGAGAGCAAGATGGAACCGGAGGTTGGCATAGATTAAGTCTGTGTTAGAGTGGTGCTGGGAGTAGAGGCCGCTGTTATACCTAGCCATGGGTTTACTGGAAGCAGCACACTGCCTAACAAGGGGACTCATCAGTCAGTCAGACAGTCAGCCAGCCAGTGTGACGGTAAGTCAGTCAGCCAGTCGTTCAGTCAGTCAGTCAGTCAGATAGTCAGCCAGCCAGTCAGTGTGACAGTCAGTCGGACAGTCAGTCAGTGTGACAGTCAGTCAGTCAACATGCACTAAGTCACTGGCCTAGAGTTGTATTGGTTTCTCTCTGACACTCTTTCTTACATTATGCATGTTTCTCAAATGCCCTTCCTGTTTCCTTCCATGATGTGTCTTGCCTCGCTCTGTCTCCCCTTCATCACACTTTCCCCTTTGTCTCACTCTCCGTCTCCATATTTCTATCTGTCCTTCCACTCTCTCTCTCCACTATCTTTCCCCCTCTCTAGCTCTCTCTTTCTCTCTCCCTTTCTCACTCCCTATATCTCTTTGTCAGTACACTGTGCCAGCGTGCCCGTGCCAGCCATTCCATGCCGGCCTCTTGTCCCTGCCTGCGTGCAGTCCTGTTCATCTCTTGCCCTGTCTGGCACCGTCCCCACATGAAAGTGGGAGAAGAGAAAAGAGAAAGAGAGAAAGAGAGAGAGAGAAGCGAGGGCATTGAGAGAAGAAAGGACAGGGGATACAGGGGAAAGCATGCAGATGCAGGGCCCATCTCGTTTACAAATATGCAAATAGTGTTGCCTTTGTGATATGCAAATGAGAGATTACAGAGCACTAATTAGGGTCAAAAGAACTGTTCACGTCAATTAGGGGGATGAAAAACGATCTGTCCCTCTTGCTGGCCCCAGTCTCCGACCCCTGCCATGGATATCCTTAGCTTTTGTCTTAAAAAATGGAAACATGAAAAAGACAAATAATAGGGGACATTGATGGACACGAAGGGGCGGGGTTCCAAGTGTTTAATTAGCATCTGTTTAAAAGGGGGTGGAGGATGGGGGGTCCAGGTTTTTCCTCAATGAGGTAGGCCAGGCATACTTCCTCACACAAAACTTCCACTCTGGTCTCTACAGTGTCCCATTAAAGATACTCTTTCCTCAATATTAAGTCCCATCCCTCTAAACCTTCCCCCCACTTCCACCTTTGCTTCTTTCTTCCCCTCCCACTCCCTTTCTCCCATCCTTTCCATCCCTCCTTTGCTCCCTTGCTCTCATTCTTCTCCTCCACATCGTCCTCTCCCTCCCCCTCCCCCTTCCCCTTCCCCTCTTCCCCTCCCCTCTCTCCCATCCCTCTCTTCCTCTCTACCTGTCTGTCTGGTTGGGTCTGGGCTGGGGAGGATCACACAGCACAGGGCTGGATTTGCATCCTAATGACCCCTCCAATGGCCCCTGCGGCGGGGCCCCTCCACATTACCCAGAGATCAATTAGGGGCCAGCCTGACGCTGTTCCCGCCGCAAGCGTCTCTCTCCCCCAGGCCCCAGTCACCTGCACATCCTCTGCTCCCCCTCCCCCTAAACCCCCGGCTCACTGCTACTGCCCTGTATTTGAAGAATGGTAGCAGTATTTGGATTGGCTGGATTTTAGTGGTTGCGAGTTGGATTTGCTTGCAGTGTCTCTGATTTGCAGCTTTGTTGCCAGGTAAAGCCACAGAAAATCTTGGTCTGTAGTCTACATCCCTTGGACAAAACAACAATGTCCCTATGACTTTATTTGCTGCCTATTATAGTGGCATAAAAGCCATGACTCAACTTATGGTCTTGGATTTCCTGCACATATTCTATTTACCTAGTAAGGATCTGTCAACACATCTGATGACAGCCACTCCAACCATTATCCACAAAGAAAAAGCAGTTGATATCCATGTAAGATTTGTGTGGTTTTTATTGTTCCTTATGGTTTTTGTTTCGCCCCCCCCCCCCCTTTTTCCTTTATAAAAAAATGCACATTTGAATTCAAACAAATGTTGTTCTTATTCCACCACGCTCTGTCAAAAAAACACGCACACACACACACACACACACACACACACACACACACATACCCTTTGCCGCAGCCTCTGCATGCGCTAATATGAAAGAGGGAGCTGTGGAGTTGGAGCACGGGGTCCACAGGGTGTTGAGGAGGTCTGCTATTCCAGCACCATTAGTGAAGGTCTCAGCGTGTGTGGTTTAGTCTCTTCTCATGGGGAACTCCTCCACACACAGTTGTCCTTGACCTTGACATATAGGGAGAGAGGGGTCATGTGATACTATATAGTGCTGTGAATAGGTGTATCCGAATAATGTACTGTTATCCAACGGCAATGGAAGGAGAAGGTATCTACAGTATGGGTGTCTATGGCTCACAGCATCACTGCACTTCCTCTTTCCCTCCCACTCTCACTGTATCTCTCGCTGTCTCTCCTTACATGGCCATTGGATAACAGCACATTATTCGGATACACCTGTTCACAGCACTATATAGTACCACATGGCCCCTGACAAGTCTGTGTAATCTCTGACAATTACCCTTAAAGTATCATCTCCAGCTGAAGACATCTCGCTATGCATTTATGAAGGCAGGAACAAGTGTGTGTTTGTCTGTGTGTGTGTGTGTGTTGATTTGTGAATGAGTATGTGACTGTCTGTGTGTGTGTGTGTGCGTGCGTGCGTGTGTGTGCGTGTGTATGTTTGTTTGCTTTTGCAAATGAGTGTGTGTGTATCTCTGCACTGGGTGTGTGTTTACTTCTCTGAATTCAAGTGTTTTTCTGCTTCCGTCTTCTCCCATCCAGAGGCAACGCTCGTCCACCTGACAATCACAGACATTTCCCTGACAACACAGCAACAGAGAGGATCAGTGTCTCCTGCCCTGGAGGAGAAGAGGCCAGGAGTCTGAGGACTAGGGTGCTCTGCTCCAGCCCCCCCCCCGCCTGGCCTCTGATCTCTGAACCTCAGATCCCTCTCTGTTTCTCTCTGCTCCTCTGCTTCTCAGCCCATGTCAATCAACCTGACAGATGGAGAAAGGAGGATTGGGAAGGAGAGGGGAAGAAATAGAAGGGCGAGGTGTGTGTGTGGGGGGTTGTCTGTGTAGCCTGAGAGAGAGAGAGAGAGAGAGAGAGAGAGGCAGAGAGAGAGAGAGAGGCAGAGAGAGAGAGAGAGAGAGAGAGAGAGGTGTGTGACATCGTCATCCATAAGCAGCGTAGACTTCACGGTCCATTGAGAGTTTCTGTATGAAGCATCGCGAGGGAGGAAGAGAGAGGAAGGGGTGGAAACAAAAGACAAGAATAGGATTAACATGATAATAGAGTGACACAGTGGGGACGGCTCTGTGAAAACGTGTGCCCGTGTAACGTTTTCCTTTTCCCTCTGCTTTTACACCTGACCTTGCTATGTTGGTACACCAATTTCTAATCTGTTGTGTCTTGTCGCATCGGCCTATTACCATCAGGTGTTAAACTATTTTCCAATTGTTCAGTTACGAACAGAAGTCCCTCCCCCCTGTTTTGTTCCAATGTTCCCACCAAAAAAAGTTGCAGGTCATATAGTTCCCTTTCTTACATTTTTTAACCAGTGAAATCAACATAGTTTTCACGTTTAGATCATTCATTTACTCCACCAGATACCACAGAAATGTCATGGGTTGGGAGAGAGTGAAAAAAGGGGTGGCCATGTCGGGGGCTTGGCTTGAAGCGCTGAACATTATGACATGAAGTTAATTGGAATGTGTTTAGGCTATTACTAGCATCAGAACATTACATAATTAGATATTAGATACTAGGAATATTTTTGGAACAGAAAATAACATTATTAACCGGTTCTCAAGATTTTAAAATAACAGTTCTGTTCCGGAACACTAGAGATCACTTTCTTTCCCATTTCTGTTTCCATTCCTCTAAAATATTTGTTCTTTTCCATTATTTTTGTTTCTTTTCCCTGAACCGGTTCCAATCTCTGGTTACCATCTCACATGTTCTGGTTCTGTTTTGCCAGCTTTCCCTCAATTATATAGTGTTGCTTTATATAATCTCACAATACAATAAAATAGCCTTTTCTCTGTAGTTTTGGTCCATTTGTTTTCCTGGCCGTTCTTTTTCAATCCCGTATCCAAGCCACCTCTTTCTGGCCTCCAAATCATGGACTCCAGAACTATCTCAAACACTGTAGTTGCTTAAAAAAATTGAATCCCCAAGAGTAATAAAGTTAAATACAAACACCAGAGTGGTCTGGTATTCAGGCCTTGTTAATCTGATGACTCTTAAGGAGGCTGCTGATCACTTCTATTGACTCCCATTGATCCCCGAGCCTCCAGTCAATTAGATCAATACAACATCTGTAGGCCTGCTTAGCCAAGTGTTCACTGTCACACAGCCCCAACAGCCGCACCCCCATTATTTGTACACCACCAACATATAATATGGTTGCCCAGATGGTAACCAACACTACCTGGTTACAGCCCATAATTTCATATACTGTATAAACAATCATCTGAAAGTAATGAACAGAGTCATATTTACCACCAAACGGAAGAAAACAGACTGCAACAGGAAGAGACTTCCTGAACATTTCCAATAAGAAACGCTCCGTTGCAGAACGTTTTGATACGGTGTGTCCTAATGAATACGACACAAGCAGTAGAGAGGATCCAGTAAAGGCTAAGAGCTCAACTAGCAGGTGTGTGTTCAGAGTTAGTCACTTGTTCATCGCCCCTTGCTGAGAGGCAATTCAAACCAAACTGGAGTAATGAGAGAAAGATAACAACGGGATGTATTGTTGAAAATCAGACCATAGGAGTCTCCAGCAAGAGTGAGACGACAGGCTAATGTGGTTTAATGCCGACAAGAACAGACGAAGTATAGACACACGTCAACAGTGGGATGTTACTCCCCAAAAAAACCTCCATCACACACACACACACACACACACACACACACACACACACACACACACACACACACACACACACACACACACACACACACACACACACACACACACACCCTCTGACTGGCCCACGGTGACCCTGGGAAGACTGACCCCCTCAGCCCCTCACAGTAACCCCCTTCCGACGACCCGCCCCCCTCAGCAGTACACCATTGTTTACTTTCACTCTCTCCCGGCCCCGCTGGCCGAGGGGCGAGCGAATCGTTGCGTTATTGTCTCATCCCCCCGACCCGGGCTGACCCCATTCACAGCACTGAAAAGCACCATCTGTATGATCCAACAGTCAGGGGGCAAGAGAGAGGAGAGAGAGGGAGAGAGTGAAGGGGAAGAAGAGAGGGAGAGAGTGAAGTGTCTGTCTGCATGTTTTGCCAGCTTGGTGTCTGTCAGGAAAGTATCTGTTTAAGTGTGGGAGAACTGTCCCTCTCTCTTTTCCCCCTCTGTCTTTCTGTTCTCTCATTCTGTCAGTCAATCTATTTTCAGTCCCGTTTTCATTCTCTGGTTTAGCAAAAACGTGAACGAAATAGTCCTCTCTTCTTGTTTTTCCATTTCTAATCTTCCCATGTACATCTTCCCTCTTTCTGTACTCTCTAAACCACCCTTTCTCTCCCTCTTTCTTCATTCTTCCATCTATCCCCTTGTTTTGTGTCCATCCATCCTTCATGTTGCGTTTCAGGAGCATTCCATGCTCTCCTCTCCTCTCCTCTCCTCTCCTCTCCTCTCCTCTCCTCTCCTCTCCTCTCCTCTCCTCTCCTCTCCTATCCTATCTCCGGCTCCATGTGTGAGGAAGGCGGATTTTTCCCATGGGGCCGCAGGTGAAAACTGGGACTCACTCAACCCCTCCAAGGGACACCATCTGTCCATGTCGTCTCGTTTGCGGCAAGGGAGGCCTGTCACCCCCCACCACACCGGAACCCCCCCCTCCATCCCTTCTCTCTACCCCCCTCCTTCTCCCACCCTCGCTCGCCTCATGCCAGACCAGCATGCTGCTGTATCACCCTGGAATGTACCCCCCTCCATCACTAATTCATCCCTCTTTCATTCCCTCTCTCTCTTCTGTCTCCTCTGACTCTACCCACCCTCTCTCCTTTCTCTCTTCTGTCGCCTCTAGCCTCCACCCACCCTCTCTCCTCTCTCTCTTCTGTCTCCTCTGCCTCTACCCACCCTCTCTCCTTTCTCTCTTCTGTCGCCTCTAGCCTCCACCCACCCTCTCTCCTCTCTCTCTTCTGTCTCCTCTGCCTCCACCCACCCTCTCTCCTCTCTCTCTTCTGTCGCCTCTAGCCTCCACCCACCCACCCTCTCTCCTCTCTCTCTTCTGTCTCCTCTAGTCTCCACCCACCCTCTCTCCTCTCTCTCTTCTGTCTCCTCTGCCTCCACCCACCCTCTCTACTCTCTCTCTTCTGTCGCCTCTAGCCTCCACCCACCCTCTCTCCTCTCTCTCTTCTGTCTCCTCTGCCTCCACCCACCCTCTCTCCTCTCTCTCTTATGTCTCCTCTAGCCTCCACCCACCCTCTCTCCTCTCTCTCTTCTGTCTCCTCTAGCCTCCACCCACCCTCTCTCCTCTCTCTCTTCTGTCTCCTCTGCCTCCACCCACCCTCTCTCCTCTCTCTCTTTGCTCTCTTCCATCTCTCATCGTCTTAATCAATCATCCATATAACACCAGTGTCAAAATGATCAAATGATCATATAATTATGATAAGCCCAGTTAGGAAATGGATATTGCTTTAATTGCTAGCTTGCCCATGACCTCTAATGATGTGAATGTGTTTATTAGATTCAAATGGATGACATAAACTACAGTTTGACATCCTTCTATAGTTACATCAGATACACATATAACTAAATTAATTGCTGATTGTGGGATGTTGTTTTAATTAAAGGTGCAACTTTCAAGTTTGTGAACAAAGAGTTTGTGAAATCAAAGAAAAATTGTAATTGCTGTCAACCATGCAGCATTGCTTCTAGTCTAAATTACATAGACTTGTTTTGTTGTTGACCCATTGTGTACATCATATTTCTTCTTAATGTTCTGATTTGGAAAAAAATAACACCGTAATTATTTTTATGTCTCTATTTGGTTTGGTCAGGGTGTGATTTGGGTGGGCATTCTATGTTTTGTATTTCTTTGCATTTGGCCGAGTGTGGTTCCCAATCAGAGGCAACTGTCTATCGTTGTCTCTGATTGGGAATCATACATAGGTAGCCTTTTTTCCCAACTATGTTGTGGGATCTTGTCCTTGTATTGTTGCTGTTTAGCCCTACAAGGATGTACGTTTCATTGGTTCTCTTATCGTTAAAGAATATGATTAACCTACTCCACGCTGCATCTTGATCCACTTCTTCAGACAATCGTTACAGTTTAAATTGTGACAAAACAAAGTTTTTTTATTTTTCATATGAAGCGTTGCTGGGAATGGGTACAATTCTTTCGGTTTAGGCAATGTAAACAAAACGTGATGTCATTGGGTCAAAACAAAACAAAAACGACCCTGGGATGGTCCGTGAGGAGGTATGTGGAGCATCTTGAGCTTAAGGTATCGCTGTCTGTCTAGCTGCTGCTCTGGGTGCTGTGGTCCTAATGGGAAGACATCCGTGGGACCGTGAGAGCACACTTTCACGTGGGAACCCGGTCGAGCCATGTAGACAGACGATGCAGGGGCAGCTAAGTGTGAAACCACCAAACTGTCACACAGCAGACTAGAGACACCCCCCTTCCCCCTGACACACACACACACACACACACACACACACACACACACACACACACACACACACACACACACACACACACACACACACACACACACACACAGCCAAACAAGACCCTGGTGTCACACAGTCACAGACACCGTCCAGGAACAACAACAAAAAATGGAGAAGAGGTGGTCCGTCACTCACTTTATCACTGCCTGGCCCCTCAGCCCCTCAGCCCCTTCTCTCTCTGGAACAAAGAAAGAGAGGGATGAAGGAAAGAAGATGAGAGGGAGTTAGAGAGGGGAAACAGAGGAGAGCTAAAGTGTCCCCATTTTCTCGCTGGCGGGCCGGAACAAAGGGTCAAGCAGGACACTGGGTGGCGGTTTTGGCGGGGGCCCCCGTCCCCCCCATGCCCCCCCCCCCACCTCGCCTCCCCCGGACCCCCTCACCCCTCTGAGGTCACTCTGCCGGTGACCCTGCCCGATTGTTTCCCGTCGCTCTGTCAGCTCTGATTGTTGCTGACTGGTTAAATGGGGTAAAATAAGGGAGGGGCGTGAGGAGGCCAAGGGAGGAAGAAGAGGGGAGACGTGGGGTGGGAAGACGCCCCTTTTCTCCCCGTCCCAGAGATAACTGACTATTTGACCCAAATAAACAATCATCCTCCAAATATGGAGGAGAAAGAAATTGGGGTTTCAGAGGGTTTGAGGTGCAGGGTATCGGGGACAGAGCGCCCCCTTCCTTGGTGAGAATGACAGGGCAGGAGATTTTGGGGGTAGGGAGGTGGGTGAGGTAATACAGGGGTGTCCAAGTTTCTCTACTGTGTGCAGTTGAGAAATGTCTACTCTCGTCCCACTGAAGACAACTAAGTACACTGTTGATTTAAGTAGCTACTACAAGAAATAGTCCAGGAAACAGTAAATCTTGGGTCGACGAGTCCGTCAAATACTTGGTTTCTAACAGTCGAAGAAATAGTCAACAACTTATAGTCTATAAACAAATAGTTGTTTTCCTATTATTGGTTAGCATTGTCCCATTATTGAACCAGAACAATCGTAAACCCGTAAAAACCCAACAGAATTCCTCATAGTACGGTAAGACTTGCTAAGTCCGTCTCTTACTCTTCGCTAAAATGTCAACGTTGTCCCATTATCGAACACCAGCGATCTGTGCCCTGTAAAAACCCAACAGAATCCCACATCAGTAATTCCAAGTGTTTTAATGGCAGAGGATTTCACTAACAGTGAATAAACCTCCACAATCAACCTTGTGGGCCTATAAGATGTGTTTCGCTAAAGGCCTGACACAAATCTTCCTGATCAGGTATGCAGAGGCATACCCAATCCCCACCAGTCCTTCACATCCAACACCTGAATACCTCCGGCCCCAAGTGGAGGTGGCTCTAATTGAACAAATGGCTTGCTTAATTGATCATTGATTGGTGATCAATGGGGAACATGTGTCCCTGGTCTTTGCAAGTAGGTGACTGAGAAGGAGCAATAAAATCAGCCCCGTAGTTTGACAGCTGCCAATGTCCTCGATGCCCCACAGTAAGAGAGAGAAAGAGAGGGAGGGGTGAGGGGGGGGGGGGGGGCAGTAGCAGTGTGTGGGTGGAATAACCAGGGAAGCTAATCTGGAAAAAAAGCCATGTTACAACCTGTGTTGTGATAATTGCGTTGTTTGCTCTATAACCTGCTAGTTCATATGCCTTGACACCGTGATAATGTATATAGGCCGTAAGCCTTAAGGCAGAGACAGCAAGAAGAAACAGTGGCAGAATACATTCAACCACACATTTGTTTTCCGTTAGAAAACCAGAGAGCAACATTTGTCCAGTGAAGTCCACAAAGAATATTGCATGTAACAAACAGTTACATGACCTACGGCAGGGTCAAGCAAGTTACGCTTCCGACATTTCCGGATCACTGAACAACTATTGATTTAGAACCACGGAGAGTTATTGCAAGTCACGAAGAAAACAGGAGCTGCCTCCACTATTCCAGCACCATTTCAACTTCAACATTTCAACATTGTCTAATCATATATTCTTAGTCTAATACAGTGAAAATATAAGACACCAAAAACGATTTAGTCCAATCAACGTAAGCTAAATATGATGTGGCTGTCCCTGGTATTGATTTCTCTGTGTGTGTGTGTGTGTGTGTGTGTGTGTGTGAGATAGAGAAGAAGAAACATGTTGACTCCAATGCCATCCCGCTCCATCATGTTGTCTGAACGGTCTATGACTGTCATACAGTACACTCTTTTAGATTTTGTTGTCCTAGGCTGCCTGGCTAAAATACTCACCTAACTTCCTTTCATTGGGAAAGGGGGATACCTGGTCAGTTGTACAACTGAATGCATTCAACTGAAATGTGTATTTTAACCCAACTTCTCTGAGTAGTACAGGGGTCTGCCTTAATCAACATCCACAGCACCTGGGGAACAGTGGGTTAATTGTCTTACTCAAGAGCAGAATGACAGATTTCTACCTTGTCAGCTTGGGATTTGATCCAGCAACCTTTCCATTACTGGCCCAACACTCTAACCACCAGGCTACCTGCCACCCACCTGGCCTTGCAATGATACGCCAGGCCAGCTAGTTAATAGCATACTTCATCTAGCTACATATTGACCTTCCATCCTCTGAGGCCAGGGGGAATAATGTATGGATTAATGGTAGGATCAGAACCACCGTTAAAGTCATTGGCCAGTGTGGATAATTAAGTAAAACCACAAATACAAATCCCTACCTTTATCAATGGCGAATTTAGGAAAGGGACGATTTTAGCCATTGAAGGACAATAACACAATGCGATAAAATAATTCATGTTTTTTTTTTCTATCAATAATGATGTTTGGTTTGTGATGTGATGGGTCTGAAGCCAAATCCAAACCGTCTTCCCTTTTGGTGCGCCAGGACAGTTCACAGCTGAGCTCACTCAGTTTAGCTCAATGCTGAGTGGCTATTATTTTATACTTTTTTTATCAAGGGAGGCCAAATGCTTGCTGACTTCCCATGTATTCAATGCTACAGGTGGCAACAATGTCATACTCTTTCTGACCAGACAGTATCAGATAAATACTCTACACACACTGAGACAGAGGGAAGCTGTTTTTGTCACTTGGATGCTTTCTCCGGTGAGATGCTACATTCAGCCTCTTGGAATTTAAGGACATTCCTGAAACACAGAGAGACAAAAGATACATTATTTTGTATATTTTTTTATTGGTGCATTTTTTGGGGGGAGCTTGGCTTCCCTTTGCAACCATGAATACATGGCACTGAAGGAGGGAGGCCAGAAGAAGAAGAAGAAGTAGAAGAAGAAGAAGAAGAAGAAGAAGGAGAAGGAAAAGGAGAAGAAGAAAGCAAGAAATAAGGAGATTTACAACTGAGAAAGATCATTAACTTTCCTTCTCTCTACCCATCAGTCCATCTGTATCATTTAAAGGCCATGGCACAAGCGTCAAAGTGGCATTGGTACGTCGGTGGGTGAGTTGTTGGGTGGATGGGTGAGTGGGTACGTGGGTGAGTGTGTGGGTGGGTATCATTGCAACCCTCCATCTCTCCAACAGAATAGGGGGCATCAATGGCTTCCTTTGATCTCATGCTCAGGGATTCTTCTTGAAAGGGCCGTGGAGAAAGACAGAGGAGAGGAGAGAAAGAGAGAGAGAGAACGAGAGAGAGAGAACGAGAGAGAGAGAGAGATAGAGAGGGGGGACACACTCCACCTCAGCATCAGACAATAAGCCTCAGCCCCAGCCTCAGGTACCTCTCCCCCCTTCTCCTCTCCTCCTCCTCTCCTCACCACATACAAGCCACCCCATTAAATATGGAACACTAAGACAAAAGAGGGGGAGAGGAGTGTGAGCGTGAGGGGGCGAGGGAGACAGCACTCAATGCCTTTGAAGAGAGCAGGAGATGAGGAGTGCAGTGTCGCACACACACACACACGTGCACGTGCACACAATGCAGATAGAGGAGCAGGATGTGGTGACAAACAAACATATTTGCATCTTCCGGCTCTGAGGCGGGCTTAAGGTAGATTTGTCCTGGTCTGAAAACGAAATGGATAAACCACAAAGGAGGCAAGGGAAGAGCAATTACACCTGAAAGCCCCTGTCAGTAGACAGAAAAAGGCTAATAAACATGTGTATTGAATGTTGAATGCTTTGTATTGCACATAAAGCTTGTTTTGAGCGGTTGGGACAAACTCAGTACTTATATCCCTGGCAACCGATCATCACTACTGAAAGGGATAAGAGGTGTATTCAACAGGGTGGTGGTGTACACTCTTCTCCCCATACATGGCTATGTGGAGACTCCGGCTGGGATTCAATCGGTTGCAGATAGTGAGTTTCTGACTTGTGCTTTCGTGTTACGGGTCAACGCCCGATTGGGAATGGATCGTTTGTGTTTCGCGCGCTAGATGACGACGTCTCAGTCAGGTGCGCCATCAGAACGGAATGGGTTACACGAACGTCGTAAACCGGTTTCTACACCATGCAGCAGTTCTACAGGTCACAGGGGAATGAAGTCACAGGTCAACCTACCTACCAGCCCGGTTTGAGACAGACACTTCAAGTGAAGGACCCGAAATCTTCAGTTGTAAAAAAAAACAATCAGCGTTCACACTACTCCCCGACCTTTAGCCAGTCAACAGACTTGGTCCAATTGGAAAATATCGATGTTATCCACCGCCTGCCATTTATAACGTCTGACAGACGTCGTGTGAAAGGTCTAAGCACCAGCACGGCTGCGTTGATGTTTGTTTATATTAAAGGTGGGACAAAGGCTTTTATTTCATTCAGCCAGCGATGTTTCGCAGAGAGATTTCAGGGGCTGTGATGATGGGTTCAAAAAGAAGATCTTTCCCACTGGGCACAGACGTCAGTTCAACGTTTAGTTTTGATTTACATTGGGTCGAGTTGTCAACTAACGTGAATTTCAACGTGAAATGAACAAAACCTTTCACCATGTCATTGGATTGAGGTTCAAAGTTGGGTGAGAAAATACTAAATTGCCTTACGCTGATTACTTTGAGCAAATCCAATCGGTTTTCCGCGTTAATTCAACGTCATCACATTGATATTTGTTGTTGTTGAAATGACATGGAAATAACGTTGATTCAACCAGTTTTTGCCCTGAGGGTTCGTTCTTTCTCTTTGTCTTTCTTCTTTCTTTCTCTTTTTCTCTCCTCCTCATCTCTTGCTTTCTATGTTCATCCCTCCCCTCTCTCTGCTTCTTTTCTCTCTCTCTTTTCTTCCCTTTCTCCACCCCTCCTCCATCTCTCACCCCCAAAGCCTTAGCTCTGACAAGCCGGCCATCCTCTAAATCAATGGCCTCCCTCTCTCTTCCCTCTAGAAATGCAATATGCAAATGCAGTCAATGCTAAGTTGGGTTGTCGGTCCCCTGCACCCTTCAACACCCCTCCACAGCCGTCGTCCATCTACCCAGATCACCCATTCTATCTCCATCTGGGAGCGATCCATCTCGATCGGTGGGGGCCAAAGCTCCATTACCCCCAGATGAGCTGTGAAATGGCCATTATGTGTGTGCAGGCATGTGGGGAATCGGCCTCTGCCTCGGCTCTGGCCTTTCACAGCCCAACAATGGCCCCTAGGCCTGAATGCTCTCCTAATCGCAAACGCATAAGAATATCATTGACCCGCCGCCGAGGAAAACGGACAATAAAGACGCACTCACATCGGGAGAGAGGAGACATTGCTGTTGGATTCATTCAAACTGACTAGTCACAGCGGAGTCAAATGATGGTAAATACACTAAGACAAATCCTTGACTGCATACTGAAACCCTAAAAGCCTTACTGAAACGCTAAAAGCCTTAACGAAAAGCACAAACTAAAAGCTGAACGCGGTAACTCAAACACGTAAACAGGACACAATATCCTGCGTAATCGTCCTTCTCCTCATCTCTCTAGACAATCCCTCACATTTCCCGAAGTCATTGCACCCAGTCAACGTCAGCCGCCTCCAGTCATCCAACAGTGTCATCCCACCGCCCGCATGCGCCTGAAAACATCTCCCTGGTGACCACGGTGACATCGTCAACATCACCGAGCCGCTGCGTTGTCGTGGAGGTTTGGGTCACGTGACACGAACAACATGGAGGAGGGAGGCTGGAGATGAAGATGGCTAGGGGCGGCAGTGTGTGTGCGTGTGCGTGAGTGTATATGTGTGTGACTGTCTTCCCACTGGAGAGGCTCTTGTTTGCACCTAAACAACGTGGGCTTAATGTCGGAGACCAAGGCCCTTGTCGTCACACGTAAAGCGCTTTGCATTTATTACAGCACCCGTTCATTCTATTAATATGGTATTCAGAGAATGAGTACGTACATAGAGTATTTATAGGTGGGCGGTCTGTCTGTGTGTAAGGGTGTGTGTGTTTGTCAGTGTGTGCGTGTGTGTGTTTGTGTGTGCACGCGTGAGCCATCCTTCAGTGTTGATGTGTTCGACTTTCTATTTCTATCTGTCTTGGTCAATGGGAGAATGAATATCTCTGGTGTCGTTGGAAACGGATGAAAGGAGAAGTGGATTGGCTTGAAAGTTCCAGACTATTGTAGTCTTATCCTATCTACTACACGTGGCAGAAGGAGCGCGGCTGGGCATCTATATCTACAAATAGACATGAATAGGCCCAAATATGCCAAGAGATTGCAAAGCTGTCGTCAAGGCAAAGGGTGGCTACTTTGAAGAATCTAAAAATCTAAAATATTTCGGTTACTAACACTTTTTTGGTTAATACATGATTCCATATGTGTTACTTCAGAGTTTTGATGTCTTCACTACTATTCTACAACGTAGAAAATAGTCTAAATAAAATTTAAAAAAACTGGAATGAGTAGGTGTGTCCAAACTTTTGACTGGTATTGTACATGGCAAACTTGCATCTGTGTCAGTGTTGTACGTTGCCAGATCTGCATGTGTTGGTCCGCGTCTGATGTGTCTCTTAGCTGCGAATAGATAACCAGTGGAGACAAACAAACACTGCATCAGTTTAATGACCCGTCCCAGTAGAGTCCCTCTACATTCAATTAGCAGAGAGATAATTAATCGGTCTGGCTGCCTCTCCTCTCTCACGAGCTGGCAAAGAAGAGGGAGGGAAGCCAGGCGGGCATTCAGTGGGAGGAACTGTGTGTGTGTGTGTGTGTGTGTGTGTGTGTGTGTGTGTGTGTGTGTGTGTGTGTGTGTGTGTGTGTGTGTGTGTGTGTGTGTGTGTGTGTGTGTGTGTGTGTGTGTGTGTGTGTGTGTGTGTGTGTGTGTGTGTGTGTGTGTGTTGTGTGTGTGTGTGTGTGTGTGCACGTGCACGTGCACGTGCACGTGCACATACACAGGAGTATAAGCACGTACAGGCACGGACACACACACAAGCACGCACATACATCCGCAGGGCACACACATATGCAGGACACACACTGTGCTACAGAGGGTTAAGCCCCTGGTGGTCATGAGCTGTCAGTACTATAGACACAATGGGGGACCTGGTACCAGGCTTTCCTTAATCAATCATATACATGATTGATTAGACAGGGAGAGAGACATGTAGAGAAAACACCAGAGTTATTTTAGACTGACGTGGTCCTTTCTTTCTCTGAAGGAATGGTGGAAATGTAGAAAGCAGAGCTGTGGATGTACGGTACACCGTCTCTTTTAAACATGTCGGTTTAAAACATGGAACACAAAACAGGAGTTGTGACCTGTAGACAGAGACCCTCTCTCTGATGCTCCTCAGTTATATTCTCGTCATCTTCTTTTTCTTCTCCTCACAATGCTTTTCCTTCCTCCCCATCTCTTCTTCTTCTTTTCTCTCGATTTTCTCCTCTTCCCCTGTCTCTTCTCTCCCCACCCCTCCCCTTCTCTACTCATCTCTTATTCTATCTTACCACCTCTCCTCTCCCTTTCTCTCCCCATATGTCCTCTGCCCTTCCATTCCCCTCTCTTCCCTCCTTCTCTCTTGGCTCGTTATGCAGATTCCCAGGTATCCCTCCTCCTCTCCACTCCTCCCCCCTTCTCTGTCGGCGTCTCCCCGGGGAGGGCATGGCAGGGAGGATGGAAATTAAATCAGCCATGTTGCACGTGGCAACGCGCATCTGCATCTGTAATTACACCCAGAAACTCTCTCCTCCTCCTGTACTCTCCTCTCCTCTCCTCCATCCATTTTCCCTCTTTCCCTCCCTCCTTCCCTCTCTCTCTCATCTTCTCTCTCAAAGGCTTTTTAAGAGATGCTTGGTGGGCCAATTAAGGTGAGTGTCTGTGCATGTGTGTGTGTATTTGTGTGTGCATGGGTGTTTGTGTGTGCATGTGTGTGTGTGTGTGTGTGCGGACAAGTGTTTGCATGTGTGTGGAAGAGCTTGTGACTATGTTTATGCACGCATGAGACACCTTGCTTGGCTGTGCTGGTGTCCACAGTGTCTGTGTGTGCGTATGTGCATGTGTATGTGGGGTTGCGTGTGTGCATACAGTATGTGTGCATATATGTGTGTGTGTGTTTCTACATGTGTGTGTGTTTCTATGTGTGTGTGTGTGTGTGTGTGTGTGTGTGTGTGTGTGTGTGTGTGTGTGTGTGTGTGTGTGTGTGTGTGCGACAGCATCTGCAGGTGTCTAAAGTGGCATCTCTTTGTGTCTGGATAGGGGCATATTCATGTGTTTGTAAGTGGCCCCTTAGGTCGTACGTGGCTGAGCTCTCCACCTTGAACGGGGAGGAAACTCTGTGGGGCATGAGCTGGCTACCAGACCTAAAAAGCTTCCTATGTCCTTATCACGCACTACAGGAAATATGCACGACAGTGCCAAATAAATGTTTCTACACTTTAGATAACAAATACATTGGATTAGTGAGGTTTCTATTCATTTAATTAACAAATAAATATTTGATCAGCAGCTTTATTCTACCAGGTAGAGTACATTACACACATTTAGCAGACACTCCTATGCAGAGCAACTTACAATCGCGTTGATCAAGAGTTACGATGAACCTGCCTTACATCTGCTTTAAAAGATGTGTGATGGTTCATACACACCCGGCCCAAGAAGCAGGTGCCCAGGGTAGAGAGAGGGGGATGGGGATCAAGCAGGTCCCCCTGAGTGTGGTGGGGTGAGTAGGAGAGGGGGCAGAGGGGATAGGAGGAAAATGTAGGGGGGGAACACCCTGTGCCCCTGTGAAGTGGAGTGGAGGGGTGCTCTGCATTGGAGCCAATTAGTAGCAGGTCAGGACACAGGGGCTAAGTACACAAACCAACAATCCCAACACACGCACGCACGCACACACACACACACACACACACACACACACACACACACACACACACACACACACACACACACACACACACACACACACACACACACACACACACACACACAGCTACACATCTACTATCATTAGCCCCTAAACCATTCGAGGGGATACAGGGTAAATCTTGCTCACAGGGTATATCTTGCTCACAGGCTGTCTTGCTCACAGGGTAAGTCTTGCTCACAGGGTAAATCTTGTTCACAGGGTAAATCTTGCTCACAGGGTAAGTCTTGGTCACAGGGTAAGTCTTGCTCACAGGGTAAGTCTTACTCACAGGGTAAATCTTGCTCACAGGGTAAATCTTGCTCACAGGCTGTCTTGCTCACAGGGTAAGTCTTACTCACAGGGTAAATCTTGCTCGCAGGGTAAATCTTGCTCACAGGGTAAATCTTGCTCACAGGCTGTCTTGCTCACAGGGTAAATCTTGCTCACAGGGTAAGTCTTGGTCACAGGGTAAGTAAGTCTTGCTCACAGGGTAAGTCTTACTCACAGGGTAAATCTTGCTCACAGGGTAAATCTTGCTCACAGGGTAAATCTTGCTCACAGGCTGTCTTGCTCACAGGGTAAGTCTTGCTCACAGGGTAAGTCTTACTCACAGGGTAAGTCTTGCGCACAGGGTAAGTCTTGCTCACAGGGTAAGTCTTGCTCACAGGGTAAATCTTGCTCACAGGGTAAATCTTGCTCACAGGGTAAGTCTTACTCACAGGGTAAGTCTTACTCACAGGGTAAGTCTTGCTCACAGGGTAAGTCTTGCTCACAGGGTAAATCTTGCTCACAGGGTAAGTCTTACTCACAGGGTAAGTCTTGCTCACAGGGTAAGTCTTTCTCACAGGGTAAGTCTTGCTCACAGGGTAAGTCTTACTCACAGGGTAAGTCTTACTCACAGGGTAAGTCTTGCTCACAGGGTAAGTCTTGCTCACAGGGTAAGTCTTTCTCACAGGGTAAGTCTTACTCACAGGGTAAGTCTTGCTCACAGGGTAAGTCTTGCTCACAGGGTAAATCTTGCTCACAGGGTAAGTCTTACTCACAGGGTAAGTCTTGCTCACAGGGTAAGTCTTTCTCACAGGGTAAGTCTTGCTCACAGGGTAAGTCTTGCTCACAGGGTAAGTCTTGCTCACAGGGTCAGTCTTTCTCACAGGGTAAGTCTTTCTCACAGGGTAAGTCTTGCTCACAGGGTAAGTCTTACTCACAGGGTAAGTCTTGCTCACAGGGTAAGTCTTTCTCACAGGGTAAGTCTTGCTCACAGGGTAAGTCTTGCTCACAGGGTAAGTCTTGCTCACAGGGTAAGTCTTACTCACAGGGTAAGTCTTTCTCACAGGGTAAGTCTTACTCACAGGGTAAGTCTTGCTCACAGGGTAAGTCGTTCTCACAGGGTAAGTCTTGCTCACAGGGTAAGTCTTACTTACAGGGTAAGTCTTGCTCACAGGGTAAGTCTTGCTCACAGGGTAAGTCTTGCTCACAGGGTAAGTCTTGCTCACAGGGTAAGTCTTGCTCACAGGGTAAGTCTTACTCACAGGGTAAGTCTTTCTCACAGGGTAAGTCTTTCTCACAGGGTAAGTCTTACTCACAGGGTAAGTCTTGCTCACAGGGTAAGTCTTGCTCACAGGGTAAGTCTTGCTCACAGGGTAAGTCTTGCTCACAGGGTAAGTCTTACTTACAGGGTAAGTCTTGCTCACAGGGTAAGTCTTGCTCACAGGGTAATTCTTGCTCACAGGGTAAGTCTTGCTCACAGTGTAAGTCTTGCTCACAGGGTAAGTCTTTCTCACAGGGTAAGTCTTACTCACAGGGTAAGTCTTGCTCACAGGGTAAGTCTTGCTCACAGGGTAAGTCTTTCTCACAGGGTAAGTCTTTCTCACAGGGTAAGTCTTACTCACTGGGTAAGTCTTGCTCACAGGGTAAGTCTTGCTCACAGGGTAAGTCTTGCTCACATGGTAAGTCTTACTCACAGCTTACAATAATCAGGAAAATGACTTTTACTTAAGATTTTGTTTGCATCATTGCCCCTGTATGGACTTTTAATATCACTCAAAACTCTTTAGTTTTCAGGAACAAGAACCACAGAGACAGTGAAAGAACAGAGACAGTGAAAGAATCAGTGAAAGAACAGAGAGAGTGAAAGAATCAGTGAAAGAACAGAGAGAGTGAAAGAATAAGTAAAAGAACAGAGACAGTGAAAGAATCAGTGAAAGAACAGAGACAGTGAAAGAATCAGTAAAAGAACAGAGACAGTGAAAGAATCAGTAAAAGAACAGAGACAGTGAAAGAATCAGTAAAAGAACAGAGAGAGTGAAAGAATAAGAACAGAGACAGTGAAAGTATAAGAACAGAGACAGTGAAAGAATCAGTAAAAGAACAGAGACAGTGAAAGAATCAGTAAAAGAACAGAGACAGTGAAAGAATCAGTAAAAGAACAGAGACAGTGAAAGAATCAGTAAAAGAAGAGTGAAAGAATCAGTAAAAGAACAGAGACAGTATCTTTCACTGCTCAGATCCCTCTTGATTACTTTACACAGACCTACAGTACCAGACTACCTCATGAAGCTGGCTGAGAGAACGCCAGGAGTGTGCAAAGTGTGGCTCCTTTGAATAATCGAAAATCTAAAGTATATTTTGATTTGTTTAGCACTTGTATGGGTCACTATGTGACTCCATATGTGTTATTTCATAGTTTTGATGTCTTCTACAATGTAGAAAATGGTGTACTTTTGACTGGTACTGTATGTCAATGAATAATTAATCCATGATGTCATCACAGTACTTAAGCGCTATAGGGAGACCTAGAATGTTGTCGTTATACACACACCGCTCCCCCACTCAACCCCTGTTAAGTTTAAGGAGTGGGCAAATAGAGAGGAATCTGGAGCCTGATTCACGCTGTAGAGCCAAACCAAGCCAAGCCCACCTGCACTGGACTGGCCTGGATACGCGTCCACCATACTTACTGTAACCGTGACACTTTGGTTCAGTGTGAATCAGACATAGTAGTCTCCCTGAGGCAATCTGTCGCTGATGAGGGTAGTGGTGGTTGGGTGGGTGGGGAGGGGGGTGGTGGAGTAAGGAGGGGTCATTGGGGGGGCGAGGTTGTATACTAGTCAAATGCATGGTGATTTGCTTTAAGGAGTCCACACACAAACACACACACACACACACACACCCCTCCTACAACTCCATCCACAAACTTCCACAATCCCTCTCAAAGCAGTCAGACACACGCAGAAGCACACACACTTTCTTTCCCTGCCACACACACACACACACACAGAGAGGGGCGGGGACTGAGAGAGAGAAAGGGTATAAGAACACAGAGGACAGGCAGATAAAAAAGAAAGATAAGGAAGGTAAGAACAAGAGAGGAATAAAGGTATAGGACAGAGGAGGTCCGTCAGAGGCAGAGAGATTCAGAGGAAATAGAGTCAATATAAACCTATGCTTCAGTCATCCTTTATTGAGCTCTCTCTCCCTCTCCCTCTCCCTCTCCCTCTCCCTCAGGTCTGCCTTTTCCCAATCAATAATCAACTTCCTTCAGAAATAATGGGAGAAAACAGTGGTGGCCCGTCTGGCCATAAGGCCTTGACCTCCTGATACAATTATGGAAAAGCCTAGCAGCCTATTCCCCATTATAAACTGTGGCCTTGTCAGGCTGTCCAACATCCCTGTTGAGAAATGTAGAAGACAGAGGAATCAGTGCCATGTCTATGGGTAGGCTACAGTAGGCAGAGGCCGTTTCTGATAGGATACAGCATTACAGTGTGTATGCTTGCCTATGCTCTGTAGACCTGCCAAAGACAATGTGAAATGTACATAGACACCTTGACGCAGATCACAAATCCGAGTTGAGGTCTGGGTCCATATTCACAAACTCTCAGAGTTTGGAGTACTGATGTAAGAACCGGTTTTGCCTATTAAATCAAAATGGGTATGGTTATATGGGCTTAGGGGACCTAATCCTAGATCAGCACTTCTACTCTGAGACACATGATAAGGAATATATGCGATAGTTTAAAGTGTGGTTTAATAACACGCAGTGCTAACACTCAACTGAGCACACGAGGCGAGGAGGAAGTGAAGCAACCACTAGAGGGAAGACAGAAGAAGCAGAACACACAGTTTAGCGGGACACTTCAGTCACCTGGCTTTTCCAAGCGCTGCTTGGTGTTACATGAAGACGTTTTCCCAGGAGTCCTTCTCCTCCGCACAAAAGAGAGAAAAGAGAGAGCGAGGGGAGTATGAGAGAGAGAGAGAGAGAGAGAGAGAGAGAGAGAGAGAGAGAGAGAGAGAGAGAGAGAGAGCATCCTTACTGGAGCCCATCCTCAGGTAATCATCCCGGCCCTTAATCTCCCCGTAACGACGTTAGACCCGGTCTGCCAGAGAAAGTTAAATATTCACGATACAAGGCAATCTACTCAGTGTTCAAACAAAGTGCCCCTGCCAAGTTCACCCATGTATGGAGAGCTGAGAGACTGCTATGTAAAAGAGAGTGGTAGGGGAGTGAAAAAAAGAGAGGGAGAAAGAGAGAAGAGAGAGAGAGAGAGAGAAGGAAGAGTATTTTATTATTCACACAAGGCATAATAAACCAGGCATGCTCGGTTAGCACTTAAACTCTCTGTGCTTTAGCGGTTAGCTCTTAATACGACAGCAGTGATTTGGACATGTCCTATTAATAATGTCCTATTAATAGTACATGGAGAGTTCCATGCATGTTAATACAGCCTGCTGGAAGCTATTAATAGATGTTCTTAGGAGGGGAGAGAGAGAGAGAGAGAGAGAGAGAGAGAGAGAGAGAGAGAGAGAGAGAGAGAGAGAGAGAGAGAGAGAGAGAGAGAGAGAGAGAAGGAGAAGGAAAGACACAGGAAAACCTGGCTCCCTGTAGAGGAAAGGTTGTGCAACAACTGCACCACAGCAGAACCTGAGACGGAGCTGCATTTCCTGAGAAAATGTCAAAAATATAAAACAATTAGAGAGTATCATTTCCCCAAATTTTTAACCCTTATTCAAGGTTCAAGGCAGCGCACCACACTGCTGCCTGCCACAAGTTGAGGGACAGTGTCTGACAGACCAATCAACCTGCACATGTACTCTACTGTATGCTTATTGTTAAATGTATGGTTATTTTGACACTTGGTTATTGTTGTTACTGTTGTCCCATTGACAATTTTGATTCTCATTTACATTTTTTATATTGTAAATATCCAAAACAAGCTTTGGCAAATATGTACATTGTTACGTCATGCCAATAAAGCAAATTGAATTGAAATTGAGAGAGGGAGTATGTTTGTGTGTATGTGTAGAGAGAGAAAGAGAGAAAGTGTGTGTGTATGTGTAGAGAGAGAGCGAGAGAGAGAGAGAGAGTGTTTGTGTGTATAGAGAGAGAGAGAGAGAGAGAGAGAGAGAGAGAGAGAGTGTATGTGTAGAGAGAGAGAGAGAGAGAAAGAGAGATAGAAAGAGAGGGAGTATGTATGTGTATAGAGAGAGAGAGAGCGGCTAGCTCTTAATACGACAGCAGAGAGAGAGAGAGAGAAAGAGAGAGAGAGAGTGTGTGTATGTGTAGAGAGAGAGCGAGAGAGAGAGAGAGTGTATGTGTAGAGAGAGAGAGAGAGAGAGAGAAAGAGAGATAGAAAGAGAGGGAGTATGTATGTTTATAGAGAGAGAGAGAGAGAGAGAGAGAGAAAGAGAAAGAGAAAGAGAAAGAGAGAGAGAGAGAGAGAGAAAGAGAGAGAGAGAGAGAGAGAGAGAGAGAGAGAGAGAGAGAGTGTGTATGTATGTGTAGAGAGAGAGAGAGAGAGAGAGTGTGTATGTATGTGTAGAGAGAGAGAGTGTCTCCAGTGGTTTGAGGTGCTGTGGATTCAGGATGGAGTCAGGATGCTGGTGATGAGGGTAGAAGTTTGGGAGGTGCTGGGCTTTCCTCTCCTCCCCGTCTTCCCCCTCGCTTCCTCACCATGGATATTTGATGACCTGAGACCCAAACCAACCCTGAGATGCTGTCATTCTCCCCTCTCCTCCCCCTCTCTCTCCCTTCTCTTCCACTGTCTTTCTCTGTCCTCCCTCTATCCCCTCTGCTTCCCTGTTCGTTTCCCTCAACTCCCCCCTCCTCCCTGCTCCTCTACTCTCAACTCCAATCCTCCCCTTTCCTACACTCCTGTTCTCCCTCCTTCCTCTCCTCCTGTTCTCTTCCTCTCTACCTGGTTCTCTCTCCCCCACATCCAGGAGAAAACACTATTGCCCTACTCTGAAAATGATCAGCCTGGTCTCATAGACTCGACGTAACATAATAAATTTAAATCTGGGACACTCAAATTAAAATTATATGTTACGTTTGGTATGATTATGTAAGACAGATGGTTACCTCAGGCAAAAAAAGAAAGCAGGGTGGTTGGTCGGTGCAGATGGGTGAGCATATACGGCGAACGTCTAGCAACCCTGATGTTGCCCGTTTGAATCTCATCACGGACAACTTTAGCATTTTAGTTGGCAACTTTCAACTACTTACTACTTTTTAGCTACTTTGCAACTACTTAGCATGTTAGCTAACCCTTCACCTAACCCTAACCCTAACCTCAACCCTTTAACCTTACCCTAAACTTAATCCTAACCTCAACCTTAAGGCCTAACCCTAACCCCTAGCCTAGCTAACAATTGCAGGCCAGCCAACGTTAGCCACCTAGCTAAAATTTGTTACACGTCATACGCTTTGCTAATTCGTAATACAATGTACATTTTGCAAATTCGTAACATTTCATACAAAATGGATGATGGTCATTCACAAATAAATACATACCATAGGAAATGTAACATATAATACTAAATGGAGTGTTTCGGATTTAGGTAAAGAATAATACGAAAGTATCTGAAACCGGGTTGAAATGACACGTGTTTGAAAAAATCAAGGAGCATATTCTACAGTAGGAGTAGGCTGGACATGCATCTTTCACATAAATGAAGCTACTTCCATGCATGGGCTTCTACAATTTATTTAGTCTTAGTTATTCCATTGTTTATTGTATACGTGCCATAACGAATGCTTCGTATGTAATTCAAATAGCTTTTCACTAGTCAAGCTTTCTCATTGTGATGATTGTTAATATACTAGGCTTTTTCTTGAAGTTTTACGGTTCAATTGACATGACTGTTTTTGCTTTGTGCAGAGCCTTATACACCTGTGTTCCGTTTTCAAGAGCAGTGAGTATTCATCGATATTTTCCTATTCATATCCTATTACATGACTTATTTGCTGTAATTTATTTGACATTTTAGGCACATTTTATCTACATAGAGGACAATATTTTGGCCATTGTAGTTTGTGGTGGACAACATTGTACTCATTATTCAGTAATGCCAGTTTTTCATGGTTTACAGATCAACACTTTCTATCTGGGACGCTTGGGGTGGCAGAAACAGCATGGGGCCAACTGAAGAGCAACATGAAAAACACTGAATTACAATTTAACACATCCAGCATAAATGTGTTTTGTCGGTTTTCACCACTATTCCAAACAGAAATACATGACAAATAATCCACGCTCAGAGTTGAAGAAGTTGTTTCCAAACCTGATTGTGGAATGCCCCCTATGGATCAAAACAGAATGTCTTAGAATGAAACGTAAGTTTGTTGTGACCATGCTCAAGGACAACACTTCTGACTGATGTCACTTCTGATACTCTGGAGCGACTGAGAATTCTAACATCTTATAATATTCTCGCAATGTCATTCTATGAAGCCTGTAAAACTGATCCACGTTTTTGTTTCTTCTCAAAACTCTTCCACAAATGGGAAATACTGTACATTATTCCTCAAAAAAGAATCTGAATGTGTAGCCGAGAATATATCTCTATATTTGAGTTTTAAGAAACAGAGAACAGCTTTTCTTGATCATAAGATGCACATTATATCAATATATCAATATCATTATATAATATCAATACATAATATATAATAATTATAACAATTATTATGTAGCAATTGTAATTTGTGTTAATTAATTATATATCAATGATATAATAATAGTAATAATATACACTGAGTGTACAAAACATTAAGAACACCTGCTCTTTCCATGACGTAGACTGACCAGGTGAGTCCAGATGGAAGCTATGATCCCTTACTGAGGTCACTTGTTAAATACATTTCGATCAGTGTAGATGAAGGCAGAGGAGACAGGTTAAAGAAGGATTTTTAAGCCTTGAGACAATTGAAACATGGATTGTGTATTGTGTGCCATTCAGAGGGTGAATGGGCAAGACAAAATATTGAAGTGTCTTTGAACAGGGAATGGTAGTAGGGGCCAGGTACACCTATTACCATACCCCGTTCAAAGACACTGCAATGCAGCTGGGTTTTTCACCCTCAACAGCATTCCAGTGTGTATCAAGAATGGTCCACCACCCAAAGGACACCAGCCAACTGTGAGAAGCATTGGAGTCAACATGGGCCAGCATCTCTGCGGAACACTTTCGACACCTTGTAGAGTGAATGTCCCGATGAAGTAAGGCTGTTCTAATGATTGGTACAGTCTGTGTATAATATAAATATTTGAGCACAGAGCCTTCTGGCGATATCGTCTCACAGTTTGGCGAGAGAGAGAGAGTGGTGAGGAGGAGGGTGTGGGCCGGGCAGGTGTGTCAACAGAGGTGAAGCTTTTCTCTCTCCATAGTTTAACACATAATTGTATCCCACCTCTCTCACACACACACACACACACACACACACACACACACACACACGCACACACACACACACACACGCGCAGACACACACACACGCGCAGACACACACACACACAGGCATACGCAGACACACACACACACACAGGCATATGCAGACACACACACACAGGCATACGCAGACACACACACAGGCATATGCAGACACACACACACACACAGGCATACGCAGACACACACACACACACACAGGCATACGCAGACACACACACACACACAGGCATACGCAGACACACACACACACAGGCATACGCAGACACACACACACACAGGCATACGCAGACACACACACACACACACACACACACACACACACACACACACACACACACACACACACACACACACACACACACACACACACACACACACACACACAGGCATACGCAGACACACACACACACACACACACAGGCATACGCAGACACACACACACACACACACACACAGGCATGCGCAGACACACACACACACACACACACACAGGCATACGCAGACACACGCAGGCATACGCAGACACACGCAGGCATACGCAGACACACGCAGACACACACACACACACACACACACACATACGCAGACACACACACACTGGCATACGCAGACACACACACACACACACACACACTGGCATACGCAGACACACACACACACACACGCATACGCAGACACACACACACACACACACACAGGCATACGCAGACACACACACACACACACACACACACACACACACACACACACACACACACACACACACACACACACACACACACACACACACACACACACACACACACACAGGCATACGCAGACACACACAAACACACACACACAGGCATACGCAGACACACACACAGGCATACGCAGAGAGAACACTCCAGATTCAAGGTGAGATTGGACTTTTTTACAGGTTCCAAGGACGTCGGGAGACGCAGTCAAAACCGTCCGCTAGAGGCTAAAGAAATTTACACAAGTGCCCGAACCTGGAATTAAACACATGGTCTACGGAGCAGGAGCTCACTGCTTAGACCACTGCACCATCTGTCCACAGTGAGTTAGCAACAGCAGTCTAAACTTAACTGGCTAAACTTAACCGTGGAGTTGTTTTTCTGTTTTTCTGTTAATAGCTACTTTATTGAGGGAAAATGTGCTTCCTATGACTGAGATACGTGGTTTTACCACCTAGCTATCTTAAGATGAATGTACTAACTATAAATTGCTCTGGATTAGAGCGTCTGCTAAATGAATAAAATATATATTCTTAAATATAGCCCTATCCTAACCTTAATGCCTGGACTTCACACTAGAGTTGTTTATGTTTTGGAAACACTTATCTTCCTTTATTTATTTTTACCACAAAACATAGAAACGCCTCCTTGTCACATATGTTGATGTTGGGGTGGTGCTGGAGATGAGGAATATGATGATGAACATTTTGGAAATGTTCCTTTAACTCTTAACTGACAGTGCCTTGCGAAAGTATTCGGCCCCCTTGAACTTTGCGACCTTTTTCCACATTTCAGGCTTCAAACATAAAGATATAAAACTGTATTTTTTGGTGAAGAATCAACAACCAGTGGGACACAATTATGAAGTGGAACGACATTTATTGGATATTTCATACTTTTTTAACAAATCAAAAACTGATAAATTGGGCGTGCAAAATTATTCAGCCCCCTTAAGTTAATACTTTGTAGCGCCACCTTTTGCTGTGATTACAGCTGTAAGTCGCTTGGGGTATGTCTCTATCAGTTTTGCACATCGAGCGACTGAAATTTTTCCCCATTCCTCCTTGCAAAACAGCTCGAGCTCAGTGAGGTTAGATGGAGAGCATTTGTGAACAGCAGTTTTCAGTTCTTTCCATAGATTCTCGATTGGATTCAGGTCTGGACTTTGACTTGGCCATTCTAACACCTGGATATGTTTATTTTTGAACCATTCCATTGTAGATTTTGCTTTATGTTTTGGATCATTGTCTTGTTGGAAGGCAAATCTCCATCCCAGTCTCAGGTCTTTTGCAGACTCCATCAGGTTTTCTTCCAGAATGGTCCTGTATTTGGCTCCATCCATCTTCCCATCAATTTTAACCATATTCCCTGTCCCTGCTGAAAAAAAGCAGGCCCAAACCTTGATGCTGCAACCACCATGTTTGACAGTGGGTATGGGGTGTGTCAGGGTGATGAGCTGTGTTGCTTTTACGCCAAACATAACGTTTTGCATTGTTGCCAAAATGTTCAATTTTGGTTTCATCTGACCAGAGCACCTTCTTCCACATGTTTGGTGTGTCTCCCAGGTGGCTTGTGGCAAACTTTAAACAACACTTTTTATGGATATCTTTAAGAAATGGCTTTCTTCTTGCCACTCTTCCATATAGGCCAGATTTGTGCAATATACGACTGATTGTTGTCCTATGGACAGAGTCTCCCACCTCAGCTGTAGATCTCTGCAGTTCATCCAGAGTGATCATGGGCCTCTTGGCTGCATCTCTGATCAGTCTTCTCCTTGTATGAGCTGAAATTTTAGAGGGACGGCCAGGTCTTGGTAGATTTGCAGTGGTCTGATACTCCTTCCATTTCAATATTATCGCTTGCACAGTGCTCCTTTGGATGTTTAAAGCTTGGGAAATCTTTTTGTATCCAAATCCGGCTTTAAACCTCTTCACAACAGTATCTCGGACCTGCCTGGTGTGTTCCTTGTTCTTCATTATGCTCTCTGCGCTTTTAACGGACCTCTGAGACTATCACAGTGCAGGTGCATTTATACGGAGACTTGATTACACACAGGTGGATTGTATTTATCATCATTAGTCATTTAGGTCAACATTGGATCATTCAGAGATCCTCACTGAACTTCTGGAGAGAGTTTGCTGCACTGAAAGTAAAGGGGCTGAATCATTTTGCAAACCCAATTTTTCAGTTTTTGATTTGTTAAAAAAGTTTGAAATATCCAATAAATGTCGTTCCACTTCATGATTGTGTCCCACTTGTTGTTGATTCTTCACAAAAAAATACAGTTTTATATCTTTATGTTTGAAGCCTGAAATGTGGCAAAAGGTCGCAAAGTTCAAGGGGGCCGAATACTTTCGTAAGGCACTGTAACCCAGTTGCACTTAATGCCTTAACTTAAATGTAGAGTTGTTTTCTGCGAGCCTAAATCGTCTGGAACTCATGCGGGAGCCGTGTGCCTAAATATAGGATGTCAGGAGATGAAGTCAGTTTACTAGTCAAAAATAGATGTTTAATCCAAGGACGCGAAGAAATTACGTGAGACTGTGATATCTTGTTGGGCATACACATACACATGCATGCACGCACGCCACGTGCACTCACAACACACCTGAACGCACTTGAGCTTGCGCACACGCACAAACACATGCACACACACAAACTCTCGCACCCCATCTCTCTCTCTCACATTACACACATAATTATAATATAGTAGCTTTCACTCTGATTGCTTCATCCTTTATTTAAAGACAATGTCAAACCCCATGACACAATTTATATTTTTGGACTTTAGACTTTCAGCTCTAATGTAACCACAGCAGCCCCAATAGATATCCTTGTGGATGACAACAGACTCTGTGTGGTACTGTCTGTGGAACAGGTATACTGTTTTCCACTGTGCTTGTGATCATGGCAATTTGGCAGTGGGCTCAGGGAGGGTGAGCTAATACAGGTCTAATGAGAACGTGGCCTGGCAGATTGAGAAGTGTATCGGCGCAGTAATGGGAGGAGATGGGGCCCCGTGTTACCATGAGGATTAGGACTTCTGGCTGCTGGCTGTGGTGGATGGGCCTGGTGCAAGCAGTCCTCCCTTCCCTCCAGACCTGGGTTCAAATCCTCTTCGAAGTTTCAACTTCTTTGAGCATTTGATTAAGCAGATGAATGGCGTTTGCCTTTTTGCGACAATTCCATTGGTCGATTGTGCCAGGCAAGCTCAATCAAGCCCAACTTGCTCAGTCAAGTATTTGAAATGATTTCGAATAGTATTTGAACCCAGATTTGCCTGCCTCCACTTTGTTCCTCCTCTACCTTCCGTCCCTCCAAAATGATTCCCTGGTGGATGTCTGGGCTCTCACTCTCTTCCTGACACACCCGCCCAGGGAGTAATTGATTCTGCAGAGGCCCCGGCAGTGGAGGCTCCTGGTCTTCGTGCCTCCGACACACGTCTGCCACTGATGCTTGGGAGAATTACACCAGGATTGACGGATTAGGTATCCGCGGTTAGCCACGTTGACAAATCATTGGTGTTGCTGGTGGAAGTGTGTGTGATAGAGAGGAGTGTGTGTGTGTGTGTGTGGGGGGGGGGGGGGGTTGGGGGGGTGAGAGAAAGAGAGGGGGAATGTGTGTGTCTGCTATTGTGTGACAGAGTACTGTATGTATTTGCGTGTGTGTGTGTATGTTCATACAGTATGTCCGTGCGTGTGTGTGTAAAGGTTTTCCTCCTCTTCCTCTGAAGAGGAGAGGCGAGAAGGATCGGAGGACCAATATGCGGCGTGGTAAGTGTCCATGGTTCTTTTAATAAGAAATTTTTATAAGAAATACTCAACATGAAAACTACTGATACCAAAACAGTACCGTGTGGTGAAAAACACAGACACGGAAACAAACACCCACAAACAGTGAAACCCAGGCTACCTAAGTATGATTCTCAATCAGAGACAACTAATGACACCTGCCTCTGATTGAGAACCATACTAGGCCGAAACATAGAAATCCCCAAATCATAGAAAAACAAACAGACTGCCCACCCCAACTCACGCCCTGGCCATACTAAATAAATACAAAACAAAGGAAATAAAGGTCAGAACGTGACAGTGTGTTAGTATGTGACTGATGTGTGTTGGATCACAGCTCCTCACAGAGAGACTTTAAAGGTCTGATGATAATCTGCATGTGTACTTAGAGCAGAGACGGTGGTGTGGGCAGAGGGATGTGGGTGTGGCACGACATTGATATTCAAAAACGGCCTGGAAATTCAAACCCTTGTGCGAAAGATCAAGGACTCTCGTAGCTTCAACACAATCATTTTACTGTGTCGATGGTTCACTTATGGGTCTCTCATAAATAAAGGAATAGAGTGGCACTTCATACCACAATCCTTTAATTATTAAGATAGAACCAACAAGGTTATCTCAGCGTTCACAGAAAACACTTCAGGAAGACTATGGAGGGCATAACTTTGCCAGCACAGTCGATAGGGCAACAGCATTCAGTGGCATACAGAGTTAAAGATCAAGAACATACACTACATTTAGGAGAAACTAATTTTAGGGGAAACACAGTCATCAAGAAGGATACTAGACATACAGCACAGTATATGTCAATCAAACCAATTTACGAATGGATAATGATTGTTATACAGTATGTTCTATAGTGACAAAGGTCCATTGTTATTTTAGAGCGTACATAAAGAAGAAAGCCACAGGTGACAAGAGAGATCCATCTTGATGTGCTCGGATTACATGAAGTAAATGATCATTACCACAACACCCACATACATACACAATGGGCCGCGTTGTGAAAAACAAACACGTTACACAGGAACATTCCCCCCCCTCATTAATTTAACTGAAGGACCATTATGTGTTTTTCCCAGCGTGCATTAGTCATGTGGACAGACAAGGAAGGCAAGACGTCTTGGGTGCAACCACAGTTGGGGGGCCGATGACGTTTCCCCCGTTTGTAACTCCGACAGGGGGGGATGAAGGTATGGGGCTGGTGAGGGCAGGGGTTGTAATTTGTAAGTCAAGGGGTAAAGAATGACCCAGATCAACTGTGTAACGTGCATTAACATCTTCCATCTTCCCCTGCGTTACAGTGGAGAGCGTTAGGAGGTGAGAGGAACAGTGAGGGGAGTGGAGGAAGAAAGGGAGGTGGGCTTTCGTTTCCCCCTTATCGATTCCGGGTTTTTTTTAATCGGGCACAGCAAATATAACTTCCCCAAATTCAATTCACTGGGTAAACTGATATAAATCTAACCTTGTTATATTTATTGACAGGACAGTGAAATAAATATTAGAAGCATGTGGTGGGAGGGATGGAGGGGGAAGGTTCCAATCCATTGATTTGCAAAAAATAATAAAATATCATTGAAGTCATTTAAGAAAGCGCACCCCTTACATCTTTCCCCCCATCCCCTCATCCCCTCTTCTCCTTAGCATATTAGGTGAGGAATAATGTGAAAAAATGCTTAGCACACGGGAACGCGGGCGGTGTGCAGACGTGGGAGTGGGTCCCCCGGGGGGGTGCGGCGGAGCCCCAATCCCATAAATCCCAGCTCGGGCACAAACAATCCATTTTAAATTTTAATTATTTACCATGGCCCTACCCAGATAGAGGCATTCATTCTCCCCCCTCTGTCTGGGATTAAAAATAAAAAATTAGGAGATTAATATTTGGCGGAGTGTGCAGAAAAAAATACAATGAAAAAAAGACTCCCTGAAAAATGTGTATTAGCTTTTGCCGGGCCTGCGTGACGGCCAAGGTTAGCTATAGCCAAACGGACCGATCAATAACTTCATAAATCCTCCCTGACCCCCTCCTCTGGTCCATCGACACACCCCTGCTGTTTTAGTTGAGGGTTCTCCTCGGTGCCCAGCAACATTAAACCTGCGCAGGGGGAGAAAACCGGTTTACCTCAGCACTTTCCCCACACAGCTCTGTGAGTTTTCGGCCTCCTCCCTCACCTGCATACACATATTTCATCTGTAAACTTAATTACCAAAGCCAGAGCAATATTGCTGAGGTATCCCGTGTCAACCTCTCATTCAAAGGGATTTGGCATAACAGAAAGTGGCTTGCAATAAACAGGAGCAGGAAAAATACTCAGCACAATGACATCCCAGCCAGGCCACAAAATCACCTTTCACAAGTAAACCTGTGAGTTCTGTATGGAACACCTATAGTGTGATTTCACGCACAGGCGGTTTTTTTTACCAAATCAAATGAGATGTCATTCAAGTAGCATTCAATCACACTCAAATAACAGGATGTGGGCGCACACAGAATTGTAGATACGGTGGCCCAACTTGTCTGCATTTATGCACCTTATACAGTAGCTTAGGCGTGTGTGCGTGCATTTGCAGGTGCATGTGTGCATCTGCTCGTGTGTGTGTGACAGGGGTTGGAATCAAAATTATTTTCCATTTGTGTCTTTCTGAACAGAACTACTTTTTTCTTCTTCTTTCGTTCCCCTGTTTCCATCAGCAATATAAAGTTCTGAATTGGTTTGACCGCCTAAAAGTACCGGTTAATATTGTTCCATTCGGTTCCTTTTTTAACCTGTGAAATTAAATATTTTTACATTTAGCTCATTAAAAGACTTCACCAATCAGTGTGGATAGAGCAGGCCAGCAACACCTATATGTTTACATACGTGATGGACAGACAAGTGTAGCCTATGGCTACGGGTGGCGTGAGAGAGCAAGAGAGGGTTGAGGAGGAGGCTTGAAGAGCTGGGCATCTTGTTATGACATGCTTTATCTGAATTAGGTCCACAGATTTATACCTAGGAGGAGAGGCTTCTATGGAGGAACTTTGAATGTCCTATGAGCTAGCTAGCTAACAAGCTTGAACTAGATAGCTAACAAACTTGTGTGTGCAGAGCTGCAACACAATTAAAAACATGCCTTACCTTTTTACAGTTAATAAATCCAATGTGGAACGTGATAACTAGGCGTGTAGTATCCTTAGCTAGCTTTGAAAGAAGTGAATTATTCTCTAGCTAATTAAAAATCTGTCTCCCTATCTTTTCAATCAAGCTTGGGGTAGGTAGTCTAAACATGTACACGCACAGGCAAAGATTTTCAGCTTCCGGGCAGACACTGGAATAAGGCTTTGCACAGGTGCTTTGTTGTGTTTTAATGTGTGACTAAAAATGCCTGGAAAGTAAAATAATGTTATACAGCAGTTCTCAAGCTTTTAAAATAATGGTTATGTTCCAGAACAGTATTGATCACTTTCGTACCAAGTTATTTTTCTGTTCCTTGAAATGCTTTGCTATTTTCACCTCAGTTCTGAATTGATTCCAACCCCTGCTGTGTGTGTGTGTGCAGACACAGGGCCCATGCAGACCATGCAACCGCGGTCACAGACTTGTTGAGCAATTACACGACCGTTCAAAAGTTTGGGGTCACTTAGAAATGTCCTTGTTATTGCAAAGAAAAAGCCATGTCTCAGACTGGCCAATGAATAGAAAAGATTAAGATGGGCACAAGAACAAAGACCCTGAACATAGATATGACTTTTGCATTGCAACTCTGCCTAGAATGCCAGCATTCCAGAGTTGCCTCTTCGCTGTTGACGATGAGACTGGTGATTTGCGGGTACTATTTATTGAAGCTGCCAGTTGAGGACTTGTGAGGCATTTGTTTCTCAAACTAGACACTAATGTACTTGACCTCTTGCTCAGCACCGGGGCCTCCCACTCCTCTTTCTATTTTGGTTAGTGCCAGTTTGCACTGTTCTGTGAAGGGAGTAGTACACAGCATTGTACGAGATCTTCAGTTTCTTGGCAATTTCTCGCATGGAATAGTCTTAATTTCTCAGAACAAGAATTGATTGAGGAGTTTCAGAAGAAAGTTATTTGTTTCTGGCCATTTTGAGCCTGTAATCGAACCCACAAATGCTGATGCTCCAGATACTCAACTAGGCTAAAGAGGCCAGTTTTATTGCTTCTTTAATCAGAACAACAGTTTTCAGCTGTGGTAACATAATTGCAAAATGGTTGTCTAACGAACAATTAGCCTTTTAAAATTCTAAACTTGGATTAGCTAACACAACGTGCCAATGGAACACATGAGTGATGGTTGCTGATATTGGGCCTCTGTATGCCGATGTAGACAAAAATCTGATGTTTCCAGCTACAATACTCATTTACAACATTAACAATGTCTACACTGTATTTCTGATACATTTGATGTCATTTTAATGGACAAAAAATGTTTTTTTTCTTTAAAAAACAAGGTGACCCCAAACGTTTTAACGGTAGTGTATTACAAGAAGAGGGGAAAGCAGCAATCTGATGACTCAAGTAGTTTGCGAAACAATATTGAACTGGAATAAATGCTGCAATTATTAACAAAGACAAACACAATTCCAGTCCAAATTGAAGACTGTAACAAATACTGTAGCCTACCAACCATACCATTTGTTCCCACTATCATGTATATCCCAGTGGTTTTAAAACTTTTTGACCTGCGACCCCCAAAAAGGAGTGATACAAAACTTGCACGAACAAGCACGTGTGTGCACATGTGAAAATGCTTGCACAATAGCTGTGCAAATGTAGTGGCTATTACAGCCATAAACTGTGATTCATTTTCAAAATGTATGATAGGCTGCAGAAATATACTGTGTGAGACACATGCATTTGGAGCTGAAAGTCATTCATGATAGCAGCCAATATCAACTAGGGATATATCATGTCACATCCCTGGAGACCAGAGCAAGCTAAATCATACAACCTACTTAGAGCGGAGATTGCAGGATCGATGGAAGCATTTTCTGTCGGCGACGCGCCATCCCTTTGGAAAGCAGCCTGTCTGCAGAGTGCTCATTGCCAGAAGGGTAGCCTTGTTCTTCCTCACAAATATCGTAATAAATTAGCTGGTCAAAAATACAGGGGCTCCACAAGGGTGTGTGCTCAGCCCCCTCCTGTACTCCCTGTTCACCCATGACTGCATGGCCACGCACACCTCCAACTCAATCATCAAGTTTGCAGACGAGACAACAAGTAGGCCTACTTACCAACAATGAGGAGACAGCCGACAGGGAGGAGGTGAGGGCACTGGCGGAGTGGTACCAGAAAAATAACCTCTCCCTCAACGTCAACAAAGTGAAGGAGCTGATCATGGACTTCAGGAGACAGCAGAGGGAGCATGCCCCTATCCACACCGATGGGACCACATTGGAGAAGGTGCAAGCTTCAAGTTCCTCCGTGTACACATCACTGACAATCTGAAATGATCCACCTACACAGAGTGGTGAAGAAGGCAGTGCCTCTTCAACCTCAGGAGGCTGAAGAAATGTGGCTTGGCTCCTAAGACACTCACAAACTCTTACAGATGCACAATTGAGAGCATCCAGTCAGGCTGTATCACTGCCTGGTAGGGCAACTGCGCCGCCCGCAACCGCATGGCTCTCAAGAGGGTGGTGCGGTCTGCCTAACGCATCACCGGGGGCACACTGTCTGCCCTCCAGGACACCTACAGGAAGACCAAAAAGGCCAAAAAATATCAAGGACATCAACCACCTGAACCACAGCCTGTTCACCCCGCTATCATCCAGAAGGTGAGGCACAGTACAGGTGCATCAAAGCTGGGACCGAGAGACTGAAAAACAGCTTCCGTCTTAAGGCCGTCAGACTGTTAAATAGCCATCACTAGCTGGCTTCCACCCGGTTACCCAACCCTGCACCTTAGAGGCTGCTGCCCTATGTACATAGACCTGGAATCACTGGCCACTTTAATAATGGAACACTAGTCACTTTAATAATGGAACACGAGTTACTTGAATAATGTTTACATGCTTCTTTACCCATTTCACATGTATATACTGTATTCTATTCTACTCTATTTTAGTCAATGTCACGCTGACATTGCTCGTCCTAATATTGATATACAGTGCCTTGCGAAAGTATTCGGCCCCCTTGAACTTTGCGACCTTTTGCCACATTTCAGGCTTCAAACATAAAGATATAAAACTGTATTTTTTTGTGAAGAATCAACAACAAGTGGGACACAATCATGAAGTGGAAGGACATTTATTGGATATTTCAAACTTTTTTAACAAATCAAAAACTGAAAATTTGGGTTTGCAAAATTATTCAGCCCCTTTACTTTCAGTGCAGCAAACTCTCTCCAGAAGTTCAGTGAAGATCTCTGAATGATCCAATGTTGACCTAAATGACTAATGATGATAAATACAATCCACCTGTGTATAATCAAGTCTCCTTATAAATGCACCTGCACTGTGATAGTCTCAGAGGTCCGTTAAAAGCGCAGGGAGCATCATGAAGAACAAGGAACACACCAGGCAGGTCCGAGATACTGTTGTGAAGAAGTTTAAAGCCGGATTTGGATACAAAAAGATTTCCCAAGCTTTAAACATCCCAAGGAGCACTGTGCAAGCGATAATATTGAAATGGAAGGAGTATCAGACCACAGCAAATCTACCAAGACCTGGCTGTCCCTCTAAACTTTCAGCTCATACAAGGAGAAGACTGATCAGAGATGCAGCCAAGAGGCCCATGATCACTCTGGATGAACTGCAGAGATCTACAGCTGAGGTGGGAGACTCTGTCCATAAGACAACGATCAGTCGTATATTGCACAAATCTGGGCTTTATGGAAGAGTGGCAAGAAGAAAGCCATTTCTTAAAGATATCCATAAAAAGTGTCGTTTAAAGTTTGCCACAAGCCACCTGGGAGACACACCAAACATGTGGAAGAAGGTGCTCTGGTCAGATGAAACTAAAATTGAACTTTTTGGCAACAATGTAAAACGTTATGTTTGGCGTAAAAGCAACACAGCCCATCACCCTGAACACACCATCCCCACTGTCAAACATGGTGGTGGCAGCATCATGGTTTGGGCCTGCTTTTCTTCAGCAGGGACAGGGAAGATGGTTATAATTGATGGGAAGATGGATGGAGCCAAATACAGGACCATTCTGGAAGAAAACCTGATGGAGTCTGCAAAAGACCTGAGACTGGGACGGAGATTTGTCTTCCAACAAGACAATGATCCAAAACATAAAGCAAAATCTACAATGGAATGGTTCAAAAATAAACATATCCAGGTGTTAGAATGGCCAAGTCAAAGTCCAGACCTGAATCAAATCGAGAATCTGTGGAAAGAACTGAAAACTGCTGTTCACAAATGCTCTCCATCCAACCTCACTGAGCTCGAGCTGTTTTGCAAGGAGGAATGGGAAGAAATTTCAGTCTCTCGATGTGCAAAACTTACAGAGACATACCCCAAGCGACTTAAAGTTGTAATCGCAGCAAAAGGTGGCGCTACAAAGTATTAACTTAAGGGGGCTGAATAATTTTGCACGCCCAATTTTTCACTTTTTGATTTGTTAAAAAAGTATGAAATATCCAATAAATGTCGTTCCACTTCATGATTGTGTCCCACTTGTTGATTCTTCACAACAAAATACAGTTTTATCTTTATGTTTGAAGCCTGAAATGTGGCAAAAGGTCGCAAAGTTCAAGGGGGCCGAATGCTTTCGCAAGGCAATGTATTTCTTTATTCCATTCTTTTACTTTTAGATTTGTGTATTGTTGTGTATTTTTAGATACTACTGCACTGTCGGAGCTAGGATCGCAAGCATTTCGCTACACCCGCAATAACACCTGCTAAATATGTGTATGTGGCCAATACAATTTGATTTGATTTGATATGAAAAGGGCACTTTGGAGACTGGGAGGGCTAGAGCCTTATCTGTGCGCGCACGTGCTTACGCAAGTGCGCGTGTGTAACGACAGGGCCACTCTACAGGGATGGAGATGACCTAACCGTCGCCACTTAACAAACACCAATGAAAGCAGTCATAACTTACAGCCTTGCTTCATCCCACACCGACTCACTGCAACACCCCAACACAGCAACACCCTAGCGTCACACTCTTTCACTATGATGTATCCAACAGTACGGTCTGCAGGCAGGTCTAATGTTCTCCGTAAATTTCAGCCGCTGTGGCCATCTGGAGTGAAAGCTTCAACACTGATCAATGGGGGATGCAACCGGCGGGATAGGAGAGGCTGAGATGACTTCATATAGCCATCATACACCATGCATCTGCACTGGTGGACGGAGGGCCCGATACCTGCTGCAGAGAAAGGGGTTAATATAGTCAACACCAGGGACTGTGTGAGCTTGTCTGAAAAAGAGATCCAAAAAAAAGGTTTGGGACGGTTGGAGTTTTTTAGCGAATCAATCAAATCAGTTGGGACAACAGGCAATAACTCTCTGGGTGTCTGTCTCTGTTGAAATATTTTGGAGAAAGGAGAGCGAGCAGGGGATTAGAAATGGTGAGGGAGAGAGAGGGAGGTACAGTAGATAGAGAGAGAGAGATGGATAGAGAGAGAGAGAGAGAGAGAGAGAGAGAGAGAGAGAGATGGGAGAGGGGAAAGAATGAGAGAGAGAGAGAGAGAGAGAGAGAGAGAGTGGTGGGCACACTAGTATCGCTACCTGCACATGACCATCTGATTATTTATCACTATTTATCACTATTAGCCTACCTCCCCATGCCTTTTGCACACAATGTATATAGACTCTTTCTTTTTTTCTACTGTGTTATTGACTTGTTTATTGTTTACTCCATGTGTAACTATGTGTTGTCTGTTCACACTGCTATGCTTTATCTTGGCCAGGTCGCAGTTGTAAATGAGAACTTGTTCTCAACTAGCCTACCTGGTTAAATAAAGAACAACAAAAAAAAAATAGAGAGAGAGGGAGAAACATCTAGCCTGTGGGTGTATGAGCAGGAGACAGGTACTGTATACAGAGGGAGAAACATCTAGCCTGTGGGTGTATGAGCAGGAGACAGGTACTGTATACAGAGGGAGAAACATCTAGCCTGTGGGTGTATGAGCAGGAGACAGGTACTGTATACAGAGAGAGAGGGAGAAACATCTAGCCTGTGGGGTGTATGAGCAGGAGACAGGTACTGTATACAGAGAGAGAGGGAGAACATCTAGCCTGTGGGTGTATGAGCAGGAGACAGGTACTGTATACAAAGAGAGAGGGAGAAACATCTAGCCTGTGGGTGTATGAGCAGCAGACAGGTACTGTATACAGAGGGAGAGGGAGAAACATCTAGCCTGTGGGTGTATGAGCAGCAGACAGGTACTGTATACAGAGAGAGAGGGAGAAACATCTAGCCTCTGGGTGTATGAGCAGGAGACAGGTACTGTATACAGAGGGAGAGGGAGAAACATCTAGCCTGTGGGTGTATGAGCAGCAGACAGGTACTGTATACAGAGGGAGAAACATCTAGCCTGTGGGTGTATGAGCAGGAGACAGGTACTGTATACAGAGGGAGAAACATCTAGCCTGTGGGTGTATGAGCAGGAGACAGGTACTGTATACAGAGGGAGAAACATCTAGCCTGTGGGTGTATGAGCAGCAGACAGGTACTGTATACAGAGGGAGAAACATCTAGCCTGTGGGTGTATGAGCAGGAGACAGGTACTGTATACAGAGAGAGAGCGAGAAACATCTAGCCTGTGGGTGTATGAGCAGGAGACAGGTACTGTATACAGAGGGAGAAACATCTAGCCTGTGGGTGTATGAGCAGGAGACAGGTACTGTATACAGAGAGAGAGGGAGAAACATCTAGCCTGTGGGTGTATGAGCAGGAGACAGGTACTGTATACAGAGAGAGCTACAAAGATACACTTAACTGTCAAGGCGCAGAGAGAGCAGAAAGAGACAGAGCGAGGGAAGGAAGGGAAGGGGGGTTGAAGAGAGAGTGAGAGAGAGAGAGAAAGTCAGCCAAACAGACGTGGTTCAGTGCAGAATGTTGTTATTTATCCGGTGGCTGCTGAACAAATAAGGGACCTCCCGTTCTGTGATCGTCTCTGTGGGGGGCTGTCAGATCGAGGCACACATCCTGGCTGAGCACCCAGAAAGCCACCACAACGCTCCAGCTGCGCTCTCCCAACACTTTCAATATGCCAGGGAACTGTCGCTTATAAGCAGTCTAAAGATGGTCACTATTTAAGAATTGCCTTTCGACTTTTAACACCCACATCCTCATTGAAGTCCAAATCCCTTTCACCTGGCCACTAGTTTAGTGATACTATTTAAGGTAAAGAAGCCATACTCATACTTACAACACAAGAACACAATCACGTATAGCTTTTTCTAAGTATCTGCCTCATAAAAAAACGGAAATAAACGGGTCAGTTTAAACCCAATGACCTTGTTACAATAAACTTTTTCAAAGTCGACATTGCCCACAACATAGCCTACAGACAGACCTCAAGGCTTAGCAACACAGAGTTCTAATATTGAACCATTATATTTAAGTGTAGGAGGTGGAGAAGGATCAAGCGCTCACAAAAACATCTGCCATCTCCATGCAGAGAAAGATTCAACCCTGAACTGCAGGATCTTTTGTAGCAGTCCATCATGGTCCCAGCCCAGTGGAGTAAAGTGGGCCCCTACTCGATCCCTTACCTTTGGCTAAGAGAGTGTGCTCTGACACCTGTGCTGGCCAGAGGAAGTGGGAGGTGGAAGAGGAGGTGGAGTGGGCTTGACCTCCCTGTGAGCCTCTCTCGCTCTCGCCCTCTTTTTCTGAAGTGGCAGCTGAGGTCAGGAGTTTGACCCCTGCTAGGGGGTGGTTGACCTCTGTGATCCCTGGTTGACCTCTCTTGACCCTGCTTACACTGTGAACTCCGTGGGTGCTCAGTGGGGGCTGGCCTTGTTAGACCTGGACCCTGTGGTCACTGTGCCGTCAATGCAGGGCAGCAGCGGTCAGCCCCCGTGACAAATGAGGTCAGGACACCGGCGGGAGATTTTTGTCCCTCTCAACATGGACAGGCCACATCCAGAGTGAGCAAGTGGTCTGTCTTTACAAGGTGTACTGTGTGTGAGAGGTGTGAGAGCTAGTGCTGCGTTTATTGAGACGTGTGGAAGACACTCGTTAAGTGGTGTAGAGAAGGTGTGGGTGTATACGGAGTGTGAGAGCCAGCGCTGCTGATCTAGAACTGTAAGTAAATTAAATTAAGCAAACTATGAGATTGTGAGGGAATGGATCTATTATATGGAAGAGCAAGTGTGTAACGTGAGAGAGTGGATTCATCCACACAGAGTAAGTTTAAGAGAACAGAAAAGAGAGGAAGAGAGAGAAAGAGAGTGAAATTAAATAGAAGGTAATCATGACGTATAGGTAGAACGCAGAATTCATGTTTGATACCTGTAATCTACTTTCCTGTTGCTTGCTCGGAAAAACAATCCCACAGTGCTTTGCTCAAGGTCGAAGAGTTCCTGGTCCCGAGAACCATGGGAGGTAATCCCCTAGCTGAGCTAATCACGCTACACGCTAGCACTCGTAGCGCACCAACAAAACCAAATGAACAATTGTCGCCCAACAAACTACTTCCCTTACTTATTCATTCTTTCTCAAGGTCCCCAAACATATAAATAAATAATTACACACACACATCAATCTATCTCTATCTCTCTTTCCTCTTCTTCCTCTTTTAAAGTGATGCTGTGGGCTTTTACCGAAGTGGCGCCAGGGCACCGGTATCATTTATAACGGGATGGCTAAACGTTAATGCAGCCATGGCTCTGTTCAATGTTTTATTCATTCTGTTTTATTATTAGGGCCCCACTTAAATAGGCGAGCTCTCTCTCTCTCTCCTCTCGTCTCCTTTCCTCTGGCCGCAACGGCTGCTGCTAGCGCGGCACAGCTAGCTTTATCTATCACCCTGACAAGAGCTGCTTAACAAATGGAAACCTATTCCCTATATTGTGCACTATGGACCCTATGGGCCCTGGTAAAACAAAGTGCACTGTATAGGGGATAGGATGCCATTTGGGAAACGGACAAGACCATCTTCCCCAGGAAGTCTTTCAGAAAAACTTCAAACAGCCCAAACTATTGATTTCTCCCTCTTCTCCTTTTTCACCTGGGCACCAGCATACATCTTCTGCCGACTAGAAAGACAGAGAGAGGGAGAGAAAGAGAGAGAGACAGAGAGAGAGAAAGAGGGAGGGGGGAAGGTAAGGAGAGAGAGAGAGGTAAAGAGAGTGAGAGAGATGAAATTAGAAGGGAGGAGCCTAGGCCTCCGCAAAACAATGTGGGTGACCTCATCTGATGCTCCGTTCGTTTTGTCTCTACGTTGAGAAGAGACCTATAACTGTCAGGTCTTGCAGTAGACAGTTATAAGTCCGTGTAATAGACTGTGGTGCTAGTAGCAGTGGGGCTGCACACATGCTAATTATTCTTTTAGAACAAACCCTTGTGTATTCTGATGCATCATAGATTGAGAAGGGAAAAAGCAACGTTTGATTCAATCACTCAAGAATTATACAAATATATTTCTATGTTAATTGGATTGTTTGTTCATAAGATGAAAAGTGACACACAAATTAGCATTCTTAGCAGAAATGTGACACTTTGGACAAAAGAAAGTAGATCTTCTTGACTTCTTGCCTCAAGGAACAACCCTGGACCAGGCAAGGAACAATTCCAACGCAGAGGTGAAGCATGACGAAGTCACAGAAAATAAAGACTTGCCACAATAACACAACCACAGCTTTCTATTCCGACTTTCTAAGACTGTTTTAGAAGCATTTCTAAAAACTCACCTGTGCCACGGCTTTCCTCAGCGGGAGAGGAAAACATCGGACGTCTTTTATGTTGCTCCACAAGACACTTTGTCCTGATTTCAAACACTGCCTTGAGACGCCAAAAGGAAACCAAAGGAAGGAAACACCTATTATTATTCCTTCTCATCAACCACCTTAAGCCATTACTGGGGACACAACAACGATTCAAGGTCTTTTGATGAAAACTATGTATTACCTTCACCCCTTTGTTGGCGAGAACGATGCCGTATTGATATAGGAGAGACGATATGATTTAATGGGAGCCGAATGATTTTCCCCAGGTGGGTTAATGAGGAACAGTAGAACGAGGAACTGTTTGAAAGCACAGACAAAAAAAAAAAAAAAACATTTTGCGCCTTGCTCAAACTCGCTTAAAGAAGAGTTAAGCAAATAAATACTTGAGCAGATAAGCAAGTAATTAAGCAAATACATTGGTAAACCCAGACCCAAGGGGGAGGGATAAAGGAGATCAAGTCGATGTGATCAGTGGGAATTCAGGCGGTGAATCGCTAACTGTCTTTGATGGACACTTCTGAGAGCCAATGGGATTTGGGCTGTCAAAAGCCTCTTTACTCTTGCTAATGTATGTTCGTTACATTAAATGAAGGCTTGATCATGAAGGTGCTGGCACAGTTGACAAAGTAGCTATCTTGAGTTTGCAGTTCAACAAGATGGATGATATAACGGAGATGTATGTGTTATTTTAGACAGTGTTGTGATACCGTCACCCTTGATGAAGCACTCTTGATGAAGCACTCTTGATGAAGGTACGTTGTGGACAAAGTTGCTCTCAACCTGCTTGTCATGGCCTGCTGACAGTTTTGCAGATCCCCATGAGGTGGAGAAACTCAGGCACCCGAGGAGAGGGAGAAAGAGAGGTTTAGACACAGATCATTAGTTGACACATTATTCTTGTGTCAAACTGGGAGGCATCCCAGCTAGCACAATGGATCTGGGCTGATTCTGGCTGAGAGTCGTGGCACTCGGCTGAGAGTCAGACACGGCCGACGTCATGTGGCACGGGTCTGGGCCGCCTTCGGCAGTGTTACCTATTGCTAGGATACGGGGATTGAGCTCAGGCCAATTCCGGTGTGAGTTATCTGGCCCAAATGTATTACATGGGGCATGGGCCGATTGGGGCTAACGTGACTCTCTGTTTTATATAATTAATTCACATTTCATTATTTATTTTTCCATATATTCTAACTGTTTCTGTGTTAAAAAGGTCCTGTGTAGTACTTTAGTATTTTGATACTTTGTGCAGGGCAATTGATGAGCATTCAAAACTTTGTGGGTGGAGCCTCCTGAGTGGAGCAGTGGTCTAAGATGCCGCATCGCAGTGCAAACTGCGTTGCTACAGATGCTGGTTCGAGACCCATGGCCGGCCGCGACGAGGAAACGCATGAGTCGACACACAATTGTCCGAGTTAGGGGAGGTTTTGGCCTGCCGGGATGTCCTTATCCCATCGCACTGTAGCGACTCCTGTGGTGGGCCAGGCACTGACACGGTCCACATGTGTATGGTGTTTCCTCTAACACAAAATGTTTTTTTTTTTGTGGATGGGTATAATTTCTATGTATAAAATGTATAATAGTAACATTTAAAAGGACCGAATCGGGTAATTTCGTATACATTAATTTGAATTTTCATCGGGCTGCTTCTGTGGGGATTCTGGTAAGATGCCGGCAAAGTCGGCCGACAAGGCGTTTTTTCATCGGGACTGTTTAAGTGATGGGATAAATACTCCCTTTAGATCATCATTTGTATTTCAGATAGTTCGCTTTGACGTCAGAATCATCTTTCCCAGTCCATTCTGACTCAGTAGAGTAAGCTGAAGTAACTCACGGAGCAGTGACACGTTTGTCTCTCATCTCTCATCTCTTCTCAAGCGTCTTTATTGCTTCAAGGTATTCCTGTATTCCCTGACGGAGCTTCACTCTGTGCTAGGCAGCGCAGCCGACGCTTGAGCTGGAGGTGAGGCAGATCAACAGATTCTCTTTATTCCTGTCATGTTAGCATGTTAGCGTTGACATTCTCCCCCTCCTCCACCCTCAACGCTCTACTAGCCTCAGGCCATCTCACCTTACCCAGGCAGGTTGTTTTATTTTCCTCCCTTTTGCACATGCGGGCCTATCGTCTCTCGTTCTCTTTCATTCGCATTCTCACTTTGGACAGAGAGAGGAAGTGAACCTGAGTGTTTACCAGAGCACCGTGTTTGTCGCACCTGGTGTTGTGCACCCTGACAGGAGCATAAATTAACGCCCTCGCAGGCACCCAAGGGCCCCATGGTGAGGAGCATCATTATGGGGCGTGAAGCAAGCTGCAACCCTGATTGTCGGAGGCCAAATGTTAGGGAGGAGACGCAACCTGCTTCAGCTGTTAGAGGCTTAGACACCCCCATCACCTCACACACACCCATGCAAACACTCACACACAGACACACACTAACCATTTCCCCTTACTCCTATCACTCCCTTTCCTAAATGTTTCAACTCTTCTCCCCTCCTCACCTCTGCTCAGCTTCCTCCCTAACAAACATACATTAACCAGGAATTCCAACAGAACAAATATTCAGACAGAAATAGATGAGCGAAGACAAAGGAAGAGAGAGGATAAGATGGGGAACAGACACAACAGACACACACAATACCAAACAAACAGGTTCCAATTAATATTTCATTATAATTGAAATATTCATATGTTATTGCCGGAGTGAGACCTTTTATCGGTCCTCAGAGAGGGGCGGGAGGGGGGACAGCGGGCTGATTTGGGCTCCTAAAATGTAACCCTCATGTGATGAACAACGGGACAGAAGACAAAGACTCCCATAAGTGTACAGACGTAGTGCTCCAATACTGTGCACCAATAGAGAGTGCAGGTTGACTATTTAGGCCTACTTTCATTTGTCTTTAGCTGTGGAGAGACTAAATATTTTATCTTCAGCTACAGCACAATCTTTTTCTCAGAAGTCATTTCAAAAGGGATTGTCACTCTGGATCCAAATGACACAGTTGTATGAGCGCAAGTGTAGTAGTGTGTTTTTGTGTGTGTGTGTGTGTGTGTGTGTGTGTGCGTGCGTGCGTGCGTGCGTGCGTGTGTGTGCGTGCGTGTGTGTGTGTGCATGTGTGTGTGTGGATGTAGGATCTTAATTGGGTTACTCTTTAAAAAAAAAAAATAATAATAAAAAAAAATGTTCACCTTTATTTAACCAGGTTGGCTAGTTGAGAACAAGTTCTCATTTACAACTGCGACCTGGCCAAGATAAAGCATAGCAGTGTGAACAGACAACAACACAGAGTTACACATGGAGTAAACAATAAACAAGTCAATAACACAGTAGGAAAAAGAAAAAAAAGAGTCTATATACATTGTGTGCAAAAGGCATGAGGAGGTAGGCGAATAATTACAATTTAGCAGATTAACACTAGAGTGATAAATGATCAAATGGTCATGTACAGGTAGAGATACTGGTGTGCAAAAGAGCAGAAAAGTAAATAAATATAAACAGTATGGGGATTAGGTAGGTAAAGTGGGTGGGCTATATACCGATGGACTATGTACACAGCTGCAGCGATCGGTTAGCTGCTCAGATAGCGGATGTTGGAAGTTGGTGAGGGAGATAAAAGTCTCCAACTTCAGCGATTTTTGCAATTCGTTCCAGTCACAGGCAGCAGAGAACTGGAACGAAAGGCGGCCAAATAAGGTGTTGGCTTTAGGGATGATCAGTGAGATACACCTGCTGGAGCGCGTGCTACGGGTGGGTGTTGCCAACGTGACCAGTGAACTGAGATAAGGCGGAGCTTTACCTAGCATGGACTGTGGCTGAAATGTAGATGAGCTTTGTGATTTTATAAATTCACTGAAAACCCGCACTAACACAGTTAAATTAGCATCAAATTTCGATTTGAATTACAACAACGACAACAACTTTCTCAAATATTGAACCGGAAGACACTGGTCATCATGAATCATTCTCTGTGATATGAGTGTCACTGTTGACAACTGTGGAATTTCTTGAAGGTCATCGCATAGGTTGCGTATGGCAAATTGCTAATTCTTCATCCCCCCCCCTCTTACTTAGAGAAATTCAGCAAACAAATGCCATCTGGTGACGATTTAGGGAATGTAGTTCTCAGCTGACACTCTGGAATATGGTGTATTCAAGGAGAAAAGACTAGAGCTAAAAATGTATTTAACATGCATTCTATAATTATAACTTATAACTATAACCTATAACCTATAACCAATCATTAACAGCATTGTCTAAGTCTAATTTTGGCTAGCTAATGGCCTAACCACAGATCAAGCACCATTATGAACTAAATATTTAAATCTAGTTGCTGCAAGATTGTTTTTTTTTTCTGCGACAATACTGGTCAAATTGAGATCCCACATCTGCATGTGTTTACACACACAGTGAAGGCAATATGAAGTGGAAGTCCCATACGGCATCGTTTATTGGCTTTGTAATAAGTGGGGTCGTCAAACACAATTAGATTGACACACGGCTGGCACAGAGAACACACTCTCTCCACATCCCTAACTGAGGATTTGTGACTGTCACACTCTTTTCAACCTCTGCATTACCATCACTTAAGAAATCCTCAGCTGTCAATCCTTGGGTGTGTTAGACATGAACATGTAACCTTCGGACCTCTGACAATGTTTTAAACCGAAAATCACTGGCGTAATTTAGAAATCAGACTGTGAAGAACAAGTCAAGTCATACATCATAACCATAAACCATTGTGACAGTGTAGGTGACATAAAAGTAAAAAGCCTATATGTCAGAATTGTTTACATACTCTAGTGAGACTACAGTATGTTCCATACACGAAGAAAGCGCATTTGAGCCAGAAATACACTATACAGTAGGTCTAAAGTGTAAAAAAAGTGTTAAACGTGAATTGAGGACTATTCCGGTAAAACAAAGGTTTCCTTAATGGTAGCTGTAGCTATCATGTCTAACAATGTGTAGCCTTTACTCCCCAGGGTGAGCTCACTGTATGAGGTAAACGCTGTAGCTTGCTGTCCGTCTAGAAAATCAATTCTCCCTCTTCCTTTAAGTGGTCAACATTTTCCGTTTCTCGCTGCGAGGCTCGCTGCACGTCGTCCCCTAATTCAATGTGCCAATTAAAGGTAGCGCCATGTTTAATTCTGGCCCTGGGACAGTTGTTTGTGTTGTTACCTCATCCCGGGGAGAGGAAGGGGGAGTGTGGGAAGGGGGGGGATGCTCTCTCCTCCGACCACCTTCCACCGGACCCCCATCCCCATAGTGATCCTTCGCTCTTCCCCACAGTCAAGGACGGGAGTAATTGACGTGCAACTTTCAGAAATGAATTTGGCCACGTGCGCCACTTATGGACGGCCGCCTAGCCACCACTCCGCCGGGATCATTTGTTACTCAGACCTGATTGGCCCTGACAAAACAATACCCTAAAAACTCACCAAAGTAAATTATGGTCCTGGTAAATGGCCAAGGGGAACGGCTGCTGTCTGCCAGAGCCAGCTCTCTCGCTAGGCTTTGGCGCTTGGCCAGACACAAAACAAAGTAATCTGCTTTTGATATTAATAACGGAGATGATATTGATCTGCCGTGAGGCCAGAGCAGACACTCGCTCCTTCTCCTGGGGTGGGCCCCGGGTAGGAGGGTTCCTTGAATCACTCCCGCTCCTGCTCTCTTTCCTCTCTCCTCTTTGCTGAAAGCCACTTTTCCTGGGGGGCCATTTCATTTGAGAGTCTTTAATTATGTGAAATGGATTCCATCGGAAGAGGATGAAAAGGCAGAACAGGAGAGAGAGAGAGCGAGAGAGATAGAGGGGAAGGAGAGAACGAGACCTAGAGAGAGTGAGGAGGGAAGGGGCGGTTGCTGTACCTTCCAGCGTCAGCGTCCATGCCTGATTCACCACACTGTCAACGGCTGTGTCCACTCTTTCCGTTTCCTTTTGTTAGGATGGATTTTTCTTCTTCACTCAATAATGCTACGTGCGTTTCCGACGCTTACGACAGAAAGTGAAGAGAAAGTGAAGAGAAAGAGGGATTAGAAAGGAGAAAGGAGGAAGGACAAAGAGAGAAAGTAAATCAGGGGAAGAGGGCAAAGTAACTGTGGATGGGTGCTACAGAAAAGAGTTAGCTACGGAAACACACTACCATACGGTGTCCATATTAGGACTTGTCAATATTACATATTACCATTTCATGTATTCACATTATGTAGCTCTCTCTGTAACATCATTGGATAGAGTTGCAGAAAGGTACTTTAATGGAAAGGAAAAGGGACACGACTATGTTAGCTTATGATGTCTTGTACAAAGCGTTTATGGGTACTGTAGTACATCATGCTACAGCTACAAGCTAAGGAGGTAAACTTCACCAGACCAACATGGGTTTAACTGTAGTTATTGGCATCAGGAGAGAGTGCATGAGAATTAATTGTATGTCCCTTGCTTTAGGCCAATCTGATATACAGACTTACACTGTGGCCCAAATTAGGGACACTGACACTCAACTTTTACGATTGCGACTGTCCTATTATCAACACAGTGCAACGAATAGACTACTACTGTACACAAATGCTCAGAATGGAAACAAATGCAAACAAATCAGGAAGTGCAACAGGAAGTGCATTTAAAAAATCAGCAGGCCACACTGACATGCCTTGACTCTGCTGATGAGGAGGTTAATGGGGCAGAGTAAAAAACATGAATCCACATTTCTCACCAATGCTCTTAGGGTTTCATTTTTAGATGGATTTTTTTTCCTTTGTAGATTTGCTTGCCTTTGTGACAATCAGATATATTGTCCATTTATGGAGCACTACCAAGGGGAGGGAGATAGGGGGAGGGAGAGGGGGAGGGAGAGGGGAGGTAGGAAGAGGAGAAAGAGACTAAGAGAGAGAGATAGGGGGTGGGAGAGGGGGAGGGAGAGGGAGATATAGGGGGAGGGAGAGGGGGAGGGAGAGGGGAGGTAGGAAGAGGAGAACGAGACTAAGAGAGAGATATAGGGGGTGGGAGAGGGGGAGGGAGAGGGAGATAGGGGGAGGGAGAGGGGAGGTAGGAAGAGGAGAAAGAGACTAAGAGAGAGAGAACAAGAGAAGGAGGGAGAGCAAGAGAAAGGGTGAGGGAGAGAGCAAGCAAAGTAGACTGTGTGTGTGTGTGTCAGAGAGAGAGAGAGAGAGAGAGAGGGTGTGTGTGTGCGTGCGTATTTGTGTTTCACTCGCTGCCAAGCCCTCTCAAGGTGCTCAGACATAATTTACAGCCCTGGTGGCTGGGTTCCAGGAGGCAGCTAGGAACCAGTCTCTCCTGTCCTTCTGTTGTCCTGGGGACAAGGGGTGAGCCCTGACAAACCAGGGCCAGCATTTGCATATAAAGAGACAATTTCTTCCCCCCCCCCCCGTCCTTCCATCGCTCTCCTCCGTTGCAACAAATGATTCATGAACTTGACATAGCTGTCGGGTTAAGAGCCATTGGTCGCCAGCCAACTTCTGCTTCTCGTGTCACTGTGGTGTTTGATTAAAGCAACTGCACGTGCACTCATATACACACACACGCTGGCATGAATACACACACATATGCGCATGCAGACACACACACACAGCACAGAAGGATGAGCACACACACACACACACACACACACACACACACACACACACACAAATACAAGTACACAAACAGTTTCTCCCCCAAATAGATCATTATTGATACATTACTTCAAATCAACAGGCAATTGAAAGTGTGATAAATATTTAATTGAAAATGGATGATTGCTTGAAACCAGGAGTTCAACTCCAAATAGGTGCAAATATCTGCCCATTCCTGTGATGTCTGGCATAGAACTGATACTGGGTTCCAACCTGTTAACCACACAAGCACAGAAACACACACAAACATGTACACACACCCCCACTGACTCGTCAAGAAACTCATACACACCTTCATTAATAGTTTAGTTTGTCTTGCTATTGTTGGTTATATCAGATAAACAAAAGTCTGTAATACAGACGGTTTGAAAATGAACACATTAATGTGGATGAGACCACATACATGGTAATGTGCTGGATAAATGTTAGAACAGTATTATAGCATTTGGTAATAATGGTTTTGCTTGTACATAAATGGACAGCGGGTTTTGACTGTGGTATGGCCATGTTTTCTAAGAGACAAGGTCGGACAAGTCTTGGTTTTCCTTGGGTCCAGTTTTTAATATAGGCCCTCAAACATTGGGTGTCAGGTAGCCTAGTGGTCAGAGTTGGGCCAGTAAGTGAAAGGTTGCTGGATTGAATCCCAGAGCTGACAAGGTAAACATCTTTAATTCTCCCCCTGAACGAGGCAGTTCTGTTCCCTGCTAGGCTGACACTGTAAATAAGAATTTGTTCTTAACTGACTTGCCTAGATAAATGAATAAACATGTATGAGGCCTAAAGCAAACAGTACTACTCAGTCACCTTGCTTGTTGGCGGGACATCCCTGCGCTTTGGCATCTTGCTGCTGTAGAGCGAGAGAGATCAAAAGAGTTTGTGTGTGTGTGTGTGTGTGTGTGTGTGTGTGTGTGTGTGTGTGTGTGTGTGTGTGTGTGTGTGTGTGTGTGTGTGTGTGTGTGTTTTGTGAGCGAGTAAGCCTTGGCAACCATTCCATGTTTACAAAACGGGCCAGCACTTTGCCAGGTCTCAGACTTTCTCTCCTTGCCAATGGCCCCCTACCACATCATCCCTCACCAGACCGCCCCAAATCCTCCTATCCCCAACCCAACCCTCGCCCTCACCACAAACACCTCCCCTGGCTGCACTCACTCACACACACACACACACACATGTAATCCCAGAGAACAAAAGAGTTAGGGGGTGGTTCAAGGGAGGAAGGAGAGGGGGGGTTGGAGTGCACAGTCTGTGTGGGTAGCATGCGTAATGAACTACGATGTGTGAACTTTGATGAGTGTGTGTGTGTGTACGTGTGTGTAAGCCTGTGAGATATCGGCTGTCTTTCCTCCCGTCTCCTTGCCTCCCTCTCCATCTTCACCCCTCTCGCCCTCACTCTCTCTCTCACACTCACACATACACACGCACACACACATCCAAAGACCTTACTATTTATGCATGGGATTTTTATTAGGTGAAAATGCAAAATAACAGAGAAAATCAAGGGGGGATTTTTCGGCATAACGCCCCCCTTTCCCACTATTAAATATTGAGCTAGAAATGAGCTGGAAGGTGTGTGTAAATGTTAAATAATGGAGAGGCTAGGATCCGTCTGGGTCAGAGCTGGTGGGGAACAGATCTCCCTCTCTCTCTGATACATTATTGCATTTGGATGCACTTCCATCCACCCTCCATCTCTGCTGGAGAGGAGCGGGAAGGCTATAGGGGCTAGAGGGAGGAGCGTGCCCTATCTTCTACATGGGAATGGCGAGTGGTGGAGGATGGGTGGGTGGGTTGAGCGATGGGAAGGGTACCATGCTAGGAGGTTTGGGTATATGTGCTCAAAGTAGCAGGCCTCCCCGTAGGACAACTATATGCACCCCCCTTCCCTTCCTCCGCTGTACCCCCTCCTTCCTCTATCACAGTACCCACAGACCCATTTGTACTAATGACTCTTCGGTGCTTAATGCACTTTGGAGGACAGCGCAGAAGATATTAATTTTGGGGCGAGGCGAGACGGGTGACTTTCCAATACGGTGTGCTGTGTCTGCCTGCTTTAGCAGGTCCATTTTTCAACCAGGCCCACTCAGGCCAGTGTGACGCGATTCATCACAAGTAAGTAGGTAGAGAGCTGCTTGTCTCTGGCTCTCTGAAGAGTAGAGTGCCTGGTGTAAGTAAACTGGGGAAGTGGCCATTGGAAGAAGAGTTATACAGGGCAGAGAAGTAAAGGAAACAAGGTTGTGATGGAGGAACTGTGGGAGATGCTCACTCAAAACCCCTGACACATGCACCAGGGGCGCTGTAACTGGGAAATAATGATCTGTGCGCGTGCGTGTGTGTTTGCTCTAACACATGAATGGGCTCCAAACATTTTCTTCTTTTCAATATTTGCATGTGATGAGTGAGAATGTGTGTCTAGTGGGTGCTGCATAGGAGCGTGTACGTACAACATTTTTGACTGAGTGTGTGTGGCATGTGCATGCTTGTAACAGAGATGGAGTGTGAGTTAGGTGACAGAGTCTATAAACATGCCCCTGTTTAAGTGTCTTTGTGCACGTATGTGGATAGGGACATCAAGATGGTGGTTAGAGGAGGAACGTACCTCCTTTGAACACAGTGGCGTCTGTTGCAGAGGGGCCCCGCGAGGCCCTGTGAGGCCCCAAGAGTTGGGGCCCCGTGCTCCTCTCTCGCCTTGAGGGAATGATAGAGGATGTTACAGAACAGGCTGTGGTGGCATTTGAGGACACACACACGGAACAATGACACACACACACATACATACACACACACACACCACGACAAATATTTAAATAAGTAATCAAAATAAGAAAGTGTTTGATGTCACCTTGTGCTACCTGGGGCCAACACCACACAGGGTAGTGCCATCAACTCCCCTCCCCCATCCCCCATCCCCAGAGAGGGTGCTATGATGGGGTGAAAGATCAAGAGTAGAGGGGTGGTAGTGGTTCTCCCAGAGGCTCTTGGACTAACCCTGTTTTGGGGTTGTGGGGTGTAAACAGAGCTGTAATGCGGTGGAGGAGGAGCAGTCGTGTCCCAAAGTATCTGGGAAAAACACCAGGAGACGTGCTTGTCCATGTGTGCGTTCTTGTGTGTGTGTGTGAGCAAGTGAGTGAATGTGTGTTTGTGTGGGAAATCCAATAAAATTGTATTTGTCACGTGCTGATGTCATGCATAGGTGTAATAGGTGGCAGGGAAGTCAGGCGCAGGAGAGTCAAACTGAGTGTAAAATGGAGTCTTTTAATAAAGTTCCACGAGTATGCTCCATAACAATAAATGTACAAACAAACCAAACATGGGTACGAGGACCCGACGCGCATCTATGCAACAATCACACTATACTGACAATAAAACAATCTCTGACAAAGACATGAGGGGAAACAGAGGGTTAAATACACAACAGGTAATGAATGGGATTGAAAACAGGTGTGTGGGAAGACAAGACAAAACCAATGGAAAATGAAAAAAGGATCAATGATGGCTAGAAGACCGGTGACGTCGAACGCCGAGCACCGCCCGAACAAGGAGAGGCAACGACTTCGGCAGAAGTCGTGACAGCTGAATACAAGTGTGGACTTTACCCATAAAATGCTTACATATGAGCACTTCCCCAACAATGCAGTTAAAAAGTATGAAAATTAAAAATAGATAAAAATAAAATAGTAAAAGAATAAAATAACACAATAACAAGGATATATACAGTATATACAGTACCAGTCAAAAGTTTGGACACACCTACTCATTCAAGGATTTTTCTTTATTTTTAGTATTTTCTACTTTGCAGAATAATAGTGAAGACATCAAACTATGTTAATTGAAATGCATTCCAGGTGACTACCTCATGAAGCTGGTTGAGAGAATGCCAAGAGTGTGCAAAGCTGTCATCAAGGCAAAGGGTGGTTACTTTGAAGAATCTCTAATATAAAATATATTTTGATTTGTTTAACACTTTTTTGGTTACTACATGATTCCATATGTGTTATTTCCTCATTTTGATGTCTTCACTATTATTCTGCAATGGTGAAAATACAAAAAATAAATAAAAACCCTGGAATGAGTAGATGTGTCCAAACTTTTGACTGTTACTGTGTGTGTGTGTATATATATATATATATATATATATATATATATACTGTATGCAACAAGAGGAGAAAAAAACTCTAGAGATGCGTACATAATTATAATCTCCTGATTCAAGCAGGACATACCAGTGACTCGCACAATAGGGTAGTGGTCGGATGACGCAGATGCTAAGCTACAGGACTGTTTTGCTAGCACAGACTGGAAAATGTTCTGTGATTCATCCAATGGCATTGAGGAGTATACCACATCAGTCAGCGGCTCCATCTAAAAGTCCACCGACAACGTCGTCCCCACAGTGACCGTACATACCTTAAGGGAACATTTCAACATTTTCTGTATGGTTAGTGAGAAAGTCCATATTGCAAATGTACCGTCTCTTACTAGACGTCCGAAAACATTTGTTAAATTCGGGGACGGCGTCGGGCCGAGCGGCAGGGCCAGACCTACCGGGAAGTCATCAAATGAACTTTGTCGGACATTCGGTTTTCGTTTTATAAAATAATGAAATTTTGGTCATTTTTCCGCTATCCCGGAAAATCCCACAAGAGGGCATAAGCAATCATACTGCAATTTGACAAAACATCACGAATCACGACGGGCCTTATCTCGAAAACTGAAAATATTTAGAAGCCGAAACTTGGTGAGCATAGGTTTGGCATAATGGGCAGTTGGCACCGAACAAGATGGCGTCTAGGCCTCAACGGTTTTTGAGTTATGGCCATTTTTCTGGGATTAAAGGTCCAAAATGAAAATAGAGAAATTATTTTTTCACTTCACGTCAAAGTCAAGGAGCCTCCGGTGTCAATAACAAAAAAATCAGCCATTTATCTATCGTCATTTAAGAGAAATCGTACAATGACAGATTTGTGATGTTCAAATATAGGTGTTTTTTTTTTCAACAGTTACAGATCCAGTTGCAGGGTGTTCATACGAATATTTTTAAAGTGTGCTGCGGAGCTCTGCGAGATTTCTGTGATTTTCTATGATTTTCTGAAACACACACTCACTAAACCCTCCGTAAATAACTCAGTTATTAACGTAAAGACTTAAAACTCAGGATTCTGTAAAGGCATACCCCAATGAGGATATGAGTTTATTTATAGCTTCCTGTGCCAACAGGAAGTGCCTTAAATGGTGTCATAGTGGCTGTATCCAAGGGTTAAAAAGGTCAGATCTTTTCAAAACTTCATATGTGTGATTAGGCAACCCTCCTGAACTGTAAAATCAGTCATTTCTCCCAACAGATGTCAAAGAAAAGCTCTCTCACACACACACAGCAAGGATGGAGTGACAAAGCGCGGTGTTTAAAGACACAGAGAGCAGGCAATGGCATAAACATAATCCCGAGGCTGTGCCGAGTTCAACGAGATATCCCGCTTGACTGTAGCTCGCTCGGTCTAAGCGCAGCGACCATTAGAAAAGTAGGCCCAAAATGAAGCATGCACCACAACGTCATTTGATTTTGGGTGACAGCGGCGGAACCATTAGGTTTAGAAGGACAATTCAAACACAGGAATGTTCCTAAGGTGCTCGCGATCTGTGCAAGCCTAACCTTGACCGTGTGGCATTAACCCTTCACAGTTAAAAGAAGGTGTTTACATCAAACAGTTTGCATTGACTTCTCTCCCCATAGGAATACATTGCCTGCTCCTTTAAATTCAACCTGAGGCCTATGTGGGTTATGAATGTCTTATGAACCTGTCTTTGATGACAGTCCATCAGGACACTATGAGGTCTACCTGTGTCGATTCTAGGCTTCCTGGACCAACCGGAAGTGCTTAAAATCACCCTAAAAGTGTATATCCATACCCTGCCTGCAATTTGATGGACATAGTGCATTGAACCCTGTGTAAATCAGTCAATTCTTAACATAAAGACTTAAAACTCAGGATTCTGTAAAATAATACCCCAATGAGGATATGTGTTGACTTATAGCTTCCTGTACCAACCGGAAGTGCCATAATTGGTGTCTCAGGGGCTGTTTGGAAGGGTTACAAAAATCAGATCTGTCCAAAACTTCATATGTGTGATGAGGCAACCCCCATGTACTGTAAATCAGTCATTTTTCCCATAAAAATTCAAAGGAAAACTAAATCACACAGATACACAACTTGGAAGGAGGGACGTATTGGGGTGCGTAGAGACTGACACTGGCTCCAATAGTTAGCTTTGTTCGAGCTAAAAAAGAACCATCAGACCTAGAGTTCCGAAACTTTAGAAACTTGTTCTAGACCTCAGGTCGATAGTGCGTGGTGAGTTAGGTGGCTCTAGAAGGTTCTCGGACCGAGAAACAGCCTCGTACATTTGCAATGACTTCAATTCATTTTGACCATTACAAAAATGCCGACATTTAGAAAAGTCTCAGAGACACAAGACTAGGTGCATTGAAACCGGCTCGGCCCATAGACACGGATCCCAACGTTTCTGTCCGATAGCTCATTCAAGGACCCCGTAGCAAGTCATGGAAAAAAGTGGATTTTCAGCACCAATTAGGGTTTTACTCGGGCACCAAAGGACCTATTGAGCCGAAACTCGGGATTCGGGGTCGCCTCACATAGGACTACACATAATGTCCGAACTGGACCTGCAGCTAGAACGTAACTATGTGTTTTACGTTTTTATTATGTTTTAAACAACAGGCGCTGTGAATTATGTGCCTGCTCTGACATATGTGATAGTTGGCTTCTAAATGAGTTGGAAAAAGTGGGTTTGGTGTCAATTGGTATCAGTTTGGTGTCAGAATGACATCTAATTGACTGATGGACACTGACTTGCTAGTTGACTTTTGTTCATTTGCAATATGTTTAAGCGGAGAGGGACCATCGCCAAAATGGCATTCTGAAATCAACACAAAAAATGGCATCACCATAGTGTCCAGACTATGCCGAGTCCAACGAGGCGCCCCGCTTGACCGTAGCTCGCTCGGTCTGAGCGCAGCGACCATGAGAAAAATAGGCCCAAAATGAAGCCTGCACCACAATGTCATTTGATTTTGGGTGACAGCGGCGGAACCGTTAGGTTTAGAAGGACAATTCAAACACAGGACTGTTCCTAAGGTCCTCCCAATCTGTGCAAGCCTAACCTTGACCGTGTGGCATTAACCCTTCACAGTTAAAAGAAGGTGTTTACATAAAAACAGTTTGCATTGACTTCTCTCCCCATAGGAATACATTGACTGCTCCCCTAAATTCAACCTGGAGCCTATATGGGTTATGAATGCCTTATGAACCTGTCTTTGGTACCAGTCCATCAGGCCACTATAAGGTCTACCTGTGTTGATTCTAAGCTTCCTGGACCGTCCGGAAGTGGTTAAAATCGCCCTAAAAGTGTATACCCATAACCTGCCTGCAGTTTGAGAGACATAGTGCATTCAACCCTGTGTAAATCAGTCAGTTTTTATGGTAAAGACTTAAAACTCAGGATTCTGTAATATAATACCCCAATGAGGATGTGTGTTGAGTTATAGCTTCCTGTGCCAACCGGAAGTGCCATAATTGGTGTCTCATGGGCTGTTTTGAGGTGTTAAAAAATCGGATCTTTCCAAAACTTCATATATGTGATTAGGCAACCCCCATGAACTGTAAATCAGTCATTTTTCCCATAAAATTTCAAAGGAAAACTAAATCACACACACACACACCTTGGAAGTAGGGACCCATTGGGGTGCGTAGAGACAAACACTCCCTGCATTAGTCAACCGTGTTGGAACTTTTAAAGAACCGTCAGACCTAGAGTTCCGAAACTTTAGAATCCTGTTCTAGACCTCAGGTCGATAGTGCGTGGTGAGTTACGGCGCTCTAGAAGGTTCTCGGACCGAGAAACAGCCTCGTACATTTGCAATGACTTCAATTCATTTTGACCATTACGAAAATGGCAACATTTAGAAATGTCCCAGAGTCACAAGACTAGGTGCATTGTGACCGTCTCGGCCCATAGAGACAGAACCCAACGTTTCTGTCTGATAGCTCATTCAAGGACCCCGTAGCAAGTTATTTAAAAAAGTGGATTTTCAGCATCAATTAGGGTTTTACTCGGACACCAAATGACCTATCGAGCCGAAACTTGGGATTCGGGGTCGCCTCAGCTAGGCCTACACATAACACAAGAAATGGACCTGCAGCTAGAACGTAACTACGTGTTTTATGTTTTTTTTATGGTTTGACCCGAAGGCGTTGTGAATTTTGGGCCAGCTCTGAAGTATGTGTTTCTTGGCTACTAAACGAGTTGGGAAAAGTGGGTTTGGTGTCAGTTTGTATCAGTTTGGTGTCAGAATGATATCAAATTGACTGATGGACGGTGACTTGCTGGTGACTCTTGTCCATTTGCAATATGTTTAAACGGTGAGGTACCATCACCAAAAGTGACATTCTGAAATCAACCCAAACGAGCGATGGAGAGGTACCAGAATCACTGCCCAGCCATCCCGAGTTCATCGGGCCAGTCAATTTGGCATTCCTGCAAGATTTTTATAGCATGACAAATTCGTGATGGTGAATGCCCAGTTAACCATATTGCAAATGCACAGTGACTTTGCAAGAGTGAGAAAACATCAACAAATGGACATTCTGAAATCAACCCTAACGAGCGATGGAGAGGTACCAGAATCACTGCCCAGCCATCCCGAGTTCATCGGGACAGTCAATTTTGCATTCCTGCACGAATTTCAGTGACTTTGCAAAAGTGAGAAAACATTTGCAATATGTTTTAACAGTGAGGTACCATCACCAAAAGTGACATTCTGAAATCAACCCAAACGAGCGATGGAGAGGTACCAGAATCACTGCCCAGCCATCCTGAGTTCATCGGGCCAGTCAATTTGGCATTCCTGCACAATTTTTATAGCATGACAAATTCGTGATGGTGAATGCCCAGTTAACCATATTGCAAATGCACAGTGACTTTGCAAAAGTGAGAAAACATAAACAAATGGACATGATGAAATCAACACCACGAGTGATTGAAAGGAACAACAATCACTGCCCTGCCATCCCGAGTTCATCAGGCCAGTCAATTTTGCATTTCTGCAGGATTTTTGAGCATGTCAAATTTCTTATGACATTTGGCCCCCACAAAACATATGCTTTATGCACAAGTAAAAAAAATAAAATAAATTATGATAATAAAATATGACTAAAGTATGTTGATACAGTTCTTATACGTGTGTAATTGACACAAAATTCAAAAGAATTTCGAAAAACGGTCCAGAAAGCACTTTTTTAGGGGTGTGTGAAGTTTTTTATGAAATTTTGCAATTATTGACTTTTGACTTCTGACTTTCTATGAAATCATATTGCAAATGGAGAAAACAAGTAAAAAAAAAAAAAAAAACATGATAATAAAATTGGACAAAAGTATATTCATACAGTTCTTACACATGTGTAATTGACAAAAAAAGCAAAAGAATTTCGAAAAACGGTCCAGAAAGCACTTTTTTAAGGGGTGATAAGTTTTTGACAAAAAATTCATTTTTTCAAAATTTGGCTTTTGGATGTTGACTTGGGGTCCATTTCCTATATGAAAAACCACGGTGGAGCGCACACGCCACCTGTTGGATTTTTGAAGTGTTACAACTGGCAATTGCCATATGGCATTTGCAAAACATTTTGCATGAATCAACGTCGATTTGGGTGGTATTGTCCATCGTGTACATGGTTTGTACTATGCCAATGGTTTCCCATTCATTTTTGTCCATTTCAGTGGGTATTCCCTTACATACATACCCCAAGCAGAAGCCATGGATTACAGGCAACATCCACACAGAGCTAAAGGCTAGAGCCGCCGCTTTCAAGGAGCGGGATACTAGCGGGCTCTTATAAGAAATTGATGATACATCAAACAGGCAAAGTGTCAATACAGGACTAAGATTAAATCCTTCTTCACAGGCTCTGATGCTCGTCGGAGGTGGCAGGGCTTGCAAACTATTATGGATTACAAACGGAAACCCAGCAGCGAGCTGCCCAGTGACACGAGCCTACCAGATGAGCTAAATGCCTTCTATGCTCGCTTCGAGGCAAAAAACACTTAATCATGCATGAGAGCACCAGCACTTCCAGACGTCTGTGTGATCACGCTCTCCATAGCCGATGTGAGTAAGACCTATAAACAGGTCATCATTGTCAAGGCCGCAGGGCCAGATGGATTACCAGGATGAGAATTCAGAGCATGCGCTGACCAACTGGCAAGTGTCTTCACTGACGTTTTCAACCTCTCCCTGACCGAGTCTGTAATATCTACATGTTTCAAGCAGACCATCATAGTCCTTGTGCCCAAGAATGCCAAGGTAGCTTGCCAAAATGATAACCGCCACGTAGCACCCACGTCAAAAACCAAGTTGAAAGGCTGGTCTTGGCTCACGTCAACATCATCATCCCAGAAACCCTACACCCATTTCAATTTGCACACCGCCCCAACAGATCCACAGATGACACAATCACTATTGCACTTCACACTGCCCTTTCCCACATGGACAAATGGAACACCTACGCGAGAATACTATTTGTTGACTACAGCTCCGCGTTCAACACCATAGTGCCCTCAAACCTCATCACTAAGCTAAGGACCCTGGGACTAAACATCGTCCTCTGCAACTGGATCCTGGACTTCCTGACCGGCCGCCCCCATGTAGTAAAGCTAGGCAACAATACATCTGTCACGCTGGTCCTCAATGATGAGACAGCATATAGTAAGGAGGTCAGAGAGCTGGCAGTGTGGTGCCAGGACAACAACATCTCCCTCAACGTGAGCAAGACAAAGGAGCTGATCGAGGACGACAGGAAAAGGAGGGCCCAGCACTTCCCCAGTCATATCAACTGAGCTGTAGTGGAGCGGGTCAAGAGCTTCAAGTTCCTTAGTGTCCACACCACTAACAAACTATCAGGGTCCAAACACACCAAGACAGTCGTGAAGAGGGCACGACCATGTTAATCAAATGGCTACCCTGACAATTTACATTGACCCCCTTTTATACGCTGAAACTACTCGTTGTTTATTATTCATGCATGGTCACTATTCCTACATACATGTACATATTACCTGAATTACCTCGACTAACCTGTACTCCTGCACATTGACTAGGTACCAGTACCCCCTGTATATGGCTCTTTTCTTTCTTCTTTTTTTTCTTTGGTTTATTACAATTGTAATGATTATTTTTGGTGCAAATATTGTTTTACTTACTTTTTTTAAAACTCTGCATTGTTGGTTAAGGGGTTGTAAGTAAGCATGTGACATGTAACATTTGATTTGATTTGAAATGACTTGATTTGAAGTGAAAAGAAGAGTCTTTACAGAAATGTTTTCCCCAAAACATGCAATAACGCACTAAATTAATACTGAAAAAAATGTGGCATAGAAATGTACTTTTTACCTGAGTACGAAGTGTTATGGGGTGTTGTGAAGGGTTATAGTCTGTCATTTAACATTGCTCTTAGTCTGGTCTTATGTTTTCTTCCACAAGGCACTTGTGAAATAGGAAGCCCTGCTCATAAAACTTACAAGTACCTGTTATCTCTTTTAGTCTCCTTTAGATCATATTGTTTGAAAATGAATGCATTACCCTAGAAAATGTAGGCAATAATATTAATCTTAATTGTGCCATAGAGAACCAGAGACCGTTGGAGACGATATGTGTGTAGGGATGAAGAATAATCATGTTAGTTCTGAACAATTATAGAATGATGCTCATTGTCTTTGGCCTTATCCATCAACCTCTCCATCAGTCTCCCTCTTGTCTCTCATCACCCTCTTTGGAAAGGGCCCAGTGCACTGCTTGACACTTCACCCTCTGTACAGATGAGAGGCCTGTCCTGAGGCACTGACAACCAGGTGTGCCACATGTTGCGGTGTGTGTGTATTTCTGTATCAACGGCACAAAAACTGCCCTTGCTATAAAAAAAAACATGAAAAGGAAAAAAAAGAAAACAAGACAGATGACAGACAGGGACAAGTGAAGCTGGGGACTGCTGACACGGCGCATTGCCAGGACGTCGCCACGACTCCCTGTCTCGTCTGGCTTTGACAAGCGATGTGGCTTCAGCACAGAAAGAAAAATCAGATCAGCATCGCGGGTCGATAAGCACCTGCATCATAATATGCTGATCCCTGTCATATATAAACATGATGGGAGCCCTCTCTCTCTCCTCGCCCCTCTAGGGATGGTGATGTATGGCTGAGACTACTGGGACTGTGTATGTGTGTTTCTATGAGGGGAACACCCTTAGTTATATCCCCATTATCTGATATAAGACACTGCCAAAATAAGAAACACATATTGTATCTAATCTCTTGCACATCAGATCAGTGGACATAGGCCTACAAAATGTCTAGATGCAGGGAGCGTGTATGTTTTCAGTCATATATACGGAATCCATATTAGGAACATCGTCATTCCTCTGCCGCAGAAAAGTATCCCCACAGCATGATGCTGCCACCACCATGCATCACCGTTGGGATGGCGCCAGGTTTCCTCCAGGCGTGATGCTTGGCATTCAGGCCTCCCGACCAAGGCCCATCTCCCCCGATTGCTCAGTTTGGCCGCACAGCCAGCGCTAGGAAGAGTCTTGGTGGTTCCAAATTCTTCAATTTAAGAATGATGGAGGCCACTGTGTTCTTGGGGACCTTCAATACTGAGACATTTTTTGGTACCCTTCATCAGATCTGTGGCTTGACACAATCCTGCCTCGGAGCTCTAGACAATTCCATCGACCTCATGGCTTGGTTTTTGATCTGACATGCACTGTCAACTGTGGGACCTTAAATAGACAGGTGTGTGCCTTTCCAAATCATGTCCAATCAAATGAATTAACCACAGGTGGACACCAATCAAGTTGTAGAAACATCTCAAGGATGAACAATGGAAACAGAATACACCTGAGCTCAATTTTGAGTGTCATAGCAAAGGGTCTGAGCACTTATGTAAATAAAGTATTTCTGTTTAAAAGTGTTAAATGTGCAAGAAATTCTAAAAACCTGTTTTCGCTTTGTCATTATGGGCTATTTTGTGTAGATTGACGAGGAAACATTTGTATTTAATCAATTTTAGAATAAGGCTGTAACGTTACAAAATGTGGAAAAAGTCAAGGGGTATGACTACTTTCCAAATGCACTGTATGAATGTATAAACAAGCATTTTTGTACCTTTACCGTCCCTATGCTGATTTATGTACTTTGTGATCTCGCTCATTCGTCGCTCAGTATTGCTAATAACAAGCATTGGCCTGTTTCTGCTTGGCCTCCATAATAACGATGGCTGGTGCTGTGGCGATCACCGCGGTCAGGGGATGTTTACACCTCTCCCTGAATGGCCGACCTCCACAGCAGCACGCCTCTTGGCCAATGAGGGTGCGGCGCCCACTAACATGTGCAAATGCGGGTCAGCGAGTGAGGGAATATTTATTGTGTTATTACCCACACTCACACTCCCTCCCTGCAAGGTGAAACCAAACTTTGCATACAACCTTGCAAACCTCTGCCTCCTCTACCTCTGCAACAGCACATCTCTCCACCCTGCATCTCTCATCGGAGGCATAGGAGTATACAGTATTTATTTACAATACTCCTCTGGTATGTTTATTAGTAATAAGTGGACAGAAACTGCTTGTTAGTGTGTGTGTGTGTGCGTGTGTGCGTGCACGTGCATGTGCGTGTGCATGTGCGTGTGTGTGTGTGTGTATGTGTGTGTGTGGTGCACTAGTGGCTAAGGGAAGGGATGAGCAGCACATGTTTAAACAAGAGAATTAGGCCAAAGAGAGGGTCAGAATTTGCATGGCTCATCCAGCCTATGACTAGCTGCGGAGACTTAGCCGTGGCCGGTTAAACCACAAACAAACACAGACACAGACACAGACACAGACAGAGACAAATGGGATGGAGTCTAGGATGGGATGGTGTCTGGCTGGTGTGGTGCTGATCTGTTTTGGGAAAGAAATGGAGTGGTGTGTGTGTGGGTATGTGTGTGTGTGTGTGCGTGTGTACGCACCTGCGTGCACATGCGTGTGTGTGTGTGTGTGCCATGCGTCTATTTGATGGGGCCAAGCACACAAGCAGGGAGCCGCCCAAGGGGTGATTGAAGTTGGTGACATTTTAAGGCTATTGAAAACAAAAGCTAATAGGCGTTGCAGCGTGCGGGAATTGTGTCTGGTTCATGTTTAACAAAACAAGGTCAAAGGGGTTGTCAGGCTGTGAATTCCATAAATAACTTGATAATGGGATTTTAAAACAAGCCGTCCACCAGCCCTAGCCTCGCCACCTCTCCCTTCCCCTCCTTTCGGAAAAGGGGGGAATATTAGAATGCAAATAGATTCACACCGCATCCTCATAAACAACGGTGTTCATTTAACCCCCGACCCCTACATTTAACTGCCCATCAAGTAATTTGTGCAGTGCAGGACACGTGGACGTGGGTCCAGGGAAGAGCCGGAGGAGGGGTGTGTGTGCTTGTTTGTGAGTTTGTGTGTATGTGTGTGTGCATGCTCCACTGTCTATGTCTGTGTGTGCATCTGTATGTACAGTCAGTGTGTGTGTGTGTGTGTGTGTGTGTGTGTGTGTGTGTGTGTGTGTGTGTGTGTGTGTGTGTGTGTGTGTGTGTGTGTGTGTGTGTGTGTGTGTGTGTGTGTGTGTGTGTGTGTGTGTGTGTGTGTGTGTGTGTGTGTGTCTGCGTATGCATCTGTCTGTATTTGTCCTTTCTTGTGTGTGTGGGTTCAGAGTTTACCATTTGCAATGCTCAATTAATCTTGTCAGCATGCATTTACGAGTGAATTGAACACCTTTTAAAATGCACAGTCTGGCTTTGTCACTCTCTCCTTTTCCATCCATTACGGAGACAGAGGCTGTATCCCAAATGTCACCCTATTCCATATGTTGTGCACTACTTTTGACCAGGACCCATAAAGCTCTGGTCAAAAGTGGTGCACTATAAAGTTAATAGGGTTTCATTCGGGATAAATCCACAGTCTCTGAGAGGATCTCAGCACAACAGAGCTGATTAAAACATATTACAGCCTCCTTAGCATACCTTGCTCTAAAGGATAAAAGTTTATATTGCTTTATCAAGCCTTTACAATGTGTTTGGCTGATTACTGTGCTTGTCCTCTGTACAGGGTTGCTTTCATTCGGTACCAAACGAAGACGACTGAATGAAACAGGGAGGGACTACCTGGACTTGTCCAATGCTCATTTTCATTTTTTAAATGTTTTCTGTTGTTAGTCTTAATTCTAAGGCAGGCGTTCCGCTAGCGGAACCCCTCGACAACATTCCGCTGAAAAGGCAGCGAGCAAAATTCAAAAACATTTTTTTTAAATATGTAACTTTCACACATTAACAAGTCCAATACAGCAAATGAAAGATATAGTTCTTGTTAATCTACCCATCGTGTCTGATTTCAAAAATGCTTTACAGTAAAATAACAACATATGATTAAGTTAGAACACCGCCAAGTCAAAAAAACACAGCCATTTTTACTGCCAAAGATAGGAGTCATAAAAAGCAGAAATATAGATAAAATTAATCACTAACCTTTGATGATCTTCATCAGATGACACTCATAGGACATCATGTTACACAGTACATGTATGTTTTGTAAGATAATGTGCATATTTATATCCCAAAATCTCAGTTTACATTGACGCAGTAATGTTTTGATTCCAAAACATCCGGTGATTTTGCAGAAATACTCATAATAAACATTGATAAAATATATACAATTGTTATTCACAGAATTAAAGATAGATTATCCTTAATGCAACCGCTGTGTCAGATTTCAAAAAATCTTTACGGAAAAAGCCTAATCTGAGAACGGCGCTCAGAGCCCAATCCAGCCAGAGAAATATCCGCCATTTTGGAGTCAACAGAAGTTAGAAATAACACTATACATTTTCACTTACCTTTGATCTTCAACAGAAGGCACTCCCAGGAATCAAAGTTCGACAATAAATGACTGATTTGTTCCATAAAGTCCATCATTTATGTCCAAATAGCCACTTGTTGTTAGCGTGTTCAGCCCAGTAATCCATCTTCATGAGGCGCGAGCACTTCGTCCAGACAAAAACTCGAAAAGATTCATTACAGGTCGTAGAAACAAGTCAAACGATGTATGGAATCAATCTTTAGGATGTTTTTAACATAGAACATCAATAATGTTCCAACCGGAGAATTCCTATGTCTGAAGAAAAGCCATGGAACGAGAGCTAACTCTGTCGGCAGCGCGCATCACGAGCCTGAGACACTCGGCCAGACCACTGACTCAAACAGGTCTCATGAGACCCTCCTTTATAGTAGAATCCTCATTCAAGTTTCTAAAGACAGTTGACATCTAGTGGAAGCCATAGGAAGTGCAACTTGACTCCATAGACACTATGTATTCGGTAGGCCAAGTTTTGAAAAACTACAAACCTCAGATTTCCCACTTCCTGGTTGGATTTTTCTCAGGTTTTCGCCTGCCATATGAGTTCTGTTATACTCACAGACATCATTCAAACAGTTTTAGAAACGTCATAGTGTTTTCTATCCAATACTAATGATAATATGCATATATTAGCATCTGGGACAGAATAGGAGGCAGTTCACTCACAAAATGCTGCCCCCTATCCCAAAAGAGTTAATGAATATGACCCTGGTCTTAATCAGAGATTGTCTCATAAATACTTGGTCACTCTTTCCATTGGTAACATGAGGGGACATCTGTCAGTGCCAGCTCGCTCTTTCACGCCTATGTCACACGGACACGCACGCACGCACACACACACACACACACACACACACACACACACACACACACACACACACACACACACACACACACACACACACACACACACACACACACACACACGCACATACACACACAAGCTAGTGTTCAGCCTGTGGGCTTATTACCCATCTGACCTTATTGTCCCACTGTTAGAGCTGTAGGGGGAACAGAGAGAGAGAGCAAAAAATGACTTAAGCAAGAAACGCAAGATGAGACATTAGAGGCATGTAAAGAAAGAGGGGGGAGAGAAACTAGACAAAATAAAGGTAGAGAAATCTAGCGGTAGATACACTGAGAAAGAAAGAGAGAGGGGGGTGGGGTTAGTTTGAAAGGTACTAAGAGAGAACAAAGGAGACTGGGAATGGAGAGGGAGGAACAGAGTACTGCGAGAGGGAGAGAAAGTAAGAGAGAGACAGAGATTTCCCACAGATCACATAGACCCACAAAGAATTTGAAAACAAATCAAACATTGATAAACTCCCATATATGTTAGGAGAAATACAACAACGTGTCATCACAACAGAAATACTTGCCATGCGAAAAGGGCAACAAGTGGAACACAAACAACATTGTAAACACCACCAATATTTATCTGTTTATATATCTTCCCCCACTATTCACACTACAACTATTTGCACATTGCTAAAAAAACACTGTACATAGCTGATAATATAACACTTGAAATGTCTTTATCTTTCTGAAACATTTTTGAGTGCAATGAATACTGTTTTTGAATACAACAGTTTTTTGTTGATGTTGTTAAATTTGTTTCTTCTCACTTTTGTTTATTGTATATTTAACTTGCTTTGCCAATAAAGCCCCTTTGAATTGAGAGAGAGAGAGTGAAAATTACAGAAGGAAGGCGAGAGTCAGTCAGAGAGAGAGGCAGTCTCTGACAGTAGCAACAGGGGCCCGTTTGAGTGCAGTGCGGCGGCTGCAGGCCCCCTTCTCTTAATCCCGGATGTTTGTCGCTGCTAATTACGACGGACAAGCCTCTTTATCGAACCTGCTCCTGCCGCCGCCATTAGGATGCATGAGCCGCGGCTGTTGTTTTAAACGCTCTCATTAAACACACAAATCAGCGCTGTTGACAGAGTGCTTTTGAATTAAGCGTCTCGCCCTCCTCGCTAGCGCCGCGCGACGACAACGCTAGCAGGGCCCAGGACAAGGAGCAATTTATAACGCCATTAGCCACACTCGCCGAGGTTACAGGCATCAAAATTGTTCCCGTCTAATTATTCCTAATGGATACAGGGAGGGGAGCGGCGCTCAGGACAGCTTTTTCATTAGCCCTCAATCAAGAGGGTTGGGGGAGAGAGGGGTGGGCCAAATGTACTGTGCCGAAGTGTGTGGAGTGAGCGGGCGAACAGAAAATCAAAAATAATCTTGTTTGCTTTTTTCACAATGCAACATACAGTGGATGCATTGGAGAGTGAGATTAGGGAAGAGGAGAGAGAGAGAGAGAACACACTCTTGACAGAAGGATAATTCATATACAGTGTTTTCACCACACATCAAGCATTTCATTGCATGTTGCTTTTAGTGTGATCAGTACTAATGCCAGAATGAACTTACTTCTACCATTTAATAGACTTCTTAGACACAGCTAATCAATGGTGAAATGACGGTTTGGGGAAAATGTTACTTTCTTGATATGAATTCTGATCATCGTTAGATTAAATGAAAATGTCTAATGTTGGGCAAAAATGCCTTCTCGAACATGTAAACTTTCATGCGCCTCAATAACAAACTTGTATGCCATCTGTAAATACAAATAAAATGGTTAAAATACGAGACTAGTTGGTTAAGCCACAGAAAAAGCCAGCAACCTTCCTGTTACCCATGATTGGCTGAGATTAATGAGTGGGCTGGACATGCCGAGAGATGAGCTTTGACTGGTCTGCCTTAAAGCACGCTACTGTCTATTTGAGCTGGTCAGTTTGAATGCTGCTTTTTTTTAAAGGCATCACATAGTAAAACTTAACAAAAGACTCAGCTATGCAAGTATCCATTTCAATAGAACGTCACTGTGACAACTGTTTCAGAGCGCTCTCGTCTGAGTGTGCCAGAGCTCAGAATAACTGATGAATTTGCGAACGCTCAACACCGGTTGAATATGGCCGGTGTCAGTAAACATCTGCAAAAAAAACATAATTAAATTGTTACAGTCACCAATGCTCTGGTTAACATGAAAACAGCCTAACCAGCTCTGCTAGGGCGAGTGAAATGGTCAGCGTTTGGGTGGTGGTTAAAGCTTAAGATGATTCCTATTGCATTGCACGCGGTCGGTGTGAACCAGAGTGACTTGACAACTGGCCAAGCAAGCTGTTCCAACAAAACGGAAACGACACAGGACGTCTTATTTAATGAAAGGGGTTTCAGTCTGCCGTGATGCGTTCATCCATGTATACAGTTAACCTGTTGCGTCGCGCAATCCCGGATCCGGGATTCTATTTATAGCCTCAAGCTCATTAGCATAACGCAACGTTAACTATTCATGAAAATCGCAAATGAAATGAAATAAATATATTTGCTCTCAAGCTTAGACTTTTGTTAACAACACTGTCATCTCAGATTTTCAAAATATGCTTTTCAACCATAGCTAAACAAGCATTTGTGTAAGAGTATTGATTGCTAACATAGCTATAAGCCTAGAATTCAGCCAGCAACATTTTCACAAAAACAAGAAAATAATTCAAATAAAATCATTTACCTTTGAAGAACTTCAGATGTTTTCAATGAGGAGACTCTCAGTTAGATAGCAAATGTTCAGTTTTTCAAAAAAATATTATTTGTGTAGGACAAATCGCTCCGTTTTGTTCACGTTTAGCTATGAAAAAAACCTGTATACAGTTATAGCCTCAAGCTCATTAGCATAATGTAACGTTAACGATTTCTGAAAATCGCAAATAAAATGAAAATAATGCGCCTGCTCTAAAGCTTAGCCTTTTCTTAACAACACTGTCGTCTCAGATTTTCAAAATATGCTTTTGAACCATCGCTATTCACTAATTTGTGTAAGAGTATGCTAAGCTAGCTTAGCATTTTGAGTAGTATTTAGCACGCAGCATTTTCACAAAAACCAGATAACCAAATAAATAAAATCATTTACCTTTGAAGAGCTTCGGATGTTTTCAATGAGGAGACTCTCAGTTACATAGCAAATGTTCAGTTTTTCCTGAAAGCATCTTTGTGTAGGAGAAATCGCTCCATTTTGTACATCACATTTGGCTACCGAAACGAACCGAAAATTCAGTCACCAACAACGTCAAACTTTTTCCGAATTAACTCCATAATATCGACCGAAACATGGCAAACGTTGTTTGGAATCAATCCTCAAGGTGTTTTTTCACATATCTCTTCATTGATATATCGTTCGTGGAAGCCTGCTTTCTTCTCTGAATTCCATGGAAAAATACTTGCAGCTGAGGTTTGCGCACCAATTTCGGCGCAGGACACCGGGCGGACACCTGGTAAATGTGGTCTCTTATGGTCAATCTTCCAATGATATGCCTACAAATATGTCACAATGCTGCAGACACCTTGGGGAAACGACAGAAAGGGCAGACTCATTCCTCTCGCATTCACAGCCATATAAGGAGACAATGGAAAACGGAGCCTCAAAAATCCTGCTCATTTCCTGAATGCCGTTTCATCTTGGTTTTGCCTGTAGCTCACGCTCTAGGGCACGCACAGAAAATATCTTTGCAGTTCTGGAAACGTCAGAGTGTTTTCTTTCCAAAGCTACCAATTATATGCATAGTCGAGCATCTTTTTGTGACAAAATATTGCGCTTAAAACGGGCACGTCTTTTTATCCAAAAATGATATAGCGCCCCTAGAGTTTCAAGAGGTTAAGAGTCCAGCTACAGTTTCAGATATCATGCGATTCAAATTTTGTCAGAAAGATGTTTTCCTTGAAAGTTAAAGCTTACTGTTAGCTAGCTAGCTGACGTTAGATGGCTCGCTAGCTAACATTACGTTTGTAATCTGTGTGTAGTAATGTTATCTCAGAATGCCGTTTTGCATTGCTAGTTGTAGCTAACTAGCTAACATTGAACCTATTTGTTTAAGTTTAGCTAGCTATGACAATCGGTTAGAAGTACTCTGTTGTGAAGGACAGTATTGGGATGGGGTCAACATCCCACAGCTGGTTGGACTGGAGGATGGTACGGTGCTGGGGGAAAGCTATGGCTGGCAACAACACCTGACTCCGTACTTCTTGCCACTGCCACAGTTCAAGCAGTACCAGCATGTCAGGTGAATGTCATTTGCATTGCATTGTATGAGGTTGTTCTTTTCTAAAATTGGGAGGTGAAATGATGTTGTGTAAGGTTGCAACATCTCAATTGTTTTTGTTATTTCCTGTTTTACAGCTCCGATGCTCTGGAACCTGGTGTTGTTGTCACCAAGGAACGTTCTGACTCAATCGGGACCAGGTTTCAGCTGGTCTACCTGTAGAAGCAGAACCTGGACTGGACACAGCTAACCAAACACATGTTTTTGAGAAGATCAGGGAGTTTTGCGATGAAGAGGCTATGGACATCACATGCCCTACACCAAAGTCAAGGACAGGACAGAAACAGGCTCCCCGAATATAGATTCCCTTGTTCATGTGTGGCTTGGAAGGACCAGTCATCAGCACTATCTGCAGTGCCTCTATTCACATGACTCTCTCCTAACACACACACCATACGTTGCTGCTACTATTTATTATTTATCCTGCTGCTCAGCCACTTTACCCCTGATTGTAGGCATATAACTTCCTCATCTATCACGGATATCGTTATTCATATTGTTCGTGTACATCGTGGCTGGGGATTATAGCATTTCTTTCACTTGACCTATCAACTTAGACAAGTGTGTCTGGGTAAGCGTCATCTAATATTTGTAAAATATTTTCATCTGGACACTCTCTTTACCTGGAATTTTTCCTTATTGGCTACTACTTTTACCACTTTCAGTCTGAATCTTTACTACACTAATCACTGTTTAGCACATGACCTCATGTGAATCTTTAAAGAGATGGGTGGGGCTGGTTTAAGAGGGTGTGAACAATGCTGAATGGGTGTAGACAAAGGAAAGCTCTCCGGTAGGTACCAAATAATTCAAAGGCCATTTTCTCAAACGTGAGTCTACAACTTTTAAAGCATAATTACTTTCCCATTGTTCCTCGAATGCAGTGTATGATATACCATTTTGTAGCTCTGAGTCTCTACTTTCATATCATGTAAAAAAAAACACAATTTCAAATGTTGCTACAACTGTTTTGAGCCGGTCGTTCACATATGCAAAACCCGACTGCACATTAGCAAATAATGTACTCCACTGTCAAACACAGCAACCCCTGCCAAACAGAGCCTTTGACTGGTAGATCCTACAGCCTCCCAGTGCCAATCCCTTTCATGCTCTCTGTATATCCACCTCTACATCCACATCCACCCGCTATTAAGTCTCCCCTAAGAGTCCTCGATCATACCATATCTGTCATCTCACAATGGGTAGGCAGAGAAGAAAGACAGAGAAGAGAGAAAAGCCAAATTGTGACTGTTAACCATATTTTACAAGCCATTAAACAGGAGGACATTACAGGCATAGTGGAGAGCCCTTAACGAGGTCTGACATATGTGAGGAAGGCAGTTAGCACCTAACATTAAGACGTGCCAGCCCACTGATCAGAGGGGACATTGTCCATGGGGGAGGTATCAGTGTTAATTAGGGGATAATCATCCCCCCCCCATCTCCTCCCCTCCTCCCGCCTTGCCCCCCCCCCCCCCGCCTCCAGCAGATATGTTGGAGATCATAGCTCATTTGAGTGTAATTTGCTCCGTTAGCTCGGTTATGGCAGGGACTGGTACTCACACTCACACTGGCACTCTGCTGGGAGGAGAGTTACAAGAGGAAGCTTGCTAAGCAGCACACCAGTGGAGACGTAACAGTGGAGGAGGGAGTCAGTAACTTATGAATCGTTGCCGGGTTGGCTCCAGAGCCCATTCGATAGCCTTCCGCTCATCTGCAGTACATAGTCTCTTATCGAGATATTGTAAAACACTTTGGGCAGAATCTACATCAAATGGATGAAAAAAAGGCTAATTCATATTCTAGAGGAGTACGATACAATTTGGTTGACTCATATGCAACTACTAAATCATCAACATGTTTTTAATGCTAGATTGGACACAATAGTGAAGACACAATGAGTTCCAGTACAATGTTTGATGTATTGTCACAGATATGACGAAAACATTTAGTTACTTCTTTATTTTGCCACTCAACCCAAACTTGAAGAAACCGTATGTAAGTTAGGCAGAGCTCCCGATGCTCTTGTTTAAACCTGGGGCGGCGTAGGAACAGCAACACTTATATCTCTACCGCCTCGCCTATTTCCAGGTTCAATTCCACCTGAGGTGTTACCCAGATTATAACGATATCTTCAAACAAGCATGACTAAAACTGTGTCTGTCTTTCCGATAAATATGTTACCACGTGGACAACACGGAAGGATAGGATCCATGAATGTGTGACTCTCCTAATATGGACACCATACCCTCTTCCTTCCCTTCCACGTTGTCCATATTCGGACAGTCACACATTCATGGAAGTTGTGTCAGAGTCACTTAGAGTTTGGAGTTGATGTGGACGCGTGACTGTCTTAATATGGACACCGGAATACATGCTGAGGTGTAGTGGTGGTGGTGGTGGTATGATGGAGGCACATGGCTGGCGCTTCCAGGCCATACCCTCTCGCCTGCGGAGCATTGGGGGGCACTGAGAGAGACGGAATCGGGCTAAGCATCCCTCGCACTCTCCTATTTAGCCTATAGCACTTTGTGTCGCAACTGAGAAACTGTAGAGGTGCACATGCTAGAACGCACACATTACGCACATATGACTGTGCATGTGAGCATGAGAGGGTTTGGGAGGGAGAGAGAGAGGAGTGGAGGAAGAAGGAGAAAGAGAGAGAGCGAGAGAGAGCGAGCGAGAGCATGTGAATGACAAGTGGACTTATCTCATCTTGTCCATTAATACATAAGAACGCATAACATTGTGTGAACATTCGTTCAACCAATGGGCTCTCGCCTAATCGGACGTGCTAACTGGACCAGGATAACACAGAGCTCCATGTGCCCCCCCCCCCCCATGCCCTTCGGCCAGACTGATGTACAGTGTTGGACAGTCCAGAATTATGCCCTGCAGCAGAGCTAACCAATCAGGTTGAATTATGCTCTGTGCGTGTGGAGCGACATGTCAGGGGTGTTCAGACTGGAAACAGCGGTTCTGGGCTAGCTATGATGTGTGGCCAATTGAGCCAGAGACAAATGCCCAAGCTCTTGCACAGGATAGGTCAGAGGGAGTGTCAATCTCTTTGTGTAGGTAAAGGTGTGGAAAAACCTGTACCAGACTGTAGCTCAACAAGATAGAAAAATTGTATGTGTATTTTTTGTTGTAACAGTTGCAATTATTTTTACCAGTAAGCTCAACATGTTTAATCCTCACACTTGCTACAAATTGTGGAACTTTCCCCACATGCATCACGTTGGGCACCTTGTCGTCAATAAACCTGCCTTTCCAACCACATGTTACCAATATTGTACTTTGCTTATTGTTGTACCTTTTGTCCATTTTACGAACAAAAATGAGTGGTTATACAAGACATGTTCATTTTTAATGCACTTCAATGTTGACTGATTTATTTTTTTATGTATCGGCATGGAACTGCAAATGGTTGAATAGAAATATGCACTCAAGGACTTGGAGATTTAACTCTGGAAAATGGTTGAAAACAGACAAAGTATATCAGTTTAGCAGCAATGTAGCGCTGGTTAACCATTTGAAAGTCTTCGCTGTGTTCAAACCGATATATTCCAGACTCCACAAAAGAAAGAACATGGAGGCAAAAAAAGGAGGGAAAAACATGCAATTAAGCATGACTAAAAGACAACGATAAGCAGTGATTAATATCCAATTAAATCCAGAGGAATTTCTTTCAAAGTAAATTAAGCGTTTATTAATGTGATTTGTAACCCCTGAAGTGTCACAGAATATGCTAAACACTAAAGTGAAATTGCCTTCACACCCCTGCCATTGCTGAAGCGTTCCACTCATTTGCCATTTTACTGACGCCCAATTTAACAAACAACGTAGTCTTACGCCGGATCAAAACTTTCACGTATCCGCCAATCAGAATCAGGGGCACGTCTGAACATACCTGGCGTCGATGAAACAGCCTCCAGCTTTCCCCTTCAATGTTTAATTTTTTTTTCTTCCATTTTTCTTCATAAACTTCTGTTTTTCTGTTGACCCTCAGATTACATTATTAAACAGTACCTTGAAACCATTAAAAACAAGGATCTGGATAGATATACAGCAGAGTAAGAATTAGTATGTACTGTATGCGTATGGACGTAGCTACTGTAAACTCACTCATCTCTGGTTATTTGAAAATAATTTTTACTAGGCCAAGATGAGTGGTGAGGAGAGAACTACAGTGTCTCAGGGGTAACAGAGTTGAGAAAGAGAGAGAGTGGTGAGGAGAGGAGAGAACTACAGTGTCTCAGGGGTAACAGAGTCTAGAGAGAGAGAGAGAGAGTGGTGAGGAGAGAACTACAGTGTCTCAGGGGTAACATAGTCTAGAGAGAGAGAGAGAGAGAGAGAGTGGTGAGCAGAGAACTACAGTGTCTCAGGGGTAACAGAGTCTAGAGAGAGAGAGAGAGAGAGAGAGGTGAGGAGAGAACTACAGTGTCTCAGGGGTAACAGAGTCTAGAGAGAGAGAGAGAGAGAGAGAGAGAGAGTGGTGAGGAGAGAACTACAGTGTCTCAGGGGTAACAGAGTCTAGAGAGAGAGAGAGAGAGGTGAGGAGAGGAGAGAACTACAGTGTCTCAGGGGTAACAGAGTCTAGAGAGGTGAGGAGAGAACTACAGTGTCTCAGGGGTAACAGAGTCTAGAGAGGTGAGGAGAGAACTACAGTGTCTCAGGGGTAACAGAGTCTAGAGAGAGAGAGAGAGAGGTGAGGAGAGAACTACAGTGTCTCAGGGGTAACAGAGTCTAGAGAGAGAGAAAGAGGTGAGGAGAGAACTACAGTGTCTCAGGGGTAACAGAGTTGAGAGAGAGAGAGAGAGTGGTGAGGAGAGGAGAGAACTACAGTGTCTCAGGGGTAACAGAGTCTAGAGAGAGAGAGAGAGAGTGGTGAGGAGAGAACTACAGTGTCTCAGGGGTAACATAGTCTAGAGAGAGAGAGAGAGAGAGAGAGAGTGGTGAGCAGAGAACTACAGTGTCTCAGGGGTAACAGAGTCTAGAGAGAGAGAGAGAGAGAGAGGTGAGGAGAGAACTACAGTGTCTCAGGGGTAACAGAGTCTAGAGAGAGAGAGAGAGAGAGAGAGAGAGTGGTGAGGAGAGAACTACAGTGTCTCAGGGGTAACAGAGTCTAGAGAGAGAGAGAGAGAGGTGAGGAGAGGAGAGAACTACAGTGTCTCAGGGGTAACAGAGTCTAGAGAGGTGAGGAGAGAACTACAGTGTCTCAGGGGTAACAGAGTCTAGAGAGGTGAGGAGAGAACTACAGTGTCTCAGGGGTAACATAGTCTAGAGAGGTGAGGAGAGAACTACAGTGTCTCAGGGGTAACAGAGTCTAGAGAGAGAGAGAGAGAGGTGAGGAGAGAACTACAGTGTCTCAGGGGTAACAGAGTCTAGAGAGAGAGAAAGAGGTGAGGAGAGAACTACAGTGTCTCAGGGGTAACAGAGTCAAGAGAGAACTACAGTGTCTGTGTGTGTGCGTGTATCCCAGCGCTCTGTGGTCATCATGAGACTTGACAGACCACTCCGGGGGGCATGGAGACGATGCCAAGTCCAGACGCTGGGCTCGCTGCGACGCAGAGCCCCGTGGTGACAGGGGTCCCGCCACCTCCTTCTGCGTAATTTAACACGGTTTTCCAGGCTCCAATACGACTGAGCCTGGACACACTCCGACACTTTACAGCCTCCCCCTCTCTCTCTTAGACTCTTGGGTCCCCTCAATGCCCCCTAAGCACTTCTCTACTGTACCTTACTGTCCCTTAGCCCTATAGTTTTGCCTGTATAGCTGTATAGTCCCTCCAAAGGCCAAATGGCCCTACTGGTTTTAGGCATTCTGCCCATCTCTTCCAGACCACTATAGATCAGCTGTGGGATGACTGAGTCCAGCCGCTTCTATGTGAATTACAGTTCGATAGTGATATAAAATGACCTTCAGTCTATCTTCTGTGGCGTATGAAAACTGATCAATTTAAGCAATTGCTTAGTACCCCTAAATCATGTAGAGTTATTGCTTAGTACCCCTAAATAATGTAGAGTTATTGCTTAGCACCCCTATATCATGTAGAGTTATTGCATAGTACCCCTATATCATGTAGAGTTATTGCTTAGTACCCTTATATCATGTAGAGTTATTGCTTAGTACCCCTAAATCATGTAGAGCTATTGCTTAGTACCCCTAAATCATGTAGAGTTATTGCTTAGTACCCCTATATCATGCAGCGTTATTGCTTAGTACCCCTAAATCATGTAGAGCTATTGCTTAGTACCCCTAAATCATGTAGAGCTATTGCTTAGTACCCCTATATAATGCAGTGTTATAGCTTATTACCCCTAAATCATGTCGAGTTATTGATTAGTAGCCCTATATCATGCAGCGTTATTGCTTAGTACCCCTAAATCATGTAGAGTTATTGATTAGTACCCCTATATCATGCAGCGTTATTGCTTAGTACCCCTATATCATGTAGAGTTATTGATTAGTACCCCTATATCATGTAGAGTTATTGATTAGTACCCTTATATCATGCAGCGTTATTGCTTAGTACCCCTATATCATGCAGCGTTATTGCTTAGTACCCCTATATCATGCAGCGTTATTGCTTAGTACCCCTATATCATGTAGAGCTATTGATTAGTACCCCTATATCATGTAGAGTTATTGATTAGTACCCCTATATCATGCAGCGTTATTGCTTAGTACCCCTATATCATGTAGAGTTATTGATTAGTACCCCTATTTCATGCAGCGTTATTGCTTAGTACCCCTATATCATGTAGAGTTATTGCTTAGTACCCCTATATCATGCAGCGTTATTGCTTAGTACCCCTATATCATGTAGAGTTATTGCTTAGTACCCCTATATCATGTAGAGTTATTGCATAATACCCCTATATCATGCAGCGTTATTGCTTAGTACCCCTAAATCATGTAGAGTTATTGATTAGTAGCCCTATATCATGCAGCGTTATTGCTTAGTACCCCTAAATCATGTAGAGCTATTGCTTAGTACCCCAAAATCACGTAGAGCTATTGCTTAGTACCCCTATATCATGCAGTGTTATTGCTTAGTACCCCTAAATCATGTAGAGTTATTGATTAGTAGCCCTATATCATGCAGCGTTATTGCTTAGTACCACTAAATCATGTAGAGTTATTGATTAGTACCCCTATATCATGCAGCGTTATTGCTTAGTACCCCTATATCATGTAGAGTTATTGATTAGTACCCCTATATCATGTAGAGTTATTGATTAGTACCCTTATATCATGCAGCGTTATTGCTTAGTACCCCTATATCATGCAGCGTTATTGCTTAGTACCCCTATATCATGCAGCGTTATTGCTTAGTACCCCTAAATCATGTAGAGTTATTGATTAGTACCCCTATATCATGTAGAGTTATTGCTTAGTACCCCTATATCATGTAGAGTTATTGATTAGTACCCCTATATCATGTAGAGTTATTGCTTAGTACCCCTATATCATGTAGAGTTATTGCTTAGTACCCCTATATCATGCAGCGTTATTGCTTAGTACCCCTATATCATGTAGAGTTATTGCTTAGTACCCCTATATCATGTAGAGTTATTGCTTAGTACCCCTATATCATGCAGCGTTATTGCTTAGTACCCCTATATCATGCAGCGTTATTGCTTAGTACCCCTATATCATGCAGCGTTATTGCTTAGTACCCCTAAATCATGTAGAGTTATTGATTAGTACCCCTATATCATGTAGAGTTATTGCTTAGTACCCCTATATCATGTAGAGTTATTGATTAGTACCCCTATATCATGTAGAGTTATTGCTTAGTACCCCTATATCATGTAGAGTTATTGCTTAGTACCCCTATATCATGCAGCGTTATTGCTTAGTACCCCTATATCATGTAGAGTTATTGCTTAGTACCCCTATATCATGCAGCATTATTGCTTAGTACCCCTATATCATGTAGAGTTATTGCTTAGTACCCCTATATCATGCAGCGTTATTGCTTAGTACCCCTATATCATGTAGAGCTATTGATTAGTACCCCTATATCATGTAGAGTTATTGATTAGTACCCCTATATTATGCAGCGTTATTGCTTAGTACCCCTATATCATGTGGAGTTATTGATTAGTACCCCTATATCATGTAGAGTTATTGCTTAGTACCCCTATATCATGTAGAGCTATTGATTAGTACCCCTATATCATGTAGAGTTATTGATTAGTACCCCTATATCATGCAGCGTTATTGCTTAGTACCCCTATATCATGTAGAGTTATTGATTAGTACCCCTATTTCATGCAGCGTTATTGCTTAGTACCCCAATATCATGTAGAGTTATTGCTTAGTACCCCTATATCATGCAGCGTTATTGCTTAGTACCCCTATATCATGTAGAGTTATTGCTTAGTACCCCTATATCATGTAGAGTTATTGCATAATACCCCTATATCATGCAGCGTTATTGCTTAGTACCCCTATATCATGTAGAGTTATTGCTTAGTACCCCTATATCATGTAGAGTTATTGCTTAGTACCCCTATATCATGTAGAGTTATTGCTTAGTACCCCTATATCATGCAGCGTTATTGCTTAGTACCCCTATATAATGTAGAGTTATTGCTTAGTACCCCTATATCATGCAGCGTTATTGCTTAGTACCCCTATATCATGTAGAGTTATTGCTTAGTACCCCTATATCATGTAGAGTTATTGCTTAGTACCCCTATATCGTGCAGCGTTATTGCTTAGTACCCCTATATCATGTAGAGTTATTGCTTAGTACCCCTATATTATGTAGAGTTATTGCTTAGTACCCCTATATCATGTAGAGTTATTGCTTAGTACCCCTAAATCATGTAGAGTTATTGCTTAGTACCCCTAAATCATGTAGAGTTATTGCTTAGTACCCCTATATCATGTAGAATTATCTTCCCCATATTGTGTCATAGCCTGAGTTATTTAGCGCTGTCCTGCTTGTTTTATTTTCTACAACTATTCTCCTGTCTCTCCGGCTCTTCCCAGGACCTGACATATTCTCTAAAAGCTGATCTAAGCTACTCCGTCTCTGCTATCTCCTGGGCTTCCCTGCCTGGCTCCCCTCTCTCTGGGATCTCTCATCTGGCCTCTCTATCTCTCTCTCTCTTCCCCTTTTTCTCATCTCCTGCCCTGCTTGACAGCTCCATCTGATCCACAGGACTTGCTGCTATTTCACAGCCTCGACTAGGACTTTCAGCTTAAATCTCTATGGTTCATCCTCTTAGGCCTCAACTCCTCTTCCCCCTTCTTCCCACTGGTTCTCAGTGTGTGGCAGTGTGTATGGTTGTGCCCCAAATGCCACCCTGTTTCCTATATACTGCACTACTTTTGACCAGGGCACATAGGGATCTGGTCAAAAGTAGTGCACTGTGTAGGGAATAGGGTGCCATTTGGGACACATGCCATGTAGTTTCACTCCCGAGTGAAGCTCAGGTAAGGTTCCTAGGGTTAGTCTGGTTACCCTGCTTTTCTCACAGCAGTCGTTTCACTCACTGCTGTTTGAGGCGGATGAGGCGGGTGATTCGGTCCTTGATATGCAGGAAATGGTGTGTCCCCATGTAAAAGCGATGGCTTTTGTCTCAATCTCAACGTCACGTCTGGACTCATGGAGTGTCGTATCTATTCAGGAAGGGATAGCGGTTCGGTCAAAGGCAGGAAGATGGGAATCAATGGACACATTTTTAGGGGGAAAAACACAACACAATCAACATTCTTGTAATAACATTTTTTAAGATCAGTAGGTAGATAAATATATAATCTGTTGCGTGTTCTAATGAATTAAAAACAAATTGTAGATTACTAATCTCAATATAAATTCCTCCTTTCCCCCCTTTTCTTACCAAGCCAGTGTATGACTACTGTGCTTTTTAAGGCGGGAGGAAATTGAATGAAGTGTCCAACAGACTGGCTTCAGTCAAGGGATGTTGGCTTGGCTGATTTAGTGTGTGACTCAGTCTGTATAAATGTGAGAAAGCATCACAGACAGTGGTCACAGTCTCTCCCTAAGTGGGAGTAAGCATTAGGACAATAGCGTGTCTTTGTTTGGGGCTAGACAGCGGGAGGATCGCATTACCCTGGTCTGGGGCTATCCAGACTCCTCCTCCCACCACTCCTCCACCCGGTCAGCTAGACTGCCCCACAAGCCCCCCACTCCTCCTCATTTAAACCCAGGGTCTGGGTGGCCCCCACCTAATGCCACCGGCCCCCACCTAAAGCCTCCTTTAACTCTTCCCTCTCCCTTCTTTAACTCCAATGTCCTCCGTGTCAGCGGGCCACATCTGTCATTTTGAATCCCCACCATCTTTTCCCGCTCTCGCGCTGGAGGTCAGGGGTTAATAGGGACCAAAACAACGGCGCAGGGAGCAGACACAACAAACAACGGCCTGTGGGATTTATGTGCGCTGTGTGTTGCTGTCTTTTTTCCTCTGTTCCTCCTTCCCTCGCTCTCTCTTTCCTCCACGCTCCTCACTAACCAGGCAGGCTGACCGCGGGGCCTGTCAATACCCCCGTCGCCTGGACAGTCATTTATGCCTATTTGGTTAATTGCCATTTTATTGCTTGCTATTTACATGAGAAGAGGCTTGTTAGACAACTAATAAAGAGACGGAGAAGAGAGAGGCAGCCAAAGGTAATTACCGCATACGGCTAACAATGTGGGACTGTAAACCTAAAAAGCATGTTGTGCTTGTACTCGTTTCACGATGCACACAGGGGATAATAGCTTTTTTTTCTCTCTGTTTTTTTTGGTGTTGACAGACTGATAGTGAAGTTAAGAAGCTGTTCTATTAACAGTTAGGCAGGTGTTTGGTGAGAGGGGGAGGAGTAGAGTGGAATGGGAAGAGGCATCGGGGATGTCAGGACATTTGGCTATGTTCGCGTGTCTGTGTGTGTGTGTGTGTCTGCGTGTGTGTGTGTGTGCGCGTGCCTGTGTGTGTGTGTCTTTGCGTGTGTGTGTGTGTGTGTGTGCGCGTGTCTGTGTGTGTGTGTGTGTCTGCGTGTGTGTGTGTGTCTCTGTGTGTGTGTGTGTGCGCGCGTGTCTGTGTGTGTGTGTGTGTCTGCGTGCGCGTGCGTCTGTTGCGTGGCATCCATGTGTGCACACATCTACAGTATGTGTACATGCGCTTGTGTACGGTCAGGTGTAGGTCAATAATAAGATAATAGCTGGGTGGGAGAACATAGACCACTAAACTACAAGTGGGGTCTTGTCAGCTGGACGACTACACAGCTATGGGGACAGAGAATTCCTTCATTTTACATTTCTAGTGGTTTATGTATTTACTGTGGCCATCAGTTAACTGGCACACCTCTCCTTCTCACAGACATTCAGTACGGCCATGGGAGTGACAGAAAGTAACAGGGATAAATAAAGGACAAGGATCTACTGTAGGGGAGTGTGTGTGAAAGCAATAAAGAGAGAGGGGCCACTGGCCAGTATTTGGCTGATTAAAGAATGATAGACTGGGGAAAGAGAAGTGGACAGAGTCAGAACAGTAGGAGAGAGAGGAGATGGAGCGGAATACGATGCACTGGCTTATCCTTCAAATCCCTCCGTGTGCCCATACGGAGAGCAGAGGCGGCGGAGAGTCAACTCTTGGCCTTCTGTTTGCTCAGCAACCCTCGACTGGCGTGGAGGAGATGTACGGCAAGAGAAAAGGGACAAATGTGTCTGGGTGTTGCGGGGGGGGTTGTGTTTTTTTTGCCTGCTCGACTGTTCTACGCGCCTACTCTACATTCACGCAGAAATAGGTAACTCCCCCCTATTCCCACACACGCGCAAACACACAGACACAGACACGCGCACACACACACACACACCCATACCAATCCTCTGGTACCCCCTAGAGAGAAGTGATCAGAGGTCTCCCTCCTCCTCCTCCTCCCCCTCCCTAATTCAGCTCTGCAATCATGTTTTGTAGGAGTCAGCAGCAAAACGGATGGTCAAAAAAAGATAGGTAGAATAAAAAAAGAAGAGAGAAAAAAAGAGAGAGAGTATCGATTAGCCTTCAGAGCTCCACGTGGGCCACTCTCATCGATTAGGAGCAGGAGAGAGCAAGCTCCGGCAACCTTCTCCCTCCTTCCCTCCCTCCCTCTCTGCTCTCTCTCTCCAGGGCCCTTTATCCATGAAGAGAGTGATATAATGGCCCTTTGAGATGGACTGAAGGAGGGAGGGAGGGAGGGGTAGAGAGGGATGAAGACGAGAGGAAGGGGGGGGGGTCTCTCTCTCTCGCTGTAGCGTCTGGATGCTGGATGGGGGTGTCAGGGAAGAGGATGAGAGGGAGGAGGGGGAGAAAGACACCAAGAAGAAGGAGAGAAAGTCTCAATGACAAAAGGTCGGGGCAGCTGGGCTTAGGGCGATGGGGACCAAAGGGAGTAGTGGGGGATAATCTGCTAAAGCCCAGAAAGGAGGGATTCAGCATGCGCGCCACCCTCGTAGGGCCTAAGAGCAAATTTGCACATAAATAAGGAGCCAACTTTTCTTTGAACGCGAGGTCGAGGGAGAGACGCAGCTGCCTACCGGCTGCTTGGTTAGACTCAGAGACCTAGGCAAAGTTCCGCGTTTTAAGCTCTGCTAGGGACTAGGGAGATCGCTTTTTTTTTGTCTGTGTAAAAAAGTAAGCAAAGATATTTATCATTTCTTCCTTTCGAGTGGCTGTTTCCTTTGACTTCTTCCTCCCTCTGCCCCTCAGCCCTGTTGGTTGGTCTAGCCCTCAAAGACTCTGCTTTCTGTCGGTTGTCGACTTCTCTGTACTTTGGGGAGAACTGTTTGTGTGCGAGAGAGAGAAACGCTTTGTTCCTCTCTACAGTGGGGTTTGGAGACGTGCAAATGCAATAAGGCATACAATACACACAAACGTGCACACAAGGACACATATGCACGCACACACACACACACACTGCCATCGCTTTATCATATTCTGTACGTCTCAACAGAGAATTCGATTCTAAATACACATTTCCCAAACCCACCTGTGAATCAACTGCTTAAAGTTCACTGTAGAAAAGAAAATAATAATAATAATGAACCATTCAAACTTCACACTTTGTCTCCATGTGATTCCATGGTATAAAATGACCAACATGTAACCAGGTAGAGTAAATCCTCTAAAACATACCGTGGGTTCGCAAGACTATGCTGAGAGAGAATTCGAAGTAAAACCCCAAAACACTTCCCCACCGCTGTCTCGGCAATACAATATTCCCAGGGTGTTCCGATGACTCTTCTCATTAATCGTAGAGATAAAGCTGCATTTGGGAATGTCACGAGAGGAGAGGTGGAGAGGAAGAGACACTGGAGTGAAATGAGATGGGAGCAGGTGGGTATTGATCAAGCCTTGGAAGTTATGAACCTACTGTCATTTCCCTTTCAGGAGCAGCTCAATAGGTATTGACTTGGAGATGAAAAGCATGTGCAAGTACGCGGGAGCCTTAAGGACGAGAACAGAAGGACGACAAGGAGAATTCATTGGCTTTATGAGCAGGAACATCTAGGCCTATAGGCACTCAAAGGGACATGCAAGCCAGCACATCAGGACAAAGACAGACTCGCACAACAAATTCACATACACGCATCATCATACTCCAATCCGTACACACATTTACATGCGATCAGACTCACACAGACAGACACACACACTCACACGCCAAATGCACATGTGCACACACCACACGCACACCAAGAGATATTAGCCTATGTGCCCTGGTGTGGCGTGAGGCGTGATGGGATCGTGGTAAGAACATGTTGTCAGGGAGAGATGGAACGAGAGAGCGAGAGAAAGCCGGGGGGAGATAAAGAGAGGGAGATGTGCAGTTGGTGTGTGTGTTTGCAGGGTCCTCCACGGGAGAGAGGATTTGAGAGGGTGGCGTGTGTCCGTCTATCCCCTGGCCCACGGGAGGTGCCAGACTCGCCGTGAGCAGCCGGTGGACATTGACGGGCTTGCGTCGCCCACTGAGTGACGGACCGGATCACAGACACCCTGCGAGGCAGGGATGAAGGGAAGAAGGGAAAGCTTTGGGCCTCCCTAATCCCGGCTCATCCGTGTTCCATGTTCCGCGGCTCCCGACCGTGCTTAGCCGGAATTTCACGCCGGTATCGTCCTCCCTGAAACCACTACTCCGCTAAATGGATAACGCCGGGAAGCAATAGGATGAGCCACCGTTAGCTCATGGGCATCCCCTTCTCTATTTCACTCGCTCTTTCCTTTTCCTCTCTTTCTCTCTGTTCTCTGTTCTCTGTTCTCTTCTTTAAAAGTAGGTTTTTGCTCCTCTACCTTGTCCTATTTCTGTTATTCTTTTTTTATCCTCCTCTTCCTCTCTTCCTCTTCTTCCTCACTCCTCCACATCCCTCTTTTCCATGCTAGTGGCCCCATTCACAGAAGGGTGCCCATCTGATTGCCCATCCCTCCGTCACACTCCTCCCATTCTCCCGTCTCGTCTTAGAGAGAACCAAGCGGAACGATGTAATTCACAAAGACGAGGAGCAGACGAAGGAGGATGAGAAATGAAATAAAGAAAAAGAGAGAGGGAATGAGAGGGAAAGAAAAGGGAGAGGGGGGGGGTTGGCGGCAGTTAGTAGCCTAGTCTCCCCCTAGCGATGTACAGAGAGAGAGAGAGAGAGAGAGAGAGAGAGAGAGAGAGAGAGAGAGAGAGAGACCACCATTTGAATCATAGCCACCGATGCCATCTTTCTCCTGAAGACGCAGGCGGGCAAAGCTAGGCAGAACACCGCTGGCACTCTGCAACTCTCAAATCCAGACCAGAACTAAGTCCCTCCCAGATGAATGGCAGCGAACGACAACAACAACAACAGCTAAGCATGTTAGCTAAGCATCTCTCCATGCGCATGTGTGTTGGCTGGCTCAATGAATAGCAATGAAAGCCAAGTGGCCCTCTGCAGATCCAACACAATTACGCTAGAGCAGGCCTGTTGTACAGTGCATAAATAACGGCCTCTTGGAATCCCTTACAATCTCAGCTGATGGAAAGTCAATCTGAAAGGCACCATTTGGGTATTGGAGAAAAACAAAGACCACTGGCTGGTATTTCACAAACACCAAGACATTAGTGGGAGTTAAATACACAATTTGGGGATTGGGGATTTTAAGTGACCCAGAATTCGACATGTCTTTAGGCAAATTACTGTCTGTAATGTGACACAACCTCTAGGTCTACTCTATGATATATTGTAAATTAGAAACCGGGTGGTTCGAGTCCTGAATGCTGATTGACAGAGACCATTATAACATTTTTTAAAGAGTGCAGAAATGAAATAACAAAATATAGACCTATCCCATCTTTGCTAAATACCTATCCCATCTTAATGCTAAATACCTATCCCATCTTAATGCTAAATAACTATCCCATCTTAATGCTAAATACCTATCCCATCTTAATGCTAAATACCTATCCCATCTTAATGCTAAATACCTGTTAGCAGTCCACATTGTTCAAAGCAATTGCATGGCTTCAATATGGAAACATACTACATGACCAAATGTATGTGGATACCTGCTCGTCGAAAATCTCATTCCAAAATCATGGGCATTAATATGGAGTTGGTCCACTCTTTGCTGCTATAACAGCCTCCACTCTTCTGGGAAGGCTTTCCACTAGATGTTGGACCATTGCTGCTGGGACTTGCATTTGTGAGGTCTGGCGCTGATGTTGGGTGATTAGGCCAGTCTCCGTTCCAATTCAACCTAAGGTATACTTTGGGGTTGAAGTCAAAGCTCTGTGCAGGCCAAGTTCTTCCAAACAGATCTCACCACACAATTTATGTATGCTTTGTACACAGGGCATTGCCATGCTGAAAAATGTTGCCACAAAGTTGTTGCCACAAAGTTGGAAGCACAGAATCATCTAGAATGTCATTGTATGCTGTAGAGTTAAGATTTCCCTTCACTGGAATTAAGGGGCCTATCCCGAACCATGAAAAACTGCCCCAGACCATTATTCCTCCTCCACCAAACCTTACAGCTGCTAATATGCATTCCCCGAGGTAGCGTTCTCCTGGCATCCGCCAAACCCAGATTCGTCCATCGGACTGCCAGATGGTGAAGCATTATTCATCACTCCAGAGAACGGCTTTCCACTGCTCCAGAGTCCAATGGCGGTGAGCTTTGCACCACTCCAGCCGACACTTTGAATGGCGCATGGTGATCTTAGGCTTGTGTGCGGTTGCTGGGCCTTGGAATCCAATTTCTTGAAGCTCCCGACGAACAGTTCTGTGCTGACATTACTTCCAGATGGATTTTAGAACTAGGCAGAGAGTGCTGCAACTGAGGACAGACCATTTTTACAGGTTACATGCTTCAGCAATTGGCGGTCCCATTCTGTGATCTTGTGTGGCTTACCACTTCGCGGCTGAGCCATTATTGCTCCTAAACATTTTCGCTTCATAATAACTGCACTTACAGTTGACCGAGGCAGGTCTAGCAGGGCAGAAATTTGACAAACTGACTTGTTGGAAAGATGTCATCCTATGATGGTGCCACGTTGAAAGTCACTGAGAGCCATTCTACTACCAATATTTACCTATGGAGATTGCATGGCTGTGTGCTTGATTTTATACACCTGTCAGCAACGGGTGTGGCTGAAATAGCCGAAACCACTCATTTGAAGGGGTGTCCACATACTTTTGTATATATAGTGTATAAAGGCCTACATAGCATTCTCATGGATATAGGTGCTATGCGTACTGTAAATTGCTTATTGGCTGAGCATGAACATACCAAACATGCCAAACATACACATCAGACTGCATTCACACTTCTCCAGATGTAGCATTTCCAGAAGTAGCATTTGCATGCGTGCCACGGATGTTCTCCCCATAAAACCAGGACGGTGAATCATTCCAATAAGTTTGTTTTTTAAATAAAATGAAACGAAAAACAAGCAGTTGTTACAGTCAAACCATTTGTTAATATGATGCTTCATCGGTATTCACAGAGGTTCCCAGCTCTCGTGATGAGGGGCATGGTCAAATGTAGCCTACATCATGGAGGGGGTTTACGCAACTCCAAACCGGGAGCTGCATGGCAAAAATGATGTAGGCCTGCCTACAATACATATATACAATGAGAATGTCAGCACACTCTTTTGCTCTTCCCAAACTTGCTATTGAAATAAAGGCTTATTTAAGACTTATTTTCAAGCGATCTCATGTATCGACAGTCTTGATAACTTCACGATTGCATAAAAAAAAGCCTTATTTGAGAGGAGGGGAGGCTATGCCACAAGAGGAAAGTCAAATCAAATCAAATTGTATTGGTCACATACACATGGTTGGCAGATGTTAATGCGAGTGTAGCGAAATGCTTGTGCTTCTAGTTCCGACCGTGCAGTAATAAGTAATCCAACAATTTCACAACAATTACCTTATGCAAACAAGTGTAAAGGAATTAATAAGAATATGTACATGTAAATATATGGATGAGCGATGGCCGAATGGCATAGGCAAGATGCAGTAGATGGTATAGAGCACAGTATATACATATGAGATGAGTAATGTAGGGTATGTAAACATTATATAAAGTGGCATTGTTTAAAGTGACTAGTGATACCCTTATTACATCCAATTTTTAATTATTAAAGTGGCTAGAGATTGAGTCAGTATGTTGGCAGCAGCCACTCAATGTTCAGTCTCTCGGTCCCAACTTTGATGCACCTGTACTGACCTTGCTTTCTGGATGATAATGGGTTGAACAGGCAGTGACTCGGGTGGTTGTTGTACTTGGTGATCTTTTTGGCCTTCCTGTGACATCGGATGGTGTAGGTGTGTTGGAGGGCAGGTAGTTTTCCCCCGGTGATGCGTTGTACAGGCCTCACTACCCTCTGGAGAGCCTTACGGTTGTGGGCAGAGCAGTTGCAGTACCAGGCGGTGATACAGCCCGACAGGATGCTCTCGATTGTGCATCTGTAAAGGTTTGTGAGTGTTTTTGGTGACAAGCCAAATTTCTTCAGCCTCCTGAGGTTGAAGAGGCACTGTTGCGCCTTCTTCACCACACTGTCTGTGTTCGGTTGGACCATTTCAGTTTGTCCACGATGTGTACGCCGAAGAACTTAAAACTTTCCACCTTCTCCACTAGGGGGTTGCTCCCTCTGCTGTTTCCTGAAGTCCACAATCATCTCCTTTGATTCGTTGACGTTGAGTGTGAGGTCATTTTCCTGAGGGCCCTAAATTTGAGTAGGTCTAGGGTGTCAGGTAGGGTGGGGGTGATATGATCCTTGACTAGTCTTTCAAAGCACTTCAGTATTTCTTCTGTTTCTAAATACAAAGTATACAGTACAGGTACCAAAAGCACATTTATCTTGTTCCATGCGCATATGGGCAAGGTGCATCACAGCTGGATAAGCTGCGTTTCCGCTGTCAAAATTCAAGCAATAACCAACCATGTTACTGCTAAAACTAGCTTTCGGTTGGTCTTAAATACAACTAGCTTTCACAGTCTCACTTCAGAATTAGACGATTATCCATGTTTCTCAAAATGTCAAATTTCTAAGTTGTTGCAAACATCAAATTTAGAAGTGTTTAAGGTTAACTCAGAATTTTGAAGGTTAGGGTTAAGTTTAGGCATTCATTCAGAAATCTTAAGGTTAGGCATTAACTCTGAATGGTTGAGGTAAGGGTTAAGGTTTGGGATAGGCTTAAAAACAAAAGTCTCAAAAACAACTAACGCTGGATTCAACGTTGCAACTGCTCATTGTTGCCTCCTAGTGGCCAGTACCCACGTCATCACCCGACGTCCTTGTATCACAGGTGACCTGGCTGCTTAAATATCACTCCCAGCTATGCCTGAAATTAGCACTTTGGATCACATTAAGGGCACCCCTAAAATATGTCCACCCCTCCTATATGAGTGCAAGAGTGCTGATTTAAAGACAGGTCAATTACCAATCCTCGTGTAACAGTACGAAAATAGCCGAGCGCTAAATTTAACAGGTCTGAACGGCCAACGAATGCGTGTTCTCCAGTTGAATTCTCTGATATTGAGCTGAATGCATGGTTTCTTCTATTAAGGCAAGTCGTCCAGGTCCTGAGGCAGCAAAACATCCCCAAACCATCACACTACCACCACCATGCTTGACCGTTGGTATGAGGTTCTTACTGTGGAATGCAGTGTTTGGTTTTCGCCAGACATAATGGGACCCAGGTCATCCAAAAAGGTATATGTTTGACTTATCTGTCCATAAAACATTCTGCATGATCATCCAGGTGCTTCCAGGTTCTTTTTGGTCAACTTGAATCAACAATCAGTCATTGCAGCTAATCGTGGCACAACAAGTTATTGAGTGTAAGGGGGAAACTACTTTTCACAGAGGGGAATTGGGTGATGCATAACTGTGTTAATTAAATGAATAAAATAAGTATAACTCATTTTTTTGTTATTTGTAAACTATCTAATATTAGGGTTGGGTTGAATATCTGATAACATTGAGTATCAAAAATATGCAAACATAGAGAAAATCAGAAAGGGGGCAAGTACTTTTCACAGCAGATTCGCTAATAAATTCAGCAAAAAAAGAAACGCCCCTTTTTCAAGGACCCTGTCTTTCAAAGATAATTCTGAAAAATCCAGATCTTCATTGTAAAGGGTTTAAACACTGTTTCCCATGCTTGTTCAATGAACCACAAACAATTAATGAACATGCACCTGTGGAACTGTTGTTAAGACACAAACAGCTTACAGAGGGTAGGCAATTAAGGTCATAGTTATAAAAACTTAGGACACTAAAGAGACCTTTCTACTGACTCTGAAAAACAACAAAAGAAAGATGCTTAGAGTCCCTGCTCATCTGTGTGAACGTGTCTTATTTTATACCTTTATTTAACTAGGCAAGTCAGTTAAGAACAAATTCTTATTTTCAATGATGGCCTAGGAACAGTGGGTTAACTGCCTGTTCAGGGGCAGAATGACAGATTTGTACCTTGTCAGCTCAGGGGTTTGAACTTCCAACCTGAAGACTGCAGATGTGGCCAATAAATTGCCAATAAATTGCAATGTCCGTACTGTGAGACACCTAAGACAGCACTACAGGGAGACTTGACGGACAGCTGATCATCCTCGCAGTGGTAGACCACGTGTAACAACACCCAACACCTGCACAGGATCTGTACATCCGAACATCCCACCTGTGGGACAGGTGCAGGATGGCAACAACAACTGCCCCTAGTTACACCAGGAATGCAAAATCCCTCCATCAGTGCTCAGACTGTTCGCAATAGACTGAGAGAGGCTGGACTGAGGCCTTGTAGGCCTGTTGTAAGGCAGGTCCTCACCAGACATCACCAGCAACAACGTCGCCTTTGGGCACAAACCCACCGTCGCTGGACCAGACAGGACTGGGAAAAAGAGCTCTTCACTGACGAGTCGCGGTTTTGTCTCGCCAGGGGTGATGGTCGGATTTGCATTTATCATCGAAGGAATGAGCGTTACACCAAGGTCTGTACTCTGGAGCGGGATTGATTTGGAGGTGGAGTGTTCTGTCATAGTCTGGGGCAGTGTGTCACAGCATCATCGGACTGAGCTTGTTGTCATTGCAGGCAATCTCAACACTGTGCGTTACAAGGAAGACATCCTCCTCCCTCATGTGGTACCCTTCCTGCAGGCCCATCCTGACATACTTCTCATTCTGTGCGTGATTTCCTGCAAGACAGGAATGTCAGTGTTCTGCCATGGCCAGAGAAGAGCCCAGATCTCAATCCCATTAAACATGTCTGTGATCTGTTGGATCAGAGGGTGAGGGCAACTTGCAGGTGCCTTGGTGGTAGAGTGGGGTAACATCTCACAGTAAGAACTGGCAAATCTGGTGCAGTCCATGAGGAGGAGATGCACTGCAGCGCTTAATGCAGCTGGTGGCCACACCAGATACTGACTGTTACTTTTGACCCCCCCCCCCACACCTTTGTTTGGGGACACATTATTCCATTTCTGTTAGTCACATTTCTATGGAACTTGTTCAATTTATGTCTCAGTTGTTGAATCTTGTTGTGTTCATACAAATATTTACACATGTTAAGTTTGCTGAAAATCAACACAGTTGACAGTGAGAAGACGTTTATTTTTTTGCTGAGTTTACTAGTCCTAATCTGATTCAGAGGGTTCGGGTTAAATGTGGAAGACACGTTTTAGTTGATGGCATCAGTTGTACAACTGACTAGGTATCCCCCTTTCCTGTTCCCATTATTGACTTCAGCTCTGTGGGTAGGTAGCCTGGTTAAACCCAGACTAAGCAGTGCACTCACCATTGTTCAACGTAGCCAAATCAGGTTGGATACCAAGCTAAGTAGTAGCAGCAAATAGCTCTAATGGGGTGCATGACTGAGAGCTGAGAGAGAGCAGGCCTTCCATATGCATCTCCCCACTGCATCACAAATCTACAACAGAATGAACATGGGTCCACAGAGAGGCTGTGTAACGCTCGGATGTTTGGTCACGTAGCAGAAAATGGGATTCGGTGAAAGTGTGTGTGAGTCTGGAGGGGGTGGAATTAGTGTGTGTGTGCAGTATTTACGTCCAACGTCCGCAGTTACACTGCATGACGATACTATGGGAAGGGGAAGGCCGCGTCTCCGATTACTCTCTCTCTCTCTCTCTCTCTCTCTCTCTCTCTCTCTCTCTCTCTCTCTCCCTGGGAAGCTAACTAGGGAGCCGTTTAGTTTTATGTTAATTGAAGGAGCTTACACAAAACTCTATTGACAGTGAACATGCCCTTCAAGGTGATCTTTGTGGTTCAGCACTTCTGTCAAGACGGAGGCAGTCATTTCGACTCACCTTTGTATATATGCTTGACTACTCAGAACATTACCGAACACTACAGTTGGCCTAGGTGGGGGGGGTCCACTCACACCTACTGGGTGTCTGGTCCACTCACTGTGAGTCATCGAGGGGGTCATCGAGGGGGAGGGTGGCGGAGGAGAAAGGAGGAGGGCGGGGGAGAGGGTAACCAGGGGTGAGAGTAAAGATTAGGGAAATAATTCAATCAAAATCAAACGTGTGGTTTTTCGTATTATGCACACGGAGGGGAGAGACACACAGAGAGAGACAGAGAAAGAGGTGGGGCAGGAAAGGTGAGACGTTTCTGTCTCGAACGTCTTAAAGGGAACTCTACCCTCTCTTTGACCTCTGCCAGAGTTGTAAACAGTCCTCACAACTTTCTTAGTGCAAAATGGGGGGGGGGGGGCTTAGATTATAATCATGGAGACCCATTCCTTACGTTTGAAATAGGGTACCACTTGCATGTCATCGTTGAGTTTGGCTGTTGCATCTGAGTTTAGAACACATACTGCATGTTTGTTTGATCTCCAACCCCTAGATCAAAGAGTTCAAATATCATCTTAAGGCACGTATTCATAAAGCTTCCTAGAGTAGGGAGTTTGATATAGGATCAGGTCTACCCTGTCCGTGCAATCTTATTCATTATTATCTAAAAGGCATTACCCTGAGACGCCTTATGAATACAGGCCCAGTCTTCCATCACACCACCAAGGTCTCCTGTCACTTCTCCCACCCAATCACTGTGCGTGTTTGATTTGGGTGACACCCTAACAGACAACGGTGACATTTAGTTGAAGATGCTTGAAAAGAGTATGGCCTTTAAACCTTATTACACTCTCAAACAACCCTCTTGCAACCCCTGACTTTTCTTCTGTGTATTCGGCAATTATTGTGCGATTTAAAATGCATTGGAATCAATGGGGGCATTTAACATAATGTAAAATTAAAGACTTGACCACAGTAGCTTACACTGTTGTTGCCGCCACCCAACTACCCCCATTCATCAAATACACGTAAAACTCATTATAGCATCCATCTCTCTTAGGGGCGGCAGGTAGCTTAGTGGTTAGAGTGATGGGCCAATAACCGAAAGGTAGCCGGATCGAATCCCTGAGCTGCAGAGGTAAAGATCTGTCGTTCAGTCCCCTGAACGAGGCAGTTAACCCACTGTTCCCTGGTAGGCTGTCATTGAAAATTAGAATTTGTTTTTTAAACTGACTTGCCTCGTGAAATAAACATTCAAACAAAATAATCAACTTCTGGAAATAATGATTTTTTTGTCATTTTCATTCACTAAAGAACTCGGAGAAAGGAAGGAACCCCCGGTTAAAGGACAATAATGATGATAAAGTGGATAGAGAGGAACCGAATGAAGTCACTGGGTTAATATTAGCTTGGTGGAGAAATGTCAGGTTAGCGCTCGGCGGCACGGCTACAGCTAATCATTCAGGTTAATTGAGGTTGCTAAGCAGCTGAACCTGAAAGATATCTACTGTGTCTCCCCTGTCTCTCTTCCTCTCTCCCTCTGTCTCACTCTTTCTGCTTCCCCCTGGTAGAAACCAGGCACACACATAGGGAGTGATGGATGGTAAAAAGGAAGGAGAGAGGGAGGTACCCATCTTAATTAAGCTACTTTCAATTATCACGGCATGACCTGATTCGCTAACCGGCACTAATTGGACAGGATGCCTAATTGGTTGCTAAATGAAAAAGTGTGCGTGGGTAAACTACTAAATGACTTATTCTGACACATCTCTTATGACAAATCAGTTCTGGTCATTTCATTCAGCTTGGAAAGTGACCAGCAGCAAAACATGTTGATGGGATAACTTCTGGCTAAAGTCCATGTAATCACTGGTCCTCTCCAGAGTCTATTCACCTAGAGTCCTGTTCACCTCTGTGGCCCGACCGTGTTGTTTCATCAATGACCTGGATGCCATTGGACTGCTTCGGGAGTGTCCTGTGTGTGTGTTTGTGCGCGCGTGTGTGTGTGTGTGTGTGTGTGTGTGTGTGTGTGTGTGTGTGTGTGTGTGTGTGTGTGTGTGTGTGTGTGTGTGTGTGTGTGTGTGTGTGCGTGCAATGCCTACGTGTGTATGAGTCTGTGTGTGTGTGCGTGCAATGCCTACGTGTGTGTGTGTCTGTGTGTGTGTGACCCCAGGGGTATAAACACACTGACCAGAGGTCACATGTGATGTACTCCACGGTACTCCAACTCTCCTATATGACCTCTGGCCCCTTTAGCCTGTAAACACAAACCTGCTCATCCTGCAGTAAAGAAGACATAGCACAGTAACTCTACCTGCCAGCACTCTAAAGCTCACACTCTTTTGATTAATCATAGTCCAGGGGAATGGAGGATATTTGCCTCAGCGATTTAATAATGGTGGAGGGAGAACACAATCAATCAGAGGGGGTCTTATGTTGGGTCCCCTAAAAGTGTGTATAATTAATGACTATGAATATGTATATTTGTTTGGAGGGTTGTGTGTTTTTTTTGTGTGTGTGTGTGTGTGTCAACCTTATGGGGTTCTTCACCCCCAGTATCATTATACTAACACGAGTAGACAGAACAGCATGTCACAATCATTAAGGGATTTACAATTCCTTCATCTCTCCCTTTCCTCCCTCTCTCTCTCCCCTTTCCATGTCAGCTAAGCCAGCTCTACCAGGTAGAGAACCTCCTCTCCCCTTTCCATGTCAGCTAAGCCAGCTCTACCAGGTAGAGAACCTCCTCTCCCCTTTCCATGTCAGCTAAGCCAGCTCTACCAGGTAGAGAACCTCCTCTCCCCTTTCCATGTCAGCTAAGCCAGCTCTACCAGGTAGAGAACCTCCTCTCCCCTTTCCCCCCCATCCCTCCTTACCTCCTGTTTCTCATAATCATGTAACAAGGCCCTACTCCCATGGAAAAATAATGATGCGAGGGGCCTGTTGGCTCATTTATCAGTTTGTTTTACAACAGCAAGCCTGGTGGAAGTAATTAAACTCTGCCAGTCATTACGATGAGGACGAACCCCATCTAATAGAGATCCAATGAGGCACCAGAGGCCTGCCTGGTAATTGTACCGCCAACATGTTAAGGGGAGGGTTAGAGGAGGTTTTTCAATTAGACGATATAGGATAGACTACGATATGAATACCAATGACTGATAAGGAGGGAGGGAGGGAGGGAGGGAGGGAGGGAGGGAGGGAGGGAGGGAGGGAGGGAGGGAGGGAGGGAGGGAGGGAGGGAGGGAGGGAGGGAGGGAGGGAGGGAGGGAGGGAGGGAGGGAGGGAGGGAGAGAGGGAGGGAGGGAGGGAGGGAGCAGGGGGTGGGAGTAAGAGGGGGTATAGAGAGAGTGAAGAGAGAGAGAAAGAGAGAGGGGGATGAGAGAGTGAGAGATGGTGAGTGCCCCTCCTACCTTCTCACCCTTGCTAATGGAATGCAATTCTTTTGGTGGAGTGAAGTGGAATAATCCACAACAATCTATGGGCATTGTGCACTTTATAACAGGTGGTAAAATGAAGATAGCGATTCGGACTATCTACCCATTGGGCAAAAACTGTTTGAATCAACATTGTTTCCAATGTGATCACATTGAATCCCAAAAATAATTAAATTCGGTTCGATACATTCTTTTACACAGAAAAATGGTAAATCCACAAAATAAGAAATTCTAATTCAATATGAAAATTCAGGAGAGTCAATTAACAAAGTTAAAAACCATATGATACACCCCCCACTCCTTGCTGATAATAAGAAGTGCTTGAGTGAAAGTAGTTTAGTAATTCCCCTTTTCCAGGCAGATAATTCAAATGAACAGTTTTTTGCAGTACAATTACTGAACTAATACTTTCAAAGTTTTCAAAAAAACATTTAATTAATTGGCTAAATCCCAAATCACCCCTTTCCCCTTCCCTTGCCCCTACATTTGTGCGCGCCTCCGCCATATGCACAAGTGTCACAAACTTGAGAGAATTAAAATTACTGAAGTTGTAGGGCATGAGTCCCCAAATGGCGGCCCGCAGGCCGACTTTGGCCTGCGGGCGGTTTCATTTGCCCCTCCCCCGTAGTTTTTGGAGAAATGTACATATATATATTTTTTTGTTGTAGAATTCTCATTGTTGGACATAAAAAAGGAAAGTGATTTTAATTTGGGAAATCTGTTCCCAAGTATTTCCATACCTAATAGAGAGACATGAGATCATCTACAAACATAAGCAAGGTTTGAAATTATTGTGTTTTAGTCAAATAGCATATCTATTTGGGCTTCTTGCGATCAATTTGCAGTCTACAAATGATTTGTAATTATATTCCTGTCGAAGAAAAAGAATCGCCCCTTCGGCTGATTCGAGTTGATTATCCCTGGTGTAGGGGCTAATTAGACCCTCTGATAGCTACTTTGACCAAGCCAGCAAGGCTGTAGGCTCCAGATCAAAGTGATATCCCAACACACACCGCAATATGTTTGTAGCAATTTCATTCAAAAGAATTGAGAGGTGTGCCTAATTATATGTCAAGTGCATTTTCTTTTTATGTGATTTCAAAGCTTGACACATGTAACAAATGGAATAGCTCCCAAATGAAGTGTTTAACTGTTACAGAGGTTTATATCTTGTAAAACAAAAGGGGGAATTTGTTTTGGTTTATTGATCCCCCCACTCTCTTTAAGTCTCCCTATGAGTTCCGTCAGTGACACGTAACAACGGAGGGCCCACTGAGCGAGTCGGTAGGAGCGAGGGGGTGGTTTGCTATTCACCGATTGTTTCTCACCCAGCGGCCATTTTGCTTTTACCTTCTAACTCACATACATAAAGTGACAGGCATATTAACCATCAATAGAAGTTCAACCCGATGGCACTTGAATACTTCCATGGATATATACATGTATACCTCCCATTTATTTATTTCTTTACACAGGAATACATGGCATGACCTTTCATTCAGTTTAATTTAATTTCACATTTAATTATTTGGAGACGTTATATAATATCGCTACCTCAGTCCTATTTCTGGGATAGGCCTACCTAGACTGTATTGAGAGTGTCTGACTAGCTATTGATTCGACAAGGCAGTCTTACAGAACTCTGTGTGTGCTCTAAGTAGAGAGAGAACAAGGGAGGAGGAGGAAAAGGAGGAGAGGTTATGAGCTCAGTCGCTCAATAAACAGATAAATACCTTCCATGGCTAATCCAGCCCTGATAGGATTTCCATAATAATTTCATCATAACACAAATGTATCTTCTCTGGGGAGCACACCACCTTCCAGCAAAAGACGATACACTAATATTTATACTATAAAGAGCATGCACTCACACTACACTATAAAGAGGAAACCATTATACTTACAGTGTACTTGAGAAGACGATACACTCATACTCGTGCTGAGAGATGAACCAAAATGGTGGTTATTTTTGTTTTTTTAAAGAACTGATTGACCAAGGTCAGTTCAATTATTTGAATTCCATAGAGTTTTGTAAGTTCAATGTGCACATTGTGCAGTTTCCCTAGAGATAAATCAGATCAAGCTCGAACTGTGCGATGTAGTAGGGAGTTGTGGTTTCCAACAGGCCATTATTCTACATCACAGGAGGTTGGTGGCACCTTAATTGGGGAGGACGGGCTCATGGTAATGGCTGGAGCGGAATCAGTTGAATGGTATCAAGTACATCAAACGTGGTTTCCATCTGATTGATGCCATTCCATTCGCTGCGTTCCAGCCATTATTATGAGCCGTCCTCCCCTCAGCAGCCTCCACTGTTCTACATAGTTTAGTGCAGAAAAGTGGTAATTAAATACAATGACCACAATGCATTGCGCGCCTACTTGTGTGTTTCTTTTATGCCTGCTACGTAAAAGAGACAGAAGAATGTGCGATCAAAAGGGATAGACAGCAGTTGGTTCGCTCGGTGTCTCTACCTGAAAGTACATGCTCTAAGTGATTGATAGTGGGTATTCTGCAGTCATAAAAGTACGACTTATTTACTTTGAAACACATTAAACTAGGGATTTTATTTAGACAGCATAGGCAGCAGTTCTATAGAGATGAGATGATGACTTGGAATGAAATAATAGAGTCATCAACTAGAACAAATGAAATATACATAACTGAAATATTTTATTAAAGTAAAGTAATGTGAATAAATTAAGGTTAATAAGTGATAAGCATTCATGGGCCGTCACTACCATCATGGGACTTTTATTCATTGTTTTATTCTGTGTTGTTACAGTGTTCAACCCAGATAATGCATAGGGCATTTATTTAAAAACATTTTTTATGAAATCGAAAACCGGGATTCTTTTGTGTATTCGAACCGAAACCAAACTCAAAAAACACTAATCGCTCAGCACTAACTCATACAGTATTTTTTATTTAATGTATATTTATTTCACCTTTATTTAAGCAAGGGGTCATGCTGAAACAACATTCTCTTTCGCAGATCAGCCCTGCATTAACACATCAATAAACAACATTTACATTATACATTTATATATCCATTTACACAATACATGAAAAGCAAACCCAAAACACGAAAAAGCAAAACAGAAACATATGAAACAAACACATTCTTCAGTAAAAAGGCTCTAAAACATCTGCCTGAATTGCCCTAGAAAGGCACCAACTCCCACCAACTTTAACGATGTTTGGAGATCATTCCACATGAGAGACTGAAAAAAAATAAAAGCAGATTTACCTAACTCTGTAGAGATTGAAGGGATCTCCAGGGTTAGCCATTCCTGAGTCCGGGTCTGGTAATTCATACGTCTGTAGGTTAACAATGAGGTAAGGTGTAGAGGAAGTTTAGGCAATGGGGCTTTATAGAAAAAAATGAGTGCAATACATCTACAAGATGACAAGGAGGCCCAGCCTACTTTCTGATACAAAATGCAATGATGTGCACTGAACCTATTGCCTGTAATAAAGTGCAATGGGCTATGATAAACTGTGTGTAAAAACGTATAGTGGTAGCTGCATTCATATAGACAATATCGCTATAGTCAATAAACGGAATGAATGTCGACTGAATTATTTGTTTTCTGCTATTTAACTAAAAACAGCACCTGTTTCTATAGAAGAAGGCCATTTTTTAACTTATTAACATGCTTTTTGAAAGATAGCTCTTTGTCAGTCCAGATATTTACAACTGGGGACACGATCAATGAGGGCACCATTCAAGGTATGCATGCATAAATCATCAGATACATTTTTAAGTGATTTGGAAAATAACATATACTTGGTTTTACCTGCATAAATAGCCATTTCAATTCAGTGAAAGGCTTTCTGCAGGGTAATAAAGGCAGACTGAAGCTCTGACAGAGCCTGGTCAGCTGTGGGGCAATAGCATACACTACAGTGTGTTCTGAATACAGGTGAAAGTTAAACATTTTTACAGATAAACCACTTGTTAGGGATAGGGTCTAGTTTCTTGAATTTCCGCCTGACCGACGTGCCCAAAGTAAACTGCGTGTTATTCAGGCCCAGAAACCGGGATATGCATATAATCTGTAGCATTAGATAGAAAACACTTTGACGTTTCTAAAACTGTTAAAATAATGTCTGAGTGTAACGACCGTTGGTGGAAGAAGGTGAGGACCAAGATGCAAAGTGTTCATCATTATTGTAATAAACTGACCACTAAATACAACAAGGAACAAAAGAAACAACCGAAACAGCTCCGTCAGGTGCAAAACACACTAAACAGAAAATAACTACCCACAAACCCCATGTGGGCAAGAGCTATCTAAGTATGGTTCTCAATCAGAGACAACAACAGACAGCTGTCCCTGATAGAGAACCATACCTGGCCAAAAACAAAATACAAAAACATAGAAATAAGAACATAGAACGCCCACCCTAGTCACACCCTGGCCTAACCAAAATAGAGAATAAAAAGCCTCTCTATGGCCAGGGCGTGACACTGAGACTATAACAGAATTGATATGGCAGGCGAAACTCTGAAGAAAAAACTCATTTTAATTTTTTGAGGTCCCAGGTTTTATAATGGAAACCTATTGTTCCTATGTAATTCCGTCTCCCAGATTGCAATTCCCATGGCTTCCACTAGATGTCACCAGTCATTATTCAAGGTTTCAGGCTTGTTTTTTTTTAACAAGAAAGAATTTGGAGTTTTGGTTAAGAGAGCACCGGAACAATATCAGTCTTTCGGCGCGCACAGGAGAGGGCGAAGAAATCCCAGTGGTACACCCTTTGTTATGTCCAGAAAACCTGATTTAACATCATCAGTAAATACACACAGTGTTTTGTCCTTTAAATAATTTTCAAACCAGCTACATGCAGGCCAATTGATGAAAGGCTCTGAATAAATAATAAGTGATTCACAGTGTCGGAGGCTATAGAGACAAGTCAGTAAAAAGGGACACTCAGTGTTTCTTCTTATCCAAACAATTAAGAACATAATTTAAAATCAAAGAAGTAGCATAGATGGTGCTATGGCCTGGTCTGAAAATTGAAAATTTATTATCACGTTTCAGGGAAGACCCAGATGCAGAAAGTATCAAAGTAACAAAAGTGTATTACTAGAAAAGGGGTCAGGAATAAGGGCAGGCAGAGGTCAGTAACCCAGCTCGGTGTCTAAAAGGTACAGAACGGCAGGCAGTCTCTGGTTAGGGAAGGATACATAAGGGTAAATAACAAATGTGAAGATTCTTCACCTGTCCGTGTTTAATTTCAACAAACGTAAAATTCCATAACTTGAAAGCCTGATTGTTACAGTCATTTTAATACTCTATGAGTATACTACGCTGATATATGGAATTGTTTAAAGATGGTCATACAATGGATCATTTAGCTATTTGATTTTCAATTTTAGGACCCCTTCACTTCTATAGCCCATAGAAATGCATTGAATAACACTTAAATTAAATTTAACTTGCAGAATAGACAGTAAACAAATGCATCATAAGGAATAAGCCTTTTGAAGTGTCTATCCCATATCATAGAGATATAAGAAGGCTCAGGATTGTTTTTGGGGGGGACACATACAGTGATTTGGAAAGTATTCAGACCCCTTCACTTTTTCCACATTTGGTTACGTTATAGCCTTACTCTAAACTGAAATATCACAATTCCATAAGTATTCAGACCCTTTACTCAGTACTTGTTGAAGCACCTTTGGCAGCGATTACAGCCTCGAGTCTTCTTGGGTATGACTCTACAAGCTTGGCACACCTGTATTTGGAGTATCTCCCATTCATCTCTGCAGATCCTCTCAAGCTCTGTCAGGTTGGATGGGGAGTGTCGCTGCACTGCTATTTTCAGATATCTCTAGAGATGTTCTTTCGGGTTCAAGTCCGGGCTTTGGCTGGGCCACTCAAGGCCCGAAGTCACTCCTGCGTTGTCTTGGCTGTGTGCTTAGGGTCATTGTCCGGTTGGAAGGTGAACCTTCGCCCCAGGCTGTGGTCCTGAGCACTCTGGAGCAGGTTTTACTCAAGTATCTCGCTGCACTTTTTCTCTGTTCATCTTTCCCTCGAGCCTGACTAGTCTCCCAGTCCCTACCACAGAGGAAAATCCCCACAGCATGATTCTGCCACCACCACGTTTCACCGTAGGGATGGTTCCAGGTTTCCTCCAGATGTGACACTTGGCATTCAGGTCAGAGTTCAATCTTGGTTTCATTAGACCAGAGAATCTTGTTTCTCATGGAAAACTCCAAGTGTCATGTGCCTTTTACTGAGGAGTGGCTTCTGTCTGGCCACTCTACCATAAAGGCCTGATTGGTGGAGTGCTGCAGAGATGGTTGTCCTTCTGGAAGGTTCTCCCATCTCCACAGAGAAACTCTGGAAGCTCTGTCAGAGTGACCATCATCTTCTTCATAACCTCCCTGACCAGGGCCTTTCTCCCCCGATTGTAAAGTTCAGCTGGGCGGCCAGCTCTAGGAAGAGACTTGGTGTTTCCAAACTTCTTCCATTTAAAAATGATGGAGGCTACTGTGTTCTTCGGGAACTTCAATGCTGCATAAATGTTTTGTATCCTTACCCAGATCTGTGCCTCAACAAAATCCTGTCTCGGAGCTCTACGGACAATTTCTTTGACCTCATGGCTGATTTTTGCTCTGACATGCACTGTCAACTGTAATTAATTTGCAAAAATTTCCAAAAATTTTTTCTCGCTTTTTCATTATGAGGTATTGTGTGTATATTTATGAGGAAAACACTTTTTTAATCAATTTAAGAATAAGGCTGTAACATAACAAAATGTAGAAAAAGGGAAGGGGTCTGAATCCTTTCCGAATACACAATATTTAACCCTTTTCCATTAATTTTATCAACCATACCGGGTTACTTTCAGATGGGTCCCGCGACACTTGTGGGTGTCATAGAATCAAATCAAATCCAATTTTATTGGTCACACACACATGGTTAGCAGATTAATGTGAGTGTAGCGAAATGCTTGTGCTTCTAGTTCCGACCATGCAGTAATATCTAACAAGTAATCTAACAATTTCACAACAACTACCTTAGACACACAAGTGTAAAGCAATGAATAATAATATGTACATATAAATATATGGATGAGCGATGGCCGAACAGCATAGGCAAGATGCAATAGATGGTATAGAGTGCAGTATATACATATGAGAGGAGTAATGTAGGGTATGTAAACATTATATAAAGTGGCATTGTTTAAAGTGACTAGTGATACTTTAATAATTAAAAATTGAATGTAAAAAATGTTAGTGGCTAAAGATTGGTGTCAGTATGTTGGCAGCAGCTACTCAATGTTAGTGATGGCTGTTTAACATCCGGACGGCCTTGAGATAGAAGCTGTATTTCAGTCTCTCGGTCACAGCTTTGATGCACCTGAACTGATCTCGCCTTCTGGATAGCAGGGTGAACAGGCAGTGGCGCGGATGGTTGTTGTCCTTGATGATCTTTTTGGCCTTCCTGTGACATCGGGTGATGTAGGTGTCCTGGAGGGCAGGTAGTTTGCCCCCGGTGATGCGTTGTGCAGACCTCACTACCCTCTGGAGAGCATAACGGTTGTGGATGGAGCAGTTGCCGTACCAGGCTGTGATACAGCCAGACAGGATGCTCTCGATTGTGCATCTGTAAAGGTTTGTGAGTGTTTTTGGTGACAGGCCAAATTTCTTCTGCCGCCTGATGTTGAAGAGGCATCGTTGCACCTTCTACACCACACTGTCTGTGTGAGTGGACCATTTCAGTTTGTCTGTGATGTGTACGCCGAGGAACTTAAAACTTTCCACCTTCTCTACTACTGTCCTGTCGATGTGGATAGGGGGTTGCTCCCACTGCTGTTTCCTGAATTCCACGATCATCTCCTTTGTTTTGTTGACGTTGACTGTGAGGTTATTTTCCTGACACCACACTCCGAGGGCCCTCACCTCCTCCCTGTAGGTCGTCTCGTCGATTGTTGGTAATCAAGCCCACCACTGTAGGCTGCAAACTTGATGATTGAGTTGGAGGAGTGCATAGCCACGCAGTCATGGGTGAACAGGAAGTGCAAGAGAGGGCTGAGGACGCACCCTTGTGAGGCCCCAGTGTTGAGGATCAGCGGGGTTGAGATGTTGTTTCCTACTCTCACCACCTGGGGGCGGCCTGTCAGAAGGTCCAGGACCCAAATGCACAGGGCGGGGTCTCAAGCTTAATAACAAGTTTGGAGGGTACTATGGTATTAAATGCTTAGCTGTAGTTGATGAACAGCATTCTTACATAGGTATTCATCTTGTGCAGATGGGTTAGGGCAGCGTGCAGTGTGATTGCGATTGCATCGTCTGTGGAACTATTGGGGCGGTAAGCAAATTGGAGTGGGTCTAGGGTGTCAGGTAGGGTGGAGGTGATATGATCCTTGACTAGTCTCTGAAAGCACTTCATGATGACAGAAGTGAGTGCTACGGGGCGATTGTCGTTTAGATCAGTTACCTTCACTTTCTTGGGAACAGGAACAATGGTGCCCCTCTTGAAGCATGTGGGAACAACAGACTGGGAAAGCGATTGATTGAATATGTCCGTGAACACACCAGCCAGCTGGTCTATGCATGCTCTGAGGACGCGGCTAGGGGCCATCTGGGCCGGCAGCCTTGCAAGGGTTGACAAGTTTAACTGTTTTACTCACGTTGGCTGCGGTGAAGGAGAGCCCGGAAGTTTTGGTAGCGGGCCATGTCGGAGGCACTGTATTGTCCTCAAAGCAAGCAAAGAAGTTGTTTAGTTTGTCTGGGAGCAAGACATCGTGGTCCGCGACGGGGCTGGTTTCCTTTTCTCTTCCGTGATTGACTGTATACCCTTCCACATACCTCTCGTGTCTTAGCCATTGAATTGCGACTCTACTTTGTCTCTATACTGACACTTAGTTTGTATGATTGCCTTGCGGAGCCAATTTGTAAGTCGCTCTGGATAAGAGCGTCTGCTAAATGACTTAAATGTAATGTAAATGTAATAGCTACACTGTTTGTATTCGGTCATGATTACGGTTGCCTTGCCCTGATTAAAAGCAATGGTTCACTCTTTCAGTTTTGCGCAAATGCTGCTATCAATCCACGGTTTCTGGTTGGGGAAGGTTTTAATAGTCGCCTTGGGTACAACATCACCGATGCACTTGCTAATACACTTGCTTACCGAATCAGCGTATACATCAATGTTGTTGTTCGATGCTATCCGGAACATATCCCAGACCATGTGAACGAAGCAATCTTGAAGCGTGGAATCAGATTGGGCGAACCAGCATTGGACAGACCTGAGCACGGGTGTTTCTTGTTTTAGTTCCTGTCTGTAGGCTGGGAGCAACAAAATGGAGTCGTGGTCAGATTTGCCGAAAGGAGGGCGAGAGAGGGATTTGAATGTGTTGTGGAAGTTAGAGTAACAATGATCCAGAATTTTGCCAGCCCGGGTTGCGCATTCGATATGTTGATAAAATTTAGGGAGCCTTGTTTTCAGCTTAGCCTTGTTAAAATCCCCAGCTACAATAAATGCAGCCTCAGGATATGTGGTTTCCAGTTTACACAGAGTCCAATTAAGTTCTTTCAAGGCTGTCGAGATGTCTGCTTCGGGGGAATATACACGACTGTGATTATAATCAAAGATAAATATCTTGGTAGATAATGCGGTTGGCATTTGATTGTAAGGAATTCTAGGTGAACAAAATAACTTGAGTTGGGGGCATACACCCTCGCCCTTCTTCTTACCAGAGAGATGATTGTTTCTGTCGGCGCAATGCGTGAAGAAACCAGGTGGCTGTACCGACTCTGATAACGTATCCTGAGTGAGCCATGTTTCCGTGAAACAGAGAATGTTACAATCTCCGATGTCTCTCTGGAAGGCAACCCTTGCTCGTAAATCGCCTACCTTGTTGTCGAGAGACTGGACATTGGCGAGTAGTATACTTGGGAGCTGTGGGCAATGTGCCCGTCTACGGAGCCTGACCAGAAGACCGTTCTGTCTGCCCCTTCTTGCGCGCCGTTGTTTTGGGTCGCCTGTTGGGATCCGATCCATTGTCCTGGGTGGTGGACCAAACAGAGGATCCGCCTCAGGAAAGTCGTATTCCTGGTCATAATGTTGGTAAGTTGACGTTGCTCTTATATCCAATAGTTTCTCCCGGCTGTTTGGAATAATACTTAAGATTTCCTGGGGTAACAGTGTAAGAAATAATATATTTTAAAACAAATACTGCATAGTTTCCTAAGAACGCGAAGTGAGGCGGCCATCTCTGTCGGCGCTGGAGAGAACTCATAACCATCGAGTTCGTGAGCATCTCATCTTTCCATAGAGTGGTCATATTAGTTTGCAGCCCGAACGGTTTGGACGCAACAAATGTTTTTGTGAGAAGAATTATTTTCAGAATGTCTCATGGTCTGACAAACACAGCTGTTGCTCGGCCACCTTTAATCGCAGATGCGACATAGGCAGATATGAGGATTGAGATGCAGCCCATGCATAGTTTTTAGCCTTTGCCTGATTTCTCATCATAACAACATCTGACATATCTGTAGAGAACCAAGGATTTGTTCTATTTTTTACTCTAAGGCGTTTAAAGGGAGCGTGTTTGTCTGCCAGTGATAAAAATAGATGAGAACAATTCTAGAGCTTATTCAGGGTCAGACATGCAGCTGATGGAGGAAAGGTCAGAGTAATACATATCATGGAGAAAAGATGTTTGGGGATTTAAAAAAAAAATCTCTTCATAACTACACAAGGATCAGTGTTAATCTGTGTGGTATTTCCTCTACATGCAATAACATATTGATCACAGATCATTAGCAAAGACACCACTGGACAAGTAGTTGTGGGGGCTATTTGTCAGAATGAGGTCGATCATTGAGGAGATATGCAATCAGTTTAGTCAGGTTTAAAGTCATAACAAATATTCTTAAAATGGTCTGAGACCACTTAGATTTTTTTGCTGAAAGTTAGCCAATCTAAATTTGTGAACTAACACTCGCATTTGACCCCCCCCCCTTAATAGATCTGACTTTACTTGTTATGTTATTGAGAAAAAAATATGCTTATTATGCCTGTGGTTAGATGTGGTTGACCCACCTAGTTATCTTAAGTTGAATGCGCTAACTGTGAGTCGCTCTGGGTAAGATCATCTTCTAAATTACTAAAATTTCAACAAACAAAATGATCTTCTTAACAACTAATTCAGATGAAAGAAAAGGTTTAAATACTCAGAAATAGTAACAACAGTGTCTGCCAATGCAGAGAGATGGTGGTAAATCCCTGCAACAGATAAATATGTATTTTGGATTATGGCCACATCTCTAAACAAAAACTTACATTTTTGAGGGGATAGTTATATTTTGAGAACATGGTGTCAAAAGAGTTGAATTCACATATTGTATATAGCCCTTTTTTTCAATCTGTCACACGTGAAAATGTAGTAATCGGCTATGTCAATGTCCTTATCCGGGATCAAGACATTTAGCCAAGTCTCTTGAAAAAAACTAAATATCTGGAAGGTTAATCTTTAACATCAGATTTTGTACATTGATCTGTTACGGCAACAAGCCCCCTAATGAATTTGAAAACAGAGGGGGTATCCCTATTTGTGGTATTTTAAATAATAGCACTGGATGCGCTTACCACAGTGAGCTTCCCTATTTGGCTAACAATAACAGAGCTAACAGTGGAATTGAACTTAATGGTCACAAGAATTTTACTGACAATACCCCTGGGAACTTGATAGCAGTACAATGATAATGCTTTGAAATACTCATAATGGGAGCGAAGTTGTGCTCCCTATAACAAGGGGGTTGCCAGCTGTGGAGGAATTCCATGCAGAACTGCTTTAACTCAAAAAGTTATACGTTTGACATATCTGTCCATAGAACATACTTCCAGGAGTCTTTATGATCATCCAGGTGCTTACAGGTGCAGTTTTTTGGGGGAAACTTGAGTCAACTTTTTGGATAAGATGGGTCCCATTATGTCTGGCAAAAACCAAACACTGCATTCCACAGTAAGAACCTCATACCAACGGTCAAGCATGGTGGTGGTAGTGTGATGGTTTGGGGATGCTTTGCTCCCTCGGCACCTGGAGGACTTGCCTTAATAGAAGGAACCATGATTTCTGCTCTGTATCAGAGAATTCTACAGGAGAATGTCAGGTCACCCATCTGTTAGCTGAAGCTGAAGCACAGCTGGGTCATGCAGCAAGACAATGATCCAAAACACACAATCGAGTCTACATTAACATTTTGGAATGGCCTTGTCAAAGTTCAGACTTAATCCCAATTGAGATGTTGTGGCAGGACTTGAAATGAGCAGTTCATGCTTGAAAATCCACAAATGTCGCTGAGTTGAAGCAGTTCTGCGTGCAAGAGTTTGTCAAAATTCCTCCACAGCGATATGAGAGACTGATCAACAACTACAGGAAGCACTTGGTTGCAGTCATTGCAGCTAAAGGTGGCACAACCAGTTATTGAGTGAAAGGGAGCAATTACTTTTTCAAATGGGAATTGGGTGTTGCGTAACTTTGTTAATTAGAAAAATAAAAAAGGTATAATTTTTTGTTGTTGTTATTTGTAAACTCAGGTTCCCTTTATCTAATATTAGGTTTTGGTTGAAGATCTGATAACATTCAGTATAAAAAATATGCAAAAATGAAGAAAATCAGAAAGAGGGAAAATACTGTTTCACGTCACTGTAACTCCAGGGACTGTAACTCCAGGGACTGTAACTCCAGGGACTGTAAACTCCAGGGACTGTAAACTCCAGGGACTGTAACTCCAGGGACTGTAAACTCCAGGGACTGTAAACTCCAGGGACTGTAAACTCCAGGGACTGTAACTCCAGGGACTGTAACTCCAGGGACTGTAACTCCAGGGACTGTAAACTCCAGGGACTGTAAACTCCAGGGACTGTAAACTCCAGGGACTGTAACTCCAGGGACTGTAAACTCCAGGGACTGTAAACTCCAGGGACTGTAAACTCCAGGGACTGTAACTCCAGGGACTGTAACTCCAGGGACTGTAAACTCCAGGGACTGTAACTCCAGGGACTGTAACTCCAGGGACTGTAACTCCAGGGACTGTAACTCCAGGGACTGTAACTCCAGGGACTGTAAACTCCAGGGACTGTAAACTCCAGGGACTGTAAACTCCAGGGACTGTAACTCCAGGGACTGTAAACTCCAGGGACTGTAAACTCCAGGGACTGTAAACTCCAGGGACTGTAACTCCAGGGACTGTAACTCCAGGGACTGTAAACTCCAGGGACTGTAAACTCCAGGGACTGTAAACTCCAGGGACTGTAAACTCCAGGGACTGTAACTCCAGGGACTGTAACTCCAGGGACTGTAAACTCCAGGGACTGTAAACTCCAGGGACTGTAAACTCCAGGGACTGTAACTCCAGGGACTGTAAACTCCAGGGACTGTAAACTCCAGGGACTGTAACTCCAGGGACTGTAACTCCAGGGACTGTAAACTCCAGGGACTGTAAACTCCAGGGACTGTAACTCCAGGGACTGTAACTCCAGGGACTGTAACTCCAGGGACTGTAAACTCCAGGGACTGTAACTCCAGGGACTGTAAACTCCAGGGACTGTAAACTCCAGGGACTGTAACTCCAGGGACTGTAACTCCAGGGACTGTAACTCCAGGGACTGTAACTCCAGCCAACAAGGTGTATTAAGAACAGAAATAATGCCATTGTCCCAAACTAAAACACCTAAAACATTTTTTAAAGGTATAAATGTAAACTTATCAAAACAAGAAATGTTCTCTCACTGTCAACCCGGTTTATTTTCAGCAAACATAACGTGTAAATATTTGTATGAACATAACAAGATTCAACAACTGAGTGTCACACCCTGACCATAGTTTGCTTTGTATGTTTTGTTTGGTCAGGGTGTGATGTGAGTGGGCATTCTATGTTGGATGTCTTGTTTATCTGTTTCTGTGTTTGGGCCTGATATGGTTCTCAATCAGAGGCAGGTGTTAGTCATTGTCTCTGAATGGGAGCCATATTTAGGTAGCCTGTTTTGTGTTGGGTTTTGTGGGTGATTGTTCCTGTCTTTGTTGCACCAGATAGGGCTGTTTCGGGTTTTCCACATTTCTTATTTTGTATTATGATATTGTTCAAGTTATCATCTTTATTAAAGATGTATAAAAATAACCACGCTGCGTTTTGGTCCGCCTCTCCTTCCCAGGAAGAATTCTGTGATGCTGAGACATGTTTTGAACAAGTTCCACAGACATGTGACTAGCATAAATGGAATAATGTGTCCCTGAACAAAGGAAGGGTCAAAATCAAAAGTAACAGTCAGTATCTGGTGTGGACTGCACCAGATTTGCCAGTTCTTGATGTGAGATGTTACCTCACTCTTCCACCAAGGCACCTGCAAGTTCCAGGACATTTCTGGGGGGAATGGCCCTAGCCCTCACCCTCTGATCCAACTGTTCCCAGACGTGCTCAATGGGATTGAGATCTGGGCTTTTTGCTGGCCATGGCAGAACACTGACATTCCTGTCTTGCAGGAAATCACACACAGAACGAGCATTATGGCTGGTGGCATTGTGATACTGGAGGGTCTTGTCAGAATGGGCCTGCAGGAAGGGTACCACATGAAAGAGGAGGATGTCTTCCCTATAATGTGCAGCATTGAGATTGCCTACAATGACAACAAGCTCAGTCCGATGACGCTGTGACACACCTCCCCAGACTATGACGGACCCTCCACCTTCAAATCGATCCCGCTCCAGAGTACAGACCTCGGTGTAACGCTCATTCCTTCAATGATAAACTCGAATCCGACCATCACCCCTGGTGAGACAAAACCGCGACTCATCGGTGAAGAGCACTTTTTGACAGTCCTGTCTGGTCCAGCAACGATGGGTTTGTGCCCATAGGCGATGTTGCCGGTGATGTCTGCCTTACAACAGGACCTGCCTTACAACAGGCCTTACAACAGGCCTACAAGCCCTCCTTCCAGCCTCTCTCAGCCTATTGCAGACAGGCTGAGCACTGGTGGAGGGATTGTGCGTTCCTGGTGTAACTTGGGCAGTTATTGTTGCCATCCTGTCCCTGTCCCACAGGTGTGATGTTCGGATGTACCGATCCTGTGCAGGTGCTGTTACACGTGGTCTGTCACCACGAGGACAATCAGCTATCCATCCTGTCTCCCTGTAGCGCTGTCTTATTGCCCTGGCCACATCTGCAGTCCTCATGCCTCCTTGCAGCATGCCTAAAGCACATTCACGCAGATGAGCAGGGACCCTGGGCATCTTTCTTTTGTTGTTTTTCAAAGTCAGTAGAAAGGCCTCTCTAGTGTCCTAAGTTTTCATAACTGTGACCTTAATTGCCTACCATCTGTAAGCTGTTAGTGTCTTAACGACCGTTCCGCAGGTGCATGTTCATTAATTGTTTATGGCTCATTGAACAAGCATGGGAAACAGTGTTTAAACCCTTTACAATGAAGATCGGTGAAGTTATTTGGATTTTTTCTGAATTATCTTTGAAAGACAGGGTCCTGAAAAAGGGACATTTCTTTTTTTTGCTGAATTTATGTGTCTTAAAAATATACAACGTACAATTGTTTTAAAAAGTATATATTCTCTAGGATAGGGGGCAGCATTTGGAATTTTGGATGAAAAGCATGCCCAAATTCAACTGCCTGCTACTCATCACCAGAAGATAAGATATGCATATTATTAGTAGATTTGGATAGAAAACACTCTGAAGTTTCTAAAACTGTTTGAATCATGTCTGTGAGTATTACAGAACGAAACCCCGAGGACAAACCATTCAGATTTAGTTTTTGAGGTCACTCTCTTTTCAATGGTTTTTCATTGGGAATCCAGATTTCTAAGGGACTTGCTTGCAGTTCCTATCGCTTCCACTGGATGTCACCTGTCTTTAGAAATTGGTTGAGGTTATTCCTTTGTGTAATGAAGAAGTACGGCCATCTTGAACGAGGGTCACTTCATGTGTACTGTTTGATAGAGGCGCATGATCAGAAAGCATTTTCTTACTGTATTGAACACAGATCATCCCGTCTTCAATTTTATCAATTTTGTTATTTAGAATTTGTTATTTAAATGTGTTAATTATAATTTCCTATCGGTTAGGAATTGTTAATAATTTTGTCACGCCCTGACCATAGAGATCCTTTTATTATCTACGTTTGGTTGGTCAGGGTGTGACTTGGGTGGGAAACTCTATGTTCTTTATTTCTATGTTTTGGCCGGGTAGGGTTCTCAATCAGGGACAGCTGTCTATCGTTGTCTCTGATTGGGAATCATACTTAGGCAGCCTGTTTTGCCACCTTAGTTTTGTGGGTTGTTGTTTTTTGTTAGCTTTGTAAAGCCTACAGAAAGTGAAGTTCGTTATTCTTTTGTTGTTTTGTTTAGTGTTCTGAGAAAATAAAGAATCATGAACACGTACCACGCTGCACCTTGGTCTACTTCATACGACGAGCGTTACAAATTTAGGCTCAAGGCTACAGTGAATTTCTGAATGCTACTTACTTGTGTAACAAATGAACACAATAAATGCAAATGCAATGTGACTAAATTGCATGATTAAAGTAGCAAGCTGATTTTGTCAAATTCAGGATTGTATTCATTTGGCACAAACCAGAAGAAAACATTGAAACAGAGGGACAACTTGAACTTGTCCAATATGGAACTCTTGTTTGGATTTTCCGTTGGAAAACGATTTGTAACAGTGTGCCCTAATTAATGCAACCCAGTTGTTGGCATTGATATCTCTCACTAAAATGAGTCAGAGTGTTAGCTATTCTGAAGGGTATACCTTTAGTCATTATTGGGACTCACCAATCCCTTACCAGTTAGTCCAGTTACCCTAACTACTTCCCAACACCACCTCCTATTGCCACTTACACTCCTAATGGTGCAATTACCCTTCATCACCACTAATAGTGATCTGAGAGAATCGGGTGAGTGGGGTAGTCATCCCCATGACCCATGACAACCCTCAACCCCCACCCGAGTGTCTGGACTCCCACCCCTACTTCCTCAAAGCCCAAGCTCCCTTTGTATCGATTAGGGTGACCCCAATCACCCCACCCCCCAACCCTCCAGTCCCCTACCCATTGCGTACACCATCCATTCCTCTCTCCCCTTATCCTCCCTCCTCCTCACCCTCCTCCTAGATGATCAAATAGGTTGGGGCCTCGAAGAAGAGAAGCGGTGACACCAATTAACTGGGCCGGTTATAGGCTACCAATGATGGCGATGGCAGTAGCGGTAGCATTAGCGGTGGAGATGGTGGCAGCTTGTGTGTAACAGTATCGGGGAAGGCGGTAAGCATCCATTAGTGGTTATATGGGCCACACAACACACACGTGTGTGTTTGCACACACCCTCACTCCCACACATAGGGCCAACACATACATATACGCACAATACACACCAACATGATACACACACACACACCAGGGCAAATGAGGGGGCTTGTTTTTCCTCCTCGTCCCAAAGCGCTCTCATTAGCCGTCCAGGCCCTGACAGGTAAACATTCACTAATGGGAACGACCTATCAATAAACGCCTGCATGGTGTTGTTAACAGGAAGTGGATAGCACTGGGGACAGAGGAGGGGCACAGACAGGGAGGGGGGAGTTGGTCTCTCAGATATAAATAGGCCTAAACAGGGAGGTCTGTCACATTAGTGTGGATTGTTGTACAGGTTAACAGGAAGCTAGCAAAAAGGACAAGAGAGGGAGATGGATGATGAGGAAAGGGAGAGGAGGAAGGGACAGAGGAGGTGGTCCCTGAGATATACTGTAAATAGACCTAAACAGGGAGTTGTGTCATTAGTGTAGCTTGTTGTACACTGTGCAGCTGGTAGAGCTGGTTGGTGTTTGTGATGCTGTTGCCTTAATAATAGCAGATGGGAGAAAAGTTGCAATGTAGTTTACAAAAAAGTTCAATCAAGAAGCCTAGTCTGAATGCTTGTTTATCTTCATCCAATAAGCAGAACATGATTCACTTGGTTTCCTATTCTACGGGCATAGTGGGAATGAATACAAACGTATCATCAGCATAGCGTCTTATTTCTTCTCTTTCCGATAGCCATGTGTGGAAAGTCATTCACCAATTTACCTTCTAGCCTATAGGTATGGCACAATTATGAACATTCCTCATGCTTGCTGTTTAACTTATGGGTCCACTCTTGCAATTATCACCTTCCTCTCTTTCAACCAATGGGCGTAAATCTTGGGATGTATTTAAATGTCAACTTAGCCTTGTTCTCTCACTTTCTGTTTATCAGCTAAACTTTTAGGCAACCATCCACCTCCTCCGCACCTGAATACCATCCCCACAGTATGATGCTGCCAACACCATGTAGAATTTGAGGATTTGCTACGGACTGTAGGGATGGTGAAAGGTTTCCTCCAGATGTGACGCTTGGCATTCAGGCCAAAGGGTTCAATCTTGGTTTCATCAGACCAGAGAATCTTGTTTCTCATGTTCTGAGAGTCCTCTAGGTGCCTTTTGGCAAACTCCAAGTGGGCTCTCATGCGCATTTTACTGAGGAGTGGCTTCCGTCTGGCCACTCTACCATAGAGGCCTGATTGATGGAGTCCTGCAGAGATGGTTGTCCTTCTGGAAGGTTCTCCCATTTCCACAGAGAAACTCTAGAGCTCTGTCAGAGTGAGCATCAGGTTCTTGGTGACCTTCCTGACCAAGGCCCTTCTCCCCCGATTGATCAGTTTGGCCGGGCGGCCAGCTCAAGGAAGAGTCTTGTTGGTTCCAACCTTCTTCCATTTAATGATGGAGGCCACTGTGTTCTTGGGGACCTTCAAAGCTGCAGATATTTGTGCCTTGACACAATCTTGTCTCAGAGCGCTACGGAGAATCCCTTTGGCCTCATGGCTTGGCTTTTGCTCTGACAGGCACTGTCAACTGTGGGACCTTATATAGACAGGTATGTACCTTTCCAAATTATGTCCAATCAATTGAATTTACCACAGGTGGACTCCAATCAGAAACATCTCAAGGATGATCAATGGAAACAGGATGCACCTGAGCTCAATTTCGAGTCTCATAGCAAAGGATATTTGTATATATTTTTTTATACATTTGCAAAATATTATCAAAACCTGTTTTTTGCTTTGTCATTATGGGTTATTGTGTGTAGGTTGATGTTTAAAGCCTTAAAAAATATTTGATACATAGTTTAAGGCTGTAATGTAACAAAATGTGAAAAGGGGGAAGGGGTCTGAATGCTTTCCGAATGCACTGTATATATGCAGTATGCTACAACCTTAACTACACCTCTAAAAGTCAACTTTCAAATGACTAGTTTCTGTATGGTGGTGAGGGGGCTGGACTTGACCTGAGGCATTTATGCACAAGTGTTTTCAGAGGTGGGTGTCTGTAATATATGTGTGTGTGTGTCCATATGCATGTGTCTGTGACTGTGTGTATATTTGTAAGTGTACTTTCCTATCAAAGTCTGGGTGAGGGAGGAGCGGAGTGTGATTTGAGAGGGAGAAGAGAGAGAAGGCAGTGGAGGCTGAGTGGGCTTTGGAGAGATGAGAGATGTTATTTATGTCGTGAGCAGGTTCACTCTGAGTTCACCTTACCATGAGGCGTCCCCGGGCGGTGACAACCATACTGCCGCCGTTTGTGTGCTGTGTGTGTGTGTGTGTGTGCCTGTTTGTGTGTGTGAACTGAGGGCCATCCCGTATGTAGTAACGTCTAGGCAAGGAACGGCATGTGGGATATATGTTGTGTGTGGGGCACTATGGCGTGGGGGAGGGAATTGGGGGGCCTGTCAGGGGCCCATTACTTGGGCCGCCAAGCACTAAATCATTAGTGCTACTGCTGTGGATAAAGCCACTGATACAGGGATTACAGCCACACTAACACTTTGCCTGCAGTTATCCATAGCTAGAAAGATAAAGAGAGGGAGTGTGTGTGTGTGTGTGTGTGTGTGTGTGTGTGTGTGTGTGTGTGTGTGTGTGTGTGTGTGTGTGTGTGTGTGTGTGTGTGTGTGTGTGTGTGTGTGTGTGTGTGTGTGTGTGTGTGTGTGTGCGTGTGTGTGTGTGCACGTGCTTATGTGTTCCTATGAATGTAGCTGTGCTTGTTGCTGTATGTTTATTTTAGATTTTGTGTGTGTATATGTACACTACCGTTCAAAAGTTTGGGGTCACTTAGAAACTTCCTTGTTTTTGAAAAGAAGCACATTTTTTGTCCATTAAAATAAAATAAAATAGATCAGAAATGCAGTGTAGACATTGTTAATGTTGTAAATGACTATTGTAGCTGGAAACGGCAGATTTTTTTATGGAATATCTACATAGGTGTATAGAGGCCCAATATCAGCAACCATCACTGCTGTGTTCCAATGGCACGTTGTGTTAGTGAATCCAAGTTTATCATTTTAAAAGGCTAATTGATCATTAGAAAACCCTTTTACAACTATGTTAGCACATCTGAAACCTGTTGTTCTGATTAAAGAAGCAATAACATTGGCCTTCTTTAGACAAGTTGAGTATCTGGAGCATCAGCATTTGTGGGTTCGATTACAGGCTCAAAATGGCAAGAAAGAAAGAACTTTCTTCTTAAATTTATCTACGTATTCTTCTTCTGAGAAATGAAGGCTATTCTATGCGAGAAATTGCCAAGAAACTGAAGATCTCGTACAACGCTGTGTACTACTCCCTTCACAGAACAGCGCAAACTGTCTCTATGCAAAATAGAAAGAGGAGTAGGAGGCCCCAGTGCACAAACAAGCAAGAGGACAGGTACATTAGAGTGTCTAGTTTGAGAAACAGACACATCACAAGTCCTCAACTGGCAACCTCATTAAATAGTACCCGCAAAACACCAGTCTCAACTACAGCAGTGAAGAGGTGACTCCAGGATGCTGGCCTTCTAGGCATGGCCTGGGCTTTTCTTTCAAAAACAAGGACATTTCTAAGTGACCCCAAACTTTTGAACGGTAGTGTATGTTTACACCATAAGAAGAGAGATAAAGAGAAAGAGGGAGAAAGAGAGGAGAGAGAGAGAGATGTTGAGATATCTTTAAACTGCCATCATCAAATGTGTCCTATCCCTGTCCAGCGTATGTGTAGCCTGAGGGTAGTGTGGTTTTAATCCCTTTTCCCCACTCCAGTAAAAAGCCTCACCTTACTCATGTCTTTTTGAGCTCACATTTACCACACATACCCACTGGCCTGACATGAAGTGTCTTATGAAACACATATGTTCAGCATCTCTTGTAGGTAAAATCACCGCAAGTATTCCTGAAAAAGCAAAGAATATTTCAATATGCGAGTATCGGTAAGGAAAACACTGATCCAGAGTACTGGTATTCTTCCTGAGACAAGTTAATCCATATAGAAACAGGATGTAAAGAATGCACATCGTTAATCACACATCTATCCACACATCATCAAAAATCAAAAGACAAAATTACACAGATTTTATTTTATTTTTATTTCACCTTTATTTAACCAGGTAGGCTAGTTGAGAACAAGTTCTCATTTACAAATGCGACAACTTTAATCTGGCCAAGAATAAAGCAAAGCAGTCCGACACATACAACAACACAGATTTACACAAGGAATAAACAAACATACAGTCAATAATACAGTAGAAAAAGTCTATATACAGTGTGTGCAAATGAGGTAAGACAAGGGAGGTAAGGCAATAAATAGGCCATGGTGGCGAAGTAATTACTATATACCAATTAAACCATTCGCACATTGTCACAGTCAGACCCAGACACAGCTAACTCCATAGTTGTCCGTCCAGAGTCCGGACTGGAGGACATAGAGGGTATGTAAATGGAGTGTTTGTACCGAGGATTGAGGTTGCAGGGGTAGGCTTTTAGGGGGCGCCTGCGCTCCTCCACATCTCTAATTACACAGGCTGACCTCCCACAGGTCGCCGGAGTAAAGGCCCCAACAAAGATCAATATTCATTCTTTAAGATCTGTCATCTGCTTTTGACACTATCGACCATGCACTGTCTGGTTTATTCATTTATTTACCCCCACCACTCCACCCCACCCCTTCAGACACACACACACACACACACACACACACACACACACACACACACACACACACACACACACACACACACACACACACGCACACACGCACACACACACACACGCACGCACGCACGCACACACGCACGCACGCACGCACGCACGCACGCACGCACACACACACACACACACACACACACACACACACACACACACACACACACACACACACACACACACACACACAGGTGCACTTGCATGCAAACACTGCACAGAGGGACACACATATATGTGCATTCAAGCATACACACACACAAAACCACACTCAAGTTCATCTGTACACGAGATGGTTAACCTGGCATTATCCATCATGGGGTGGGTTGAGAGCAGCGCAGGCCCCTCTAAGAGACCCAATGCCATTAACTATATGCTAACGGTGAACTCCCCTCTCCAACGGTACAGCATTGACTTTGGTCCTGGGCCCGTGTATCCTCTTTGGCAGCGTTATTGCAGATAAGTACCACGTTACTAATGAACACAGAGAGGGCTTGTTCAAGGTCAACCCCTTCATTTCGGGTCGTCCATCGGGACCAAGCCACTCTGCATGGATAATCGCATCATAATAACAATGCCCAGCCATTTAAGGCCTGCTGTTATGCTAGCTAGCTACAACTCTTGTGCTTTTGCTAGATTTGCTTGATAGCCTAATCTACTTTACTTCAGACCGCCCGCATATTGCCATTTTCACCTTCACCTGAATTATGTTGATTTTCTTTTCAAAAGCCAAGAGGCTTTTAAAGATCTCAGCGATACTCCATTTGGTCCTCTTTAGTGCATGGGGCTGTTGATCTTATGTATGCTGATGATACCAAAACATGGTTTAACGCAATCAGAGATGCAAAGCATACTGGATGGGATGGGGCGGCGTGTCGCAGAGTGCCCGAGGCCTTGCCAAGGTCACGTTCATATGCATGATTAAGGAAGATGAATACCGGGATGACCTCAAGGGAAGAAGTAAGTAAGGTGTGTATGTGTGTGGGTGGTGGGGTGAGCTGACTGAGATCACATTCTCATTTACAGCAACAACCTGGGGAATAGTTCCAGGGGAGAGGAGGGGGGATGAATTAGCCAATTGAAATCTCAGGATGATTAGGTGGCCGTGATGATATGAGTGCCAGATTGGGAGTTTAACCGCCCAGGACCGACCCTGCTTAGTTTCATCCATAAGCCAGCAGCCAGCAGTATAGTGGGTGTGGATTTTAGCCTTCATACAGTATCTTTAGGCTATATCCATAAATAAAAAATGTCCACCCCAGTCCAGTCTGACAAGCATCTGTCCACTCCCTCCATTCTCTCTCCCACCTTATAGAGTACCTGTCTCCCTGTCTACCAGGTTGTGTCCCAAATAGCACCCTATTTCCTGGAAAGTGCAATACTTCTGACCAGAGACCTATTGGGCCCTTAGTCAAATTCATTGTGCTAAGTAGGGAATAGGGTGCCGTTTGGGATGCAGCCCAGTGTCACTAGGTCTCCTGTGGTGGTTGTTGTTGTTGTGATCCTTAAGTCCGGCTCCGGCACTGCAGACTGGAGACAGTGTGCCAGCTGGGTGTTGGAGTCAGCCAGGCCCTTGTTTACCCCAGTGACAGAGCCACACTATGAATACTAATACAGCCTAGCCTGCCAAGAGAGAGAGATGGGGGAGGAAGAAGAGAAGGGGAGAGGGTGAGGTCTCCAGGTGGAGGGAGACGTGGTGGGGAGAGAGTCCCCCTCAAGACATCCCAATCCCCATCGTTGCCCCCTCGCCTCTTCCTTCCCTTATATTTCAAGCTAAGGAGGCACAGGGATCATTTTGCGCAAGAAAAGGCCTCGCTCTCTCCTTCTCTGTACCTCCTGAATTAGGAATGGTAATTTTGACTGGATCTTAAAAGGGCAAAAAATAGAAAAAATATATAAAATATTTTTAAAGCAAAACAGCAGCCACTATGCCTGCACTTCCCAGCTTTCCCCATGCCCCCTGTTCTCCTACCAGAGGGAGGGAAGGATGGAGGAAAAGTCCACCGTGGAGAGCCAGGTGTCAATCACCTTCTCAGGCGGGCTACAGAGACCTACTGCCAGGCCAGCTTCCCCCCTCCCCATCCTCTTCCCCCTCCAACACTGATATCTAGGGGAATTTTAAATACACAGAGGACAGAGAACGAGCAAGAGAGGGAGAAAGAAAGAAAATATAGATAGATAGAAAGAAAGAAAGTGTGTTAAAGAGAGCGGGAGAGAGAAAGAGAGAGAGAGAACATAGATAGAAAGATGGTGGAGGTAAGAGAGAGAGAGAGAGAGAGAGAGAGAGAGAGAGAGAGAGAGAGAGAGAGCAGAAAGTGAGGACGCAGAAGGTGCAAAGGTCTGAAAAAATGAGTTCAATGTAGATTCACAGAAAGTCATTACCCCGTACAAATTACCTGGGCAATGAGATGTAAATAAATAAATAAATCAGTTTGGATCAACAACAGAGGGGAGAGGGGAGATGCAGAGGGGTGGAAGGAGGGAGAAGGGGAGGAGTGGGGCTGTGCCTTGAGAGAGGGAGAGGGATAAAAATCAATGGACAAACAAGCCACAGAGGCAATAGAAGCGATAGAAAAGGAAGCAGAAAATAAAAAAATAAGCATTTAAAGAAATTCTGTTTTAGTGGGAGGAGGTGTGAAGGGGGTCGACGGGGATCACAAAAGCGCCCGGGGGAGCTTGCTTGAGGCGGACGGACCACAATGCCCTGCAGTTCGACGTCAGGCTTGAGTGACCACATCAGGTCCGGAGGCTAGCGCTGGTAAAAGCCTGGCGGGTTTAATCCTGAGGATTACATCCAGCGTTGCTCCCTCTCTCTCATTCTCTCTATACCCCTCCCCTCTCTCTCTATCCTTTTCTCTATTCCCCTCTCCCCTCGCTCTCTCCTTCTCTCTATACCCCTCCCCTCTCTCTCTATCCTTCTCTCTATACCCCTCCCCTCTCTCTCTATCCTTCTCTCTATACCCCTCTCCTCTCTCTCTCCTCTCTATACCCCTCTCCTCTCTCTCTCTCTCTCCTTCTCTCTATACCCCTCTCATCTCTCTCTCTCCTTCTCTCTATACCCCTCTCCTATCTATCTCTCTCCTTCTCTCTATACCCCTATCCTCTCTCTCTCCTCCTCTCTATACCCCTCTCCTCTCTCTCTCTCTCTCCTTCTCTCTATACCCCTATCCCCTCTCTCTCTCCTTCTCTCTAAACCCCTCTCCTCTCTATCTATCCTTCTCTCTATACCCCTCCCCGCTCTCTCTATCCTTCTCTCTATACCCCTCTCCTCTCTCTCTCCTTCTCTCTATACCCCTCCCCTCTCTCTCTCTCCTTCTCTCTATACCCCTCTCATCTCTCTCTCTCCTTCTCTCTATACCCCTCTCCTCTCTATCTCTCTCCTTCTCTCTATACCCCTATCCTCTCTCTCTCTCCTTCTCTCTATACCCCTCTCTCTCTCTCTCTCTCTCTCTCTCTCTCTCTCCTTCTCTCTATACCCCTATCCTCTCTCTCTCTCCTTCTCTCTATACCCCTCTCCTCTCTCTCTCTCTCTCCTTCTCTCTAAACCCCTCTCCTCTCTATCTATCCTTCTCTCTATACCCCTCTCCTCTCTCTCTTCTTCTCTCTATACCCCTCCCCTCTCTCTCTATCCTCTCTATACCCCTCTCCTCACTCTCTCTCTCCTTCTCTCTATACCCCTCCCCTCTCTCTCTATCCTTCTCTCTATACCCCTCCCCTCTCTCTCATTCTCTCTATACCCCTCCCCTCTCTCTCTATCCTTCTCTCTATTCCCCTCTCCTCTCTCTCTCCTTCTCTCTATACTCCTCTCCTCTCTCTCTCTCTCCTTCTATCTATACCCCCTCTCCCCTCTCTATCTCTCCTCTCTCTTTCTCTTTCTCTCTATTTCCCCTCTTCTCTCTCTCTCTCTCTCTCTCTCTCTCTCTCTATACCCCTCTCCTCTCTCTCTCTTTCCTTCTTTATAAACCCCTCTCTTCCCTCTCTCTCCTTCTCTCCATACCCCTCTCCTCCCTCTCTCTCCTTCTCTTTCCCAATGTCTGTTATACCACCGTGCTGTGTGGTCAATCTCTGAAGAGCTCGACCAAGGTATTACTAATAGTCTGGTTTAATGTTTCAAGTGGTAAACCGGAGCACTGGCTCGTGTGCTCTGCACTAAGGTAAACAGGTCAATACTATTGATCCCACTCTCCCTCTCTCCCTCTCTCCCTCTTCTCCCACTCTCCCTTCTGCCCGGGCCTTGAACATGTAATGCATTAAAAGCTCCTGTTCTGCATTGCACCGAAATAAAGGGGAGGCACTAGGACACACACACACACACACACGCTTGAGTTCATGTACCTTTTGGTATTCACACAAGCAGTATATTCCACACTCTCTCTTTTTCAAAAGAGTGTGGGAGATAAACAAACACCACAACATTCTACACACTGTCTTTTGTCGACCATGTTTTGTAAAAATGTGTCTCTAGCTCAGTGAACGCCTATAGGCAGGAGCACGCAAACAAGAAAGGGAATAAGTCCCTTGAATCCAGATCTCATTGTCCTTCTAATGTCAATAACACTCAGCCCCGCTGTGGAAGCAGCGCGGTCAGCAACATTACAGGCTTGATTAGCTATTCTTCTTTCTTCTACTATTTGGTCTATTTCAACAAGCCTGCGGGGTCTCCTGTACTTTAATTAAAGCATTTGAGGGACTCCCTCCCGGTTAGAAACCCCCTCTGTACAGGGTTCCTCACTAGGGGGACCTTGAAACTGCCCATTTCCAGCTTCCAATCAGTTCCCCCAAAATCATTTTGGAACAGAAGACAGAAGAGGTGAGAGAATAGGGATAGAACAAGGCAAGAAGGTCAAATGGAAACATTCCATAATAAATGTGTGAATGCGTAAAATAACAAGAGGAGTTAAAACCTTGCATGTAACCTGGGTCATATTGTACAATACCCCTCCTTCCTCTCATGAACTGCAAGCCCCCATTTCATGTGTGATGCCAAATCTTTGAGGGGCACTTCCTTGTTTACAGCAGTGTCAGGCGACATGTGCTACTGCGCTCACTGAAGCATATACGATAGGAAAACCGGCAGCGTTGTAACGCAGCCGCTCTACAGGTTGTGACACTTGGATTGCGTCACCCTTATTACCACGTTAATACACACGCGACAGGGGAAGTTATGGGTTGTCAAGAACGACGGTTGTCAAGAACGACGACACCTTTTCTGTTTAGACAAGAACTGACAGTCATGCGTAGAGGGAATGGGTCTCCTACTATGGTGTTTAATGTGATAATTATGGCATTTATAGGAATCTTGAGGGAAATATGTAATGCATGATTTTATAGTATGTGAACTTTAGAAAATGTAGTACGCTTTAAATGCCAGGATGTCATGCTCATTTCGGCTTTTCATCAAGTAGAATTTGTTGCATACTGTTGAGGAAGAGGATCGTATTTTCTCACTCACGTGTGTTTGACAACACATGCTCATCAGAATGGTAGGGAACAAGAGCGATTGCGCATTCGATGAAGCCTTCTCAGAACGAGCAGCATGATATCTGTTGCTCACTGCAGACCTTTTTCCTTAACAGTACGTTCAAAATAGTATGTAGTATGATTAGTACACAGTATGCCGTTTTAGTAAGCAGTCAAGCCAAATTTCGGACATAGCCCATGTTTTTATATACTTATTGCAACTATGCAGTGCCCCCTCTGTCAGTCTGTCTCTCTCTCTCTCTCGCACGCACACATCCGCACGGACACGTGCACACACGCACACAAACTCTCTTCCAACGGTTCAGCGCTCAAAGGCTCTCTGCTTGTTATACTGCAGCTCTGGCTCAAAGTGACTGGCGCAAAGCACTTTGTCATCCAACCATATGCTGTTTCTGCACACATGCACATATGCACAGGGACACAAATTGCTAATTTCTCTCGCCAGTGATCAGCTCTCCCCTTGTACACTGAGGCATCTGAGCGTTCACAAAATCCACAGCAATCCTATATCTGTCAAAGCAAGGGCAGGGGCCGTTACTAGACGAGGAGAGTGGGGGACAGCAAGGAGTGTATGTACACACATAGAACAAATACTTCACAAAGACACAGGCAGACAGACACACACACACACACAAAGACTCACCAGAACATACAAACAAGCACTGATACAAACATACACAATATAAACAAATTATATACAAGTCATACTTTTACATATAAATACATATTTCCCCAAGTACACACCTGAGACACACACACACATACTGTACACACACACACACACACACAATTTACCCATCCATCCACCCACACACAGACACTCTCTTCCGCACTATCCCTAAGCCTGGCTGAGTAGCCTTGGCTGTGTGAGTGTGACAGATCAGGCCTTCCTGCCAGATCTGGGCATGCCAGCCATGCAGCCCTCCCCATCCCCAACGCCAGCCACACCCTCAAAAACCCCAGCCCCAGTCTCCCACTATACCATCTTCCCTACCCTAGCCTGGCAGACTTAAACAAGCACCGCACTTATCAGCCAGGAAAATAATTGGATGCTGCCGCTTGCAATATGCTGCCCCTTCCCTCCGTCCATCCGGGTCGCTTCAGCGGTGTCAGCTCCCATTAGGCCTAACGCTCCCAGGACATGAGAGAGAAAGAGAATGAGAGAGAGAAAGCAAGAATGGAGAGTGACTCTCTCTCCCTCTGTCTGTCTGCCTCTCCGGTCCACTGGATCTGTGCTAAGGTGAGAGAGTGAAAGAGTAGGGGAGCTTGGATCTCGCCTTGGGGAGACAGGGGAAGGAAGGGGAGTTGGAGGTGTGTGGGTGCTTGCCGGAGCATCAGCACATTGTCGCTGTCATGTCACAGACGTCTGAGCGTCTCGTGTGGCCGAGCCGGCGAGAGAGAGAGCGAGAGAGAGGAGCGAGGAGTTGATGTTGTTGATGTTGCTGCTGTTGTAGTAGTTCTAGGAGAGGGAGGTGGAGGGATGGAGAGATGGGGGGGGGTGGCACTGAAGAGCCATGACAGGGACAATGGTTCAGCTGTCAGTCTGGGGAAGAGAGGAGAAAGGGGAGAGGGAGATTGGCCTGGGCTGACAGGTCAGGTGGGTGATGGGTAGCAGAGTGCGAGCTGGAGGTTTCGGTTTCTGGGCGGTTCTACAGAGAGGGGGACACCTGGGTATTACCTTCTGAGACGTCACAATCACTGGGGCATGATCCACACTGCCTAGAAGCATGACATGCAGAAAACACATGCAACCCATTGCTGTTCAGTATACAGTAGCCTAATAACCCTTTTATCAATTCACTAGGGACCTAGCTAGGTATAATACAATATGAACTGGTCCGCATACTGCAGCTAGCTCTATTTAACTATGTTACCCAGGGGTAATCGACTGTGGACCATCTATCTCCACAACAAGTCTTCATGTGTTTTGTACTATTTACACATGGTAGTAAACAATATACCAGGTTACCTATAGACCACATAAATGTTCAATATGTCACACCACCAACCCCCTGGCCAGTTGACTCCTGCATTGGGGAGGGCCAGCACTCAACCATAGATATGGGTCTAGTCATGACACATACACTCCAGTCCCCAATGCCACACCACGGTCACGCTCCACTCTCTTTTGCCCTTGAGCCAAACTCTTTATCTACGTGAGCTCTACCTCCCTGCTAAGAAGGCCGGCCTTGCCCAACCAACAACCAACTGCCTCCCACAATGCTAGAAGTTGACATTGAGAGGCCCCCAAAACACAAGTCTCCCCGGTATTGGGGTATCCATCCGCCTGCCCACACACAAATAAATAATGCAATGTGCCGCTAATGCAGTGGTGCCTGACGCAGTGGTTGACGTTGCCTGAAGCAACCTTTGGGGTGGAAAATAATTACGATGCAAAAATAAGTAAAAATGTCCCCCATACATATTGTGATGGTTTAAAATGGGGTAGTACATGGCAACTGCCCTCCACGTTCCACTGTTTCTCTCTCTCTCTTTTCTCTGTCCACCTCTCTCTCTCCATGGCCAGGTTACATGGTTATTCCTCTGAGGGAGAGAGAGGGAGAGGGAGAGAGAGAGAAAGGGACAGCAGAGCCTGTTAGTGACACTAGCTTTAGTGACTCTAGCTTGTTATTTGTGGACACAGTCTCACAGACACACAGATGTTATGATGTTATTGTACATAATGAATACAGGGATGTGGAGGAAACAAGGCATTCAACAGTGTTCTGGTTTATTTTATTCATTTTGACCTTTATTTATTCCATTTTCTCACAGAGACGTGGTTGGCTTTAAATGTGTGGTAGACGCATCCAACTGGGCACGGACGTCAATTCAACGCCTGTTCCACGTTGGGTTCACGTGGAAACAACGTTGATTCAACCAGTGTGTGCCCAGTGGGATGTGTCTGGAAGCAGTGGATACCTGTAATATTGTTCTGTTTCTCTACTCTGGTTCATGTGTTTTTATTAAATTGCATTATTATGTCTTATGCCTGTGTGTTGTTAAATTCATGAGAATTCTTACTCCATGTGCCGGTTTCCCAGACACCGGTTAAGCCCAGTCCTGGACAACAACAAAAAAAACGCTTTCGATGGAAAATCTCAATTGAGGACTGCTTTTTAGTCCAGAACTACTTATTAATCTGTGTCTGAGAAACTCGGCTCGAAATTTTCTCCGTTGGACATTATTTTGAGACTTTTGCCTTTTGAAGAAAATGGTAGAGGTACATACGGTATTAGGCGTCATGTTCCAATGCTAAGTCCTAATATACATTCTAACAATTACGACAGGGACGCAAGATCAGAAACAGCTTACTGTAGAGTACAGCAGACAGATCAAGTGTTGACTAATCCAGTGGAGAGAGAGAGAGAGAAAGACATGCTCATCATGATGACAGGCTGGTCGATGGAGTCCTGTTTAGACAGAGCTCAGTGTGTTTACAGAGACACATTAAAACTACAGCCCTATGACTGGCTCGAACATGTGCCCTGGTTACAGACACTGAGCTGCCATCATCCGTTATTTGTCCAATGTTTTTAGAGCTCAAATGTGTCCGCCTGTCCAGAGCAAGCCCCATGGCATCTATTTTGTATGGAAAATGGAAAATAATCTAATTTCCAGATATCTTTTCCATTCATTTGGGGATGTCGCTGGATTTATTCAACAAATGGCAAATGATGTGGACTCATCTGGAAAATAGACTACTTTTTGTTCACTTTGCAACTTTCTCCTGACTCGAGTGAGGAGTACATGGGGACACTCTGTGTCCTTCATGGCATTATCTCAAGGGCAAAGTATAGCGTCAAAACGGAGTACCACGATCCGTCCAAAGGTCCCCAAGACCATCAGCATCCCGTCCCCACTCAGTGCCCCTCCCCAAGCGCATTGTGGGAACTGGGGAGCCATGGACACTGCTGAGGCTTCCTGTGATTGTGGCCTGCCTTTCTCCCCGCCAGGGTCTCCACCCCTCTAGGGGGCCTGTCAATCACACTGTCTTCCCTTTGAAGCTCCACTGACTCTCCAGGGTGTCACAGTCTACTCTGCACCCCCCCCCCCTCCCCCAAAATCTCTCCATCCCCTCCAGTGACCTCTCGCCTAAATCTATTGGTCCACTGTCCCAGAAGTTATCCCGCCAGCTCGCCGTTATCTTCAGTCTCTAGCTATGCACAAAAAAATGAACCAAGAGGGAAAAAGAAGGGAGCTTAGATTCACTTTTGCAAACCAAATATGGTTTAAAATGGTAAGGCGTCATGAGAGAGTAAGCGCATAAGCTCAGGGACAGACACGCTAGGTGGATTCCTAGGGCTCGCTAAATTCAACTGGGAGTGACACTGACACCCATGACTCCTTTGTCTCCCCATTCCCCAACAGAGTCACGATAAAGATTCCAGCATGTGAAATGATTAATAAAGGCTGATTAGGGTTATCATTTTTTACGCAGAACAGCTGCCGTTAAGAAATCGCAACAATACTCAATTAGAGTAGTGTTACATAAATCTGTATTCCAAAAAAAGAGGAATTTGCAGTGCTTACTGAAGATGACACTAGATTGTGCTAAATGCTGGTGGTGAAGGCCAGCATAGCATAGCAAGCATAGCATAGCAAGCATAGCATAGCAGGCATAGCATAGCATAGCAAACATAGCATAGCATAGCATAGCAAACATAGCATAGCAAGCAAAGCATAGCAAAACATAGCATAGCAAGCATAGCAGGTTTGCATGATAGCTCACTGTACCAGACATATAAAACATTCAACTTGTTGATGGGTTGTTTAAGACATGATGAAATGTGTCTGGATTTGTTGTGAATCAAACAGCTGTGTTCACACCTGAATCAGTAGTTAGTGTAGCGAGTAGGTTTTCATTGTCACTCATTGATGCCACCATATTTAAAGAGCCCATTTGTCGTCATCTGGCTGTGCCACTTAGTGTGTGTATGGTGCATGCGTGAGTCTGGTTGCATGCCCATGTGCGTGTGTGTGTGCGTGCGTGCTCATGCGTATGTGCTCATGTGCATCCTCGTGTGTGTCTATGTGTGTGATTGTGTGAGTCCACTGTAAGATTCTCTGTCACACCTCTGATATAATTAATTGAGAAAGTGAGCCAGATAGCCCAAGTCTGGGATTGCTGAATACAAAGTTCTAGGCTTAAATGTAAGTCAGCAAGGACAAAGTCAAGATAATGGAGGGTGCCTAAAGTTGTGTGTTGCAATAAAATAGCATAAACTGACATTTCTTCCATGTCAGCAACTGTATTGACACAGTGAAATGCCAACGTTGTTCTCAATTATCACAGCACTAACACCTCACCACTGACCAATTAACCACTGCTAGCTCGTCGCTAATTAGACCATCTTCAATTAACACCACTAGCACTAGCCTACTATTCTGCTGATGCAACCTTTTTCCATCAATCTGAAGCCTCTTCTTCCTGCTGCTACTGTATCCTGATCACTAGCATTGGCAACTGTCTCTTTACTATGATGTCATCTGTGTCTAACAGCACCTCAGCACTGACCAACTAACCACTGCTAGTCGCTAATTGCTATTTCTGTTAACGCAACTAGCACAAGGCTACAAGACAACTGATAGTGCCTTTCTTTTCTATTAATCTGTGTGTGGGAAGCGTCTTCCTCATGTTGCTACTTCTATTGTGTCCACTCTATTGTTGTAACGATCCTCTCTATACGAGCCATGTTACCATTTCCACCAAGTTACCCTACTGACGCTGTTGCGTACGGTGTTTGCCTCTCAAGCCAGTGACCCAGGTTCGCCTTCCTGCCCCGCCGTTCCCTACACTATGCTATAGCTACTTATGTGATGTTATGACAGCGTATAAGTGTTATAACTGTGTCATAAATGTATCATAAGCATTATAAATGCGCTCACAAGTCTCTGTGTGTTTCCTAAAGAGTGCTTCCTAGGTGTCTTCCTCACACTACATGTACTAAATCTCGATCACGATCACTGCCAACTACTAATGTCTCCCTCCTATGATGTCATCAGCGTCCATTATTAATGTCGACACTGAAATTGGCCCCGAGGCCATTAGAGAACGCGACCACCATTCATCATGTGACCATCCCTGGCAGTGAGTCATGTGGAACACGCGAGGCGCCATACACTTGAACCTGGTGTCTACTGAAACCCCCGCCCATCTCTCTCCGTCACCCCCCGTATAGGGCAAGTGCAATGGGGCTGAGGTGTCGCCCCTCATTGCCGGCGCGCCCCTCACCAGACCAGGTAGTGGCAGCGTGCTGGCGGCCTCCGTAATCATCTGGTGCAGAGGAGATGGTTCACTTTGACCTCTGTCACACTGGCACACAGTGTGTTGCTATGTTGCAACCTGAAGGCTCAGCAGTGATTCTCAAATGCTAATTAGGATGCCATTTGGGTTCTAAATGAGTGGGATATAAAAAGCAGACCAAAGAATATGTATAGCATCAGCCAAATATATGTCTGATTCATTACACAATATATATAACATTATGCATATACAGTAGTTTCCATAAACACACACACACACGTAGGTGCACGCAGGGACATGCACACAAGCAGACACGTACACACACACACATTTCTCTCTCAGGCACACACACACACACACACTCTTTCTCTCAAACACACATGCACACACTCACAGCAGGGTACTGTTTTACAAATGATGAGGGATACTCCTCTCTATTACTGCTATTCTCTGTCCCAGTTTTTGGGCTTCAGCTCAGATGTGTCTCTCTTCTCCTGGCTGCTCCTCTCTGGTCCACTAACCCAGTTACAGATCCAGCCAATATCTCCTTCTATGTCTTGTACTTTAGACAGGCACACACAAACACATTGGTTTTTTTTAGATAGGAACTTCTGTTAATTAACACACGGTGGATTTATGCATCGTCGATGTATTTCAATGCGTTATTGATTATTCAATAGTTCTGCCTCTTTGTTTAGCTAAACGTAGGTTTGAACTGGTTGGAGTACAGGACAAATGACGTGACTGATCCTGGGATCAAATGAGCTGAACTGCCAAGTCCTCCCTGTTCTTCAACTATTGGGTTGAGGTCACTCATGAATATACACTAGCCAAATCACACTGAGGATTCACATGGCTTGACTTGGCATTTCATCTTTCAGCTGTCTGGGGGGAAACCATTCTTCCTAAAACATTGCATCCCATTTGGTCGGTAGTTGGGGGAGACGCATGATTGAGCACAGACATAGAGCACAGAATGGACACAGAGTGAGCGTGTGGGGATGAGAGAGAGAGAGAGAAGCGTGTATCTGTGTGTTACAGTTTTTTTAATGAGGCACTCACTCCTGCACACACAAACACAGACACACGCACGCACACACACACACACACACACACACACACACACACACACACACACACACACACACACACACGCACGCACGCACGCACACACACACACACACACACACACACACACGCACGCACACAGGCGCCTAGCCAAAATAGAGTTAACCCTTGCTTTGCCAGCGGTGGCACCCTCATGCAGGTGACATGCATTAGAGAAAGCAGGGAGAGCAGTGTAGCTATAATGATGACCAAACAGAGCCGGTCCAGGCTAGCTGTGTGGAGCTGCCAACTGGACATGGGTGGGGCTTTTAGGGAAAGCAAACACACAGACTGTCTGGTACATGTAAGAGAGTAGGGAAGGTGGGGGCTATGCCCCCTGGCTGCAGCACATATTTACATAGTGTTCCAACACAGATTTATGCTCCTCTACCCTGTGTTTAAGCCTGGCTGGTGGATCTCTTTTGGAGCTGGAGGTGGGGCGAAATGGGGAATTAAACCTAGGTATTTTATAGGTTATTTCAGTCTGCTTCCTATTGGCTAACTCCCCAATGTTTTACTCATTTTTATTTGACCTTATCTCATCAAGCAATAGTCATGCAACCAATTGCACAGTTGCCTCCAGCTGACACATTACAACTCTGATTGGAATAGGAGAGACGGCAATTGAGATGGTGATAATGACGATTGGTGGATTATTTAATTGGCTTATGTAGCAGTGAATATTATATTGATAATTTAAGTGACAGAAATCAGGGTTGCGGGGTCTCTACTCTCTATCAGTCATAATACAGGCACACTAGTTCCTGTAATTCAAACTAATTAACAGATGATCAGCAACTGCTACTGACTGGCTAGGGGATTCCAATGCTAATGAATGTCAGTATCTGTGGGAGCATATGTATCTATACTTTATGCACACATAGGTGCGCGTGTGTCTCTGTACATATCTGTGTGTGTGCATGAGAATACGTACAGTATGTGTGCATGATTGTATGTATGTACTTTATGTATGTGAGTGTGTGTAGGTATGTGAGTGTGTGTGCGTGTGTGTGTGTGGTGGTTGGACTGTGGCCAGAGAGGGTGTTGGCTGGTGGTGTGTGTGTGCTGATTGGACTGTGGCCAGAGAGGGCGTGGGCTGGAGGTGTGTGTGTGTGATGTGTGAATGACTGAAGGGGATTTGATTGAGGTGTTTCCGCGGTAATAACGGATCGAGCCTGGCCAGCTAGCCTATTGACTGACTGCTGATGAAGCAAAAGAGAGGGGGAGAGACGTGAAATTAGACAGAGGATAAAATCAATTACCTTTAAAACTGTCCCTCTTCAGCCACAACCACACACTGTGACGTGAGTGTGTGTTTTTTTTTGTTTTACTATCCTCACAAGGATAGTAAAACAAGGACAGTTCGGACAAGTGAGAACATTTGGCTGGTCCCCACAAGGAAAAAGTCTATTTCGGCTTTAGGGTTAAAATTAGGATTAGGTTTGGAATTATGGTTAGGGTAAGAGTTAGGGATTTGGGGTTAAATACGATTTTGAATGGGAATCAATTGTTTGGTCCCCACAAGGATGGTAAAACAAACTCTCTGTGTGTGTGTGTGTGTGTGTGTGTGTGTGTGTGTGTGTGTGTGTGTGTGTGTGTGTGTGTGTGTGTGTGTGTGTGTGTGTGTGTGTGTGTGTGTGTGTGTGTGTGTGTGTGTGTGTGTGTGTGTTTACGTGTTCTTGTCCATGTGTATATATGTGTGTGTTTGTCCGTGCATCCCTGGCTGTGGCTATGTGTATGTAAAGGAGAAATTTGCCTGTCCTTGCCTAAGTGAATGGCTAGGATTAAGCTGACAGCCCACCTTAGTGATGGCGAAATAATTGGTTGTTCAGCTCTGTCCTTGTCAGAGCGCTGACAGTTCTGCAGATGTCCTGTGCGGTTCTCCAAAGGTTAGGCTCAGCTGGGGCCGTCGTTCATTAATCATTCTGCTCTGACAGTGCTCCGAGCAGCCCGCAGCTGCCACCCCGTCCCCCTCAATTTCTGTCACCGCCTTCCTCCCACCCCCTCAAACACCAAGTCACCCTATACCACCGTGTGTGTGGGGGGGACATAGACACAAACATACACACAAACAAGCAGGACTATGCTCAGAATCCCATTTGGTGGAAAGGATGAAACGTAACAATGTATAGCTACATGAAGCTGCATGTATTTATACACAGGCAGGACTGTTAGTCTACACAGACAGGACTGTTAGTCTACACAGACAGGACTGTTAGTCTACACAGACAGGACTGTTAGTCTACACAGACAGGACTGTTAGTCTACACAGTCAGGATTGTTAGTCTACACGGGCAGGACTGTTAGTCTACACAGACAGGACTGTTAGTCTACACGGACAGGACTTTTAGTCTATACAGGCAGGACTGTTAGTCTACACAGACAGGACTGTTAGTCTACACAGACAGGACTGTTAGTCTACCTTGGCAGGACTGTTAGCCTATACAGACAGGATTGTTAGTCTACACAGGCAGGACTGTTAGTCTACACAGACAGGACTGTTAGTCTACACGGACAGGACTGTTAGCCTACACGGGCAGGACTGTTAGTCTACACAGGCAGGACTGTTAGTCTACATGGGCAGGACTGTTAGCTTACACGGTCAGGACTGGTAGTCTACACTGGCAGGACTGTTAGCCTATACAGGCAGGACTGTTAGTCTACACAGACAGGACTGTTAGTCTACACGGGCAGGACTGTTAGTCTACACGGGCAGGACTGTTAGCTTACACGGTCAGGACTGGTAGTCTACACTGGCAGGACTGTTAGCCTATACAGGCAGGACTGTTAGTCTACACAGACAGGACTGTTAGTCTACACGGGCAGGACTGTTAGTCTACACGGGCAGGACTGTTAGCTTACACGGTCAGGACTGGTAGTCTACACTGGCAGGACTGTTAGCCTATACAGGCAGGACTGTTAGTCTACACAGACAGGACTGTTAGTCTACACGGGCAGGACTGTTAGCCTACACAGGTAGGACTGTTAGTCTACACAGGCAGGACTGTTAGTCTACGCAGGCAGGACTGTTAGCCTACACAGGCAGGACTGTTAGTCTACACGGGCAGGACTGTATGTCTACACTGGCAGGACTGTTAGCCTACACAGGCAGGACTGTTAGTCTACATAGGCAGGACTGTTAGCTTACACGGGCAGGACTGTTAGCCTACACGGGCAGGACTGTTAGTCTACACAGACAGGACTGTTAGTCTACACGGGCAGGACTGTTAGCCTACACAGGTAGGACTGTTAGTCTACACAGGCAGGACTGTCAGCCTACACGGGCAGGACTGTTAGCCTAAACGGGCAGGACTGTTAGCCTACACGGGCAGGACTGTTAGCCTACACAGACAGGACTGTTAGTCTACACAGACAGGACTGTTAGTCTACCTTGGCAGGACTGTTAGCCTATACAGACAGGATTGTTAGTCTACACAGGCAGGACTGTTAGTCTACACAGACAGGACTGTTAGCCTACACAGGTAGGACTGTTAGTCTACACGGGCAGGACTGTTAGCCTACACGGACAGGACAGTTAGCCTACACGGGCAGGACTGTTAGTCTACACAGGCAGGACTGTTAGTCTACACGGGCAGGACTGTTAGCTTACACGGTCAGGACTGGTAGTCTACACTGGCAGGACTGTTAGCCTATACAGGCAGGACTGTTAGTCTACACAGACAGGACTGTTAGTCTACACGGGCAGGACTGTTAGTCTACACGGGCAGGACTGTTAGCTTACACGGGCAGGACTGTTAGCCTAAACGGGCAGGACTGTTAGCCTACACGGGCAGGACTGTTAGCCTACACAGACAGGACTGTTAGTCTACACAGACAGGACTGTTAGTCTACCTTGGCAGGACTGTTAGCCTATACAGACAGGATTGTTAGTCTACACAGGCAGGACTGTTAGTCTACACAGACAGGACTGTTAGCCTACACAGGTAGGACTGTTAGTCTACACGGGCAGGACTGTTAGCCTACACGGACAGGACTGTTAGCCTACACGGGCAGGACTGTTAGTCTACACAGGCAGGACTGTTAGTCTACACGGGCAGGACTGTTAGCTTACACGGTCAGGACTGGTAGTCTACACTGGCAGGACTGTTAGCCTATACAGGCAGGACTGTTAGTCTACACAGACAGGACTGTTAGTCTACACGGGCAGGACTGTTAGTCTACACGGGCAGGACTGTTAGCCTACACGGGCAGGACTGTTAGCCTACACAGGCAGGACTGTTAGCCTACATAGGCAGGACTGTTAGTCTACACGGGCAGGACTGTTAGCTTACACGGGCAGGACTGTTTGTCTACACTGGCAGGACTGTTAGCCTACACGGGCAGGACTGTTTGTCTACACTGGCAGGACTGTTAGTCTACACGGGCAGGACTGTTAGCCTACACGGGCAGGACTGTTTGTCTACACTGGCAGGACTGTTAGTCTACACAGACAGGACTGTTAGTCTACACGGGCAGGACTGTTAGCCTACACAGGTAGGACTGTTAGTCTACACAGGCAGGACTGTCAGCCTACACGGGCAGGACTGTTAGCCTAAACGGGCAGGACTGTTAGTCTACACGGGCAGGACTGTTAGCCTAAACGGGCAGGACTGTTAGCCTACACGGGCAGGACTGTTAGCCTACACGGGCAGGACTGTTAGCCTACAGGAATCTGAATGATCAGACCAAAACAGAGAAGTGAATATCCAATCAGAGTAGCAGGAGCAACGTACAGCCCAGCCTTCTCTTTACAGATAGGCAAACTAGCCAGTCGAGTTTAGACCTCGTCGCACCTCACCTGACTGACATGAGAAAAATGTGTGCTCCCACCCGAAAATTTAGTTTTTTCAGATCACGGAATAATCGGATCATAATCGAATCCAGGAAATTGCCCCTATTCATTACAATACCTGTTTTGTCCGAGTATTTGGCACACCTCTACCCATTATATCACATTTAACACTTCATGAGTCCATTAATTGTGAACAATTAACCAAATTATTTATGATTGCTAATGGCTAACATGAGTAAAGATTCTACTGTATGGCGCAATTGCACTCTGGGAGGCTAAGCTAGAATCTCATGGTTTATGAAATGATATGGACCATATGTTGTCAATAAACAAGATGTGAACTTAAGACGTTTGAACTCAGATCCATGTTAGAATGTATCTCAATTGTAAAATCTCAGTACAGGATCATAGACACAGTCACAAATGACCTCTCAGATGACCCAACCTTAGTCATCACCATTTTGACCAAGTCAGCATAATTTTCCCCACACCCCTTTCTACATCCTGCTTTCCATCCATCCAACCTATCTTTTCTTCAACTTAGTTTTGTTCTCTCTTCTTACCCCTATCCCCTTCACCTCTCCCTTTCCCACCCACTGCAACCTCCCTCCTCCACGCTTACATCTCTCTCAGGGGTGGTGTACATCAGCGCCTGCAAGGGAAGGGAGGGAACTAGGGATGCAGGGAGAGGTATAGATTGGGCACTAAGTGCTGTGAGGAGCTGAAATAAATCCTCCATTATGGCCTATCTGCTCCACCCTGGGCCTGATTAATGGGCGGTGTTGTGTGAGCCACGTGGCAGAAGCTCCTGAGAGGGTCTCTCTGTCTGCAGTGTGGCCCTCTGGCCCCCACTGGCCACTGACCACCACCACCACAGCACAAGGTGCTGACAGATGTCCTCCACTGTCAATGGACTTCCCAGGAGATAGACAAGCTGGATGTGTAGACCAAATAAATCCTTAATGAATGATTGAGAACCCTTGTAAAGCCTTAAGTTGAAGGTCAGGAGTGTTTCCTGGGTGTGTGATGTGATCAGGGAACACACTTGGCCCTTGCAAACAAATGTAAATAGTTTTTTTTTTTCAATTTCTCAATTTTCTCCCACATTAAGAGATACAGTAACAAAGCGACAATACAAAATAAATTAAACGAATAAACAGACTGAAATTATACACAAACGCTCAGTTTAAATAAAGGAATTAGGTCCAACACATGGGAATGTACAGTGTAATCCTGAGACAAGTAAAGGACCACCATTCTTAGAAAATCAAGTCCTCAACTGGCAGCTACATTAAATAGTACCCGCAAAACACCAGTCTCAACGTCAACAATGAAGACTCCAGGATGCTGGCCATCTAGGCAGAGTTCCTCTGTCCAGTGTCTGTGTGTCACGCCCTGGTCGAAATATATTATGTTAATTCTTCATTTATTCGGTCAGGCCAGGGTGTGACATGGGTTATTGTGGTGTGTTTTTGTCTTGGGGTTTTGTGGGATGTCTAGCGTTAGTCTATGGCTGCCTGAGGCGGTTCTCAATCAGAGTCAGGTGATTTTCGTTGTCTCTGATTGGGAACCATATTTAGGCAGCCATATTCTTTGTGTGTTTCGTGGGTGATTGTCCTTAGTGTCCTTGTTCCTGTCTCTGTGTTAGTTTACACAAGTATAGGATGTTTCGGTTTTCGTTACATTCATTACGTTCTTTGTTTTGTAGTATTTGTATTTGATTCGTGTTTACGTTTGTTCATTAAACATGGATCGCAATCTACACGCTGCATTTTGGTCCGACTCTCTTTCACCGCATGAAGACCGTTACAGAATCACCCACCACAAATGGACCAAGCAGCGTGTCAACAGGCAGGAGCCACAGGAGAAACAGCAAAAGCAGCAACAGCGGCGCAATGAGGATTGGACATGGGACGATATTTTGTATGGCAAGGGTTGCTACACATGGGAGGAGATCCTAGCGGGAAGGGATCGCCTTCCATGGGAACAGGTGGAGGCAGCGAGGAGAGCAGAGGCAGCCGGAGAGAGCCGGCGATATGAGGGAACACGGTTGGCTAGGAAGCCCGAGAGTCAGCCCCAAAAAGTTCTTGGGAGGGGCTCACAGGGAGTAGGGCTACGCCAGGTAGGAGACCTGTGCAAACTCCCTGTGCTTACCGGGGGCTAAAGAGACCGGGCAGGCACCGTGTTATGCAGTGGTGCGCACGGTGTCCCCAGTGTGGGTGCATAGCCCGGTGCGGTATATTCCAGCTCCTCGTATCGGCCGGGCTAGAGTGGGCATCGAGCCAGGTAAGGTTGGGCAGGCTCGGTGCTCAAGAGCTCCATTGCGCCTGCACGGTCCGGTCTGCCCAGTACCACCTCCACACCCCAGCCCTCCGGTGGCAGCTCCCCGCACCAAGCTTCCTGTGCGTGTCCTCGGCCCAGTACCACCAGTGCCAGCACCACGCATCAGACCTACTGTGCGCCTCACCTGTTCAGCGCAGCCAGAGCCTTCCTCCTCTCCTGCGCTGCTGGACTCTCCTGCCTGTTCAGCGCAGCCAGAGCTGCCAGCCTGCATGGAGCAGCCAGAGCTGCCAGCCTGCATGGAGCAGCCAGAGCTGCCAGCCTGCAGGGAGCAGCCAGAGCTGCCAGCCTGCATGGAGCAGCCAGAGCTGCCAGCCTGCATGGAGCAGCCAGACCTGTCAGTTTGCATGAAGCAGCCAGAGCTGCCAGTCTGTATGGAGCAGCCAGTGCCGCCAGTCTGCCCAGAACCGCCAGTCAGCCAGGATCTGCCGGAACCGCCAGTCAGCCAGGATCTGCCGGAACCGCCAGTCAGCCAGACTCTTCCAGATCCGCCAGTCAGCCAAACTCTTCCAGATCCGCCAGTCAGCCAGACTCTTCCAGATCCGCCAGTCAGCCAGACACTTCCAGATCTGCCAGTCAGCCAGACTCTTCCAGATCTGCCAGTCAACCAGACTCTTCCAGATCTGCCAGTCAACCAGACTCTTCCAGATCCGCCAGTCAACCAGACTCTTCCAGATCCGCCAGCCAGCCAGGATCTGCCGGAGCCAACTACCTGCCTGAGCTTCCTCTCAGTGCTGAGCTTCCTCTCAGTGCTGGGCTTCCTCTCAGTGCTGGGCTTCCTCTCAGTCCCGAGCTGCCCCTCTGTCCCAAGCTGCCCCTCTGTCCCGAGCTGCCCCTCAGTCCCGAGCTGCCCCTCAGTCCAGTGGGGTTCTGGGTGAGGACTACAAGGCCATGGTCGGCCGCGAAGGTGTACTATCCTAGGACGCGAGGAGGGGGGACTAAGACATTTATAGAGTTGGTTCTACGTCCCGCGCCGGAGCCGGAGCCGCCACCATGGACAGACGCCCACCCGAACCCTCCCTATTGTTTGGATGTGCGTCCGGGAGTCCGCACCTTAGGGGGGGGGGTTCTGTCACGCCCTGGTCGAAATATATTATGTTCATTCTTCATTTATTCGGTCAGGCCAGGGTGTGACATGGGTTATTGTGGTGTGTTTTTGTCTTGGGGTTTTGTGGGATGTCTAGCGTTAGTCTATGGCTGCCTGAGGCAGTTCTCAATCAGAGTCAGGTGATTTTCGTTGTCTCTGATTGGGAACCATATTTAGGCAGCCATATTCTTTGTGTGTTTCGTGGGTGATTGTCCTTAGTGTCCTTGTTCCTGTCTCTGTGTTAGTTTACACAAGTATAGGCTGTTTCGGTTTTCGTTACGTTCATTACGTTCTTTGTTTTGTAGTATTTGTATTTGATTCGTGTTTACGTTTGTTCATTAAACATGGATCGCAATCTACACGCTGCATTTTGGTCCGACTCTCTTTCACCGCATGAAGACCGTTACACTGTTATTTTTCACATCTTAATATTTTTTTATTGGCCAGTCTGAGATGTGGCTTTTTCATTGCAACTCACCTCTTCAATGTTGAAGTTGAGACTGGTGTTTTGCATGTACAATTTAATGAAGCTGCCAGTTGAGGACTTGTGAGATGTCTGTTTCTCAAACTAGACCCTCTAATGTACTTGTCCTCTTGCCCAGTTGTGCACTGGGGCCTCCCACTCCTCTTGCTATTCTGGTTAGAGCCAGTTTGCGCTGTACTGTGAAGGGAATAGTACACAGCATTGTAGGAGATCTTCAGTTTCTTGGCAATTTCTCGCATTGAATAGCCTTCCTTTCTCAGAACAAGAATAGACTGATGAGTTTCAGAAGAAAGTCTTTGTTTCTGGCCATTTTGAGCCTGTAATCAAACCCACAAATGCTGATGATCCAGATACTCAACGTCTAAAGAAAACCAGTTTAACTGCTTATTTAATTAAAACAACAGTTTTCAGCTCTTGGAAAAGGGTTTTGCAAAAGGGTTTTCTAATGATCAATTAGCCTTTTAAAATTATCAACTTGGATTAGCTAACACAACGTGTCATTGGAACACAGGAGTGAGGGTTGCTGATAATGGGCCACTGAACCACCAAGACTCTTCCTTGAGCTGGCCGCCTGGCCAAACTGAGCAATCTGGGGAGAAAGGCCTGAGCAAGAACCTGATGGTCACGCTGAAAGACTTCCAGAGTTCCTCTGTGGAGATGGGAGAACCTTCCAGAAGGACAACCATCTCTGAAGCACTCCACCAATCTGACCTTTATGGTAGAGTGGCCAGATGGAAGCCACCTCTCAGTAAAAGGCACATGACAGCCCACTTGGAGTTTGCCAAAAGGCACCTAAAGACTCTCAGACCATGAGAAACCAGATTTTCTGGTCTGATGAAACCAAGATTGAACTATTTGGCCTGAAAGTCAAGTCTCAACTGGAGGAGACCTGGCACCATCCCTACGGTGAAGAATGGCGGTGGCAGCATCATGCTGTGGGGATGTTTTTCAGCGGCAGGGACTGGGAGACTAGTCAGGATCGAGGCAAAGATGAACGGATCTCAGACCGGGGCAAAGGTTCACCTTCCAACAGGACAATGACCCTAAGCACACAGCCAAGACAATGCAGGAGTGGCTTTGGGACAAGTCTTTGAATGTCCTTGAGTGGCCCAGCAGAGCCCGGACTTGAACATGAACGAACATCTCTGGAGACACCTGAAAGTAGTTGTGCAGCAATGCTCCCCATCCAACCTGACAGAGCTTGAGAGGATCTGCAGAGAAGAATGGGAAAAACTCCCCAAATACAGGTGTGCCTAGCTTGTAGTATCATACCCAAGAGGACTCAAGGCTGTAATCGCTGCTAAAGGTGCTTCAACAAAGTACTGAGTAAAGGGTCTGAACACTTAAGTAAATGTGATATTTTTTCAATGTCTAAAAACCTGTTTTTCCTTTGTCATTATCAGGTATTGTGTGTAGATTGATGAGGGGGAATATAGTTTAATCCATTTTATAATACGGCTGTAACGTCCCTGCCACATACGTCCCAAGCAGTGGGGTGGTGGGCAGTGATGAAGGAATGCAGTGGAGAGCGGGGAGTGTGTGTGTGTGTGTGTGTGTGTGTGTGTGTGTGTGTGTGTGTGTGTGTGTGTGTGTGTGTGTGTGTGTGTGTGTGTGTGTGTGTGTGTGTGTGTGTGTGTGTGTGTGTGTGTGTGTGTGCATGCGTGCGTGCATGCGCAATTAAAACAGAAAATGCTGACTCACTCTACTTGCAGACTAGTTGAACGCCAATGCCATCCTCCTCTTTTTCGTGTTGGCAAAACAGTTTTTGGCTCTGTCATACAGTACGCTTTTAGTTTTGGTGTCCTAGGCTACCTAGCGAAGGCCTTGAGGCTAAAACGTAAACCTTAATAAAGAGCAGTGATACTAGCAAGAGCAGTGTGCAGGTTTCTTATTTTTTCTTATGATTTTCTGGATTCTTTTCTAATTTGTTCTGTCATACTTGAAGTGTACCTATGATGAAAATTACAGGCATCTCTCATCTTTTTAAGTGGGAGAAATTGCACAATTGGTGGCTGACTAAATATTTTTTTGCCCCACTGTACGTCCAAATCCCCATCTCCATCCATGGCTTAGGAAACGGACGATTTAGCAAGCGAGCTACTGCAGGACATCAACAGAAGCTGACCAGAAACAGACACGTTTTCTGAAAATCATGTTTTGCATAGGAAGTGATTTGATTGGTCTGAAGTCAAATCCAAACTGGCCTCAGCTCAACGCTGATTGGCTAATTGTTGTACTGAATTTTTTATCAATTTTTTATCACCATCAGATACATGGGCTACACATACTGAGACAGGGAGGTGCTGTTTCCTTCGCTCTGATGATTTCTCTGGTGAGATTCAGCCATTCAGCCAAAATTATGAAAACACAGAGAGATGAAAGATACATTATTTCTTAATTTTTATTAGTCAAATTTTTGACCATTACACACCACATGACAAAACATGGATGCTTACAGAATATCCTTTCGCAGGCTCCGTTTAGAATTTTGCCTCATTGCTAATGCCCAAATAAATACTAACTTTAATGCTAGCTGTTTGCAATGTATGGCTAAAGGACCTTTACGTATAAGCCTATAGTATGTGATGATGTTCCATCTTATAGAACAAATATGTACAGTATTACAATGCAGATGAATAGATTAGCATGCTAACCACCATTTGACTGTTCTCTTTCACTTGTACATTATTGCCAATCGTAACCCTATGAAATGTGTCAAAAGTGACTGATTACCTATATTTTCATATAAAATAGTGTTTGGGGGCACAATCATTGACTCACATATTGTGCTAGAAAAAGAAGGAATGTCGCGCCCCTTGTTTACTTTTAGCATAGTATTAGCACAGAGGAAGCTGTTGAGAGGGTCTGTAAGAGTAGGGGCTCATTTTCATGGCTGAAATCGAATCAATTGAACGGTAATCAAGCATATCAAACATATGGAAGCCACGTGTTTCACTCAGTTCCATTTAATCCTTTCCAGCCATTACATTGAGCCCATCCTCCTGCAGCTCCTCCCACCAGTCTCCACTGTATTAGCATGCTAGGGGCTGTGGAAGACAGTGGAGGACCATATGCCCCCCCCCCCCCCCCCCAAGCTAATGAAATGTTGTTATCACCACGGCAGCCTGCAGTGCAACCTCACTAGCATGTTTGCAACATGTCTTTCAAAACGTAAGCCACAGATGCAGGTGAGCTGGCTAGCTAATAGTTCATTCTCATTTAGGCAAACTCACATTTTAGGTTGTCCAGCCTAACACTTACCGTTCACTGCACCTTTGTATCTCTTCTACTTGTTCCCCTGGAGCAAACAGAGATCAGGGGGGACTGGTGATAATTGAAACACAACATTTTTAACACTTGCAATATCTCCCTCGCAGAAACAAGTTAGAGTGGTATAACTGCACATTTTCCATTATAGGCCTATGTATTGACCTTCCACCTCTAGGAACTACATATGTCTACCTTCAGATTAGCAATTGTGTCCCCAGAACCAACCTGGGCTGTGTATTGACTTCAGTAGCGGGCGCGGGGTGGGGGGGGGGGGGGGGGGGGTGGGGGGGGAGCCATGTTCTGTTGTGCAACTCGGAGGAAATTCCCTCTCTTGTTCAGTCAAAACAGCACTTTTCCCAGGAGACCAGCTAGCTACAATATACAGACAAAACACGACATGGAAACGAATAGCTGGCAGGATAAATGAAGATGTAAGAAGAGGAGGTGAGATGTAAAGTGAAGCTTGGGGTGCAGTAGAAACTGAACGCACATGAGGAAGTGAAGGGACTCAACCAAATCATGGCATGAGGCGACACTGGAAGTATTTGCCATGCATAGGCTACAATATAAATATTCTATATCACATGACCATGCCAATGGGTTTTCATTCAGAAAATTGTGCAAATGAGCAGTGGTCATGCATGTATGATAACCTGCATTACCATGAGTGCTTAAGGGCTAAATATCTAGGATCTAATCTGAATCTGATATAGTAAAGCCTACATCCAATGTGGTTCATCAGTCACTACAGAAAGCCAATATATATAAAAACACTCTCCAGGTGCAAGGACATCTGAAACTGGAAGAACTGGAAGACATATCACCCCTGCTGATAATAAGCATGCAACAATGACAGATTCTTTACCATTCAAGGGAAACATAGCAGGGAGTATCTTTGATTTCTCCCTCAGAGATTACCTATGTATCATAAGTGTATGTAGATCATTTGGATACAGTCACACCCCCTTGTGACTCTTCTACCAGCATACAGTGAGAACACTGAGGGAGCCTCGGCTCACATGACTGGCCCTAGTCACATGACGGGGTCCTCCGAGGATCTCATCAGCCTGTATGTAGATGTGTGTGCTGAGTGAGTGATTGCCCAAAGCTGGAAATTGGTGTAGAGGGCTTCACGTGGGAATTGGAGGGATGAGTTCTCAGGCGCACACACATATTCACACACACACATACACACAATATCCATATATGAACAAACACACACACACACCAACCTGGCATGATTAAGGTTCTATGCAGAGGGGTTTTTGAGTGCTTCTGTGCTGCGGCTGCTTGTTTTCCCTGCTGAATATATGAGGCATTGTCACAGTATTCTCCAAGGACGATGAAACCATCATTTCCAACACAAGATCAGCTGTAATTATATTGTAATATCAAATGTGAAATATACTCTAATAGTAGAACACTTGAATTTTCATACTATTGGATTAAAAATCATATTATCCAAAGCATACCCTCACTATTTCATTTTGCACGACATCGTTGTCCAGCTAGTTGTAAGTAATGGAGATTTAAAAAGGTTAGTGTTGTTCGCTTTTTGACAACGTCTCTATCATACTTTAATTAGCCACTGGTCTCTAATAGATATTTGATCAATCAATGATTCTGATCAGGTGAGATTAGGGGTATTGTAGAGATATCAATGCTGTGATGGATGATTGATAGTACCACCGCAGCAATCGATTATGGCAGATGGAGCCGATAAGAATCCTACTCGTTTACAGCCTATTGCTTCGATTGCATTACCCACAGCCTCGCCTCAACTTCTTCTGTCCCATGTCTAACGAATGAATATCAAGACCATAAAGATGGGTTTGATTCGTATATGTTTGTGTTTAGTTAGTGTCAGACTGTTGTACATCTTTAGGAAGCCTAAATGTTTAAGTTGAAATCAGGTAAATAATTGAGATATATTAGCTACACTATAGGGATGGATAGAGTAGGGATAGATAGAGTAACTAACATCTTTAGGGTAAAATCAGGTATGTCTGCAGGATGTGTGTCATAAGGATGGAAACGTTAACACGTTTAGGGGAGAATTAGGGTAGAACCTTTCGTGGACCATGTAGGGAAGGAGAGGGGAAGGAGAGGGTAATAATAGGTGAATATGTCACTACAGTCCCAGATTTGTGTACACCTCTCAGACCGACCTCGCCACATCCACACTGGCAGTGAAATCCCATGGTCACTCGGTACCACGGTCTGCCGTGTCCCCCTCTCAGCGGATTAGGGGCGAGGGGGGTGATTTGTTACCCTTTTGGGAGGCTGTCCTGGACGCTCATTTCCCCTGCTGCATATTCTGCCACCCCCTTCCGCCAAACCCACCCCACTCCCACTCCCCTTCTGCATTTGATGAATAGCCAGCCGCATGAAGGCAAGCAGCAGATCTCGCCACCAAGGTTACAGTAACCTGGGCTCGCATCTGGGGCTACCTGCCTCCAATTAGCACTGGAGAGAGGGAGCGAGGGAGAGGGGGAAGGAGGGATGGAGGAGAGGAGGGGGGGAGCAAGGCAAAGAAACCGACCTAGCATCCGCCTTTATGGGCACTAAATCTGCATGGCAATTTCCGGCGCTTCGATTACTCCGCCCCCTCACCCCCTCCAGCAGGTTTACGTCTGGCTGCCTATCTTTTGTCACTGATCACCCGGCCCAGCTCTGATTACTGGTTGAGGAGTGTTATGGATTGCTCTGAAGGACAGGATTGACGCAACCCCCAAAAGGATGTTTTCTTCATTGTATTGCGGCTGTAGCCTAGGTGGTTGGAAAATGGAAATCGGAATATGGATTGGTTCGTTTGGTTCGTTTGTCGTTGATTACTGCTCTGGGCCAAAATGTTGCGCAGTCAAGTGATTATCAATATTCCTTAAGATGTATATGTAGAAATAGTGAGAAATTATGGAATAAGTAGAGCATTGAGAAGAAATAAAGAGGGAAATTCTCAGTACTACCATTTACAATATACTGTACAGTATGTAAATAATGTGTGTGGAACCCCAATGTATTAAAACAAAGAGAGTCACACACCCCACATGTTTAACCTCCCAGTAATTTATTGGGTAAAAAACAACTAACGTTTCATTTTTTTTACCCAATAAATTACTGTGAGGTTATACATATGGATTGGTGGTATTTTACCAAGTACATTACTGGGATATACATATGGAGTGTGTGACTCTCTTTGTTTTAATAGCTTCCAGATTATTCTCCATTACTCAGCACCTCTACACTAAATAATGTTCTCTGGGTGTGAGCCAGCTCGTGCTTTTAATTGAACCACAATGTATGACACTGTACACTGTACACAACTATACTATATAATACTGTATATGGAATGGTTGAGGAACTAACCCACTAGTTGACCGGTACTGTTGTTGCATGGCAGACAGAATCAGAACCAGACAGACCCTGGCACAGGACTTGTGCCCACATTTCTCATGCCCCACTGTGACCACGCTCTCCTTCTCCAACAGCAATGACGGTGGCCAAAACACTCCCCACCACCCCACATCCCCCCCACCACCCCACATCCCTCCCATCCACGACACCTCAACCTACTTTCCAGACAGACCCAGGTCTGCGCTCTCTATTTTCTCACCGCCACCGCCACCAACTCCCCTCTTCCCTCCATCTAGTCACAAGTGGCTGGTACACAATAGCATACAAAAAAAATATGATAAATATTGACAAAGAGGAAAATGGGGAAAAAGTCGAACTCTGACACTATCTCAGTCGCTTGTTTTTGTGGTCTTCTCGTTTGCTTTAGTTTAGCACACAAAGGCTAAACACTAGCACTTTCTCAGTGCCTTTGGGTGCCTTTCTCAGTGCCTTTGGGTTTTCATCCGAGTCCAAATCAACTAGAAACCGGTGCCTCTGCCAGCTTGTAGACACTGAAGTACAAGAGGGGCACTTCACTTTACAGATCACAATTAAACAAACACTTTAGTCCCTCATATTGTGCCAAGAATGGTAACGATTGTGTTCAGACAAGTGAATGTGTTATACAGTGCCAAACGATGGACTCGGTGGAGGAGTGATTTGAGTGACTCACCGGCCAAAGGGCGTCTGTTTTTCCAAACAGAGTATGGAACAATCCAACAATGGGTTTCATCGTCGACCTTGACACATTTGTAGACATACAACCTTTAGAAGCCATGCACACAGCCACACACAACCAGCTGTATTAACTGACAACATACCCCAGAGGTAACACTCAGGGTTGGGTAGGTGACTTTATAAATGCAATCCATTACAGTTACTAGTTACTTGTCCAAAATTGTAATCAGTAATGTAACTTTTGGATTACCCAAACTCAGTAATGTAATCTGATTACAAATGTTAACTTGCAACTTTCTTAAATACTGTTTTGAATGTCATTGAGAAAACAGAAAGGTGTCGTAACATGTTTACAAAAATGTTTACAAAAAGTAATCATGTCGTTTTCTAAAGTATCTTCAAATAAGATTGTCGTTCCGTCAGCGGGACAGTTATAAATCATGCAGCGTGTTATATCAAGATTGCAGATTTTAGAGTAACAACAAATGTCGGTACATAGAAGTGTCTTACATCGGCTGAAAGCTTACATTCTTATTAATATAACTGCACGTAGCTATTACTGCGAAAAAATGCTATGCTATTGTTTGAAGAGAGCTCCTAACAACAAAACAGTTTTTTTCAACGCGATAGGTTTGATAAATTCACCTCTGAAGGTGAAATGTGTACTTACATTCTGAAATCTTGCTCTGATTTATCATCTAAAGGGTCCCAGAGATGACATGAAGTGTCGTTTGTTAGATAAAATCCTTTTTCATATCCTAAAAAGGTCCATTTAGCACACACGATCGATTTTGTGTCTCCACTCGTTCAATTTGCAAAGAAAGGAATCTGTGAAAACCTCACCCTAAACGTTGTTTGAACGAGTCAAATCACGTGCGTATCTATTTCCCCGAGATCCTAGAAGGCAACAAGACTTCACTATTTCATTAGGGGTATAGTATATCTTGTAGGACACCATATTAGGTCAGAGAGCAACGCCTTCATGGCACGCCGATGATGCGGAGGCCATCACTTGAACGGCTGTATCTTTGTCAAATAAGCACCAATCAGGGTCAAACAAAGCTAGCTAGATAGCCAGTGAGCTGGGCTTTACGGGAAACCATGTATATGTCATAAAATGTAGGTACTAACCTTGTACAACAGCATGCCTTTTAATTTTGGACAAAAATTATAAGGATATTCAGAGTTATGAAAACTGGTTGTTTTGCAAATGTTGAACTTATAATATAGCTACTAATACTTGGAAAGCTAAATCAAAGTCCAAGTATACAGATTTGACGATATTCTTGCAGAAAATGGAATATAAATGCAAATGTCTCCTTCACGATTTGCCCAAATGTCCCCGGGGACTTCACACTAAAAGTGTTGAGGATCAGTCATACTACATACAAGTTATCCATCTGAAACATTGCACATACACTACTGCCATCTTGTGGACACTATCAGAATCACAACCAGAGTGATGGCTATAACAGTGACCTTTCTCTTGCATTTCAAAGATCGTGGTAAAAAAACACTGGTCGTTTTTTTCTTTGTATTTTCTTCTACCAGATCTATTGTGTCATATTCATCTACATTCAATTCACATTTCCAAAAACTTCAAAGTGTTTCCTATCAAATGGTACCAAGAATATGCATTTCCTTGCTTCAGGGCCTGAGCTACAGGCAGTTCGATTTTGATATGTCATTTAGGCGAAAATTGACAAAAAAAGGGGGGCTATCCCTAAGAGGATTTATTTTAATCTAATTACAATATTTAATGTACCTGATTAAATGTGCACTTTTTGTATAATCAGATTACATGTAAGAGATTACTTGCAATCAGTTACTACCTAACCGTAGTCACACTATACAGACTATGGCAACTGTATTATGAGCTCCCACTACGTTGTAGATCCGAAGCTCTCAACCAGCAGGTCAAGGACTTCAAGACCTATATTTGAGCTGAGGTGAAGGCCCAGCTATCCACCTACCCCTCCACCCCCTCACTCCTCCTCCGTCACAAATGTATTTGTGCATGTTGGGTGTGTTCCTGTCTACATCTATGTCTCTGTGTGTGTGAGTGTGTATGTGTGTGTGTGTGTGTGTGTGTGTGTGTGTGTGTGTGTGTGTGTGTGTGTGTGTGTGTGTGTGTGTGTGTGTGTGTGTGTGTGTGTGTGTGTGTGTGTGTGTGTGTGTGTGCATGCCTGTATGTGTGTGTGTTTGCATCCATACTCTGCTATGCTCAGTCTCGGGGGCCCTTGGCTGCCCACCACTGGCGCTAATTGCTTCTGACATTGTTTGGCCTCTTGCCGCTCAGTTTGGGACAAACCCCTCATTCATGCGGTGTGGACAGCTCGTTAGGCCCGCTCCCCCGCTCCCTCCGACCTCCTTAATTAACTAGTAAGGAGCTGCTGGGAAATTTGCACACAAAGGCCCGATGTCTGGCCTCCCCTCCTCCCCGTCTCTTCCCCCACCCCCCCAGCCTCCCTCGCTTTCTCATCACCATCCCACACTCTGACACACACAGGTCCGGGGAATGGGGAAAGCATTACGAAGGAAAAGAAAGATGGAAAAAATGGCTCACTGTACACACATCGCCCTCCCTCACTCACTCCCTTCGACCCTCTCATCTTCGTCCCCCTCCACTCTCTCTCATTTTTTCCCCTGATGTCCCTGAACGGTAGACCTCATTAGAGGGACTTGATTGGAAGAGATTCACTTTTATTTTGGATCTCTCTCTCTCTTTCTCTCTCTACCTCTCTCTACCTCCAACTCCCTCTTTCACTTTTTTTGTTCACTCCTCACCCTTCTTGCTCTTGTCCATTTCCCCCTTTCCATCTCTTCCCTTCATTGGGCTTCTTTCTGATGTTCTTTGTACCCTGGTGGAGGGTTGGTGGAGGGCTCCCTAAAGGCAGTTAGCCGCCCCAGTGGAGACAAGGGCCCTCCAAAGGGGCCTGCTGAAGAATGTGCCAGGCGAAGAAGTGTAAACAGGTGGAGCCCCTCCATTGTGTGGGTCCCCTCTCCGCATCTCCCACACACTACCTCTCACACACACACACACACACACACACACACACACACACACACACACACACACACACACACACACACACACACACACACACACACACACACACACACACACACACACACACACACACACTCCCCCCTCTCCACTGCATTCCTCCATCACTGCCCACCACCCCACTGCTTGTGGGCTTTTTTTCCTATATTGTTTTGTGTGTATTTTTTTTCCGGGCCCCCTCTACCCCCGTTCAAAACAGGACCCTTTGTGCTGTTGCTGGGCCACAAGCCTTCACAACGGCCTCCCTCGCCTCTCCAGGGTGTCTTTCACCGGCGCTCTTTGTGACATCGTACACAGAGTGGGGTGTGGGTGTGGGTGTGGACGGGAGGGTGTGGATGGGGTGTTGGGGTTCCACAGGATCCATATCACAGTCTGGCCCCCCACGTCACCGCACTCACGTTCTTCTACTCCTTCCTTCCCCCATCACTCCCTCCATTTTCCCAACGACCGTGCTCCTTCCCTTTCGTTCCCAGGTTTCCCTCAGTCATTACAGCATCGTTCAGGAGTGAATGTGTTTTGATCAATAGTCTTATCAGTGCATATGGAATTTGAGGAAACAGTCGTATATTATGGACGTAGAAGGAAAATAGCATTGATTTATTAAACAAACCTTGTCACATAGTGATGTACACAAGTAGTAATGTGCGGCCCGCCGTTGTTTTGTCATTGTGTTATTACTGGTGCATTAATACATTAAATCAAGGAAGAATGAGGACGTAGTTATGAACTAGTTCAAAGAATTTGTGTTTGTTCCTTGCTGCATGTACAGTATGTCTACTGTTGGTCTCAGGCCATGTGTTGACATTAAACTATGAGAATGTGCCTGTGTGTGGTTGTGCTTGTAGGTATGGGGGTGTGTGTAACTTTGTGTTAGGGAAGGTATCCGTGACAAAGAGATGATGGAATCCTTCGCAAGAGAGAGAGAGGGGGAAGAACGTCAAGGAGAGAAAAGGAAGAGAGAAACTTCTGTTCGCCTGGGGAGTACTCTGCGACCCATCTGTTGAAATCGCTCCGCATATTGTGACCTAGATAAAGATGGAAAAGTTCTGTTTCATAGGTAGCTAGGACTACTGCCGTGTCTAGGCGTTTGACACTTATCCATTTGTTTTGTTGGTCAAGTTGTCTCAAAACTTTTGCATCATTTCTACCCTGCCATATGTATGATAATAAGATAATGAGTAATGAAGGAAGGGTTAACACAAACAACCACCATTGCCAATGTGCCTCTCCTTAAGCAGTAATTAAATAGACGAGCTCTGTATTCCGTCCGACACTCGCTAACCTGGTTTACTTTGCTGTACTTCGCCCACATTCAAAACATCACTTTTCTTTCTGTTTTATTGTCTTTCTTGTACTCCAAGGACTTCCATCTTTGTGTGACGGCAGAAGGAGGAAGGAGGGGATGGGTGATGTGGAGGGGATGGGGTGAGGGGGTGAGAAAGGGGGGTTGAGACAGCGATATCCCTCACGTTCATAAAGGGGCAGAATTGGTTCTGAGGGTGTCTTCCAGGGCAACCTGAACTTGGGAAGAGAACCAGGGAACACTACGCTTCCATCCCAAATGATCCCATATTTCCTATAAAGTGCACTACTTTTGACAAGAGCCCTGTGGGCCCTGATTAAAGGTAGTATACTTTAAAGGGAATAACGTGCCATTTGGGACACTCTCTACCTCCATGGATCAGGAGGGGTTAAGTGGGGACTGCACAACACACACACACACACAGACACACACGGGGGACAAGAGGTTTCTTTTGTGCTTCACTCTGAAAATATTATGCTAGGCCAAATGAACATTTATTTGGCTTTTTTTGCCAGGAAGTGCTCTTCTTGGCCATCTCCAGCCCACTTGAGCTCAGGTTTGGAGTGGCGAATGGGGCTCTCCTCACTTCCCTCACCCGCTCATTGTCTCCCCTGCCTGCCTCCCCAAATGAGGGCCCCTGGGTCTCCCTGCATCACCGGGGGGATGGCAGGGGGATGGTGTAACCTTTTGGAGATTTTGCTGTCCACCATTTTGTCCTGTCTTTTCCTAACCAGCCTGCAAAGAGACGCATATTGCACAGTCATCTGACTCAAACCAGTCACATATACACAGATACAAATATTGAAAATATTCCCAAGATTCATAGAATGAGAACTGTACACATTGATACAAATATGACGGAGAGAAAAGGCCTGGTATGAAATAAATCCTACTTTCCATCAAAGGCCCTTTCAGAGTACCTCATACTGTATGTCCTTTAAGGCAATAAGAATGCTAATCTAGGATCAGTTTTCTCTTTTAGATCATAATGAATACAATTACATGGACATGCAAGGAGGGCCTGATTCTAGATCAGCACTCCTACTGAGACGCTTTGTGAATACTGGCCCTGGTCTTGGAAGCCCTTTAAGATATTTATAACAACTAGGACCTGTGACCTGCACTCCACTCCTCCACTCACCTCGAATCAGAGAACGCTTCGCAGGGGCCAAACGAAGGTGTCACCTCCAAACGTAGTCGTCACCTCCGAGTGCGGAAGTACACAAGACGTGTGCCATAATCACAGTGCCCTATCCCTGCTCCTCTTTGTCAAGCCACCAAGTAGCCCACATAAAACGTTAAGTGCGAATGTGATTATCGCTGGGCATTCATTTTTAATGGGCTTTGCCTCTATGTGTTTTAGCATGCGGCAAAGGCCCGGCAATCGGCTGACTCGGTCCCTTTTCTGCTGAGCGGGCATATATGTATCGCACATGCGCTGCTTATTTCTCCTTCTCCATGCCAAGCCTATTTTTCTTCGTCCTCCTCCTGCTCCTTTCCCTCCCATCTTTCATTCCTCCTTTGTTCCAGAATGATGGGAGTAGGGCCAAGAAGATGGAAGGCAAGTCAGTGGCCCTCTGAGGCCTCTTTACCCAGTAGGGTCAGCTAGGCTGGGGCGTCAGACCAGCCAAGCCTCTGCGGCACTAACCTTTCTCTAGTCTGAGGATAGCACTTGTGGAGGAGCAGACGAGCAGAATCTTCATGAAATAAATCAAATTAGCTGGTGTAATTAGCAAATAGTTAATTTGTGCATAAAGTGCTTATAAATGGTGTTAATTGCTAATCCAGACACTGGATTGTATTTTCTCTGATCTATTCTGTTCTATTATATTCTACATTATATATCAGAAATCTGTTACATTGACGACACCTGTTTAAATCCATTAAGACTACAGGCTGCTCAAGCCTGACTGAAGCAAGGAGCCTGATAGAAGAAAGTAGACAGGCTCACAATGCAGTAGGCCTACATGCTTGCTTCCAGTCTTATAAAAGACTTAATAATACACTGATGAGAAAAGAAAGCCAGAGATCACGCGAAACACAAAGAGATAAGACTTTACAATTAAAATAGCTATACAGGCACACAGTCCAGTATACGGAAATCAGTAACACATTATTAGCTGAGCAGGGCCAAGAGCAGATACAGGTGAAGCTAAATACATATATATTCATAATAACAATATTGAGATGTATAAATAAGGGGGGGGGGGAGGAGTAAATTCCACCGGGCTTTATTAGCTGCCAGTCTTCCTCCTGCCAATATGTTGCTTGACTCCGCTGCCCAAAACGATAACTGTCCAATGCCAGATCAAATTAGAGAGACTGACAGGCAATAAGAAACTGGTAAAGGTAAACGCGTTTCCTCTCCCTTAGCCGAGAATCCGGAGTCCTTTACATATTAGAGGGGGGAGGCAGAAGCTAAGGGAAGTCCTGATAAAGTTTTTTATTAAAGCCATGTGCATTTTCTCCCCGTTTCCCCCTTAGATCCTGATAAGGCCTGACAATGACACAGGCATCCCAAGGACTTGTAAATGGCGTCACTGTCACTCTGTTTCCCTCGGTGGGAGCTGCTGTGGCCACAACACAACCTCGGCTAGCAGCTAGCTAGCAGCCACGGACCAAGGTATGCTAGCTATAGGTCTTTACAACACCAGATCTGTTTGTTCTGTTTTACATAAACAGGGAATTACGTTTTACCTTGGGGGAAAAAACATATGTATATGTATGATACTGTAAATATGGTTTATGTGTGTTTCCGCCCACCGTACATTAAGTCCCTGAACAATGGTATGACAGCATAGTGTGTAACTCGGCTCTTCAGTTCATTCTCACTTTTTCCCACCAATTCTGTTCCCTAATTTCTCCATACTCTACCCTCTTCTCCACCCAACCCCCTCCGCTCTTCTTCCACAGCTCCTCTCTCTCCTACTTTACCATCTGACTTTTAGCACTGGGGCCAAACAAAGCGCATCGGTAGGCCTTTTCAGGGGCAAAACAAAAATCCACTCCACTTCCCAGAGGCTGTTTGACTGAGGCTGCCTGCGAACGAACGCTGCCCAGTTTGTTTTCAAATGAATAACTGGAGAGAAAAAACTAAACGGCCTTTTAGCTGCAGATGTGTGGAGAGGAGGCCCCCCAGTTCTTGCACTCTTTTCTCTCTACTTCTCAGCAGGTCCATCTTTCTCTTGCTCTTTGAACTGCACATGGGGCCCGGTGCCTTCTTCCTCCTCTTCCTCTGTTGGTTTTGTTTCTCCGTTTCTCAGTCCTATTGAGAAATCCAGCCCCTTTGCTGTTGGCTTCTTTGTAGCCTTGAGAAAAATCTCCTTTTCTCCATTTTCTCCCTTTTCTCTGCTTGTTCTCCCTTTTCTCTGCTTGTTCTCCCTTTTCTCTGCTTGTTCTCCCTTTTCTCCCTTTTCTCTGCTTGTTCTCCCTTTTCTCCATTTTCTCTGCTTGTTCTCCATTTTCTCCCTTTTCTCTGCTTGTTCTCCCTTTTCTCCATTTTCTCTGCTTGTTCTCACTTTTCTCCCTTTTCTACCCTTTTCTCTGCTTGTTCTCCCTTTTCTCCCTTTTCTCTGCTTGTTCTCGCTTTTCTCCCTTTTCTCTGCTTGTTCTCGCTTTTCTCCCTTTTCTCTGCTTGTTCTCCCTTTTCTCTGCTTGTTTTCCCTTTTCTCTGCTTGTTCTCCCTTTTCTCAAATGCAAACATCCAGCCCACTTGAGCCCATTACAGTTTCATTTTTTCCCTCCCTCCCACGCGTTCCGTCGCTACCTTTTCCACAGACCCCCGTCGGTGAGCCTGCTGGCACATGACACACTGAACACATTGGCATGCTGAACCTCACAGTGAAAGTTGTCCATCACAATAAAAGTGTGTTTTCCTATTGCGACTCTATGTTGTCATATTGACAAAACCAGACCAGTACTGTAACATGACGGTAAGGTACACAAGCAGACAGTGCAGTGGATTGTTTGGTAAAGGAAAATATACCTGTACATTGACAGTGTAAACTCCTCAGACAACTTTCTTTGGCATCTGTTTTCTTGTCGATGATGTCCATCATCATTTGAATGTTTGTATGTGTGGATAGGTGGAAAACCGCTACATTTTACAGTAGATGATTACCAGACATGACCAGTGGAGTGGAGCACTGGATGTCAAATCAAATCAACTGTATTTAATTTGACATCCCTTGCACCACTATGACATAGTCTGTTGTTGTTGTGGTCGTTCATCTACAGTCTACAGCAGAGAGAAATAAATGAGACATGGGCCCAGTATGAGAATGACTGGAGGGGAAGAGAGCGAGAGAGGGACAGACAGATTGAGACAGAGAGAGAGCAAGAGAGAGAGACATGGAGCTCTCTGCCAGGCTAAATCCCTGTTGTGTTGGCGCAGCCATGCCAACCCGCCAACCCTGCCCGGGTCCCTCTGAGGACAGCGAGGAGTGCCTATATGCCTATGTTGTGCCAAGGGACATATCCTCAGCCTGGCATGACCCCCACAGCCCTGGCATGGTAGCGGGCAGCACCAGCATACGGGACAGTGCCCGCACCCGCCCCAGGGGTCAGGGTAAGAGGGCTCACTGCCTGGTGCAGACACATGAAGGGTGTCTGGCTTCTGTCACGCTGCCCGCTGCCTAGGCAGGACAGAGACAGAGGGAGGGAAAGGCCTGGCACAGAGCTTCAGCAACTGGTTAAGTTGGCACCGGGGGCCACATAGCATTCTTTCGCATGCCACCCCAGTGCATTCAGGGCTGGTGATGTTGGCACCAGCTCAAGCATGGCTTCTGTCGTTGTTCCAGGCGGTCCCGGGTTCCCCAAACTGCAAATGAGTTTGGAATTTAGCTTGGCTCTGTTTTGGGGCAGCAGGCAGTCTTGACTGAGTTACCATGACTTCTAATAGATGGTATGACATATGGGACGAAGAGACACATTATCAAGGAGATAGTGTCCTACCCTCTATTAGAAGTCATGGTAACTCAGTCCAGACCTTATGTACATACATTAGAGGTTCCAAGATGGCGTAGCAGTCGGACGCGTGTTTTGTCTTGTCCCGTGTAAATATAATTTTCTTCACTTTTTTTGTATATATTTCGTATACTGTATATTTTAATCTCACTTTCCATCTACGGACTGAATATACACTCCTGCCACCCGCCTCACCCAATATGGTACGGATCTGCTATTTTTATACTTTAGAACTTGAACCCCCATCAGATGCTAGTCAGCTAACTAGCTACTAGCTAGTAGTCAGTTAGCCACTGCTAGCGGTCTTCACCGTTAACTTGGACATCAGCCATCAGTGCGATATCAACCCAGAGCATATCAGAGCATATTTTCTCTACCACATCTCCGGATTCCGGATCAACCGGATACACCGGATCATCACAGATAGCTAGCTGCAATCTGAGTGGCTACTCCTGGCTAACGTCTATGTCCCGAAGCAAAGCACCACTTAGCCTTGAGCTAGCCTCGAGCTACACCCATCTCCCGGCTAACCAAAGAGGTCAACAAGCTAATTCTTGGGTTACAATACCTCTTTGCCAATTGGTCTGGACCCTTTACTGCTGACACGGAGCCCATCAAGACTAGTCTGCCGACATAACGGTCCGAGGTGGTTTCAACAGGCTCTTCCATTGCGACGTCGCCAAAGGCCCATCTGCTAGCCCCGGCCCGCTAGCTGTCTGAATCGCTGTGTATCCAGCTTGCCTAGTGAAGTAGTGACTACTGAATCGCCACCCTGACTCACCTACTGCAACGATCACTCTGCTATGATCACTTGGCTTAACTGGTGCTTCTAGAGACAAAGTCTCTCTCATCGTCACTCAATGCCTAGGTTTACCTCCACTGTACTCACATCCTACCATACCCTTGTCTGTACATTATGCCTTGAATCTATTCTTCCACGCCCAGAAATCTGCTCCTTTTACTCTCTGTTCTGAACTCACTAGACGACCAGTTTTTATAGTCGTTAGCCGTACCCGTATCCTACTCCTCCTCTGTTCCTCTGGTGATGTAAAGGTTAACCCAGGCCCTGCAGCCCCCATCACCACTTCCATTCCCCTGGCACTCTCATTTGTTGACTTCTGTAACTGTAAAAGCCTTGGTTTCATGCATGTTAACTTCTTCGATATAGGGGGCGCTCTTTTAATTTTTGGATAAAAAACGTTCCCGTTTTAAACAAGATATTTTGTATTTATCATCATTAGTCATTTAGGTCAACATTGGATCATTCAGAGATCCTCACTGAACTTCTGGAGAGAGTTTGCTGTACTGAAAGTAAAGGGGCTGAATCATTTTGCACGCCCAATTTTTCAGTTTTTGATTTGTTAAAAAAGTTTGAAATATCCAATAAATGTCGTTCCACTTCATGATTGTGTCCCACTTGTTGTTGATTCTTCACAAAAAATAGAGTTTTATATCTTTATGTTTGAAGCCTGAAATGTGGCAAAAGGTCGCAAAGTTCAAGGGGGCCGAATACTTTCGCAAGGCACTGTATTTATTTCATTTAATTTGCGATTTTCATGAATAGTTAACGATGCGTTATGGTAATGAGCTTGAGGCTATGATTACGCTCCCGGATACGGGATTGCTCGACACAAGAAGTTAACATGAGAAGACTCCTCCCTAAGTTTGTTTTATTCACTGCTTTAGCACACATCGCCAACCCAGATGTCCTAGTCATGTCTGAATCCTGGCTTAGGAAGGCCAAAAGAAATCCTGAAATGTCCATCCCCAACTACAACATTTATAGAACTGCCAAAGGGGGCAGGGTGCAATCTACTGCAGAGATAGCCTGCAGAGTTCTGTCATACTATCCAGGTCTGTGCCCAAACAATTCGAGCTTCTACTTTTAAAAATCTACCTTTCCAGAAACAAGTCTCTCACCATTGCCGCTTGTAATAGACCCCACTCAGCCCCCAGCTTCTCCTGGACACCATATGTGAATTGATTGATCCATCTATCTTCAGAGTTCGTACTGTTAGGTGACCTAAACTGGGATATGCTTAACACCCAGGCCATCCTACAATCTAAGCTACATGACCTCAATCTCACACATATTATCAAGGAACCTACCAGATACAACCCAAAATCCGTAACCATGGGCACCCTCATAGATATCATCCTGACTAACTTGCCCTGTAAATACACCTCTGCTCTATTTAACCAGGATCTCAGTGATTACTGCCTCATTGTCTTCATCCATAATGGGTCAAATGACCACCCCTCATCACTTTCAATTGCTCCTAAAACACTTCAGCGAGCAGGTCTTTCTAATCGGCCTGGGCCGGGTATCCTGGAAGGATATTGACCTCATCCCATCAGTAGAGGATGTCTGGTTGCTCTTTAAAAGTGCTTTCCTCACCATCTTAAATAAGCATGCCCCATTCAAAAAATGTAGAACGAAGAACAGATATAGCCCTTGGTTCACCCCAGACTTGACTGCCCTTGACCAGCACAAAAACATCCTATGGCGTTCTGCTTTAGCATTGAATAGCCCCCGCAATATGCAACTTTTCAGGGAAGTCAGGAACCAATATACACAGTCAGTTAGGAAAGCTTAGGCTAGCTTTTTCAAACAGAAATTTGCATCCTGTAGCACCAATCCCAAAAAGTGTTTGGACACTGTAAAGTCCATGGAGAATAAGAGCACCTCCTCCCAGCTGCCCACTGCACCGAGACAAGGAAACACTGTCACCACCAATAAATCAACAATAATCGATCATTTCAATAAGCATTTTTCTACGGCTGGCCATACTTTCCACCTGGCTACCCCTACCCCGGCAAACAGCTCAGCACCCCCTGCAGCAACTTGCCCAAGCCCCCCAGCTTCTCCTTCACCTAAATGCAGACAGCTGAGGTTCTGAAAGAGCTGAAAAATCTGGATCCCTACAAATCAGCTGGGCTAGACAATCTGGACCCTCTCTTTCTAAATTGATCTGCTGAAATTGTTACAACTCCTATTACTAGCCTGTTCAACCTCTCTTTCGTATCGTCTGAGATCCCCAAAGATTGGAAAGCTGCTGCGGTCATCCTCCTCTTCAAAGGGGGAGACACTCTAGACCCAAACTGTTATAGACCTATATCCTTCCTGCCCTGCCTTTCTAAATTCTCGTTCAAGTTAATACACAGATCACCGACCATTTCAAATCCCACCGTAACTTCTCCACTATGAAATCTGGTATCTGAGCTGGTAATGGGTGCAGCCTCGCTCAAGGCAGACTCAATAGCCTTGGTTTCTCAAATGACTGCCTCGCCTGGTTCACCAACTACTTCTCAGATAGTTCAGTGTGTCAAATCGGAGGGCCTGTTGTCCAGACCTCTGGCAGTCTCTATGGGGGTGCCACAGGATTAAATTCTTGGGCTGACTCTTTTCTCTCTATACATCAATGATGTCGCTCTTGCTGCTGGTGAGTTTCTGATCCACCTCTACGCAGACGACACCATTCTGTATACATACACTGTGTTAAACAAACCTCCAAATGAGCTTCAATGCCATACAACACTCCTTCCGTGGCCTCCAACTTCTTTTAAATGCTAGTAAAACTAAATGCATGCTCTTCAACCGATTGCTGCCTGCACCCGCCCGCCCGACTAGCATCACTACTCTGGATGGTTCTGACTTAGAATATGTGGACAACTACAAATACCTAGGTGTCTGGTTAGACTGTAAACTCTCCTTCCAGACTCACATTAAGCATCTCCAATCCAAAATTAAATCTAGAATCGGCTTCCTATTTCGCAACAAAGCCTCCATCTCTCATGCTGCCAAACATACCCTCATAAAACTGATTATCCTACCGATCCTTGACTTCGGCGATGTCATTTACAAAATAGCCTCCAACACTCTACTCGGCAAACTGGATGCAGTCTAATCACAGTGTCATCCGTTTTGTCTCCAAAGCACCATATACTACCCACCACTGTGACCTGTATGCTGTCTTTGGCTGGCCGTCGCTATATATTCGTTGCCAAACCCACTGGCACCAGGTCATATATAAGTCTTTGCTAGGTAAAGCCCCACCTTATCTCAGCTCACTGGTCACCATAGCAACACCCACCCCTAGCACGCATTCCAGCAGGTATATTTCACTGGTCATCCCCAAAGCCAATTCTTCCTTTGGCCGCCGTTCCTTCCAGTATTCTGCTGCCAATGACTGGAACTAATTGCAAAAATCCCTGAAGCTGGAGACTTATATCTCCCTCTTTAACTTTAAGCATCAGCTGTCAGAGCAGCTTACCGATCACTGTACCTGTACACAGCCAATCTGTAAATTGCTCACCCGACTACCTCTTCCCCATATCTTCTTGCTCTTTCGTACCCCAGTATCTCTACTTGCGCATAGTCTTCTGCACATCTATCACTCCAGTGTTAATTCTAAATTGTAATTATTTTGCCTCTATGGCCTATTTATTGCCTTACCTCCGTAATCTTCTACATTTGCACACAATGTACATAGATTTTTCTATTGTGTTATTGACCGTATGTTTGTTTATGTGTAACTCTGTGTTGTTGTTTGTGTCACACTGCTTTGCTTTATCTTGGCCAGGCCGCAGTTGTAAATGAGAACTTGTTCTCAACTGGCCTACCTGGTTAAATAAAGCTGATTTTTTTTACAAATAAATAAAGAAGAGACTGCAACATATAGAGAGACTGCAGAATATTTAGTGGACAGAGGAGCTTTTATGCTGTCAATCAACATCACCAATGATACGAACATCATTTCATTTAACAAAATAAAAGGACCTACATGTGTCAGTAGTACACAGGCCGACTCCACTCACCTGCTTGTGTCTCCTCATGCCTCTCTCTCCAGCAATGTCCAAGAAACCGCGCTGCTTTTAAAGGTAAGTACACTGCCGTCTGTGGGTATAAAATAAATAAAAGCAGCCGGCCAACAAGCTGGGGGTGGGGGTCGCCTCCCCGCTCCGAGGGGAGAAGGGATGAAGGAAGGAGGGGCGTGTTAGTACAGAGATGGATCACCGGCGCTTGTATCTTCTCCGCGGCCCATGCTGCCTTGCAGTGTGCCAGCAGCAGCCCATTTACATTACGGAGATTTAAGCTGTCTGAGGCGATGGTGACAAGTCAAGGTGTTTCACTTTAATTACACCAGGCAAGGTCACCTCCTTTCTGGCTCGCCCTCGCAGCCGTACGCAAAGGAGGAAGGGAGGACATGGGGAACAGGGAAGAGAAAGACATATTTATATTCTCATTTTCAGGCAATAGCGGTGCCTTTAATACACAGTGTGTGGTGGTACACACACACACACACGTACAGATGAAGGATCTTAATTTGATCACCCTGTTAAAGGATAACTTTCTTGCAATCCAAATATTTAACTTGTAGTGTATTTGAGGTTTCAAACACTTCTGAAGTTTTCAAAATCCACTTAAAAATGTCAGACTTTATAATCATTAAAAAAAATGTCCATTCATTATAATCCACATAACAATTCACATGTCCAGGATTATTTTCCTACTGTAGCAGACTGGCTCAAATTAAAATCTAATGCCTGTACGCACACGCGAACACACTCACATACACACACACACAGTAATAAAGACTTACAGCAAAATACAGTATAGACGAATGCAAAGAGGAACACACAGAAAGATGACATATGCTAATGCACAAAAACATAATATCATAAGCACACAAATATACATACACACACATAAACTCACAAAAATATTTAACACTCATGCACACGTACAGACACACACACACAGTGTAGCCACACATACAAACACACACATCCAAGCCAGTTTGCTCTAAATAATCCCAAGTGACAAAATAAATGGCATGGCATATGAGGGCTATTTCTATAATGGGCCATCCGCCATTGAGGTGACATACTGTATTACAAAGCCTTAATATGACACCTATTGCTGCACAGTGCTCTCCTCTGCTGCTTGTCTCTGGATGTGTCCCAAAATGCACCCTTTATAGTGCACTACTTTTGTGTAGTAGTGCACTATATAGGGAATAGGGTGCCATTTCGGGTACATCCTCTGTCCCGGCCCGGGGCCATAGTATTGTACAGTGGATCTGACAGGCAGGGGAGTTCACACAATAGTGCCTTAAAGGTGTGAGATAGCCCAGCTGACCAGCCGCCCCGCCATGAGAGGCCCACAGAGAGCTGCCAGAGATAGGGGCTACTCGACTACACTACAGTCAGGCTAGGATGATCTGATGTTGTCTGGCAGACCGCTATTTGGTGGGATTCCCACCAACCTCTCTCTCTCTCTATCTTTCTTTCTCAATTATTGTACTCGTTCAAGTAGGACTCTCTCTCCCTCTCTCTCTACCTCAGTCACAACAGCTTGACCCGCAGGTATGTGTGAGCATGACATAGGGTGTTTCCCAGTATGCATACTGGGAAACATGCTTCAAGGGCATTCTCTTGAGTACGTTCTTATTAGGATAAGAGCGTGGAGAATGCATACGTTTGCATTGCAGAAGCACTCCCACGCTACTGCATTATCTTTGTCCTTTTAAGGTAAATTGCGGCATCAACATGTCAGCTGTTCACCTATGCTGGACTTTCCTGGATCAAGACTACCCTCTGTAAGTCATGTTATCGATCTGGTCTTGTTCAATATTGCATCATTGTCAGTAAAACATTTTTTTACTGTTAATCCGTTTGTGTTAGGTATTATTTAGCTAAGCTAGCTCAATTTAGCAAGAGACGACTCGCGCTTACAATTACATGCATGAGCTTGTAACACGTTTAACATAACGTTAACATAGAACATACGCGTAGATAATGACCCTACTTTTCTACGAGCAAAATGTAACTTGCTAGTGCATATTGAGAAACGCCCAGAGTGTGTGCATTTGTGTTTCCATATATTAATGTCAAATTATTAAATATACATATATTTTTTAAATTCTGAAATATAACTTAAAACAACAAAATCATTTGTTTTAGTTGGCCGATAATTGAATCGTATTCAGGAAATCCTCTTAATATGGAAGACTAACCTCAGTTTGCTTGTATTGAACACAGCTCGTTGTGCAAAGGCAGTTCCACAAAGGTTTGATGGCAAGCTGTCAGTTAAACGCAGCAATACCTTTCTTATCAGCATCACAGCTTTACCCGTGAAAAGTGCAGCCAAATTAAAAGGAAACTAGAGAGAGAGAGAGAGAGAGAGAGAGAGAGAGAGAGAGAGAGAGAGAGCGAGAGAGAGGGGGAGAGAGAGAGAGGGGGAGAGAGAGAGAGAGAGAGAGAGAGAGAGAGAGAGAGAGAGAGAGAGAGAGAGAGAGAGAGAGAGAGAGAGAGCCTTCAGGGGAAATTATTTAAAAAAGGGAGCAAGCTGGCTGCATTGGCAGCAGTTCAAGGGGGTGGATCCCCTCGCCTCCCTGGGCCCAAATGGCAGTTGCTGGCACGACTGCTAAACACACAATGCCTCGTGGCAAAACTGTGTTTTTCATTGACAGATGAGGCGAGCGAGGGAAGGAGAGAAAGGAAGGAGGAGGGTTGCTCCTTTTTTTGGGGCAAATGAAAGAATTGACCCAAAAGAGGTGTTAGCCCTTAACCAACAGCAAGAGAGAGAGAGTTCTCGCTGACATAGGTTGGTCATAGCCATTAGCGCTAGAATCGTGAGAGTGTGAAGGTGTGAAGAGTTGTGAAAGGGGAACAGTCTGTATTGTTATAATTAATGGAGCTCAGAGGGCAATGTTTCAAGGCTTTAGGTTGAGTTATATTGTAGCCATTTGATCCTCAGCTGTTTTAGCTGAATACCCAACCTGTTCACAGTCAAAGGGTAACCTGTGACTAAACGCTGCCATTGAATATTTCATAAGACTTATTTTTAGTTGGATTTTAGTAAAAAAATATATATACTTTTCAAACCCATTCACGTATGCTAAATAGACTGCATGAAGTCCCTAATTCAATCAATCCCTGTGGCTGAAATGCAAGAATGTATAGATTAATTTACTCAAATAAACAATGCTTACAGAATCAAATACATATCATCTCAATGCTATCTTGTTGCTTGTGAGGAATATAATTCAATGTTTTTCCTCAAAACAGTTAAAAACATTTATTGAGTTGATGTCACAGGTTAATATTGTCAATATCACAGTCAATACCTGCATACGTACATGTTTACCAAGATTTATTCTCTTTACACCCGAATCTAGATGACATAGCAGGACATTCAGCAGCACCATGCACACACACATGACACATACTCTCTCTCTCTCTCACACACACACGTAGCACAAGAAACACACACACACACACATACACACTCTTCCTCACATACATTTAGACAACCTACACACACACACACGTGGCCTACACATAAACAGTGACGCACACACACTCGCCCCTGCTCAAAGCTACATGATGTATGCCTACAGTATTATACCTACAGTAAAGAATCGGAGGTCGGAAGTAGCCCTGACCCCAGGTCTAGAGCAAGGCCAGGAAGACGCTGCTGAAAAGTCAGGAACTCTAAGCCCATCAGTAAGAGCTGTCCCATCAGCCCATACTGGCCCAGGCCAACTGCAAGGGCCCAGTGAGGGGTTGGAGGGGTGGAGGGGTGGAGGGATGCAGGGAGAGAACCAGTCCTTCAGCCTCAGTCCACAACAGTAGCAGGGGAGGCTGGTGCAAAGCGGGAGGGGAAAAATAACCTCTCAGAGGGGGTGGTGGAGTGGGGGAGAGAACCGGTATGTCCTTCAGTCTCACGTCCACAACCGTCTTGGAGAAATACGTTGGTCACGTGACTGGAAAGATTGGTTTTGTTGGATTGTATTTTTTTTTACGAGTATGGTGTTCATATTAGGACAGTCACACTCAACACGAGGTCAACAAGGCTTGGCATGTTAGTGCTACTCCCCAAATGACCACATCTACAGTATATCTCCTGACACAGACTCTAGAACACAATACGTTCCAAATGCCAAGCACTATGCTGTATCACCGCAATGTTCCAGTCGGTTCACATAACATTGTATATGAACTGTGAAGGGGCATAGTAAGGATGTATCTCAGTGTTGTGAATCAGACCAGAGGATATCGAAGGGTTTGTCTGTGTCCGACGCCTGCCTGAGAGACTCCTCTCTAAGTCCGTGGGAGACAGGCACAGTTGTCAAGCCCTGACCAAGTCAGTCACGCTCCTATTGAGCCGCAAACAATGACCCAAATCTAATGACAGATGACATGTAGGGGTGTGTGGAAAACTGCACCGGGAGATCTCCCCAACCCCATCTGTTTGTCTGCTGCCAGTGAAAGAAGCACGGGCAAGCATGTGCAAAGGATCAGAGCATGCACACTCAACGCACGCACACTTACACACACGTGCGCGGAGCACACAAACACACAAAAGCACAAGCATGTATTTCTTTCTTCAAAATGTGCAGTTAGGAACACAACATCGATAGAAATGCTAGTTATTGTGCACTGCACCTGTTCAAATCTCTACAATATTGTTTTTCTCTGTGTCTCAATCTGTAAGACTAGTTCAACTATGTGAAGGTTTTTCCAGGCGCCAACTGACAAAAGAAAATGTTACGGACTTGAGGCCCACATTTCTGAAAAACTCCTCTGTCTGCGTCCCAACTCTGGTGAAAGGCAAAAGAAGGGTTGAGTGTAGAGAAAGATATGTGTGGTATGCAACATACAGTAGCTGCCACAGTAGTGAAGGATTTTATGTTAAGTGACTAAACTGAGATTTAGATGCTCTTCACATGGCACACAGCTGCTGAAGGGATCCGGCAAAGGTAACGGCTTTTCTGGTTTTTAAATGTATTTCCTTCAACGTAGCGCTCCGCTAATGACATAATGGCAGGTGGAATGTCACTGAGTGGTGTAATGCACCTAAGTCCTCGCAGGCGTTTTAATGCTTTCCTAATTGGAGCCCACTTTGGAACACGTTGGCACGCGAGAGGCAGAGGAAGGAAAAAATAAATGATTTGTAAAACGTCGTAGGCAGAACTAATAATTAGCCTTCGCGGCTAATGTATGGCTCTTTGCGAAATGGAAAAACATGTGGGTCGTTAATTGGCTCGGCCTGAAAAATACATTTAAAACTCATCATTTCATTTTACCAGCCTTTTTGTGGAGCATTGTGTTTAGACAGAGAGAAAAAAATGGAAGTCGAAAGCTGTTTTTATATCCATTTTTTAGGTTAATGGTCAAGTTTTCAGGCTTTTAAATATCGGCTAAATCTTGCTGAAAGGATTTGGGTTCATTAATTGTGTGTGATTTTTGTATTTTATTTTGGTACGTGGGAAGTTTTTGCACAGGAACTCGAAAGCTTTCAAACGAGGTCTCATGACACGAGAGAACCCCAATTTTATACATTTTCATTTCTACCACAACACCACCCTGGAAAACTCTTCACGTGCTTTGAAAATTAAGTTTGGTATAATCAATCCTTCAAATTCGGAGGAAGAATTACCACACAAAACCTTTGTAACTACGTTCACTGCAAATTAAAACCATAAAAAATAACCCCTCATTTGTTCATATCTGTCACACCCTGATCTGTTTTCCCTGTCCTTGTGCTTGTCTCCACCCCCTCCAGGTGTCACCCATCTTCCCCATTATCCCCTGGTTATTTAAACCTGTTTTTTGTCTGTCCGTGCCAGTTCGTCTCGTATGTTCCAAGTCAACCTTCATGTTTTACTCGTGCTCCTGCCTTTTCTATTCTCTTTTGCTAGTCCTCACGGTTTTGACCCTTGCCTGTTTTCTGGACACTGTACCTGCCTGCCTGACCATTCTGCCTGCCCTGACCTCCAGCCTGCCTGTCCCTCTGTACCTCCTGGACTCTGAACTGGTTTTGACCTTTTGCCTGTCCACGACCATTCTCTTGCCTAGCCCTTTTGGATTATTTGTAAATATCAAAGACTCAAACCATCTGCCTCCTGTGTCTGCATCTGGGCCTCGCCTTGTGCCCTTTATAATCTCACCAATTTAAATAAAAACAGGAAGTGAAGTCCAATGCAAACATTGATTGATTTGTGATGCTATCTTCAGGTCCATACTTTATCTAAACCCTCCTCCACCACCATGGCCCGGGCCCTAAAGCTTATATATGGCCCTTGCCATGCCTTAATAATGACTTTGAGTCTGTCCTAATATGGACACCGTAAGAGACTGGTGGTTGGTGGGCACACTGCTAGGTTGTGGCCTACAGGCAGTGACCAGGGCAGAAAGGGCCAAGAGTAGTAGGATTGAGTGGGGCTTTCACACAGACAGTGTCCTACCTCCCGGGTTATATTGTATCACCGTCATTGGTTAAAAACATGTCTTCTATCTTCTAAAACCATACCCTCAAGGTTGAGCAGGCCTCTTATATATGAACAGATAATGGCCAAAGTCAAATCGCTCTTTCTTTGAAAGCACTCAGCTGTTGCGTTGGAGATATAGCAAGTGGTACAAATGAGTCCTTAGCCCTGTTACTCATAGATATACTGTTGCCTATGAAAGAGCCTCAAATCCTTTTTCGAGTTCTAGTGTGCTCTTTTCTCTAAAAAATGAAGCTTCTCGAAACACCGCCTCTTCAAAATGAAATGAAAAAAGGTAGCCCGAGGTGAAGGAGCAGGGAAATCATTTAAAGTACCATGATGAGGTGCCTTGATAAAGTAAGTTGTCCTATAATTGATAAAGCTGATTTTGACCATTTAACCTGGGCTTTGAATCAATCATACCCACACAAACAAATACACACACAAAGGCCTAGAGATACATTCAGCTCCATACAAAATAAAGTGCTCTTCATATTCATTATCATGAAACCTCCCATACACTACCATTACATTCAAGTAATGTACCCATTCACCAAGGTCAAAGCAACCTCTATTGAAACATACATTACAGAGAGATTTACACCCCACTCTAAGCGTCAACAGAATTGAGATGCATGGACAAATTGTACACAACTTTATTGTCACCCCCAGTACTGATGAGGAGCGATACAAAGTTAATTATGGGATGTATCTGGCCCTGCAGCAGTTAGCACAGCCTACCTACCCCATGGACTCCAGCCACATCATGGTAGATAAGGTGTGTGTGTGAGTGAATATTTCTCACACCTTCCTAAAACACAACTTGTACCAGAAACCCATTTTCAAAGGAACTCACTCTCACTTTAACAACCTTCTCTCTCTTTTTTTCGCTCCGACAGGCCGTTGGACTGGGGGTAGAACCCGGAAGACAGGCTGGCTGACGACCCAATGAGAGTGAAAAATGCCTTCCAGAACCGGGATGAGACCTGAGGACCCCGGTCGGAGACCATGTCAACTGGCAGTACATGGATCCGAAAGACGTGCTGCACCATGTGCTGGGCCGTCTCTTTAGCAGAGGGTAGCTTGGGAAGTGAGCGGCTTTGGAAAACCGATCCACAAGGTTCAGGATGGAGGTGTTTCCATCAGATGGTGGAGACCTATGACAAAGTCCAGGGAGATATGATACCGGGGACGGTGAAGAACAGGTAGAGGTTGGAGGAGAACAGCTGGAGCTTGCAGAGGAGTCTTGTTCTGTGCAGAGACCGTGCAAGTGGCGACAAATGCGGAGATGTCAGGAACCATGGTAGGCCACCAAAAGCGTTGACGCACAAAAGCCGGGGTCCGACGGGAGCCCAAATGGCAGGCGAGCCTGGTGTCAAGCACAAACATCCGGTTATCTAGATCCTCCCCCCCTCGGAGTTTGGCTGGGAACGCTACTCCTCCTGAACCTGCTTCCCTATTCCTCAGCTGAGTGCCGTCACCAGGCATGAGGTGGGAAGGATGGTCTCAGGTTCTGGGGTAGTAGTCATGGGGCTATAGCGGCGTGACAGCACATCTGGCTTGACATTCTTAGATCCCAGGCCGACAGGAGAGGGAGCAGTTGAACCGGGTGAACAGTAGGGCCCACCTAGCCTGCCTGGAATTGAGGTGCTCGGCGGTGCGAAGATATTCCAGGTTCTTGTGGTCGGTCCCCACAATAAATGGATGTTCCGCCCCATCTAACCAGTGCCTCCACTCCTCCAACGCCATCTTCACCGCGAGAAGCTTCCGATTCCCCACATCGTAGTTCCTCTCTGTGGTGTTAATACGGTGGGAGAAGAAGGCGCAGGGAGGCAATTTGAGGTCCAGGGCAGACTGCTGGGACAAGACAGCCCCCACTCCGAAATCCGAAGCTTCGGCCTCCATCACAAACTGGCGGAATGGGTCAGGATGAACCGAGGTGGAAGCTGTGGTGAAGGAATGTTTGATATCCCGGAATGCCCGGTCAGCAACTGGAGACCACATGAATGGAACCTTGGGAGAGGTGAGTGCAGACAGGGGAAGCCATGATGCTGTAGACCCAGATAAAAGTTGGCGCAACCCAGGAACCACTGCAGCTGTGCTCTGGACGTAGGCTGGGGCCAATCCACCACCGCTCTCATCTTCCTGGGATCCATCTGTACACTCCCAGCAGCGATGATGTAACCCAGAAAGGGGATGGTGGAGAGATGGAATTCGCACTTCTCTGCTTTTACAAAAAGCTGGTTGTCCAGGAGGCATTGGAGAACCTGTCGGACGTGGAACACGTGTTCTTGGGTGGAGCGGGAGAAGACGAGGATGTCATCGAGGTAGAAGAAGACGAACAGGTTCATCATGTTGCGGGGAGAAAATCATTAACCAGAGCCTGGAAAACAGCAGGGGCATATGACCAGGTACTCGTAGTGGCAGCTGGCCATGCTGAATCTGTCATCCACTCGTCCCCTTCCTGTATCTGCACCAGGAGGTAGGCATTACGTAGGTCCAGCTTGGAGAACACGGTGGCCACCTGCCGTGGCTCGAAGGCCAAGGAGATGAGAGGTAGCGGTTCTTCACTGTGATGTCGTTGAGACCTCGGTAGTCGATGCACAGGCACAGGGTTTTGTCCTTCTTCTCCACAAAGAAGAACGCTGCACCGGCGGGGGAGGCAGAAGTACGGATGAACCCGACAGGCAGCTAGGGAGACCTCATTGTAGTTCTCCATAGCTTTGATCTCCGGACCCGACAGAGAGTACAATCCCACAGTCATATGGTCGGTGCAGTGGCAGTGAAGTGGCCCGGGCCTTACTGAACACATTCTGGAGGTCCTGGTACTCTGTGGGAATGGCAGAGAGGTCCAGGGCAACTTCCGAGGCCCCAGAAAGAAGTCCCGTGGCAGGCTGCGCTGACTTCAGGCAATGGACATGGCAGAATGGGCTCCAACCCATGATGGCACCGGCAGACCAGTCAATGAGGGGATAGTGCTGCTGGAGCCAGGAGATTCCCAATACCACGGGAACATGAGGAGACTTAATGAGCAGGAACTGGATTGTCTCGCTGTGTTAACATGGCATGAAAAGGGATGCAAGTAAGGGGAGAGAAAAAGTTCTCTGTAAGGCCCACCAGAGTACTCACTACTACCAGTGAGGCTGGTCTTTTAGTGGACAGGTGGAGATGAAATGACCAGTAGTCCTGCAATACAGGCAAACCTTAGTATGATGCCTATATAGCCATTCGATTAGAGACAGCCAAGCTCTGCCTAGTTGCATAGGCTCGGGAAGAGGTGAATCGGCAGCCTTCGGAGACTCTCGGGGGAACTCGGGTAGCCTCGGGTTCTCTCGGCAATGGAGCCGTCGGGACTTCCAGGATACCTCGGAGGCGAGGTGGAATTCTTGGAAGAGCAAGTGAAATCGAATCTCCTCTCCTTCCTTCGTTCTCGTAGTCGCCCATCGACCAGAATGGTCAAGGCGATGAGCGAGTCGAGATCCGTTGGTAGTCCCAGGCAGCAAGCTCGTCCTTTACTTCCTCCAAAACTCAGAGCAGGAACATGTTGAACAGTGCTTCCAGGTTCCAGGCACTCTCAGCTGCCAAAGTGTGGAAATCCACTGCATAGCCTGCTACGCTGCGGGAGCCCTGCCGAAGCTAGTGTAACTTCCGGGCAGCTTCTCTCCCAGACAATGGAGCATTGAAAACCTTCATTACCAATGGCAAAAAATCCTCCAGACTGGAGCATACAGACTGTTGTTCCCATACTGTCATTGCCCAGGCGTGAGCCCTCCCGGACATCAGTGTGATAAGGTACGTTATCTTAGAGCGTCCGAGGGGTAGGAGGAGGGCTGCAGCTCGATAATGAACACTGAATGAGAAACGCCTGATAGGTGCCCAACTCTCCGTCGATGCACTCTGGGGAAGGTAAGCGGGGTTCCCGGGAAACCAGGGTGATGGCGCTGATAACAGCCATTTTACTGAGGGGCTGGGAGATTACCGTCATGGTAGGCTGCATAGTAGACAACCCACGGATTTCTCCAACAATGTGTTCAATGCTTTGTTGTGGTGTTCGGCCAAGGTCTGGAACCCTTCCATAAGACCACAAAGCAACTCCTCATGCCTTCCAATATTGGATCCTTGGGAGGAGAGGGGGCATTACGAAGCTGGTCCTAGTCTGCTGGGTCAGTCACGGCCAGTTCGTACTATCAAGTTTCAGGTATGACCCAGATACAGACAGTGTCGACGAATCAAAAGTTTTTTTCTAAAACAGGGCAGGCAAACGACAGGTCAAAGGCAGGCAGGGGCCAATAATCCAGAGCGGGCGCAAAGGGTCCAGAACGGCAGGCAGTCTCAGGGTCAGGGCAGGCAGAACAGTCAAAACCGAGACGGACTAGAAAACAGGAGCGAGAAAAAGGCAGGAGCAGGTGAACAAACGCTGGTAGGATTTACGAACAAAACTAACTGGCAACAGACAAACAGAGAACACAGGTTTAAATACACAGGGGATAATGGGAAAGATGTGCAACACCTGGAGGGGGTGGAGACAAGCACAAAGACAGGTGAAACAGATCAGGGTGTGACAGCATCTCACTTCCCGTGCCAAATATAAGCTTCTCTTTCCCCTCAAACTCCTTTTTATTAGGGTTAAGCTCTCTCTTAAAATTGACCAGCCTGATTTTATGTACCATGGCTAAACTTTAGACTGCATAGGCCTACATGTAGCTGAAATGCCTTGGCACTGTCAAATAATATACGGTCACACATCCACAGAAATTGTGTGGCCCTGTCCTAATATGAACACCATAGTAATGACTTAACACTAGAACCACCAGTAACATATACTAATGAAAATGCTGTGGTAGCCTTACTCGTTAAGTGTGCCTTGAACTCTAAATAAATCAGAATCAAATTTAGAACACCTACAAATTCAAGAGTTTTTCTTAATTTTTACTATTTTCTACATTATAGAATAATAGTGAAGACAAACAAACTATGAAATAAAACATGTAGGAATCATGTAGCAACCAAAAGACAAATCAATATATATTTTATTTTTGAGATTCTTCAAAGTAGCCACCCTTTGCCTTGATGACAGCTTTGCACACGCTTGGCATTCTCTCAACCAGCTTCACCTGGAATGCTTTTCCAACAGTCTTGAAGGAGTTCCAACATATGCTGAGCACCTGTTGGCTGCTTTTCCTTGACTTTGCGGGTCAAACTCATCCCAAACCATCTCAGTTGGGTTGAGATTGGGTGATTGTGGAGGCCAGGTCATCTGATGCAGCACTCCATCACTCTCCTTCTTGATCAAATACCCTTACACAGCCTGGAGGTGTGTTTTGGCTCATTGTCCTGTTGAAAAACAAATGATAGTCCGACCAGTTTCATGGTAGTCCGACCATAGGACAGATTCCCACCATCCGTTGCTTGTGTTTCTTGATCCAAGCAAGCCTATTCTTCTTATGGGTGTCCTTTAGTAGTGGTTTCTATGTAGCAATTCGACAATGAAGGCCTGATTTATGCAGTCTTCTCTGAACAGTTGATGCTGAGATGTCTCTGTTACTTGAACTCTGTGAAGCATTTATTTGGACAATTTCTGAGGCTGGTAACTCTAATGAACTTATCCTCTGCAGCAGAGGTAACACAGGGTCTTCCTTTCCTGTGGCGGTCCTCATGAGAGACAGTTTCATCATAGCGCTTGATGGTTTTTGCGACTGCAATTGAAGAAACTTTCAAAGTTCTTGACATTTTCCGTATTGACTGACCTTCATTTCTTAAAGTAAGGATGGACTGTCGGTTCTCTTTACTTATTTGAGCTTTTCTTGCCATAATATGGACTTGGTCTTTCACCAAATAGGGCTATCTTCTGTATCTAACCCTACCTTGTCACAACACAACTGTTTGGCTCAAACCCATTAAGAAGCAAAGAAATTCCACAAATGTACTTTTAAGAAGGCACACCTGCTAATTTAAAATCATTTCAGATAACTACCTCATGAAGCTGGTTGAGAGAATGGCAAGAGTGTCAAAAGCTGTCATCAAGGCAAAGGGTGGCTACTTTGTAGAATCTCGAATATGGAGCCCAACGAAACTAAAGAATGGCACGAAACCTATCCAGCTGGTTTTGGACCTGATGCCAACTGTCCGTCTAGGCTGGCAGCTTGCTCTAACATGCTAGGCGAGACCTGCGCCGGCTCACCCGGACCAGTTTAATGCCAGGGGCCATCAGATGCCATTGCCTCACACTCTGCTCTCAGATGGACCAATTGAGGCATAAAATCAAACCCGGAGGGGAAAAAAGAACATTAAGACTGACAACAATACCTTAAGACACCACGTGTTACTCCAATGTTATTATATTTACTTGAATGAAAAATAAAAAACTGTAGGCAACAGTCATCTTTCCAAACAATTTAGAGAATGTAATATAATCTAATCAAGTCAAATAGAATAGAATAGAGCAGAATGTCAATCTAGAAGAGCATCATGAATTGTGGTTGTGATAATCTCAAACACACACAAAGTTGAACTCTTTGCAATGAACTCCTTCAACAACAAAACATCATACGCCTCTCAGGGAATTTTTTTCAAAATGAGATTCAGTTAATGAAGCGTCAGTAAATATTCCACATTACTACTAATCTTCTACTCTAAAAAAGAATAGCTCTATGTTGGGTGGACTGGAGATCCTCCTCAATTCTCTACCTTGTTCTCTGCTATGAAGACCCACCCCCTGTAGAAAGATGAAATATTAAACTCGTTTTCAATACCGAGCCTCCATACTACTTTTCTCTACTCCTCTGCCGCGGAGTGCAATGCGGACTGCCTGTTGCGTCATGGCGGCGGTGAGAGTGGTGGCGTTTCAAGCTATCAGTACGAGTTGAAAGACGTGCCGGAGGAGGGATGCGAAGCGCACATCTGCTTTGTGAGAATCAAAGAGAATTAGATGCAGTGTTGGGATACCTCGGCTTCCCGAAGTTTAGCGCTGGATTGACGAGTGTTTGATGTCTCCACAGTGAAGGTGGTGGTGGAGACACACACACAAGCATGCACAGGGGTGTATTCTGGGAACACAGAAAGAGGCATGACAACAAACAAACAGACAGACAGACAGACAGACAGACAGATACCAAATCAAATCAAATCAAATTGTATTGGTCACATACACGTGGTTAGCAGATGTTAATGCGAGTGTAGCGAAATGCTTGTCCTTCTAGTTCTGACAGTGCAGTATTATCTAACAAGTAATCTAACAATTACCCAACAACTACCTAGTATACACAAATCTAAAGAGAATATGTTTATATGAATATGAATGAGAAAATGTACATATAAGTATATGGAAGAGTGATGGCCGAGCGGCATAGGCAAGGTGCAGTAGATGGTGTAAAATACAGTATATACATGTGATGCGAGTAATGTAAGATATGTAAACATGGCATTATTTCAAGCGGCATTGTTTAAAGTGACTCGTGATTCATTTAATAAAGCGGCCAGTGATTGGGTCTCAATGTAGGCAGCAGCCTCTCTGAGTTAGTGATTGGGTCTCAATGTAGGCAGCAGCCTCTCTGAGTTAATGATTGGGTCTCAATGTAGGCAGCAACCTCTCTGAGTTAGTGATTGGGTCTCAATGTAGGCAGCAGCCTCTCTGAGTTAGTGATTGGGTCTCAATGTAGGCAGCAGCCTCTCTGAGTTAGTGATTGGGTCTCAATGTAGGCAGCAGCCTCTCTGAGTTAGTGATTGGGTCTCAATGTAGGCAGCAGCCTCTCTGAGTTAGTGATTGGGTCTCAATGTAGGCAGCAGCCTCTCTGAGTTAGTGATTGGGTCTCAATGTAGGCAGCAGCCTCTCTGAGTTAGTGATTGCTGTTTAGCAGTCTGATGGCCTTGAGATAGAAGCTGTTTTTCAATCTCTCGGTCCCAGCTTTAATGTACCTGTATTGACCTCGCCTTCTGGATGATAGCAATGTGAACAGGCAGTGGCTTGGGGAGGGTTGTTGTCCTTCATGATATTTTTGGCCTTCCTGTGACATCGGGTGCTGTAGGTGTCATGGAGGGCAGGTAGTTTGCCCCAGTTGATGCTTTGTGCAGACCTCACCACCCTCTGGAGAGCCTTGTGGTTGAGTGTGGAGTAGTTGCCGTACCAGGCTGTGATACAGACCGACAGGATGCTCTCAATTGTGCATCTGTAAAGGTTTGTCAGGGTTATGGGTGACTAGCCAAATTTCTTCAGCCTCTTGAGGTTGAGGAGGCGCTGTTGCGCCTTCTTCACCACACTAAATGTGTGGGTGGACCATTTCAGTTTGTCTGTGATGTGTACACCGAGGAACTTAAAACGGTCCACCTACTCCACTGCTGTCCCTTCGATGTGGATAGGGGGCTGCTTCCTCTGCTGTTTCCTGAAGTCCACGATCATCTCCTTTGTTTTGTTGACGTTGAGTGAGAGGTTGTTTTCCTGACACCACACTCCGAGTGCCCTCACCTCCTCCCTGTATGCTCTCGTCGTTGTTGGTGATCAAGCCCACTATTGTTGTGTCGTCTGCAAACTTGATGAGTTGAGTTGGAGGCGTGCATGGCCTGTAGTCGTGGGTGACCAAGGAGTACTGGAGAGGGTTGAGCACACACACTTGTGGGGCCCCAGTGTTGAGGGTCAGCGGGGTGGAGATGCTGTTTCCTACCTTCACCACCTGGGGGTGGCCCGTCAGAAAGTCCAGGACCCAGATGCACAGAGCGGGGTTGATTTTTACATAGGTATTATGTTTGTCCAGATGGGATAGGGCAGTATGCAGTGTGATGACGATTACATCATATGTGAATCTGTTGGGGTGGTATGCAAACTGAAGTGGGTATAGAGGAAGGTGGCGGTGACATGCTCCTTGACTAGACTCTCAAAGCACTTCATGATAAAAGTGCTATGGGCGGTGGTCATTTAGTTCAGTTATCTTTGCCTTCTTGGCTACAGGAAGAATGGTGGCCATCTTGAAGCATGTGGGGACAACAGACTGGGATAGGGAGGGATTGAATATGTCCGTAAACACACCAGCCAGCTGGTCTCTGCATGCTCTGAGGACGCAGTTAGGGATGCTGTCTGGGCCAGCAGCCTTGCGAGGGTTAACAAGTTAAATTGCGACTCCACCTTGTGCCCTGTACTAGCATTTCGCTTGTTTGATTGCCTTGCGGAGGGAATAACTACACTGTTTATATTCAGCCAAATTTCCAGACCTCTTACCATGGTTAAATGCGGTGGAAGGCGCTTTCAGTTTTGCGTGAATGCCGGAATCCATCCACGGTTTCTGATTAGGGAGGTTTTAATAGTCACAGGGGGTACACCATCTCCTATGCACTTCCTTATAAACTCACTCACCAAGTCAGCGTATAGATCAATGTTGTCCTCTGAGGCTGAACAGAACACATTTCAGTCTGCGTGGTCAAACAATCTTGAAGCGTGTCTTACGATTGGTCAGACCAGCGTTGAATGGTTCTCGTCACTGGTACATCCATTTGAGTTTCTGCCTATAAGACAGAACAAGCAAGATGGTGTCATGGTCGGATTTTCCCAAGGGAGGGTGGGGAGGGCTTTGTATGCATCGCAGAAGTTAGAGTAGCAGTGGCCAAGAGTATTAGTCCTGCGTGTCGTGCAATCAGTACGCTGATAGAATTTAGGTAGCCTTTGTCTCAAATTTGCTTTGTTAAAATCTCCACCTACAATAAATGCAGCCTCCGGATATATAGTTTCCAGTTTACATAGAGTCCAGTGAAGTTCCTTGAGGGCCGTCTTGGTGTTCTCTTGAGGGGGAATGTACACAGCTGTGGCTATAACCAATGAGATTTCTCTTGGTAGGTAAAATGGCTGGCATTTGATTGTAAGGAATTCTAGGCCTTCAGACAGACAGACAAACAAACACATGCAGTGAAAAATGCAGGCACTGACACACAAATAAAAATATAAAAATTCAATCCTAACCACACAAAGAGATAGACAGACTATGGGTGATCCCGAGACTGTCTGTCAGTCAATGCAATGAGCGTTGACAACCCAACTCTGTAAATTAGGTTTCTGTCACTGTGTAGCTCTAATCACCTTTTAGTCCAACCCAGCCTCTCATATTTGATCATCCGACTGCCACCGTATCAAAGAAACAGGATGTTTATTGCAAACGGCTGAAAACACACACACACACACACACACACAAAAGAGAGCGTCAAGGCAGTCGCAACCACTCACATCTCCCCTATTGTCAGCCACAGAGTGAAGTGGAGGCAGGACAGACTGTTAGACAAAACAGATAGAAGGAAGAACGACAGATAGACAGAGAGGGAAAGAAAGAAAGAGAGAGAGCAGAAAGACACTGTTTACATCATACAGCAGGCCTACACACCATGGGCAGGTAGTGTGCTTGTCAGAACACATTGCCATCTCTTAATTGGGTCATTTTTGATATCCCAACGCCGGTGCCAGCGTGGTGGTTGACGGGGAAGTGTCAGGGAGCCAAGAGCCTGCGAGGCCCCGCTGGCACTGTATCAAAGCAGGCGCAAACGCTTCTGCTGCCCGCAGACAATCTGGCATGCCCGGGCACACCACCAAGGCGCAAGAACATCCAAAAACATAACTCCACCATCCCAAAGCTCCATGGCTTCGCCACCAGGGTGTAATTGGTACATGGGCATTTCGGGGGTGCATTCAAAGGAGCTACGTAATCCACATGTGTACTATGAAATTGGCTGTTTTGTACCCACTTTGGCTCTCCCCTCCATTGCACCCCAACCTCCTCCCCACTCTGTCAGTTCTCCATATCTTTCTCTCTCTCTTTCTCTCAATCAACAACTCTGTGTTCTCTCTCTCTCTCTCTCTCTCTCTCTCTAACTCTCTCGCTCTCTCTCTCTCCCTATCGTCCTTCTCTCTCTCTCCCCTTATATCCCCCCTGGTTTGACCATGCAGTCTAGGCTTTGAAAGCAGACAAGGATACCTAATCTTTACTCGCTGCATGGTTTGACTTAGATTTATCTTGTTTGTGTGTGGTGTGTGTTTGTGTATGAGAGTGTGTGTGTGCCTGCTTCTGTGCGTGGGACTGTTTGCACTACGATGTATGGGTGGGGGTGAGAAGCAGAAAGACTGCTTCACACCAACATCCTCCGTTATCCAGAAATGTATGAAAGCTATCATCATCTTGTCTTATTTTGTCACAACGAACACGCTTCAATCTCAGTCTTCTTCACTCCTTTGTCTGGCAGTGTTGCATGCCTCCCAGCCTGGATCTGCCTGACACTGGCTGGGCTGAACCAACTGCAGCTGCTTACTGACCGGAGGAAACTTGTCTAATTAACCAGATTGTTGATTCCAATGAAGGAGTCAATTTGTTCCCAGCTGTTGGCCAGTCTGGCAGACCCAACCCAAGGCACCGTCAAGGACCTGAGAAACATCCCTGGACCGGGCCGAACCACCTATCCACGCAGACAAAGGCTGAATCCTTCCTGGCATGCCAAGATGAATCACGCCTGAGTCTCTATAAATTAAACATGAGATCTGGAGGAGTTCTTTAAAACGGAAAAACCCAGAGGATATTTCCTCTCCCTCAGATTCACCCACGCTGTTTTTGTGATTCGGACTCACTCAGACATGAAGAAAGAAAGGTGGGGGAAGAGAAGGTATAAACAGGTATTAGCAAACAGTGCCCTCAAAGACAAGTGTGTTGTGGGGTCGTGGTGTGTGTGGGGGGTTGCGGTGTGTGTGTATGTGTATGTATGTCTGTGTGTGTGTGTGTGCATGTGTGTCAATGGTGACCTTAAAGTGCAGTTCAAAGTGGTCTCTAAAGCCACTCAGGCCCTTTCCATGCACTTTCCAAGACTCCAGTGAACTTCTCCAAATTCTCCCTAAGAGCATTTCTCCTTGATCTATGAGATTTCCATGGACAACCAGAAACTTACACAGAGTGATGGTGTATATGGAGTCTGAAATCCTTCCACTTTCATTTGTTTGTCTCGTGTTTTAAGACTGATACTGAGGATGATTCTTTTTTTTAATAGATTAGGCCTAAATTGACGATGTGGGATGGAGTCTGCATGAAGTCCTTCCACTTTTTTTTTGCTTCCCTCAGGCTGACTGACAGTGTATTTTTTTCTCCCTTCTGGAGTATGCCTACATTACGGTTGAATGATACTGTAATTAACAGTATACTGTAATGTCATAACACAGTAGATTGAAGGTGATACTGACAAGTCACATCTCATTGTAGAAATCATTTCTACATTTACTTCCCAATACGGTATCGCTCCTCCCATTCGGAGGCGTTTACATACAAATTGCGTTTTATGTTGCTAACTGCTCTGTCGCTAGGTTTTCACTGTGTTCCCACTCTCTTTCTAAATAAACTCGAGGCCTCTAGAGGAACTAGGTCCTGAAGTGACATCCTGGTGCAGCAATGTCACCACCACCGCCACCACCAAGCCCACAATATGAGCCTCAGCTGTAGCAACACTGGCGGGACTTCATTTCACAGCATCTGCTTGACAGGCCCTCACACTGCCACCACCACAATTGTCACCTTTTACGAGTAGCAGTCATGCAGCTGCTGTCCTTGATGCCGTGATAATATAGCAGGGTGTCACAGGGCTACACATCGGCAGCCAATCACTATCTAGCAGAGCCAAAGCGGATCAACAACAACCCCCATATGGGAGAACAAATAAACACAGGGGGTTTATGATATTGGTCATGGGCTGCGCGACATACAGATACACCAAAAAGACGCTGTTGATCATGCCATGATTGCTTTGGTGCTTTGGTTCTGACACACAGGCCAGCCCCCCCCCCACACACACACTCCAAGCTCTCCTCATTTTTTTGTGGGCTCCGGTGGCAGGAGTCCACGGCAGCCCCATTTGCTGTGACATATGGCCAACATGCGCGGCGAGCGAGCAGCCTCTGTCTGGGAGCCGTGACTTAGTGTCGTCCCCCGGTGCCTCTGGCAGCACAGGGACAGAGGGATGAAGGGATGGAGAGAGGTGTAGAGATAGAGGGAGGGGGTGGAGAGAGGGAGGGATGTGGAGTTTTCGCCCTGGAGACACACTGGCAGTCCCAAGATTAGAGGGGTAATCAATCTCAGCGTGGTGCCGGAGAGTAGGGCCGCCTCTCTGCCCGGCAACCTGGCCTCCCTCCCCAGGTGGGGGTGGGGCAGGGGGAACAGGGAATGAGGGAGTGGGGAGAGAGGAGAGAAAGAGGTGTTGGAAGAGAGAGAGAGAGAGAGAGAGAGAGAGAGAGAGAGAGAGAGAGAGAGAGCGAGAGAGTGAGAGAGAGAGTCAGAGTCAGAGAGAGAGAGAGAGAGAGAGAGAGTCAGAGTCAGAGTCAGAGAGAGAGAGAGAGAGAGTCAGAGTCAGAGAGAGAGAGAGGATAGGGGGAGAGAGAGAGAGAGAGAGTCAGAGTCAGAGAGAGAGAGAGGATAGGGGGAGAGAGAGAGAGAGTCAGAGAGAGAGGATAGGGGGAGAGAGAGAGAGAGAGAGAGTCAGAGTCAGAGAGAGAGAGGATAGGGGGAGAGAGAGAGAGTCAGAGTCAGAGAGAGAGAGGGGATAGGGGGAGAGAGAGAGAGGATAGGGGGAGAGAGAGAGGGGATAGGGGGAGAGAGAGAGAGAGAGTCAGAGAGAGAGAGAGGATAGGGGGAGAGAGAGAGAGAGTCAGAGTCAGAGAGAGAGAGAGGATAGGGGAGAGAGAGAGAGGATAGGGGGAGAGAGAGAGGGGATAGGGGGAGAGAGAGAGAGAGAGAGAGAGAGTCAGAGAGATAGAGAGGATAGGGGGAGAGAGAGAGAGAGAGTCAGAGTCAGAGAGAGAGAGAGGATAGGGGGAGAGAGAGAGAGAGAGTCAGAGTCAGAGAGAGAGAGGATAGGGGGAGAGAGAGAGAGAGAGAGGATAGGGGGAGGGAATATGCTTTATTATTAACAGTAATTTTCCCTCTAACAAGCCTTGGTGTTGGACAGGTGATGAAGCACAGCACCGGGAACACATGATTACTGTCATTGTTGTAAACCTTGCTGGTTTAGTTTACCTGCCTCTGCTGTCACCTCACTAGGGAGGGAGCCTTGTTTTGGGTGCTGCTAGAACCACCACCACACACACAATGCCACACATCACATCCACTGGTAGAAGAGCCAAACTGAGCAGTGAACACTCTGGATTAACAAGGCAATTAGGACATGATCTGTATATTGACAGTATGTCTCTAAACATGTAATTTACTGTATATTGTAGGAACACAGACAGTATACGTGAGCGTTTACATTGTGTAAATGCTTCCCTAAAGTCTGTGAGACCCCGTCTCTTACAATAGGGATTACACAGGTCGTCCAGGTCTATGGTGGAGCACATTGGTTAGTGAGCCAGATAACAATTGTCTCCTGTATAGCAGCTGACTTGGATAACTCACTATGGCCTTTGTCAATTGCTATAAAATGCTACCATTACATTTCCTAATTCAGAAGGAGTTGTACTGTACTATTGTGGATACTTGTTTTACAGGGTAAATACTGGACAAAGTAGCATCCCCAATAAGCCTATCCACTCCTGTGAGATAGAGAGAACCACATTTTGATCATGTGATATAGAATAATATAGAAAACTGCTAAAGGTGTGAAAATTAGAAAATTAGAGAATTAAAAAAACAAAACAGAATCTTAAAGAAAAGCAGAAAACATCCCCATGGGCCCTTTTACAGATAAATGAAATAATTAGACCCTACTCCCGTGTGGCCTTACCATTTTATTTCATTTCCAGGGAAATAATAAGTGGGTTTTTCTGTTATATTGCTTGTGTGTATTTTCTTGTGTGTCTTTAATCTTTAATCAGAGTGGAACATCTCCCTTCAGGCAACAAGGTGCTCCATGATAAGATGTCGTTTTGTGCAGTAGGGAGATAGTACACGCTTGTATTACCTCCAATGAGCCACACGACTGAGGCTGTCCTACTAAATCAAATCAAATCAAAGTTTCTTGGTCGCATGCACAGATTTGCAGATGTTATCGCAGGTGCAGCAAAACGCTTGTGTTCCTAGCTCCAAACAGGACACTGTAAGCGACTGATGCTCCAGCTCGCCCTAGTTTGAACCTGCTTATCAAAGCCATGCATATGGATGTGAAAAGCAATGAGGCGGTATGTGCTAGTGAGGTGGGAAACCTTGGCTTTAATTGGGCCAAGAGGTTCAGAGTGAGTCCCTTCTGTGGTGTTGTTGGGACTAAATTACAAACAAACAAGTCTGGCAATCGATGTGCTGTGAATCCTCGATGGGGGCTGAGAGTAAGAATAATTCTGGTGGGTTATCACTGCAGTAAACAACATGGATTTCTTTATAAATAAAAAAAACCCACAGATACAGAAGTAACCGAATGTGAAGTGGTGTGGATCAAATCGATAACAACAGCCAAAACAAGAATCAAACAATTACACAAGATGACATCTCCAAACCGCTCCTTTAAGTTGTTTCGGTAAGAAGCTCAACTATGTGGATTTCACTAAATGTCAAAAGAGTACTTGACTTAGGGTAAAGCTCCTTTGGTGCCAAACTGTTCCTCACCTCTTACCTAGATGCAGCCACAACCAAATGGTGCACAGACGTCAATTAAACGTCTATTCCACTTTGGTTCTATGTCATTTAATTGAAATGACCAACAAAGACAGTTGATTCAACCAGTGTATACGCCCAGTAGGAAGGGACCCAGGCCATGAGGCATACTGTATCCCTCGGGCGTCTCTCATATAACCACAACACATCCCCACATCCCCATATTGAAGACGAGACGGCAATAGCTGTTAAACCAAAAGGATCGAACGGGAAGAGAGGGAATTCAATGGCTCTGTGTTTTCTCTCTCTTCTTCTGGTCCAAATCATCTAGCTGCTCCTCTTTGGTCCAAATCATCTAGCCGCTGCTGCTCGCTGCTCTGTGATCTGTGCTTTCAGGCACTTGTATTAATTGAGGTGGTAATTGAACAGTTGTCTTCATTAGTTCTGGTCCCCTGCTTGCGAGTCGCCGTTACGGATTACTGCAACTGTTTATGTGAGGAGAGGGTTTAAAGTCTTCACACGGCGTAGAAGATACAAGAAGGAAAACAACGTCTCCGCCACTTCATGCTACGGCATTGATGAAACACCACGATGGCTCACGGATGACCATTGCCAAGGTGTTGTGTTCCCGTAGCAACGGCGGCGGGCTTTAAGCTTTTCAAGACACCAAAGAGGCGCAAAACACCAGGACAAAGTGGGTCAGTTGAAAGGCAACAATCTACAAGAGACATAAATATTCCAGTTGAAGAGAAGGCTGCATCACATAGACTTTTACCTGCAGCACGTAGATCTGTCATTCGCTTAGTCATTATACAGTGTAATGTCATACAACGTCAGCGCCTCTCTTGGAATGCAAGTGATATCATTCACCGGTATCATTGAAATCACAGATATATTGATAAGCAGAGTTACTTCCATGAAAGCCAACGAAGCACCCTTTATGACGCACATAACCTGAAGACAACATGTTACAGGTAAAGTACTATAGAGAGAAGAAATGATCCTAACAGTTCAAAAGTAAAGTCAAGTTCTTGGGGAGAAAAAAGCCATCTAGTTTGTTTGAGAAAGAGAGGGAGACAGAGAGAGAGAGAGACAAGGTAGACAAATAAACAGGGAGTAAACAGGCAGGCCAGCTAGACGTCGACAAGGCCGATGTGGCTTGGGGTCAGGCAGCATGGAGAGACAGATAAAGGCAAATTAAAGGAGAGGTCCCTGACCCCTCCAAAAGTTCTTTAAATGCCTAGCAATTTTCTACGGGTGAAAGAAAATCCTCCTTTCTGTAAATGAAGGCCCGCTCCTGACCTCATCCACCAGCGAAGGAAGTTTAAGAGAGGTTAACAAAGGGAAAAAAGGAGTCAAGGAGAGAGGGGAAAATGGTAATTTGACTTCCAAACAGACATTTCTAACCCCCTTTAATGTGCATTTTTTTAATAAATCTGTGCCAATTTGCATCTCCTTGCTCGGAACCCATTATTGTTGTACGCGTTAGAATGAGGCAACAGAATTTCAGAAACACTCAAATTGTCAGAGAAGGAAAAGCAAAATGAAGCCCAAAAAACAAGACTTCACAGTGAGTGGGCCAGGAGTGGTAGACTTTAGGTTCGTTTTTTTTTTTTTTTTTTTTTTTTTTCATAATTTTTTATTTTTTTATTTAGTCAAATGTTTTAATATTTATCCCTAAGTGCTCTCCTCCACACATCCTGGAGTAGTCACATTTTGGTTGGTGTTCAGACAATGGGTGAAAAGGGTCAATATCAGGGGATACCTTTATCTATATATTTCAGGATATCTGGCATATTATTAGATATAAGGAGTAGACATGAGTTGGATGTGCGTCGCTATGTCTGTCAGTGCCTCACTGCCAAGCACAGGCACTACGGCTGACAGGAAACGAGTAACCAAATAAACTATGGAGGTGTTTGACTGGAGACAGCTGGGAATGGTGTAGGGTGAGGTGGGGGTGGAGATCCAACCAATACTTGAAATATCCTCCACAATAGCACCGCAGACACCTCGCATCTGTCTACCTTGCAAAAGAGACACCTTTCTCCTTCTCGCCAAAGCGGATTCGTCGGTTTCCTGGTACCTCACAGCTTTGCGAATAGGAAGCGATTGCGCCGAACTGGAACAAACAACGCCCGAAAGCATATTAAATGGATCTGGTATAAATATTCATTGTATGAGGGGAAAAATGTAATTCCTAATTTTCACCTTCCTTCCTTTCCCACAGTACATTGCAGCTTTCTTCTTTACTGCATAATTAATGAGGGAACAGAAGAGTGTGAATTTGTTTGTGTTGCAAAATAAAGAATGGTGGGAGACTATAAAAAATAAAATAAGTCCTTTCTTTGTAGTCTTTAGAAAAACAATAGCGAGAACAATGAAAGGGGGCTGTAGTCTGTATGTACAGTATGCAGTCCCAGGTAAATTACAGGTGAACATGAGTTTATTGAGCAGCCGTTAAGTATTTAACAATAAATCAAATCAAATGTATTTGTCACATACACATGGTTAGCAGATGTTAATGCAAGTGCAGTGAAATGCTTGTGCTTCTAGTTCCGACCGTGCAGTAATATCTAACAAGTAATCTAACAATTTCACAACAACTACCTTATACACACAAGTGTAAAGCAATGAATAATAATATGTACATATAAATATATAAATGAGTGATGGCTGAACGGCATAGGCAAGATGCAATAGATGGTATAGAGTACAGTATATACAGTACATATGAGATGAGTAATGTAGGGTATGAAAACATATAAAGTGGCATTGTTTTAAAGTGGCTCGTGATACATTACGTCAAGATGGCAAGATGCAGTAGATGGTATAGAGTACAGTATATACATATGAGATGAGTAATGTAGGGTATGAGAACATTATATAAAGTGGCATTGTTTAAAGTGGCTAGCGGTACATTTATTACAGCAAGATGGCAAGATGCAGTAGATGGTATAGCGTACAGTATATACATATGAGATGAGTAATGTAGGGTATGTAAACATTAGATAAATTGGCTAGTGATAAAATGATTACATCAATTTTTCCATTATTAAAGTGGCTGGAGTTGAGTCAGTATTTTGGCAGCAGCCACTCAATGTCAGTGATGGCTGTTTAACAGTCTGATGGCCTTGAGATAGAAGCTGTTTTTCAGTCTCTCCGTCCCAGCTTTGATGCACCTGTACTGACCTCGCCTTTTGGATGATAGCGGGGTGAACAGGCAGTGGCTCGGGTGGTTGTTGTCCTTGATGATCTTTGTGCACACCTCACTACCCTCTAGAGAGCCTTCCGGTTATGGGCAGAGCAGCTGCCGTACCAGGCGGTGATACAGCCCGACAGGATGCTCTCGATTGTGCATCTGTAAAAGTTTTTACAGGCCGAATTTCTTCAGCCTCCTGAGGTTTGCTGCGCCTTCTTCACCACGCTGTCTGTGTGGGTGGACCATTTCAGTTTGCCCGTGATGTGTACGCCGAGGAACTTAAAACTCTCCACCCTCTCCACTACTGTCCCGTCGATGTGGATAGGGGGCTGCTCCCTCTGCTGTTTCCTGAAGTCCACGATCATCTCCTTTTGCTTTGTTGACATTGAGTGTGAGGTTATTTTCTTGACACCGCACTCTGAGGGCCCTCACCTCCTCCCTGTAGGCCGCCTCGTCGTTGTTGGTAATCATGCCTACCACTGTGGTGTCATCTGCAAACGTGATGATTGCGTTGGAGGCGTGCATGGCCACGCAGTCGTGGGTGAACAAGGGAGTACAGGAGAGGGCTGAGAACGCACCCTTGTGGGGCCCCAGTGTTGAGGATCAGCGGGGTGGAGATGTTGTTACCTACCCTCACTACATGGTGTTGGCCCGTCATGAAGTCCAGGACCCAGTTGCACAGGGCGGGGTCGAGACCCAGGGTCTCGTGCTTGATGACGAGTTTGGAGGGTACTATGGTGTTAAATGCTGAGCTGTAATCGATGAACAGCATTCTTACATAGGTATTCCTCTTGTCCAGATGGGTTAGGGCAGTGTGCAGTGTGATTGCGTCGTCTGTGGACCTATTGGGGGGGTAAGCAAATGGAGTGGGTCTAGGGTGTCAGGTAGGGTGGAGGTGATATTGTCCTTGACTAGTCTCAAAGCACTTCAAAGCACTGAAATATTATTCTATTTTTGGATTGTAATAATTAACAAATACCTTTTTCAATCATCATCAAAGTCAGAATTGACATCAGTTAGCTTACTCCAGTGTTGTTTCATTACAATTCTAACTATTGCTATTCAGACCCTGTTAAGTCATCCCTAGCATGAGGAGAATGACGTGTTAGGCTCGGTTGTAGAGACCCACCTATATCATCCTAATGAGGGACAACGCACACACAAACACACACACAAACACACACACGCTCTTCAGCTGAATCCAAGAGAAGAAGAAACAACTCGCACAGATTTGTTCCCCTGACATCAATCGTTGATCCTGTAATTTTCCCGACCTTTCTGGGCTTGATGTGCTTTTAAAATGCATGTGTGCCATTTGCCTCGGAGTAGACAATTGGGTATACAGTACATTCGTGAAAAAAGGAAGAAAAATAACTGGTAGCAGGGGTTTTGCGGCGCTAAAGAGATATGTATTTTTTTCCAAAGGTACACAGATACCCTGAGGAATAGATTTACTGGCCTAGAATCGGTTGTCAGAATTTGATACATTCACAACTTTTGCGGAAAGTCTAGACAAATTTATGCATTCGTGGTGTGTTGCTGTGTTAGTGCGTGTATGTGTGTGTGCCGGCTGTGCATGCAGGCGACTCAATGCATGTGTGTGTTTGTGTGTGTGGGAGCGAGTTAGTATGCTGGAGGCAGGTAAGGTGAGAGGGCTGACCAGCAGGCAGGTAGGTAGGAGAGGAGACAGAGCAGAGTAATCACGCTGCCGATAGCCCGGTTTGCAGCTGTCCAGGCTAATGGCTCTGCAGACTCTACTCTTTCATTTTCCTAATGATCCACATCGCAGCATGAAGCTAGGCAGCCATGTTGGAGATCAGACCTCTGCCTTAACCCTCACTAGGAGCCAGCACTCACTGTGTTACTGAGGATATTATTTCTATAAGGTAGATTCAGTGTCTGGTTGTGTCCTTTTGTTATGTTGTTTTCAATGTCTCCCAAAGCAGTAGCTTATTTCAAAAGTACCTTTGACCAGACCTTAGACCTCTTTTGAAATATACTGTTTATAGAGAAACAGAGCAAGTACTGTATTATATCGTAAATGCTATTTTGAGGCAGCCCTCTGTCTCCAATTTAGAAACATTTAGTTAACCTTTGACAACACCAAATCAAAGACCACAGTAGGAAAGGGAGTATGAACACTAATGCCCTCTGGCTACACTCTCTCTCTCTTTCTCTCTCTCTCATTTTAGCTGGCCACAATTTCTGTGAAATTTCTCTGTAAATATGTTGGTTAAAAAAAAGACATTTCACCGGTGTATTTAGGTAAATATCAGGGCAGATGTGGCTCCGCGACGCGGTGGCCCAGGGTGGCTGTTAGGATGCAGTGAGCGGTGTTCCCATGCAGACAGTGTCTCCACATGGAAAGGTCACCTCCCTTCCTCTTGTAGGATAAATACGCAGACGTATACAAATGTGAGTGCGTGCCGAAATGGCTCACCTTAAGAAGGCATTAGGCTCCACCGTTGGAACTGAACTTTAAAGTCCTTCTCTTGCTATTACCCGACCACTGGTGGTATTATACTGCCAACAAAATGGATGATGCTTCTATGATACAATGCGTTTAGTTTAGCATCTTAGACATATAAGAGTACAGTATGTGCTTAGACAGTGCATTGTTTCAATCAAGGAAAATATATTAGCAGTCTATGACTGCGTTTACGCTGTCAGCCCAATTCTGGCATTTTTTTCACGAATTGGTATTTTGGCCAATCAGATTAGCTTTGAAAGAGATCTGATATACCACGATCGGATGTGATTGGTCAAAAGACTAATTAGTAGAAAGAATATCAGAACTGGGGTGCCTGTGTAAACGCAGCCATTGCCAATGCTGGAGTCGTTATTGTTGCAGAGCTTTATCAAAACATAAAATTGCATTTGATTATAAAATATTTTTCCTGTGCTGTATTTTACAGAGAATAGCTCATTTAATGCAATGCTATCAAATATCCCGGGATGAGCCCCCAAATACTGGGTTATATCTTACTGACTGTTTTACAAAAATGTGAAATAATGTGGAGCATCACTGATTGACCAGTTGTTCATTTAGTCAGGCTTGAGCCGTGACTCTGTGCTGTTGTGCCTCACTTCCATCTCCTGCGTGAAAGGTCCAGTCTCTCTCTCAATGGCCCTCAGCAGTAGAGCTGTCTCCTGGCCCCTCCAGACCCCGCCAGGTTTCCATGCTGTCACATCACATCCAGCCAGGAGACTAACCAGGACTGGCAGCATCCCACATCCCCATCACCAACATACCTGAGCTGGGGCACGCCGGCTACTCCTGCCCATGGCCATGGCCTAGGACCAGCGCTAGCTGAGTTTTCCATGGAGCTGTGGGCCAGTTGAAGGTAATTTACAAAATGCTTTGTTTTAGAACTGGGTAGGAAAGAGGGAATGTTTTTTTTTACATAGCAACATTTTTGGAATCCTTAGCTTAGCTTTTTTGTTCACTCTTTTTAAACAAAACTACTCTCTCGTTTTTCCTATATATCTTTCTCTTCTCCTCTCCATCTCTCCAACTCCCCTTTCTTTAGTGCGATGCCACCCATTGTGGGGTTATGGTCTGTTTCAATGAGTTTTTACGAGTTAATATACAGTGCATTCTACACACAATACCACATAATGACAAAACAAAACAGGTTTTCAGAAATATTTGCAAATGTATATAAATATATATGTTTTAAATACCTTATTACATAAGTATTCAGACCCTTTGCTAAACAGGTGCATCCTGTTTTCATTGATCATCCTTGAGATGTTCCTACAACTTGATTGGAGTCCACCTGTGGTAAATTCAGTTGATTGGACATTATTTGGAAAGGCACACACCTTTCTATATAAGGTCCCACAGTTGACAGTGTATGTCAGAGCAAAAACCAAGCTATGATGTCGAAGGAATTGCATGTAGAGCTCCATGACAGGATTGTGTCGAGGCACAGATCTGAGGAAGCGTACCAAAACATTTCTGCAGCATTGAAGGACCCCAGGAACACAGTGGCCTCCATCATTCTTAAATGGAAGACGTTTGGAACCACCAAGATTCTTCCTAGAGTTGGCCGCCCAGCCAAACAGCAATTGGGGAGAAGGGCCTTGGTCAACGAGGTGACAAAGAACCCGATGGTCTCTCTGACAGAGCTCCAGAATTCCTCTGTGGAGATGGGAGAACCTTCTAGAAGGACAACCATCTATGCAGCACTCCACCAATCTTGCCTTTATGGTAGAGTGGCCAGATGGAAGCCACTCCTCAGTAAAAGGCACATGACAGCCTGCTTGGAGTTTACCAAAAGGCACCTAAAGACTCTCAGACGATGATAAACATTATTTTCTGGTCTGATGAAAACAAGATTGAACTATTTGGCCTGGAAGTCAAGTGTCTCATCTGGAGGAAACCTGGCACCATCCCTACAGTGAAGCATGGAGGTTATGCATGCTGTGGGGATGTTTTTCAGTGGCAGTGGCAGTGGCAGTGACTGGGAGACTAGTCAAGATCGAGGCAAAGATGAACGGAGCAAAGTACAGAGAGATCCTTTTTTTTACCCCTTTTTTCTTCCCAATTTCGTGATATCCAATTGTTGTAGTAGCTACTATCTTGTCTCATCGCTACAACTCCCGTATGGGCTCGGGAAAGACAAAGGTTGAAAGTCATGCATCCTCCGATACACAACCCCACCAGCCATACTGCTTCTTAACACAGTGCCTATCCATCCCGGAAGCCAGCCGCACTGTGTCGGAGGGTACACTGTGCACCTGGCAACCTTGGTTAGCACTCGCTGCGCCCGGCCCGCCACAGGAGTCGCTAGTGTGCGATGAGACAAGGACATCACTACTGACCAAGCCCTCCCTAACCCGGACGACACTAGGCCAATTGTGCATCGCCCCACAGACCTCCCGGTTGCGGCCGGTTACGACAGAGCCTGGGCGCGAACCCAGGGACTCTGATGGCACATCTGGCGCTGCAGTACAGCGCCCTTAACCACTGCGCCACCCGGGAGGCCACAGAGAGATCCTTGATGAAAACCTGCTCCAGAGCGCTCAGGACCTCAGACCAGGGCAAAGGTTCACCTTCCACCAGGACAATGACCCTAAGCACACATCCTTCCTGCCTTATACCCATTCAAATCAAATCATCAAATCAACTTTATTTATAAAGGCCTTCTTACATCAGCTGATATCTCAAAGTGTTGTATAGAAACCCAGCCGAAAACCCCAAACAGCAAGCAATGCAGGTGTAGAAGCACGTTTGCTTGGAAAAACTCCCTAGAAAGGCCAGAACCAAGGAAGAAACCTAGAGAGGAACCAGGCTATGAGGGGTGGCCAGTCCTCTTCTAGCTGTGCTGGGTGGAGATTATAACAGAACATGGCCAAGATGTTCAAATGTTCATAGATGACAAGCAGGGTCAATAATCACAGTGGTTGTCGAGGGTGCAACAGGTCAGCACCTCAGGAGTAAATGTCAATTTGCTTTTCATAGCCGATCATTCAGTGTATCTCTACCGTTCCTGCTGTCTCTAGAGAGTTGAAAACAGCAGGTCTGGGACAGGTAGCACGTCCGGTGAACAGGTCAGGGTTCCATAGCCGCAGGCAGAACAGTTGAAACTAAAGCAGCAGCACGGCCAGGTCGACTGGGGACAGCAAGGAGTCATCAGGCCAGGTAGTCCTGGGGCATGGTCCTAGGGCTCAGGTCCTCCGAGAGAGAGAGAAAAAGAAAGAAAGAAAGAAAGAAAGAACGAAAGAAAGAAAGAAAGAAAGAGAATTAGAGAGAGCATAGTTAAATTCACACAAGAAACCGGATAAGACAGGATAAATACTCCAGATATAACAGACTAACCCTAGCCCCAAGACACATAAACTACTGCAGCATAAATACTGCAGGCTGAGACAAGAGGTGTCAAGGGACACTGTGACCCCCTCCGACGATACCCCCGGACAGGGCCAAACAGGCAGGATATAACCCCACCCACTTGCCAAAGCACAGCCTCCACACAACTAGAGGGATATCTTCAACCACCAACTTACCATCCTGAGACAAGGCCGAGTATAGCCCATAAAGATCTTCGCCACGGCACAACCCAAGGGGGGGCGCCAACCCAGACAGGAAGATCACGTCAGTGACTCAACCCACTCAACCCACTCCATAAAAATGGAGCTCTATAGGAGAAAGCCCATTCCCTCTCCTCATCTCCCGGGAACAGCACCTTACCCCTGGCGCCGGGTCCCTTCGGAATGCTCCGGTGGGAGGGAAGCCCCCTCCAAGGCCGTGACAGCCTCTCCCTGCTGTGCCTAACCTGGTTCCTGTGGTGCTCCCTTGCAAACGGAATTCCCACCAGAAACAATGGGCAGCTTACCAGGGTAAACAGGAGCCTACTTCGTGCCAGCCAGTACAAAGGAAGAGATGGGGAGACGAGGCAAGAGGAGTACAAATACAGTAACGGAGACAAAAACATTCAGAGGAGGTTTAACCTAGTCAGATATTGAAGGCTTTGACGATATGGTCTTTTTTCAGAAGGCGCAATTATGCATTTAGAGTACGAGCACGTAGCTTTTCTCCTGGATGGAACTGAATACCCCTCTCTGATTAGCACATTTCCAGCTGGAATTCCTTAGATACTAACCTACAGACAACGTGATCCAGAAAAAACGGCTTATTAATCATCAATAAAGGGAGCCGTGCAGTCCATCCAAACCCAAAGTGTTGGTGCAATATTCAGAATCCCAAGGCTGGCCGATTTTATAGCACATACAATTATGACCGACATGTCAAAGCATATGCAATATCGTTCTCCTGATTTAAAAAGATGGGGTGGTCCTGCGAATTTAAATCCACTTACTGCTAGACGCAGGCTGGTACCTCCACCATAATGGCTGTTTACAAGATAAAGAAGAGGAAAAATAGCCACTTCTCCCTGCCCGAGACAAGAAATCCTCTTATGAAATTAGGCTGATAAAAAGGCTTTGCGACGGCGGCCATTTTTCCCCTTGTCAAGACAACCTTGCCACTGAGCGTTATTAATGGCATCCTCGTGGCACGTCATTTTTCTCCATCTTCAATCCCCTCCCAGCAACACTACACCACCACAGGCTTATACCATCTCTCCAGCTTTCCAGCTTCATGACAGAACAAGTAGCCACGCAATACTAATATGGACACCGTACTTTTGAGTTAACACGACACTCCTGCCACACACAGGTATACACAGTATTGGCTTTGAGCATCCTAAAAACACACTACTTTGTGAAGACTGGCCCAGGGGTGAATTGTGGTTGGTTCCTGGTTGCCTTCAGAGGAGGCTGAAAGGAAAAGTGAGGTGGAGTTTAAACAAATAGCAGCGTTGGGAGAGACGTGTGGCCTTCAGTTAAACAGAGCTATAAATCAGAGGGCTGACATGGAAGAAAGCGAGTTAGGGGGAGAGGGGGGGGTGAGAGCAAAAACAAAGAAGGCAGAAAGAAAGCGAGGTGTGCAAGAGGGAGGGAGAGAAGGAGAGGGAGGACAGAGAGAGGGACAGAGTGTTTAGACAGCCAACAACACAACACTACCAAAGCACGGCCTCCTTTCCAATTGACTCTTTGTCCGCTCTAGAGTCCTTTCTTTTTCTCTTACTCTGCGTATCTCCATCTTCAGAACCTGCTATGATGTCTTTCCTTGTGGCATAGTGCACCGCTACCTAGCTGTTGAGGATGAAGACTGGTAAGTGTGATAATTGCAAAAAGTAATCCCTTTTTTGGTGAGGTCAGAATTAGCGCTCATCAAATCAAATCCGATTTTATTTGTCACATGCGGCGACGACAACAGATGTAGACCTCACAATGAAATGCTTACTTACAAGCCTTTAACCAACCATGCAGTTTCAATAAAAATACCTTAAAAAAGTAAGAAATAAAAGTAAGAAATAATTAACGAGCAGCAGTAAAATAACAATAGTGAAGGTATATACAGGCGTTACCTGTACAGTGTCAATGTGCGGGGGCACCGGTTAGTCGAGGTAATTGAGGTGATATGTACATGTAGGTAGAGTTATTAAAGTGACTATGCATAGATAATAACAGAGAGTAGCAGCAGTGTAAAAGAGAGGGGGGCAATGCAAATTGTCATGTTCAGGAGTCTTATGGCTTGGGGGTAGAAGCTGATGAGGAGCCTTTTGGTCCTAGATTTGGCGCGCCGGTACCTCTTGCCGTGCGGTAGCAGAGAAAACAGTCTATAACTTTGGTGACTGGAATCTCTGACAAATGTATGGACTTTCCTCTGACACTGCCTATTGTATAGGTCCTGGATGGCAGGGAGCTTGGGGCCAGTGATGTACTGGGCCGTTTGCACTACCCTCTGTAGTGCCTTAAGGTCAGATGCCGAGCAGTTGCCATACCAGGCGGTGATGCAACCAGTCAGGATGCTCTCGATGGTGCAGCTGTAGAAACTTTTGAGGATCTGGGGACCCATGCCAAATCTTTTCAGTCTCCTGAGGAGGAAAAGGTTTTGTCCTCTTCACGACTGTCTTGGTACAGTATGTTTGGACCATGACAGTTCGTTGGTGATGTGGACACCTAGGAACTTGAAACTCTCGACCTGCTCCAACACAGCCTGGTTGATGTTAATGGGGGCCTGTTCGGCCCGCCTTTTCCTGTAGTCCACGAACAGCTCCTTTGTCTTGCTCACATTGAGGGAGAGGTTCTAGTCCTGGCACCACACTGACAGTTCTCTGACCTCCTCCCTATAGGCCGTACCACTGTTGTGTCGTCGGCAACTTAATGATTGTGTTGGAGTCGTGTTTGGCCATGCAGTCGTTGGTGAATAGGGAATACAGGAAGGGACTAAGTACACAGACCCTGAGGGGCCCAAGTGTTAAGGATCAGCGTGGCAGACGTGTTGTTGCCTCCTCTTACCATCTGGGGGCAGCCCATCAGGAAGTCCAGGATCCAGTTGCAGAGGAAGGTGTTAGGTCCCAGAGTTCTTAGCTTAGTGATGAGCATATTCCAGTCTGTGCTAGCAAAACAGTCCTGTAGCTTAGCATCTGCTTCATCAGACCACTTTTTTATTGACCGAGACACTGGTGCTTCCCACTTAAATTTTTGCTTGTAACCAGTAATCAGGAGGATAGAATTATGGTCAGATTTTCTAAATTGAGGGTCGATAGACAGCTTAGTACTCGTCTCTGTGTGTGGCGTAAAAGTTTTTTTTCTCTCTGGTTGCACATTTAACATGCTGACAGAAATGAGGTAAAATTAATTTAAGTTTCCATGCATCAAAGTCTCCGGCCACAAGGAGCACCACCTCTGGATGAGCATTTTCCTGTTTGCTTATGGCGGAATACAGCTCATTGAGCATGGTCTTAGTGCCAGCATTGGTTTGTGGTGGTATGTAGACAGCTACGAAAAATACAGATGAAAACTCTCTAGGTAGATAGTGTGGTCCACAGCTTATCATGAGATACTCTACCTCAGGCAAGCAAAACCTCGACACTTCCTTAGGTATCGTGCACCAGCTGTCGTTTACAAATATACATTGATCACCACCTCTTGTCTTACCAGAGGCTGCTGTTCTATCCTGCCGATACAGTGTGTAACCCGCCAGCTGTATGTTATTCATGTCACCATTCAGCTACGACTCGGTGAAACATAAGATATTACAGTTTTTAATGTCCCGTTGGTAGGATGTTCGTGCTTCACTTTGTCCAATTTATTATCCAGCAATTTTACATTTGGCGATAGTATGGATGGCCAAGGCAGATAAGCCACTCGTCACCTGATCCTCACAAGGCACCCTGATCTCCTTCCGCAAAATCTCTGTCTTTTTCTCCTGCGAATGACGGGGATGAGGGCCTGTTCGAGTGTTTGGAGTAAATCCCTCTCATCCGAATCATTAAAGGAAAATTCTTCGTCCAATTCAAGGTGAGTAATTGCTGTTCTGATGTCCATAAGCTCTTTCGGTCATAAGAGACAGTAGCAGCAACGTTATGTACATAATAAGTTATAAACAATGTGAAAAAAACACAAAATAACATGTTTGGTTAAGAGCCAATAAAACAACAGCCATCCTCTCCGGCACCATTTTGAACTCTTACATTCTCTTAGAATTATTGTTCTGATTCATGTTTTGCACTTTTATGTGTTCATATATAGTATATTGATACAAATTTTCTCTGACATGCTGTGATGGCAGGCACACCCAGTGAACCTCCATGGACCAGGTCTGTGTTAGTGGAGCCTGAGGCTGCCAGCACTACCAAGGGCATGAGGGTTTAGACGGATGCATGTGTCTGAGTTATGCACGGTGTGTGTGTGTGTGTGTGTGTGTGTGTGTGTGTGTGTGTGTGTGTGTGTGTGTGTGTGTGTGTGTGTGTGTGTGTGTGTGTGTGTGTGTGTGTGTGTGTGTGTGTGTGTCTGTGTGTCTGTGTGTGTGCGTGCGTGCGCGCGTGTGTGTGTGTGTGTGTGTATGCGTGTGCGTGTGTGTATGCGTGTGTGTGTGTGTGTGTGTATGCATGCATCGGTGCGTGTGTGTATGTGTGTGTATGCGTGTGTGTGTGTGTATGCATGCATCGGTGCGTGTGTGTATGTGTGTGTATGCGTGTGTGTGTGTGTATGCATGCATCGGTGCGTGTGTGTGTTTGTGCATCTCTACACACATTTCTGTGTCTACCTGTTGGAAGGCGAGGATTAACAAGCCTCTTTGGACTTAAGGGGGAGACTGGGTGGAGGCAGGGTGGACACGTACAGTATGTGGATTACATGTAGAGGGCATCATCGCACTGTGATGTTTTTAATGATGTCCTGTGTGTTTAAGCCGCCGTGTGTGAACAGGCTGCATGAGCTCCAGCATGTGGAGTCTTAAAGCTACAACCTGGGATCTGGGAATCTGTTCAATGGTCATTTGGATTATTGATATACTGTACAATGTATAGCTTTCAAATATGTTTGAAGAGAATTTGAGAGGGGTAACGATTCCCCAGCCTCATTCCGCAGCTGTGAACCAAAACAAGTGGCGGGGCTGCTGTTTTTACATTTTTCGAATCGCAGACTGTAGCTTTAAGGCTAGCTGTATGATCACCAACATACTGAATACGTTCAGGAACTGTCTATAAGCCACAGGATGGGGGAGAACCACGATATAGAAGTAGGACATATCTTATGCAAGGCACTGGCTGTATCCCTAATGACATCCTATTCCCTATATAGGCCACAGGGCCCTGCTCAAAAGTAATGCACTACATAGGAAATAGGGTGCCATTTGGGTTGCACTGTCTGCTCTGACTGCAACCTACCCCTATGCCACTCATATTGTCTTGCTCTGTGAGGGATTACTGTGTGGACTTGTGCTGAGGTGGCAAAACAGCTGAGCATGATGAAAGGAGGAGAGAAGGGTGATCTGCATTTTACAGTACATACAATGTAATGGCATTGTTATTACAAAATGTTAGGGCATGTTTTATGTTATCTGATTATTATGACAATTGTACCGATGAATATTTAGATTTGGATGCAAGGAGGCATTTTCATGACCTATGCAATCTTTCTGCACATCTAATTTGATTGAATCCCATTTGTCTAAATCCAGAAAGGCACACAAGTGAGAGTAAACGAATGTTTTTGATTACCTCAAAGTGAGCTATTCCACACAAATGAATAAACCTCTTGTGGTATCAGTATGCTCAAAGAGTGGACCTACAGTATAGTGCAGAAAGGATAGCTCAAGCAGAAGAGGAAAAAAGGACAGATGTGTGTTTGTATGATAGAGCCTAAGCATGTGATTGCCTGTTGGATTTCAGTTTAGGCGGAAAGTATGTGCAAATTATTTATTTCACCTGACCCCAAAGAACGGTGGTCACTTGGTACTTTGAGGGGAAATTAAATTAAGTGGACGAAAAACGTTGCAGCAAACTTGGAGGATACTGAACAGGATTTATAGGCCTTAAATCTGATGGAGTTGGATACTAATATGATATAAACCCTCCCTATCCATTATAGTATTATATGAAATGCATTGGAATGGAGCAGCAGATCCTATTTGACATTCTGTTACCAGAGCGGTTGCAGCTCCACACTTAAGCCTTTTGAAAGTTAATACATAAATGTTGCATTATATCATACGTCTCTGTAACGCTTTGAGATCTGAGTGAATCAGTAGCAGCTATATGAGATGATGCTCGAACTGGTTTTAATTACTTGAGGAGATTGAGGAGCATAATGACGTTTTGTGCCTCTGATTTTAACAATGCCAACGCTAATCGGCTCAGTCATTATTACAAACAATAAGAATGAGTCGTAAGGCGATTGTTTCTCTTTTCCAATATGGTAATAGTCTACTGTAATTGACAGCGCTCCCGAGAATGGTTTGACAAACGTTTGTTTTGTAGTATCCATGTCTGCCTGAAATGCTGATAAGGTGTCAAAAAATATTACAGAAATCAATTTTAAAAAATAGTATAATAAATAATAATACACAAATATCATAGATTGCTTACAGCTGCAACCCCCGAGCCACAAGACTGCTTGGGGTTAGGCCACCCGGACCCTTATGACTATTTACTATTTATATAGCCTCGCTATTATTATGTTACTGCTACTCTTTAATTATTTGTTACTTTTAATTCTTTCTTTTTTTTGTATTTTTCTTAAAACTGCATGGTTTGTTAAGTGCTGTAAGTAAGCTTTTCACTGTAAGGTCTACACCCCCACCCACCCCTTTACACAGTCACCATACCTTTACACAGTCACCATACCTATGCACAGTCACCATACCTTTACACAGTCACCATACCTATGCACAGTCACCATACCTATGCACAGTCACCATACCTATGCACAGTCACCATACCTATGCACAGTCACCATACCTTTACACAGTCACCATACCTATGCACAGTCACCATACCTATGCACAGTCACCATACCTATGCACAGTCACCATACCTATGCACAGTCACCATACCTATGCACAGTCACCATACCTATGCACAGTCACCATACCTATGCACAGTCACCATACCTATGCACAGTCACCATACCTATGCACAGTCACCATACCTATGCACAGTCACCATACCTATGCACAGTCACCATACCTATGCACAGTCACCATACCTATGCACAGTCACCATACCTATGCACAGTCACTTTGTTTGAGATTTTTATTTGAACCCTTATTTAACTTTACCCCTACCTACATGTACAAATGACCTGGACTAACCTGTACCCCCGCACATTGACTCGGTACCGGCACCCCCTATATATAGCCTCGTAAAAAAAAATATTGTGCTACTTTTATTTTATTTTTTATTTTATTTTATTTAGTAAATATTTTCTTAACTCTATTTCTTGAACTGCATTGTCGGTTGTTGTAATTAAGCATTTCACTTTAAGGCCTACACATGATGTAGGGTAGCCTAGTGGTTAGAGCGTTGGACTAGTAACCGGAAGGTTGCGAGTTCAAACCCCCGAGCTGACAAGGTACAAATCTGTCGTTCTGCCCCTGAACAGGCAGTTAACCCACTGTTCCCAGGCTGTCATTGAAAATAAGAATTTGTTCTTAACTGACTTGCCTGGTTAAATAAAGGTAAAAAAAATGTGACAAATACTGTACAATTCGATTTTCACGGTATTTATTGCACAAATTATAAAAGATTATGATGATGGTGACGATGACGATGACAAAGACAATAAGAATAAATGAAGGAAACCTTCAGGAACAGTTTTTGGGAGAACACGTTACAAAGTAAATCGTTAGGCAACTTAATTGAGGAAAATAAGAACAATCCGAAATTCCTTTTTGATACTGTCGCAAAGCTAACTAAAAAGAAGCATTCCCCAAGAGAGGATGGCTTTCACTTCAGCAGTAATAAATTCATGAACTTCTTTGAGGAAAAGATCATGATTATTAGAAAGCAAATTACGGACTCCTCTTTAAATCTGTGTATTCCTTCAAAGCTCAGTTGTCCTGAGTCTGCACAACTCTGCCAGGACCTAGGATCAAGAGAGACACACACTCAAGTGTTTTAGTACTATATCTCTTGACACAATGATGAAAATAATCATGGCCTCTAAACCTTCAAGCTGCATACTGGACCCTATTCCAACTAAACTTCTGAAAGAGCTGCTTCCTGTGCTTGGCCCTCCAATGTTGAACATAATAAACGGCTCTCTATCCACTGGATGTGTACCAAACTCACTAAAAGTGGCAGTAATAAAGCCTCTCTTGAAAAAGCCAAACCTTGACCCAGAAAATATAAAATATTCCTCTCAATATATCGAATCATCCATTCCTCTCAACATTTTTTGAAAAGGCTGTTGCGCAGCAACTCACTGCCTTCCTGAAGACAAACAATGTATACGAAATGCTTCAGTCTGGTTTTAGACCCCATCATAGCACTGAGACTGCACTTGTGAAGGTGGTAAATTACCTTTTAATGGCATCAGACCGAGGCTCTGCATCTGTCCTCGTGCTCCAAGACCTTAGTACAGCTTTTGATACCATCGATCACCACATTCTTTTGGAGAGATTGGAAACCCAAATTGGTCTACACGGACAAGTTCTGGCCTGGTTTAGATCTTATCTGTCGGAAAGATATCAGTTTGTCTCTGTGAATGGTTTGTCCTCTGACAAATCAACTGTACATTTCGGTGTTCCTCAAGGTTCTGTTTTAGGACCACTATTTAACCTCTTGGGGATGTCATTCGAAAACATAATGTTAACTTTCACTGCTATGCAGATGACACACAGCTGTACATTTCAATGAAACATGGTGAAGCCCCAAAAATGCCCTCGCTAGAAGCATGTGTTTCAGACATAAGGAAGTGGATGGCTGCAAACTTTCTACTTTTAAACTCGAACAAAACAGAGATGCTTGTTCTAGGTCCCAAGAAACAAAGAGATCTTCTGTTGAATCTGACAATTAATCTTAATGGTTGTACAGTCGTCTCAAATAAAACTGTGAAGGACCTTGGCGTTACTCTGGACCCTGATCTCTCTTTTGAAGAACATATCAAGACTGTTTCAAGGACAGCTTTTTTCCATCTACGTAACATTGCAAAGAATCAGAAACTTTCTGTCCAAAAATGATGTAGAAAAATTAATCCATGCTTTTGTCACTTCTTGGTTAGACTACTGCAATGCTCTACTTTCCAGCTACCCAGATAAAGCACTAAATAAACTTCAGTTAGTGCTAAATACGGCTGCTAGAATCCTGACTAGAACCCCAAAATTTTATCATATTACTCCAGTGCTAGCCTCCCTACACTGGCTTCCTGTCAAGGCAAGGGCTGATTTCAAGGTTCTACTGCTAACCTACAGAGCATTACATGGGCTTGCTCCTTCCTATCTCTCTGATTTGGTCCTGCCGTACATACTCATCCTGGGTTGAGTCACTGATGTGATCTTCCTGTCTGGGTTTAAGTATGCTCTCTCTTATTCTCTCTTTCTCTCTTTCTTTCTCTCTCTCGGAGGACCTGAGCCCTAGGACCATGCCTCAGGACTACCTGACATGATGACTCCTTGCTGTCCCCAGTCCACCTGGCCTGTCACGCCCTGGCCTTAGTATTTTGTGTTTTCTTTAATATTTTGGTCAGGCCAGGGTGTGACATGGGTGATTATGTGTTTGTCTTGTCTAAGGGTTTTGTAGATTAATGGGGTTGTGTTTAGTAGAGTAGTCTAGGTAAGTCTATGGTTGCCTAGAGTGGTTCTCAATCAGAGGCAGGTGTTTATCGTTGTCTCTGATTGGGAACCATATTTAGGCAGCCATATTCTTTAGGTATTTTGTGGGTGATTGTTCCTGTCTCTGTGTTTGTTTGCACCAGATAGGGCTGTTTCGGTTTTTCACGTTTATTGTTCTTGTATATTGTTCATTTTCATCTTTATTAAAGATGTTTATAAATAACCACGCTGCATTTTGGTCCTCCTCTCTTTCGACAGAAGAAAACCTTAACATGGCCGTGCTGCTGCTCCAGTTTCAACTGTTCTGCCTGTGATTATTATTATTTGACCATACTGGTCATTTATGAACATTTGAACATCTTGGCCATGTTCTATTATAATCTCCACCCAGCACAGCCAGAAGAGGACTGGCCACCCGACATAGCCTGGTTCCTCTCTAGGTTTCTTCATAGGTTTTGGCCTTTCTAGGGAGTTTTTCCTAGCCACCGTGCTTCTACACCTGCATTGCTTGCTGTTTTGGGGTTTTAGGCTGGGTTTCTGTACAGCACTTTGAGACATCAGCTGATGTATGAAGGGCTATATAAATACATTTGATTTAATTTGATTTGGAGTACTCAGATGACTTTTTTTGTGGTAATGAGTAAATTAACGCGTTAGTTTTTCAATTTAAATAATCAGTTACTTAGTTACTTTTTCAAATAAGCAAGTCGTTACTTTCACAATATTATTTCCGTTTTTCTTTGTTGGCGCAAATTTCTAAAATGTAATCCCTCTTCCTATGTTCGCAGCACTTTGCGCTCTTCCCATTTCTGTACGAACAAGTATTATTCACCTATTTAGCAGTGGCTCTCGGGTCTCCTTTTCAGGAGAATAACTCATCTTCACCTCATTTAACAGCTGATTTACTAACACAAGCATACCTGGTCCACCTCAATAGGTGGTCCAGGTATGCCATGACATAGCACAAGTGGGGTGTTGGGCCTTTCCTCTTTTGTTTCTCAGGTAATTGGGAGATTGATGACATCACAAATTTCCATCAGACCAACTCCTTGAATGTCCTACTCCTTGAAGTTTGCAGTTATATGTCTATGTCTCAACATAGATGTTACCCTTTAGTGTGTGTACTTCACTTTATTATTTTACCTTTATTTAACTAGGCAAGTCATTTAAGAACAAATTCTTATTTTCAATGATGGCCTAGGAACATTGGGTTAACTGCCTGTTCAGGGGCAGAACAACAGATTTGTACCTTGTCAGCTCGGGGATTTGAACTTGCAAAAAGATTTCTTGGGGTGGATTTCTTGGGGTGGATTTCTGCACTCCCAAAAATGTTGAGCTTGTTGAGCTTGCAAGTTATCAATCAGTTTTAAAACAAAATACCATTACAGAAGGTAAAGTAAAAATCCAAGACATTGCATCTATAGTTATTGCTTGAGTTGGTGAAGCCCAGACTTATAGATTAAACAATCGTTAATGCACATTAAAGAACCTTCATGTTTTTCTGTTTTTGGTCACGCAAAAGTAATGTAACGAATTACTTTCCACAGTAAGTAACGTGGTAACGTAACATGTTACTTTTAGTGGAAGTAACGTTGTAACGTAACAAGTTACTTTTAAGAGCAACGTTCCCTAACACTCTCTAGGAAGCGTCCACCTTTAAGTCTAGTTGAAAACTCAAATACCAACACTGGGCCCACTGTATACCCTTTAGTTGTGGGATAGCATGTGGATGGGTGTGGATATGTGGTGGAAATACAGACCCTATTTACTATTTCCCGACTGCCTATTGCGTTTGGCGGTGGAATTCAAGTCCATTTTGTCCGATGTCAGTTGGTGTGGAGGATGGGATCCATTGTGCCCTATGGCGTTGGGCTGTGGCGGGCGGCAGCTAGCATGCTAGCTCCATTGTGATGTGATTATGTAGGACGAGCACGCAGGATGCTAATCTTCCTGTGGGAGTGTGCATGCCTGTGAATGATTGCACGTGGGGAAAGAGAAAGGGAAAAGGAGAGGAGAGGGAGATGAAGAGGAGGGAGAAGGAGAGGAGGAAGAAGAGGAGAGGAGGAAGAGAGGAGAGAAGCCCCCTTGGCTGTGATTATGAAATGGTCTTGTCGCAGATTAAAGCTGCAGGGATGCAGTGGGAGAGATGAGCCACAGCCTCCCACAGACACAGAGGCTAGTAGAGCTCGGCTGCTTCATTGAGCTTACCTGGGGTTATACACACCTCGCCTGTATACATGTGTGTACACACACATAAACAGAGGGGGAGGAGAGAAGAGGGAGGGTAGGACGGAAGGAAGGAAGGAAGGAAGGAAGGAAGGAAGGAAGGAAGGAAGGAAGGAAGGAAGGAAGGAAGGAAGGAAGGAAGGAAGGAAGGAAGGAAGGAAGGAAATTAGAGGGAGGGAGAGATTGAGAGTGAGAAAACAAACATGCTCCGTATAGGAAGAAGGAAAGGATAAACCCCAAAGAAAAAGAGAGGGGGAGCTTGAGGAGGATGGCTGCCACAAAGACAGTGACTAATCCAGAAGGGTTTCTGGTGATAAACCCACATTATTTGTGGTCTTCTTCTTGGCTTGTTTTCTTTTCCTCGAGAGCATAGTGACCTGTGAGTTACTTTTCTGGGAGAGAGAGAGAGAGAGAGAGAGAGAGAGAGAGAGAGAGAGAGAGAGAGAGAGAGAGAAAGAGAAAGAGAGAGAGACCTGCCTACCTACATACATATGTCCTCTATGTTGTTGTCCATTGTATGGTTACATTTGCCCTTGATTATTGTTGTTACGTTGACTATCTTTATTATTATTTTAATTAGGATAATAATTGTAAATGAATCACTAACTTTCTAAAGTACGCATTGTTACGTCATGCCAATAATGCGTTGAGAGAGAAAGAGGAGAGAGAGAGATTAATTGGGGTGTGTCTGCAGAGAATTTGGAGGCTTGTATGTCTTTCAATAAGTGTCTATAGCAGGTGGGTGTAATTATAGTGGGGGTCTTTATCATAAACGTCCATTATTTTCACGCTCGGCAGCTTCTGAGGGAGCACCGCTGTATACAGAGGTCAGAATTCCTCAACTCTCTGGGGATTGATTGACAAGTACAGATGCTGGAGTTCTCTCCAATCACACATAGAGCTGTCATGTTGATCCTTCCTCCTGGCTTCAAGCAGGGCAGAAAAGACGATGCCAGAGTTTGCTACAGGAGAGTACGGCAGAAACATCCTGCAGTGATTGGCAGGTCAAGTCTACTTTTGGACAGACGGGCCAATCAGCTTAATTAACTCCATGGTATTTCCTGGCCTATCAATTTTATGTTTCTACAATTGTCGGAATGGTGCTCCAGGCTCAAGTTCAACATTTTAGTTTATAGATTCAGCCTTCTTTTGTCTGGGATGTCAATATGGCAATGCCTACAATGCCTACACATCAGACAGGTATATGTAGACAAAGTACAGGACAAGGCCTATTTTTCAGAAGGTAGCCTAGCAGTTAAGAGCGTGGGGCCAGTAACCGAAAGGTTGCTGGTTCAAATCCCTGACCCGACTAGGTGAAAAATCTGTCGATGTGCCCTTGAGCAAGTCACTTGACCATAATTGCCCTTGTGAGTCACTCTGCATAAGATCGACTCCTAAACAACTAAAATGTAAATGTAAAAATGTATCATAGCCCTGCAATGTTCATTGGCCTATTTTGAATTGGAAATAAAGGAGTTATGCTGAAATGAAACAGACAGTAATCATTCTACGTACTACGTATGCTTTTTCTATGTACTACTGTAAGTGTTTTGACCAGTTTTCCCATGTAAAATAGATTTTAAATAAACGTAATATAAAGGAGGAAGTACACATTAACGTGGGAATAAAAGATTTACAGATACAGTTGGCAAAACGTAGTTGAAAAGTATTTGTATTTTCTTTGCCACGCTGCAATGGCTGGAGCATTGCAAGAGTAGTGGTTGGAAAATCATTTGTGAGTTATTTCATTAGTTATTTCATTAGTTCTACTAAATGCCTTCCATTACTTTTTGCCGTAGATTTAATTTCATCATTACTAAGTGGTTGCATATAATAAATATTCATATGTATTCATAAAGTTGAGTGGAACTCTGTAGTCCACATAATGCTCCCTTCAAGGACCCAGCAGCTCTGTGGAGAGTTTAGCTACGTGAACGTCTCGGGACCAGACTGTTTCCACCCTAACCACTAGACCCTACAGGACACGGCGATGCACTCCTAAGAGATAAACTGTTGAAAGTCGTGAGTTATTACGCCATCACCGTGCTGACACGCCTGTGACAGCCTACGCTGATCTGAGATAATTGCCCTTGTGCCTCGTCGCTTAATGAACATAATTACACTTTCTTTCACATCCCCCCCCCCCTCCCCCCCCACCCGGTGATTAATAGTTACAGCGCTTCTTTGTTGGGTTCCGACAAATTACCTCGGCATATTGACACTATTGCCTTAACGCGACATCACACAATCATAAACGGCGCAGGCTCTGAAGAGACCGACCGGGGTCCTCGAGAGCTACAGTACGTTGGGATTATTAAGGAAGTGGAGGAATTAAACAATCAGTTAGGAAAAATAATGGGAAAGGTTTTGAAGTCTGTCATTCTTCATGAAAATATCCTTTGATGTTAAGATTCAGAGTACATAACACTTAAATCAAGTACAAGCTACTCCCAATATGAACAAATATTTAGATGTACAATTACATTTATACAACTTTATTTTTCCCCTTAGAGCAATTAGTAATAAGGGTAAAACAAAGTTTCAAGCACATACAACACACAGGCCCCAAAGCAATACATACAGTTGAAGTCAGAAGTTCACATACACCTTAGCCAAATACATTTAAACTCAGTTTTTCACAATTCCTGACATTTAATCCTAGTAAAAATTCCCTGTTTTAGGTCAGTTAGGATCACCACTTTATTATAAGAATGTGAAATGTCAGAATAATGGTAGAGAGAATGATTTATTTCAGCTTTATTTCTTTCATCACATTCCCAGTGGGTCAGAAGTTTACATACACTTAGTTAGTATTTGGTAGCATTGCCTTTAAATTGCTTAACTTGTGTCAAACGTTTTGGATAGCCTTCCACAAGATTCCCACAATAAGTTGGGTGAACTTTTGGCCCATTCCTCCTGACAGAGCTAGTCTAACTGAGTCAGGTTTGTCGGCCTCCATGCTCGCACACACTTTTTCAGTTCTGTCCACAAATTTTCTATTGAGGTCAGGGCTTTGTGATGGCCACTCCAATACCTTGACTTTGTTGTCCTTAAGCCATTTTGCCACAACTTTGGAAGTATGCTTGGGGTCATTGTCCAATTGGAAGACCCATTTAACTTCCTGACTGATGTCTTGAGATGTTGCTTCAATATATCCACCTAATTTTACTTCCTCATGATGCCATCTATTTTGTGTAGTGCACCAGTCCCTCCTGCAGCAAAGCACCCCCACAACATGATGCTGCCACCCCCGTGCTTCACGGTTGGGTTGGTATTCTTCGGCTTGCAAGCCTCCCCCTTTTTCCTCCAAACATAATGATGGTGATTGGCCAAACCATTCTATTTTTGGCTTTTTTATGGCAGTTTTGGAGCAGTGACTTCTTCCTTGCTGAGCGGCCTTTCAGGTTATGTTGATATAGGACTCGTTTTACTGTGGATAGAGATACTTTTGTACCCGTTTCCTCCAGCATCTTCACAAGGTCCTTTGCTGTTGTTCTGGGATTGATTTGCACTTTTCACACCAAAGTACATTCATCTCTAGGACACAGTCTCCTTCCTGAGCGGTATGATGGCTGCATGGTCCCACAGTGTTTATACTTGCATACTATTGTTTGTACAGATGAATGTGGTACCTTCAGGCATTTAGAAATTGCTCCCAAGGATGAACCAGACTTGTGGAGGTCTACAATTTTTTTCTGAGGTCTTGGATGATTTATTTTGATGTCAAGCAAAGAGGCACTGAGTTTGAAGGTAGGCCTTGAAATACATCCTGTATTTACCTATAAGTACCTAGGTGTCTGGCTAGACTGCAAACTCTCCTTCCAGACCCATATCAAACATCTCCAATCAAAAATCAAATCAAGAGTCGGCTTTCTATTCCGTAACAAAGCCTCCTTCACTCACGCTGCCAAGCTTACCCTAGTAAAACTGACTATCCTACCAATCCTCGACTTCGGCGATGTCATCTACAAAATTGCTTCCAACACTCTTCTCAGCAAACTGGATGCAGTTTATCACAGTGCCATCCGTTTTGTCACTAAAGCACCTTATACTACCCACCACTGCGACTTGTATGCTCTAGTCGGCTGGCCCTGTACATATTCGTCGCAAGACCCACTGGCTCCAGGTCGTCTACAAGGCCATGCTAGGTAAAGCTCCGCCTTATCTAAGTTCACTGGTCACGTTGGCAACACCCATCCGTAGCACGCGCTCCAGCAGGTGTATCTCACTGATCATCCCTAAAGCCAACACCTCATTCGGCCACCTTTCGTTCCAGTACTCTGCTGCCTGTGACTGGAACGAATTGCAAAAATCGCTGAAGTTGGAGACCTTTATCTCCCTCACCAACTTCAAACATCAGCTATCTGAGCAGCTAACCGATCGCTGCAGCTGTACATAATCTATTGGTTAATAGCCCACCCATTTTCACCTACCTCATCCCCACAGTTTTTATTTATTTACTTTTCTGCTCTTTTGCACACCAATATCTCTACCTGTACATGATCATTTATCACTCCAGTGTTAATCTGCAATATTGTAATTATTTGCCTACCTCCTCATGCCTTTTGCACACATTGTATATAGACTCCCCTTTTTTTCTACTGTGTTATTGACTTGTTAATTGTTTACCCCATGTGTAACTCTGTGTTGTCTGTTCACACTGCTATGCTTTATCTTGGCCAGGTCGCAGTTGTAAATGAGAACTTGTTCTCAACTAGCCTACCTGGTTAAATAAAGGTGAAATAAAAAAAAATTAAAAAAATCCACAGGTACACCTCCAATTGACTCAAATGATGTCCATTAGCCTATCAGAAGCTTCTAAAGCCATTACATCATTTTCACTATCATGCACAAAGTAGATGTCCTAACCAACTTTCCAAAACTATAGTTTGTTAACAAGAAATTTGTGTAGTAGTTAAAAAAAAAATTTAATGACTCCAATCTCAGTGTATGTTAACTTCCGACTTCAACTGTAGATATTATACTTTACTGATACTTCACAACTCTAATCCTAAACAAACACATTTTAACCTTCACCAAACACAAGTACTCTGAGCTCCATGACTCTATCCCCACATCAAACGCAGAGAAGGGACATATGGAGAAGTCAAACGGAAAAGTTTCCTAATCCTAATGCTCCGGCTTGTGGTCGGGGGCAATTCGTTTAGGGGGGGGGGGTGTTTCAGACGACCTAATTGAGAAGCTGTCACCCAGTTAAGCAAGGCCTGTCTTAAGAGCCTTTGCTTAATAAGCCGTGGCCTAATGCAATAAGGTGCCTATTTCCAATCAGCCATGACAAAGTCTAATTTATGCCAGGATCAAATCAGCAGGGAGAAATAGACGAGGCAGGGGAGAAGGGAGAAGTAGTCATGGTGCAGGCCCATCGGAAAAGTGTGACAAAGAGCTGGAGGGACCTCAAGGTTTGAGCAATGGGATGGGACTCAGGCGCCAGAAAGAGTAAATTAGTGACCCTCAAAAAAGTATTTTTTTTTCCAGGATGATTAAGAGGCTGTACAGAACGGGATCACGCAGAGAGGAGTGTTTTGTGTTTCTGTCATAGCATCTTCTCTCACAAACCCACACACACAGACACACACACACCCAAGCATACGCACACACGGAAACGCACACACACAGGCAGGCGCACACACCACAGCTCCTCCTTGTGATGGATTCACATGAGCATCAGATCGCTCACTGTGAAAAATCACAGTGTGACACCAGAACACAAAAAAATCCCACACCCTATAACACCTAACCTGTGACATGGACAGGGAGCAAGGGGGGTTGACCTCCCAGCAGGCCTCTACAGCAGTCCTCCATGACGATGGGGAGACCAGAGCGTCCCCGATCACAGGCTCTATCAATCTCACTCAGAGGGCCGCATCAGCGCCACTGTCACAGACGTCACACCATCACAGCCTGGAACTATACCTACTGTACCTGGACCTGTATCTGTACTCTGCCCTACTCTAGCTGACAGTCATAAGGGATTCTACTACTGTACCTGGACCTGCACAGGCTCATAGGGGATTCTACTACCTTACTACCTCTACCTGCCCTACTCTCACTCAGAAGGGAGTCTACTATTCTATCTTCCAATTTTCAACATTGCTTTTCAGTTGACCCACGACCCTGCCTACTGTTCACCTCACTAACACAACATATTCTGTACTATTTTATATAGTACCTGGCATACAAACTATATTGATCTAACATTACCCTTGTATCCAAATATATTACCCTATATTTCCCTTAAATTAATCAATATAACTGTAAACCTAGTCATACAGTCCCAAGACAAATATTCCCCCCATCCTAAACCTTTACTGACATCCCCTCAAACACAAAAACACACACTTCACTGCAGACACATAACAGCCTTAAGCACATTCACTGAGACCCTGACACCCATCATGCTGACACACACACACACACACACACACACACACACACACACACACACACACACACACACACACACACACACACACACACACCAAACTAGTGCGCCACAGCAAAGCTTTCCCTGTCTGCTCTGCTCCAGAAAATGTTGACTGATCAAATTAGGCCTGATCAAAACACGCCATTTAGGAGACGTGGCGTTGAGGCGTCGAGGGGAGCTAGCCGAGCATAAAGCACGCTCTGACCTTGGGAGTAATTAGCATGACCAGAGAGCAGTCCTGAGTAGAATAAAGAAGCACTGAAACACCCATGGATCTGCATAGGGAAGGGATCAGGGGGGCAGGGGATCTCACCGGATTGCTAACGCTCATTGACATAGACTGTAGCAAAAGCTAGCCAAAGAGCGACGTAGCAAAAGCTAGCCAATGAGCCATTTTCCTGGTTGAAGTGAAGTTGAAGTATTTTTTAAAGTTTAATGCAGGTAATTTGCGATGATGCCACAAACATTATATTAAGCAGGACATGCATGCGAGCCTTAAAATCCAATTCAAAAATGATAATCCAATTCAAATCAAATTATTATTTTATAATTTAAAAGTAGTGTGATATGCACTCACAAGCAACATGTAAATAGAGACTTTTTCTGCTGCCGTTCTATAAGAACTCTCCCATGTTCTGCCACCAACTTGGGCACATCACCCTCGTGCGGCAACGTTTGAAAACACAGAAAGGGGTCGACAGGCACAGACATTGTATACCGCTTATGACTCATTCTCTATGCGTCTACTGTACAGGCCTCTAGCACAATACATTGGTATGATGAGAGGTAGGCGAGAGACGATATGCATTTAATACTACTGTAATATTAGTCAATTATTATGTTGTATGTGAGTATAACATCTGTTCATCTCCTGTTCATTAGTTATCACACATGTCGTGTTGTCGCATGTCAGAGTAAATGTGTGACTCAGCGATTGAACTGTTATCCCTATCCTATCCTATCCTCGCATTATCAAGTGCAGTACTGGTATCACTTTTGATATAGCATTTCCGCGCAGTTCTGGAATACTCTTCTAAACACACTACTCCAAGGCCGTGTTATGTTTGCACAGCATCAAGGGATATATTTACACGAGCATGTATTCCTCCAGCGTACAGTTGTGCTCTACTTTGACAGCCAGCTCCCATCTGCCGTGCTTCTCTACCTGTAATCTAATTTCCATTGACTTGAGAGGGGGTGTGAGGTTAGCAGCACCGTAAATGCTGGCGCGGAGGCCTTTAGCAGAGGTGTGTGCAGTTCAAATTGTTTTCTATAAGTCACCTCTACAGGGGGAGTTTTGTTCATCCCGCCCATTGATTTGTTGCTGGGGTTCGTTGGGCTAGAGCTGGGATGGCAGGTGGATGGGAGAATGGAGTGGGCCAGGCTGGCTGGCATTCGTCCTTCTCTGAGATCCGAGAGAGAGACAGAGAGAGAGTGTGTTATTCTCCACAACACACTCTACAACTCGGAGGTTAAATTACCTGTGCCTGCTGTCACCACAGCACATGGCCTACAGCAGAACCTGGACCTGCTAGAGCAGTACTGCCAGACCTGGGCCAACAAATACAAAAATAATGATTTTCCAGAGAAGATCCAGAGAAGATCCAGATCTCAGAGAATTAGACCAAAGTTCTCAATTGGTAGAAAATATATAGAGTACTGCACACACTACAATGAGGCAGTGAATTAACTGGAAGAGAAAGCACACAGGACATTCTACTCCATTAAAAAACAATTGGCTAAGACTAGTTGAATGTGTCATTGAACCAATTGCACTTTATGGCAGCGAGGTGTGGGGTCCACTTGCAAAACAAGATTTCACAAACACCCCATTGAAACACTGCAGGCAGAGTTCTGTAAGATTCTCCTACATGTCCAGAGGAAAACTACAAACAATGCATGCAGGGCAGAATTAGGCCAATATCCACTAATGATAAAAACTAAAAAAGAGCAATTAAGTTTTGGAAACTAAATACAGTCTAAAATACAGTGACCTCCTCTCATATCACTACCAAGCCCTGCAACGCCAAGAGCTGAGCAAAGAAAAGAGTCCCCTCATCCAGCTGGTCCTGGGGCTGAGTTCACAAACCTGTTCTACTATCACACTGAAGCCTCAGGACCAGAACATCCAATCAATCAGAATAAACCAAATTACAACACAGTCAAATAACTACATTGCTTATTGGGAAGCACAAGCACCAAGCAAAATGCAGTTCTATCTGGCCCTAAATCGACAGTACACCGTGGCTAACTATTTGACCATGGTTACTGATCAAAACCTTGACAAAATACAGGCTCAGTGAGCACAGCCTTGCCATTGTGAAGGGTAGACACAGGTAAACCTGGCTCCCCGTAGAGGCGGTGCAACCACAGCACCACAACAGAACCCAAGACAGAGCTGCAGTTCCTGACAAAATGTCAAAAATATAAAACAATAAGAGAGTGTCATTTCCACAAATGTGAAACTCTTATTCAAGGTTTGAAATACCTTTCTGATGAGAATAGGCTACCCGTCCTGTTGGGGGAGGACGCGGAGAGCTGTGGGTTGGCTGCGCACTACTTTGCTGCCTGCCATAAAATGAGGGACACTGTCTGACAGACCAACCAACCTGCACATGTCATTGTTATTGTTAATGTATGGTTCTTTTTATTGTTGTTACTGATTGTCCTGTTGACAATCTTGATTATTATTATTTTAATGATGTTAACATTGTAAATGTATCACTTAAACTCCAAATAACGCTTTGGCAATATGTACATGAAAATAAAACAAATTGAATTGAAATTGAGAGAGAGAGAGAGAGAGAGAGAGAGAGAAAGAGAGAGAGAGAAAGAGAGAGAGAGAGAGAGAAAGAGGGAGAGGGGGATGAACAGAGAGGAGAGGGATAGAGAAAGAAAGAGAGTGACCAACAGACAGACAGACAAAGTCAGAGAGAGAGAGAGAGAGAGAGATGCTTGGGAGAGACACCCAAAGAGACAACAGGCGGCAGCACAACTACCAACTCACAGTGAACCCAGCTTCCTCTGGCACATCATAAACAAAGCATCACTGTGTTTTTCTCATTCTTTCTCTCTCCTCTCCTTCCCCACATCCCCCTTTCCCTGTACAGCTAGGAACTTCCCCACATCCCCCTTTCCCTGTACAGCTAGGAACTTCCCCACATCCCCCGTTCCCTGTACAGCTAGGAACTTCCCCACATCCCCCTTTCCCTGTATAGCTAGGAACTTCCCCACATCCCCCTTTCCCTGTACAGCTAGGAACTTCCCCACATCCCCCTTTCCCTGTACAGCTAGGAACTTCCCCACATCCCCTTTCCCTGTACAGCTAGGAACTTCCCCACATCCCCCTTTCCCTGTACAGCTAGGAACTTCCCCACATCCCCCTTTCCCTGTACAGCTAGGAACTTCCCCACATCCCCCTGTTCCCTGTACAGCTAGGAACTTCCCCACATCCCCCGTTCCCTGTACAGCTAGGAACTTCCCCACATCCCCCGTTCCCTGTACAGCTAGGAACTTCCCCACATCCCCGTTCCCTGTACAGCTAGGAACTTCCCCACATCCCCCTTTCCCTGTACAGCTAGGAACTTCCCCACATCCCCCGTTCCCTGTACAGCTAGGAACTTCCCCACATCCCCCGTTCCCTGTACAGCTAGGAACTTCCCCACATCCCCCGTTCCCTGTACAGCTAGGAACTTCCCCACATCCCCCTTTCCCTGTACAGCTAGGAACTTCCCCACATCCCCCTTTCCCTGTACAGCTAGGAACTTCCCCACATCCCCCTTTCCCTGTACAGCTAGGAACTTCCCCACATCCCCCTTTCCCTGTACAGCTAGGAACTTCCCCACATCCCCCGTTCCCTGTACAGCTAGGAACTTCCCCACTTCCCCAGATCCCCCTTTCCCTGTACAGCTAGGAACTTCCCCACATCCCCCGTTCCCCAGCGTTCCCTGTACAGCTAGGAACTTCCCCACATCCCCCTTTCCCTGTACAGCTAGGAACTTCCCCACATCCCCCTGTTCCCTGTACAGCTAGGAACTTCCCCACATCCCCCTTTCCCTGTACAGCTAGGGACTTCCCCACATCCCCCTTTCCCTGTACAGCTAGGAACTTCCCCACATCCCCCTTTCCCTGTACAGCTAGGAACCTCCCCACATCCCCCGTTCCCTGTACAGCTAGGAACTTCCCCACGGGCGCTAAACCTGTCTGATGCTTACACATTTCATAATGATCAAATATGTTTACATGCACTAATAAATCTCTACACAATACCTTACTTTGGGTGCACAATAGCGTCTTTGTATTATGCTGAATACCCCGGCATCAATCCGTTGTAGTAAACGAGTGTTCATTCTCCTGTTTTTTTGTTTGTTGTTGTTTTGTTTTTCCGACACAATATGAGAATCCTGATGGGGTTAACATTCACTGAAAGTTCTTTTTTCTTTCATTCTTCTTTCTTTCTCTCGCTCTCTCAAATAATGGGCGTTTCAATATTACTTGGTGGCTCAATTATGGCGAGTGTTTATAATGCAAACGATGAGACACAAAAGAGAAAGACAATACAATCAACATGCTGTCTTATTAACCTGTGTTGTCTGATCCCTCCCTTTGCCACACAACGTACAGTGTGAGTATGTTCAATATGCAGTTCGTATATGCTGACGTCTAGGCTTTGTATGATGCTGGTTTGCATACAGCATGACTCTCTTATCTGCTAATGTGGAAAAGAGCTATGAGAGGAGGAGGCTTTTTGACTGTGTGAGGTGAGGTGAATACAGGGGCACCGTCATAGAATAGAATTATGAAGTGCGTGTATTATTTCAATAGAAACAGAAAAGTGTGACCATAGAAATAGAATTTCTAGAAGTGACAGCCCCTCAGACCACGGCTCTATGAATTGGAGTGCCCGGTCTAGAAATTATATGTATTTGGGTGTGAAGCTGATGTGCAGTGTGGGTTTACAAGCTCATACCCAGATGTAGCTGTGGATGAAGTGGCAATATTGCTCAGATGTAATCATTCCAAGCTCTCCAAAGCACAACTGCCAGAGTCTAAGCTTAGATTGGTGATGGATTAAACAATCAATTACTCCTACTGTTTTATGCAAAACCCAAACATTAACAATTTTGCAAAAAGTGTACTTTATAAAAATATGAATATGTTTGGATGTCTGTTCATGTATATTTCCATCTAAGTGCGTGTGTGCATGTGTGCGAGTGTGAGTACGTGTGAGTGTGTGTGAGTATGTGAGTGTGTGATTCATTAGTTTTGGCTCGATTCAGAGGCTTGCCACGCATCTGGGGGCTGTTGTACTAACCCACAAACAAGATGGGTCCAAATTAGCTGCTCAGAAAGCCCAGTGTCCTTCCCCGCAGCTACATTATTGAGCAATGCTTATAACCTCAACTCAACTTATTTACACTCACTTCAACACCATCCAGCAACACTCGCCAACATGAGCTTTAAAGAGGAGACTTTCAAGATGGTTTATCATTTTTTAATAAACTACCATGTAGGACTCCCGAGTGGGGCAGCAGTCCAAGGCACTGCATCGCGGTGCTTGAGACGTCACTACAGCACCGGGTTCGATCCCAGGCTGTGTCACAGCCGGCCGTGACAGGGAGACCATGAGGCAGCTCACAATTGGACCAGCGTCATCTGGGTTAGGGGAGGATTTGGCCAGACGGGATTTCCTTGTCACATCGTGCTCTAGCGACTCCTTTTGGCGGGTCGGGCGCCTACAAGCTGACGGTCGCCAGCTGGATGGTTTTCCTCCGACACATTGGTGCAGCTGGCTTAAGCGAGCAGTGTGTCAAGAAGCGGTGCGGCTTGGCGGAGTCATGTTTCGGAGGACGCATGGCTCTCGACAGTCGCCTCTCCCGAGTCCATAGGGAAGTTGCAGCGATGGGACAAGACTGTAACTACCAATTGGATATCACGAAAAAGGGGTAAAAGTTCCAAAAAATATATATAACTACCATGTGGAGAGCTCTAACTCTTTCTATAATTTTCTCTCTTTTTCTCCTCCTGTTGTTACTTCTGTCTCCGTCTTTATTTCAGTCCCTCCATCTCTCTCTCCCTGTCTGTCAAGACTTAGGTAGAGCTGCTCTTCCTGGATTTAATAAGCACTGGAGCGAAGCGTGTGTGTGTGTGTGTGTGTGTGTGTGTGTGTGTGTGTGTGTGTGTGTGTGTGTGTGTGTGTGTGTGTGTGTGTGTGTGTGTGTGTGTGTGTGTGTGTGTGTGTGTGTGTGTGTGTTTTTGTGTGTGTGTGTGTGCTTGCGTGCGAGAGCCGGTAACGAGACATGGCCCTCCCTCACCATTGCCGCCGAGCTCCTATTTACTTTAGCAAATTCGTGAGCTAGGCCGAGGCTTGCGTCGCTCCGAGAGCTTTACTCCTGCTAATTGGTCATTAAAGGTAGTCATTTGTAGGCCTCACTAAATCTTTAAACAGGCCACGAAATAATAAAAGAAGGGCCTGTCATTGCTTTAGCTCCCGAGAAGCCTGACTGAGTGGAGAAGAAGAAGGACTTGGCTTTGATCATCCTCTGTAGAATTACCATGTCTAATAATAATTGTAAACACATTTTTATTAATGTAGCTCTTTATTGAAATGATGATGAAAAGCAGATTGTCATTGATGTGCTGGTAAAAGGGGGGGGGGTGCAGTGACAATTAATAGTATTTGTACTGCTAGGGTGTTCAAATTAGGACTGAATTGGACACTTTACAGTGATATAGTCTTATTATTAGGTAAATTGTCACATAGAGAACTCTTTATTATATTAGGAACACCTGCTCTTTCCGTGACATAGACTGACCAGGTGAATCCAGGCGAAAGCTATGATCCCTTATTGATCTCACTTCAATCAGTGTAGATGAAGGGGAAGAGACAGGTTAAAGACGGAGTTTTAAGCCTTGTGACATAGATTGTGTATTTGTGCCATTCAGAGGGTGAAAATATTTAAGTGTCTTTGAACAGGGTATGGTAGTAGGTGCCAGGTATACTGGTTTGAGTGTGGTAAGAACTGCAAAGCTGCTGGGGTTTTCACACTCAACAGTTTCCGTGTGTATCAAGAATGGTCCACCACCCAAAGGACATCCAGCCAACTTGACACAACTGTGGGAAGCATTGGGGTCAACATGGGCCAGCTTCCCTGTGGAACGCTTTCAACAACTTGAAGAGTCCATGTGCCGACAAATTGAGGCTGTTCTGGTGGCAAAAAAGGGGTGCAACTCAATATTAGGAAGCTGTTCCTCATGCTTTGTGCACTCGGTGTATGTTTGAAAGAATAGTTTGTAGTTCTGTTGTGAGGTCTGGAGGAAGTATATGCATTTCTGTGAGAAACATTGAACACACTGTCAAGCACACATGACATCCACTCTTTTAGAAGGGAATCTAGAAAGGGGAGGGTGGCAATTGCTTAAAAAGTGAAAACAGCAATATAGAGACAACACTGAACACTCTCACACATAGACACACACTGTGAAGCCTCCCCAAGAGTAATGATTCTGTTCTACTTGCATGACTTCTCATTTATTGATTGGAGTCGTATCGCCCCTCCCTACGGCCCCTGGTCTTTTGCGCTCAGGCTTGAGCCTATTGTGTGTGCGTGTGCATGTGTGCAAAAATACCAGCAGTCGGTGTGTCAACAGAGGCGGTGTGGGAGAGAGAGGGATGAAGTTTGGGGTGAAGGGTTGGGATCCCTGTTTTCAGTGACATCTGTGGGAGTGGGGTACCACCCCGGCCCACCCCTGTCCTCTTTATTGGGGTATCAGTTCAGGCAGTCAATAATGGAGCAGCCGAGTGTGAAGGGACAGGCGTGACCCAGTCTGCCCAGGGTGTGTGTGTGTGGGGGGGCAAGAGAGAGACACACACTCACACACCCGTGATTACTGACCCTACTGACCTTCTCCCTGCTCTCCTTCTCTCCTGCTGTAGGTCCCGTGTGCCCCAGCCTCTCTTTCACCAGCTCCCTCCTTTCCCCTCCCTCCATGGCAGGCCATTGTTCCCTCTCCTCCACATTGTCTCAGCTGTGACTGGCAAAATGAGCAGTTGTGAAAGAGGGCCGATCATCAGAAGGCTTTGCATGGTTCTGAGATTCATCACATAACATAACACAGGCCGTCACAGAGATTTGTTTACTAAACCCATGTTGGTACTCCTCCACAACTTAGTAAAGTAAATTAGAAGAAATGTAGTGGATATGATATGAACCTCCACCTTTTTAGAATGACAGAATGCTGAAGTCTAAAGGATCAACTTTCACTTCACGTTTCGATGAAAAGCAAACAAGTATAACGTTATATTATTTTTGCTTGCATTCTTTTTCTCTCTCCTGTGGTTGTTTAATCAGTGTATTCTGAGCTACAAGCTTTAAGGCTTTGAATATGTCAATGCAGTGAAATGTGAAAATCACTTTTCTTAGGGCAGTCCCACTCAAACACATTTTCTGTCCTGCTTTCATATGTACAACCTGATGTAATATTTTCTTTACACTGTGATATTTCATGCTTTGGCTCATCTGTTTTGATCCAAGCTTTCTTCTCTAGCAGGTTCATCTTACTTAAAGATTAGGAAGGGCTCGGAGTCAGCTTCATTCCATAGTCTGTCTGACACTAAATCTGAAATGATAGAAGTGTAATACATGGGCCAGTAAAACACGTTCTTGAGTTCTCCCTCTGTCTGACCTATGAAGTCATTTTCTAACAATGGACTGTAAATCCACATGCTGCTACAGGCTAGGTTCTGAGTGCCATCTACAGATGAGTTTCAGTACTGCACCATTGGCATCCCATGGATTTAACTCACAAGCCCTCAAGCCAAATATGGTGATATCGGGTTTCTTGAAAATTCGATATCTCCCTCTCTTTTTTTATGTTAATTAAAAGATTTGTAAATGTTGTCACCTAAGACTTAAGTTGCAAATTATCCAGAGAAACGGAATGTGGTTACATTAACACCTCGTTTCCCATCGATTGTTTTTCGGCACCTTTTTTACTTAATTTGATTAAAAATCACGTGTAGTGTGTTTGATGAAGTTGGAATATGTAAGTACACAATATTCATTTAGGTAGAAATCATTGTGATTCATGAGATAATTTTAGATAAATCAGTTCAGTAGAACAAAATAATTTCAGTAGAATTCTTAGATAGAAAGAAGACCAGATTCATATCCAAGTTTCACTAAAAAGCAATTCCATTTTCTTATATAAGTCTATCTGTTCTAAATGAAGCACTGCATAGATATGTGCTCCAAATCTGGTTTAACACCCTCGGGGATTTGTGTTATTATTAAATAAGGACTACCTGTGACACATTAGGTAGATTTAATGTGAGGAATATAATTATTTCCCCACAATAACCCACAAGAGGATGTTATTTGATTTCAAAGTTATTCCAAAGAAAGAGGCTGCCTCACGCACAGACAGAGCATGTGTTTTTACACTAAACTAGCCGATACAGATGATTAGCAATTTTCCAAAAAAACACATCTCTATTTTTAAACAAAAATAATTCATTTAATCGTTCAGATAATAGTGCCGTGAATGTATCGCCATAATCTAAGTTATGCAGATCAAATACTCAGGTCAATGACTTAATCAGAAATTCTGAAATATTTTTTAAATATTTTTTATATGAAAAAATAGAATTTAGAAAGATGAAATGGTATCATGCCACCCTTACGGTATCAATAACTCAAACATAGAGAGCTGGAGTCAGGTGGACACAACAACCAATAAGTACCGCCACAAGCATTTCATGCTGTCCCAGTTGCCTAAAGTGATTCTGTCAATAAAGTATCGGAGCTCTTGTTTATTGTTTACTGTTTACACAGAGAGGCTCATGCTGCTTCTGTGGAGTGTCACTCTCACCCACCGCAGCCATCTGAGATGAACGAGACAAGCCGAGCACGCCAGCCGGCGTTCATCCTGCCACACTCTGTCGAAGCCGAGGCACTGGACTAAAAAATAAAAGACATGATGGTTCACGTGAGCTGTAACATGCATGCTGAGGTAGTCAAAGAGAGGGAAATAGAGGGGGGGGGCATTAAATATTGATATTAATATTAATGTAAGGAGGGAGGGAGGGCGGAAGGGAGCCACCTAACTAATAACAGGCCATTGAGCCTCAGCCTTTAAGTCTCAAGACAGTTCCTCCTTTCAGTTTTCAGTTTACGCTAAGTGGGATTTGTCTACCCTAAGAGGGAGAGAAAAGGAAGATTGTTGGTTTCTTCGTCGTACCCGAGGGTAAGATAGTGTGTGTCCACTAATACTTTGGAGTTGTACTTGTCTTAATGCAGTCACACTCACACCTGTCTTTTCTTACCTGCACTGATTGAAGTTTTACTTGCGGTGGGATTGTTTTACCTAACTCAGTTGAATGCACTGATTGTAAGTGGCTCTGGATAAGAGTGTATGCCAGATGACTATAATGTAAATGGCAAATGTGCACTGTCACCACATGGTCACTCTCCCAGATATCAGCATGACATGCAGAATAGATCTTTGGTAAACATACAAATGATAGAACAGACTAGAGTATAATTCCTGGATTATTTTTGTAGCCTACACGTCTGTGAGCCTGTGTGCATGCAAATATTGTTTCTAATATTTGGAGAAAAAAATATTTGGTCATACGGGATAATAATTACATGTCTATACCGTAGACATTACGCCCATCAGGTCCCATGTCAATTTCATCCAGATTTCTAGAGAAGATGAACACATAAACAAGCACTAACATCAAACTACAAACAAAAACAGACACACACACACACACATAGACAAACAGACACACACACACACACACACACACACACTTTCAAAGTCATAAAACGAGGGGACTTCAAATGCAGCTATTTGTTTGGGGCCTGTTGTCGTGGGAATAGGCAGTGCGACTGTGTGGGTTCATTAGAATTCTTTTCAAGTTGTGGAGTGCGGCCTCCCTGTGTTCCCCTCTCCATATTCCCTGACCCCGACGGATCTCACAGGGGTTGAGGTAGGGCGGGGCAATGAGCGGGGGATAACACTCTAGGCTGCATGCACACACAGAAACATACAGTACGCACACATGCATGTACGCAGACACACAAACACATAAGGCACAGTGTGTGGAGGGGGGATAGCGGTACACACACACACACACAGCCCTCCGCCCTAATAGTGTCACCATCTTCTCTGGGATGCAGTGGGAGGTTCTCCTCTCTCCAATTAGAGCTGGAACCCTAGGTACAGAAGAGAGAGGCTGTTGTTGTCTTTTTGCCACATGAGATGGTCTCCGTCATTCTCATAATTGCTGATGTATTCTCCCAAAATAACACGCAGTCAGGGGTACTATAAGAAATACTAGTACACGCTCAGATGTGCTGAAGCAGCTCGATCTTATGGATGTTATGGCTATCTAAGGTTCTTCACTGACCCAGCAAGCTGTAGATAGTATAGTAAATTGAATATGAATGAATGCACCCTCAAACGTAATATTTTGGATGCCTATTGTCAAAACAGAAGGTCCGGGGAAATGTATGTTTGTCAAAGGTTAAGGTCATTTTAAATCAAGCAAAAGTTCTAAGAAACAATTATATCAGGCTTGCTGACAAACAATTTGAATGTTTGGTCAATGGTTAAAAAATTGTATGACTTAATGAGTCGTTACTGTGGTCTTTCCAGCGAATAAGAGATACTGGTTTCCTGGTTCCCCCTGGTATCAGTGGGGAGGCAGTGGGTTTCACCGTATTGCATTTACCCCGAAGTTTCTGTACTGTCACATTTCAACATATTAAACAGATTTTCGATGTGTTCAAATAGCAGGTGCTTTGGATCGGACTCGTTTGGAGATGGTGGAAAGAAACGGAGGTGGGGACGGAGGGGTGGCGGGGGTGGATTTTTGTGCTGCCAGGGAGGTCACTTTGGCAGGCTGGGCCCCGGACGAGATCCCGGTGGGCGCCAGACTGCAGGGAGAGGAAGGGGTACAGTAGCTGCCCGTCACAGCCCACTGCCTGTCTGACGGCCTGGGGCCTGGCAGACTGACACCCCGCCCGGGCAGGAGGCAAAGGGGACAGGAAGGGGTGGAGGGGGGAATGGAGGGGGTGAGGGGGTGGAAGAGGTATATAGAGGTGGTGGAGGACAATGTGAAATGTATTGTATTTATATAGTCTAGTGATTTCATCAGAATGGACAGAGAAGACGGGGTGAGAGGTGCTGAAGACACAGAGAGGGGAACATCCTGGTATCCTGCAGCCCACCCGGTGCCGTAGATAGCGGTTGCAGTCGACAGGAGAGAGAGAGACCTTTTATTGCAGTCTGTGTGCTCGGAGTGCTTTGACAGTAACCTAGTCCAAGTTGAGTTGTATGTTCTATTCATGAGAAAAACATTGTGTATAACACGTTCTGTTACATGAGCACTGAACTTAATAAAAATGTTTTAAACACGAACACTGTAATATTGCAAGTATAGGTGTAGGTAAAGGTGCTTTATATCACTGAAGTGACGACACAGACACAGCAGATATTTCTCACCTGAGATTCGCTGACAAACACTTGCGATTGACTGTAATAGAACTGAGATTACAGTATATGAAGCTAGTTCTCCTCTTTGCCACAGCATGTGTCTGCTGGTGTGGTGCAAGACAGGGAGGAGGGCAGCACTCAGAAAGTCTCTCAGGCGTGTCCTGGGCATGAGCCAAGCGCGCGCACGCAAGCACACACGCACACACACACACACACACACACACACACACACTAAAAGTCTAAAACGTCAACCACTGCTACAGTATGGTGTATATATTTCCAGGCTTTACCGTAAAGTACACAGAATCATTTGCTAGTCTGTCTCTCTCTCTGTCTCACTGTCTCTGTCTCCCTTTAAACAGGGGACGTAAATGATAGAGAGAGACCGCTCCGGGCCATCCCGTTGACACTGAGCAGCGAGTGTGTGTCTGTGTGTCGAAGTAACACCTTTCAGGATTGTTGAGCACCAACGTAAACAATACATGCTCACAGAGGAATGCTCAGGCCAAGCCAGAGAGAATACATGCTCAGGCCAGAGAGAGTACATACTCGGGCCAGGGACAGTACATACTCAGGCCAGGGACAGTACATACTCGGGCAAGGGACAGTACATACTCAGGCCAGGGACAGTACATACTCAGGCCAGGGACAGTACATACTCGGGCCAGGGACTGTACATACTCAGGCCAGGGACAGTACATACTCAGGCCAGTGACAGTACATACTCAGGCCAGGGACAGTAGATACTCAGGACAGGGACAGTGATAGCCATCCACCCACAACGTTTTTAAGACACCAGTTATGTTGTACAAAAGGTAATCTTGGCTGGTTTTGCTTGTATACACTGTTTTAGTTTTATTCTGAGCACTTTCATATTTTCTAATTATTTAAATAGTAGGCTGACAACATTTATGGATGCCCAATGACACTATGCAGGACGTGTGATGCACATCCCCTTTAATGTTGCAAAACCATTGGGGATAGGATCAGAGCCCCTGCTTTACACACAGAGAGATAGACAGTCACACTGTAACACAGAAAAACACACACACAGACAAACTGTAAACACACACACACATACACGGACTATAATATGCATACAGAAAAACAAACATAAACACGCACACGCGTTTTAACCTGGTTGAGCATTTAAGCTGATTACTGAGCTGAGGACTGAGGTAGAATTTATGGATGCAGATATAGCTGGGCAGATCACATGGAACCAAGATCCAGTGTTCCATGGTCTCCAGGCTCAACATAGAACTTCGTAATTACTGGTAAATAGACAGATCAGTGTATACAGTATGTAGTTGTGTGTGTTTATATATGCGTGTGTATGTGTCTAGGGGGCCTCAGGGGCCTCTCCTAATGAGCTCTCCATGTGCAAGCCTAACAAGAGCCCACTGCAGCGCCCACGGCGCTGTCTTCAGGGGCCACGGCTGACCTTGCTCAGCTGCTAGGCTCTGTCGTTTGCTTTATTTATGGCACCACCACCTTGCGATATACTTGTGTGTGTGTGTGTGTGTGTGTGTGTGTGTGTGTGTGTGTGTGTGTGTGTGTGTGTGTGTGTGTGTGTGTGTGTGTGTGTGTGTGTGTGTGTGTGTGTGTGTGTGTGTGTGTGTGTGAGTGAGTGTGTGTGTGTGTGAGCGAGCTTGCATTTGCGAAAGAGGGTGGGGGTGGGATGCAGGGGGCTTGCTCAGGGAGCAAATAATATGTATATCAGCATAGTGAATGAGAGAGAGAGAGAGGGTGGGGGTGAGAGAGGAGAGAGGGAGCAAGAGAGAAAGAGAGAGAGGAGGGAGGGAGGGAGGGAGGGAGGGAGGGAGGGAGGGAGGGAGGGAGGGAGGGAGGGAGGGAGGGAGGGAGGGAGGGAGGGAGGGAGGGAGGGAGGGAGGGAGGGAGGGAGGGAGGGAGGGAGGGAGGGAGGGAGGGAGGGAGCCATTTTTCCCCTTCTGGCAACAAACCCTTGTGGTGTCTATTCCCTCGCCTTCTTCTATTGCCTTCCTCTTTTTTCATCCCTCTCCCTCATTTTATTCCCCTGCTTGAGCTTATCTGTTATCTTTCTCACCTTGGGCTGATCATTAACACTATGATGCATTCAGGCATCACAAGATGGACTGGACACGCCATTTGATAGGCTATGTGTCTGAATAGATGCTGAATGCTCTTCTGTCTCTGTCACAAATACATCTTAACCCGCATGGTGATCATTTCATTTCATTTCATTTCCATTTATACAACATTTACACAACACATAGTTCAACGCAATACTAAATAGCGTAAATGTATCTTGGGGTGTGCATGCAGCTGCATGACGCTGGCTGAGCGGATCCCCACCCAGGAATATAAATGCATGTGCATGATCTCTCGTTTCTGGGGGAAATTTAGTGTGGGGAGCACACACATACAGCCTCAGTATGCAAAGCCCCGGCAATCAGTTCTGAGAGAGATAGAGAGAGAGAGATTGAAAGAGAGAGACAGATTGAGAGAGGAAGAGACAGATTGAGAGAGAGAGAGAGAGAGAGAGAGAGAGAGACGAAGAAAATGAACAACAATGACAAATGGTTTGATGAAGAATGCAAAAATCAAAAAAATAAATTGAGAAACCTGTCCAACCAAAAACATAGAGACCAGGAAAACCTGAGTCTACGCCTTCACTATGGTGAGTCACTAAAACAATACAGAAATACTCTACGGAAAAAGAAGGAACAGCACGTCAGAAATCAGCTCAATGTAATTGAAGAATCCATAGACTCTAAAGCCACTTCTGGGAAAATTGGAAAACACTAAACAAACAACACAAATAATTATCTAACAGCAAAAACATATACAGTGGGGAGAACAAGTATTTGATACACTACCAATTTTGCAGGTTTTCCTACTTACAAAGCATGGAGAGGTCTGTCATTTTTATCATAGGTACACTTTAACTGTGAGAGACGGAATCTAAAACAAAAATCCAGAAAATCACATTGTATGATTTTTAGTAATTAATTTGCATTTTATTGCAGACGGAATCTAAAACAAAAATCCAGAAAATCACATTGTATGATTTTTAGTAATTAATTTGCATTTTATTGCATGTCATAAGTATTTGATCACCTACCAACCAGTAAGAATTCCGGCTCTCACAGACCTGTTAGTTTTTCTTTAAGGATCCCTCCTGTTCTCCACTCATTACCTGTAGTAACTGCACCTGTTTGAACTCGTTACCTGTATAAAAGACACCTGTCCACACACTCAATCAAACAGACTCCAACCTCTCCACAATGGCCAAGACCAGAGAGCTGTGTAAGGACATTAGGGATAACATTGTAGACCTGCACAAGGCTGGGATGGCCTACAGGACAATAGTTAAGCAGCTTGGTGAGAAGGCAACAACTGTTGGCGCAATTATTAGAAAATGGAAGAAGTTCAAGATGACGGTCAATCACCCTCGGTCTGGGGCTCCATGCAAGATCTCACAGTTGAAGTGAACCTATGATAAAAATTACAGACCTCTACATGCTTTGTAAGTAGGAAAACCTGCAAAATCGGCAGTGTATCAAATACTTGTTCTCCCCACTGTACATGATCAAATACAAATCTTAGAATCAACTATTATTTATTTTTTAGATTGGAACATCCGGCGCCGACAGAGATGGCCACCTCGCTGCGCGTTATTTCTTACACTGTTACCCAAGGAAATCTTAGGTTTTATCACATACAGTCGGGAGGAACTAGTGGATATAAGAGCAATGTCAACTCACCAACATTACGACCAGGAATACGACTTTCCCGAAGCAGATCCTCTGTTTGGCCCACCACCCAGGACAATGGATCGGATCCCAGCCGGCAACCCAAAACAACGGCGCCACAGATGGCGCAGACAGAGCGGTCTTCTGGTCAGGCTCCATAGACGGGCACATCACGCACCGCTCCTGAGCATACTACTCGCCAATGCCCAGTCTCTAGACAACAAGGTAGATGAAATCCGAGCAAGGGTCGCCTTCCAGAGAGACATCAGAGACTGTAACGTTCTTTGTTTCACGGAAACATGACTCACTCGAGACACGCTATCAGAGTCTCTGAACAAACTTCATTTGGCTCTATATAAACTGGAAACCATATATCCTGAGGCTGCATTTATTGTAGCTGGGGATTTTAACAAGGCTAATCTGAAAACAAGGATCCCTAAATTTGATCAGCATATCGATTGCGCGTTCCGGGCTGGCAAAACCCTGGATCATTGTTATTCTAACTTCCGCGACGCATATAAGGCCTTCCCCCGCCCTCCTTTCGGGTAAGCTGACCACGACTCCATTTTGTTGCTCTCAGCCTATAGACAGAAACTAAAACAGGAAGCACCCACGCTCAGGTCTGTTCAACACTGGTTCGACCAATCGGATTCCACTCTTCAAGATTGCTTCAATCATGTGAACTGGGATATGTTCCGCATAGCGTCGAACAACAACATTGATGAATACGCTGATTCGGTGAGCGAGTTTATTAGCAAGTGCATCGGTGATGTTGTACCCACAGTGTCTATTAAAACATTCCCCAACCAGAAACCGTGGACTGCTTTCAATCAGGGGAAGGTGACCGAAAACATGACCGAAATACAAACAATGGAGCTATTCCCTCCGCAAGACAATCAAACAAGCTAAGCCTCAGTATAGAGACAAAGTATTCACAATTCAAGAGCTCAGACACAAGAGGTATGTGGCAGGGTCTACAGTCAATCAAGGACTACAAAAGAAAAAACAGCCCCATCGCAGAACACGATGTCTTGCTCCCAGACAAACTAAACAACTTCATTGCTCACTTTGAGGACAATACAGTGCCACTGACACGGCCAGCTACCAAAACCTGCGGGCTCTCCTTCACTGCAGCCAACGTTAGTAAAACATTTAAACGTGTTAAACCTCGCAAGGCTGCAGGCCGAAACGGCATCCCCAGCAGCGTCCTCAGAGCATGCGCAGACCAGCTGGCTGGTGTGTTTACGGACATATTCAATCAATCCTTATCCCAGTCTGCTGTTCCCACATGCTTCAAGAGGACCACCATTGTTCCTGTTCCCAAGAAAGCTAAGGTAACTGAGCTAAATGACTACCGCCCCGTAGCACTTACGTCAGTCATCATGAAGTGCTTTGAGAGACTAGTCAAGGACCATGTCACATACACCCTACCTGACACCCTAGACACACTCCAATTTGCTTGCCGCCCCAATAGGTCCACAGACGACGCAATCGCAATCACACTGCACACTGCCCTAACCGATCTGGACAAGAGGAATACCTATGTGAGAATGCTGTTCATCGACTACAGCTCGGCATTCAACACCATAGTACCCTCCAAGCTCGTCATCAAGCTCGAGACACTGGGTCTCAACCCCGCCCTGTGCAACTGGGTACCGGACTAACTGACGGGCCGCCCCCAGGTGGTGAAGGTAGGTAACAACATCTCCTCCCCGCTGATCCTCAACACTGGGGCCCCACAAGGGTGCGTTCTGAGCCCTCTCCTGTACTCCCTGTTCACCCATGACTGGGTGACAATGCACGCCTCCAACTCAATCATCAAGTTTGCAGACGACACTACAGTGGTTGGCTTGATTACCAACAACGACGAGGCGGCCTACAGGGAGGAGGTGAGGGCCCTCGGAGTGTGGTGTCAGGAAAATAACCTCACACTCAATGTCAACAAAACAAAGGAGATGATCAGGAAACAGCAGAGGGAGCAGCCCCCTATCCACATCGACGGGACAGTAGTGGAGAGGGTGGAAAGTTTTAAGTTCCTCGGCATACATATCACGGACCAACTGAAATGGTCCACTCACACAGACAGCGTGGTGAAGAAGGCGCAGCAGCGCTTGAAGATATTTGGCCTGTCACCAAAAACACTCACAAACGTTTACAGATGCACAATCAAGAGCATCCTGTCAGGCTGTATCACCGCCTGTTACAGCAACTGCTCCGCCCACAACTGTAATGCTCTCCAGAGGGTAGTGAGGTCTGCACAATACATCACCGGGGGCAAACTACCTGCCCTCCAGGACACCTACATCACCCGATGTCACAGGAAGGCCAAAAAGATCATCAAGGACAACAACCACCCGAGCCACTGCCTGTTCACCCCGTTATCATCCAGAAGGTCGAGGTCAGTACAGATGCATCAAAGCGGGGACCCGATAGACTGAAAAACAGCTTCTATCTCAAGGCCATAAGACTGTTAAACAGCCATCACTAACATTGAGTGGCTGCTGCCAACATACGGACTCAACTCTAGTCACTTTAATGGAAAAAATGATGCAATAAATGTATCACTAGCTACTTTAAACAATGCCACTTATATAATGTGTACATACCCTACATTACTCATCTCATATGTATATACTGTACTCTATACCATCTGCTGCATCTTGCCATCTTTATGTAATGTGTCACTAGCCATTTTAAACAATGCCACTTTATATAATCTTTACACAACCTACATTACTCATCTCATAATGTAGGTTGTTGGAGCGAGCGGCCGCATCTACACTTCGAGCGGCCGCATCTACACTTCGGTCCGCAGGTAGTATAACTTTTTATAACTTTTCATTACATTTCGTTATAGTACAACGGTTTGATTTGTCTAATCTTAGCAATTTCTTCTTAGCCAGCTACATAGCCGTCTTTGTATCAACGACAATTGCATAATTATCGTATTTCGTCGTCCTAACGTATCTGCCCAGCAGCTAGCTAAGCAGCTAGCTAAGCAGCTAAGCAGCTAGCTAACATCCACTGTCCACTAGCACTGTAGAAACTATTACACTCAACTGAACGACTCGATTAGCGTAGTGTCAGCTAGCTACATAGTTGTCTTCGTATCCAAGATAACTGTGCAGTTTAGAGTGTGTAGACTTAGAGTGATTATCTTAATTTACCGAGGTTAGCTAGCCAGCTATTTGTCGTCCTTAACGTAGGAAATGCTGCTAGCTAGCTAGCCAACAGCTAGCCAACCTCTACCGAATTGAACTCCAACTACCCGGTCAACATTCCGTCGTTCCACAGGTAGTATCACATTTTCATTTCACTTCATTACAGTACAACGGTTTGATTTGTTTGATCGTAGCTAGCCAGCTACATAGCCGTCTTTGTATCTAAGACAATTGTGTAGTCTAGAGCGATTTTCTAGGTTAGCTGGCCAGCTATTGTCGTTCTTCTAACGTAGCTAGCCAGCTAGCCCCCGAATAGCAGCACTGTAGTAACTATTACAGTACAACGGTTTGTTTTGTTTGATCGTAGCTAGCTAGCTACATAGCCGTCTTTGTATCTAAGACAATTGTGTAGCCTAGAGCGATTTTCTAGGTTAGCCAGCCAGCTATTGTCGTTCTTTTAAAGTAACGGAACGCAATCAACCTTGCTAGCTAGCCAGCTAGCCCCGAATAGCAGCACTGTAGAAACTATTACACTCGACGGAACGACTTGATTAGTGTAGTGTCAACATCGCAGCCACTACCAGCTAGCCTACTCCAGCAGTACTGTTTCATTTCAATCATTTTAGTCAATAAGATTCTTGCTACGTAAGCTTAACTTTCTGAACATTCGAGACGTGTAGTCCACTTGTCATTCCAATCTCCTTTGCATTAGCGTAGCCTCTTCTGTACCCTGTTAACTATGTGTCTATCTATCCCTGTTCTCTCCTCTCTGCACAGACCATACAAACGCTCCACACCGCGTGGCCGCGGCCACCCTAATCTGGTGGTCCCAGCGCGCACGACCCACGTGGAGTTCCTGGTCTCCGGTAGCCTCTGGAACTGCCGATCTGCGGCCAACAAGGCAGAGTTCATCTCAGCCTATGCCTCCCTCCAGTCCCTCGACTTCCTGGCACTGACGGAAACATGGATCACCACAGATAACACTGCTACTCCTACTGCTCTCTCTTCGTCCGCCCACGTGTTCTCGCACACCCGAGAGCTTCTGGTCAGCGGGTGGTGGCACCGGGATCCTCATCTCTCCCAAGTGGTCATTCTCTCTCTCTCCCCTTACCCATCTATCTATCGCCTCCTTTGAATTCCATGCTGTCACAGTTACCAGCCCTTTCAAGCTTAACATTCTTATCATTTATCGCCCTCCAGGTTCCTCGGAGAGTTCATCAATGAGCTTGATGCCTTGATAAGCTCCTTTCCTGAGGACGGCTCACCTCTCACAGTCCTGGGCGACTTTAACCTCCCCACGTCTACCTTTGACTCATTCCTCTCTGCCTCCTTCTTTCCACTCCTCTCCTCTTTTGACCTCACCCTCTCACCTTCCCCCCCTACTCACAAGGCAGGCAATACGCTCGACCTCATCTTCACTAGATGCTGTTCTTCCACTAACCTCACTGCAACTCCCCTCCAAGTCTCCGACCACTACCTTGTATCCTTTTCCCTCTCGCTCTCATCCAACACTTCCCACACTGCCCCTACTCGGATGGTATCGCGCCGTCCCAACCTTCGCTCTCTCCCCCGCTACTCTTTCCTCTTCCATCCTTTCATCTCTTCCCCTGCTCATACCTTCTCCAACCTTTCTCCTGACTCTGCCTCCTCAACCCTCCTCTCTTCCCTTTCTGCATCCTTTGACTCTCTATGTCCCCTATCCTCCAGGCCGGCTCGGTCCTCCCCTCCCGCTCCGTGGCTCGATGACTCATTGCGAGCTCACAGAACAGAGCTCCGGGCAGCCGAGCGGAAATGGAGGAAAACTCGCCTACCTGCGGACCTGGCATCCTTTCACTCCCTCCTCTCTTCATTTTCCTCCTCTGTCTCTGCTGCTAAAGCCACTTTCTACCACTCTAAATTCCAAGCATCTGCCTCTAACCCTAGGAAGCTCTTTGCCACCTTCTCCTCCCTCCTGAATCCTCCTCCCCCCCCCCCCTCCTCCCTCTCTGCAGATGACTTCGTCAACCATTTTGAAAAGAAGGTCGACGACATCCGATCCTCGTTTGCTAAGTCAAACGACACCGCTGGTTCTGCTCACACTGCCCTACCCTGTGCTCTGACCTCTTTCTCCCCTCTCTCTCCAGATGAAATCTCGCTTCTGTGACGGCCGGCCGCCCAACAACCTGCCCGCTCGACCCTATCCCCTCCTCTCTCCTCCAGACCATTTCCGGGGACCTTCTCCCTTACCTCACCTCGCTCATCAACTCATCCCTGACCGCTGGCTACGTCCCTTCCGTCTTCAAGAGAGCGAGAGTTGCACCCTTCTGAAGAAACCTACACTCGATCCCTCCGATGTCAACAACTACAGACCAGTATCCCTTCTTTCTTTTCTCTCCAAAACTCTTGAACGTGCCGTCCTTGGCCAGCTCTCCCGCTATCTCTCTCAGAATGACCTTCTTGATCCAAATCAGTCAGGTTTCAAGACTAGTCATTCAACTGAGACTGCTCTTCTCTGCATCACGGAGGCGCTCCGCACTGCTAAAGCTAACTCTCTCTCCTCTGCTCTCATCCTTCTAGACCTATCGGCTGCCTTCGATACTGTGAACCATCAGATCCTCCTCTCCACCCTCTCCGAGTTGGGCATCTCCGGCGCGGCCCACGCTTGGATTGCGTCCTACCTGACAGGTCGCTCCTACCAGGTGGCGTGGCGAGAATCTGTCTCCTCGCCACGCGCTCTCACCACTGGTGTCCCCCAGGGCTCTGTTCTAGGCCCTCTCCTATTCTCGCTATACACCAAGTCACTTGGCTCTGTCATAACCTCACATGGTCTCTCCTATCATTGCTATGCAGACGACACACAATTAATCTTCTCCTTTCCCCTTCTGATGACCAGGTGGCGAATCGCATCTCTGCATGTCTGGCAGACATATCAGTGTGGATGACGGATCACCACCTCAAGCTGAACCTCGGCAAGACGGAGCTGCTCTTCCTCCCGGGGAAGGACTGCCCGTTCCATGATCTCGCCATCACGGTTGACAACTCCATTGTGTCCTCCTCCCAGAGCGCTAAGAACCTTGGCGTGATCCTGGACAACACCCTGTCGTTCTCAACCAACATCATGGCGGTGGCCCGTTCCTGTAGGTTCATGCTCTACAACATCCGCAGAGTACGACCCTGCCTCACACAGGAAGCGGCGCAGGTCCTAATCCAGGCACTTGTCATCTCCCATCTGGATTACTGCAACTCGCTGTTGGCTGGGCTCCCTGCCTGTGCCATTAAACCCCTACAACTCATCCAGAACGCCGCAGCCCGTCTGGTGTTCAACCTTCCCAAGTTCTCTCACGTCACCCCGCTCCTCCGCTCTCTCCACTGGCTTCCAGTTGAAGCTCGCATCCGCTACAAGACCATGGTGCTTGCCTACGGAGCTGTGAGGGGAACGGCACCGCAGTACCTCCAGGCTCTGATCAGGCCCTACACCCAAGCAAGGGCACTGCGTTCATCCACCTCTGGCCTGCTCGCCTCCCTACCAGTGAGGAAGTACAGTTCCCGCTCAGCCCAGTCAAAACTGTTCGCTGCTCTGGCCCCCCAATGGTGGAACAAACTCCCTCACGACGCCAGGACAGCGGAGTCAATCACCACCTTCCGGAGACACCTGAAACCCCACCTCTTCAAGGAATACCTAGGATAAGATAAGTAATCCTTCTCACCACCCCCCCCCCCCTTAATGATTTAGATGCACTATTGTAAAGTGGCTGTTCCACTGGATGTCAGAAGGTGAATTCACCAATTTGTAAGTCGCTCTGGATAAGAGCGTCTGCTAAATGACTTAAATGTAATGTAAATGTACTGTACTCTGTACCATCTACTGCATCTTGCCTATGGCGTTCGGCCATCACTCATTCATATATTTGTCTTTCTTATTCATTCCTTTACACTTTTGTGTATAAGGTAGTTGTTGTGAAATTGTTAGGTTATATTACTTGTTAGATATTACTGCATGGTCGGAACTAGAAGCATAAGCATTTCGCTACACTCGCATTAACATCTGCTAACCATGTGCATGTGACAAATAAAATTTGATTTGATTTAAAGACTACCAGAACCCAATAGATTCTCCAATTGCCTTGGATGAACTACAGGACAAAATAAAAACCCTCCAACACAAAAAGACCTGTGGTGTTGATGGTATCCTCAATAAAATGATCAAATATACAGACAACATATTCCAATTGGCTATACTCAAAATCTTTAACATCATCCTTAGCTCTGGCATCTTCCCCAATATTTGGAACCAATGACTGATCACCCCAATCCACAAAAGTGGAGATAACTACCGTGGGATATGCGTCAACCACAACCTTGTGAAAATCCTCTGCATTATCATTAACAGCAGACTCGTACATATCCTCATGTACTGAGCAAATGTCTAATTGTCTTTTTACCAAATTATCGTATGACAGACCACGTATTCACCCTGCACATCCTAATTTACAAACAAACAAACCAAAACAAAGGCAAAGTCTTCTCATGCTTTGTTGATTTCAAAAAAGCCTGCAACTAATTTTGGCATGAGGGTCTGTAATCCATATTGATGGAAAATGGTGTTGGGGAAGAACATACAACATTCTAAAATCCATGTACATAAACAACAGGTGTATGGTTAAAATAGGCAAAAAACACACACATTTCTTCCCACAGGGGCGTGGGGTGAGACAGAGATGCATCATAAGCCCCACCCTCTTCAACATATAGAGAGTGAGAGCACTAGAAACGTCTGCAGCACCCGGCCTCATCCTACTAGAATCTGAAGTCAAATGTCTACTGTTTGCTGATGATCTGGTGCTTCTGTCCCCAACCAAGGAGGGCCTACAGCAGTACCTAGATCTTCTGCACAGATTCTGCCAGACCTGGGCCCTGACAGTAAATCCCAGAAAGACCAAAATAATGGTGTTCCAAAAAAGGTCCAGTTGCCAGGCCCACAAATATAAATTACAACACTGTATACATACATTACATTTGTAATGTCTTTATTATTTTGGAACGTCTGTGAGTGTAATGTTTACTGTTCATTTTTGTTGTTTATTTCATTTTTGTATATTATCTACTTCACTTGTGTTGGCAATGTTAACATATGTTTCCCCTGCCAATAAAGCCCCTGGGATTGAATTGAATTGAGAGAGAGAATTTTAAAATCCCCTTTATTGGGTCAAGACCCCACACCACAGTACATCACATCACCATTTAGCCCTCAGGTGTCATGCTCCAAAAAGTACCAGCCCGTAAGAGGAAACAACGTAAAGAGGACTTAAAAACACAACTCCAAATCCCCCTCCTCATTGACAGAGCACAACACCCCCTGAAGACCCTATGTTCCAATGAAGAGCCTAAGGTTCCCCACCAGACTGTAATAGGCATACTCAACCCTCTTGCTGCCAACATCCCCCTGAGCATGCCCACCACATCTACAGACCCCTGTCCCTGTATGTATCCTGGTCTTCCAGATAGCTAGCTTGGCTGCTCCTGATACGAAGTAGAGTAGGACTACCACTCCCCTAAGCCAAAAACTATACTTCGATCCAAGAACAAACAGGTAGGTAGACAAAACCTCCCCCATGACAGAAAACCAGCTGGTTAACAGTGTAAACAGCCCCACCAGTCTGGGACATTGTATAAGAAGATGAGCTAGCAACTCAGACACAGATGCACAACCCTCCCCAACGCCATGTTGGATCCAAGTGAGATGGATCAGATGATTGTAGGTGGCTATCGCCCCATGTATTATCCTGCATTGGAGCTCAGCTGTCCGTTTATCAATCGGCAGTTTATATAGAGACCACCACCTTTTGTGGAAGCGCCTGGTCCAAACAAATCAGCCCACCTCGTTGATCTCACCCCTTCCAAGGAGGATGTATGCTACACCTTCATGTATATTGTGTACATCGCTTTTCTTTCCATAGCTGTGAAATACAGGATTAGCCCCTTACCCTCCTGCACCTCCCCCGCAGCAGCAGTGGTGACATTCAGAGTAGGGACAATGTAATCTTGGCCCTCCATCCACTGGTCTGTGTGTGTGTTATTGGACACAGATGCTGGCAATGATTCACAGACCTCTGTTACTACCTACTTCAGAAATCGAGATGATCGGATCTCGCGCTCTCTCCCAGCTCCTCCACAGATCTGCTCATGTTCTACATCATGTGCCACAGCTTGGTGCATCCTGCACCCACCAAGCTTAAGCACAGGCTGGCTGAAGACAATTTTTGTGACTGTAAAATGGAAATGTGGTTCTTCAAACAGCCACATCCCTGGTGGTGTGCTGGCCTTCTGGAAAGTCCATCCAGCTAAGACCATCAAGATATAACCAGTCCCGGAGCTGCTTGCGGACGGAAAGCCATGACCATTGAGGCAATGTCCACTGGGCCCTGCCCACCTTCCTGCAGTGGCAGGTACAATGCCGGTGCTCAAATCCAGTGTTGTCTTAACCAAAATAAATGAACAAGCATCCTTTGAAGCTCCTGTTTCAAACCTCCCGGTGGCTGTAGCACTATGTGACTGTGCCACAGATTGTTGGCTACCATAACCCTTCCCCTATAGGACAGCTGGGGCAGCAACCATTTCCACCGAGACAGTCTGGCACACACCTTCTTCACTACACCCTCCCAGTTCTTCTTCTGAAACTCCTCTGAGCCTAAAATAAAAGTATTTAGCCCAATCCTACCCTACTGTAACCCCCCCTATTAACTGTGGAGTGGTCCCTATCTGGCACTGACCTGCCCACGGACCTACACTTTTGGACCAATTCACCCTAAAGATGCCCTAAAGATGCCTTCTCATACACTTCTGGAGCACCTGAGAGAATTTGAATGGCATAAAACCATGTTTTTGATGTATTTGATACCATTCCACTAATTTCGCAGCGGCCATTGCCATGAGTCTGTCCTCCCCAACAATGGTACAGCTCGGCAGTTTTCAAAAGAGCCAAATCCCCCTTCTTTGGCAATAATTAATAAACCTTAAACAACACTTTGTGGAAATCCCCCTGAATACATGCCCAGAAATGTTTGAAAAAGTCTGATTGCAAACCATCAAAACTAGGGGCTCGTCCTGATGAGAGCTGCATAACTAAAATGGACAGTTCCTGCAGAGTAATGACAGAGTCCAAAGCAGGGCCCGATTTAGGATGTCCTTGAAGCAAATGTGCAGTGCACACAGAGCCACAGTCCTCCGCCCTGTAGAGGATAGAAAATAATAGAATAGAAAAGAATAGAAAACAGCATTTCGGGGAATCTCAACCATTGTCCGTGGTCACCATTCCATCAAGGAGAAGAAGGCAAATCATTTGTTTGCGCTGAGATACCGACCGCTCTAGATGAAAAAAGAAAGGGCTAGGAACATCCATATCCCTGAGAGTAGCAAAACGAGACCTGACCAAGACCCCGTTCACCCTGTCATGTAAGAATAACCCCAGTTAATGTATTTTATCCTGTAATGTTCTGTCCAGACAAGGGTCATTCTGAGCGAACAGTTTCAGTTCAATAGAGTTTATGTCCTGCTCAAGTGCTCTGACAGTTTCTTTCATCATAAAAGTAGACAGAGAAGTATACTTCTGACAAAACACACATATGCGGGCCTTCCCAACCTCCCACCATTGCCTCAATGACTCAAATTTCCCCTTTGTAGCCCTCCACTGCTCCCCAAAATGTTTCACAGAACATGGATATCTTGCAACAACTTAACATTTTGAGAGAGAGAGAGAGAGAGAGAGAGAGAGAGAAACCCACAAAGCTTTTACCATCTCTTGCTGAGATATTCAAGGTAATCTGCCTTTGGCCTAAAGAGCAAGAACACAGACATCGCTATTCTCCAAGAAACATGGTATAGAGGAGATGGATACACTGGTTGCCCTCTGGGTTACAGAGCACTGGTAATCCCATCCACCAAACTACCAGGAGTAAAACAGGGAAGGGACTCAAGGGGTATGCTAATTTGATATAGATCAGACCTAATCCACTCTATTAAATTAATCGAAACAGGAGCATTTTACATCTGGTTAGAAATGAATAGGGAAATGATCTGAACAGAGAAGAATGTTATCATGTGTGCTACCTATATACCCCCAATAGAATCTCCATACTTTAATGACGACAGCTTCTGCACCCTATAGGGGGAGATTAACCAGAACCTGACACTCTTAGCCCACATGGGGACAAACACCTACCTGGAGGTGACAGAAATCCCTCCCCAATATGCCCCCCCTGGCAGAAACCAAACTTCTGGGAGTGCAGCTGCTTATCATGGTCATCTCAAATAACTAATCTATGTAAACATTATTATTATTAAATTAAATTATTAAAACAGCATGCATAATTAGAAGGATAGCTAAATATTTACCAGGGAAAATTCTTCAGCAAATAACACAGGCATTGGTTGAGGTGAACTATTGTTCGGTGGTCTGGGGAAATGCATCATCTAGTGAAGTTAGGAGGCTGCAGAATGCACAGAATAAAGCAGCAAGGATTGTTTTAAGGCGGAGATATGGTTCTTCTGTTGCAGTCATGCGCAGTGTTCTTGGTTGGTCATCAATCGACAAGATAATTGAAAAAAACGTGCTTATTTTATTTTATAATATACATCATTTAAAACGGCCAAGTTCTATTCACAATGGTATTCAGTTGGTAAGAGACAATCATTCCGTAAATACTAGGAATAGATTGTCCACCATCTATGCGTTATCCAAACAGAAAAAAAATGGGCAAAAGAACATTTTGATTTAGAGCAATAAAGAAATTGAATAAATTAACTGAGCAAACTAGAAACCTTTCAATATATAAGTTTAAACATTATTTTAAAACAATTTAAATATAGTATATGAAAATGTTGTGGGACTATAGTAGATGAAGAATCAATATGTTTTTAGATTGAGTATTAAGGTCCTGGGTGGCAGGAAGCTTGGCCCCAGTAATGTATTGGGTCGTACTCACTACCCTCTGTAGCTCCTTGTGGTCATATACCGAGCAGTTGCCATACCAGGCAGTGATGCACCCGGTCAGGATGCTCTCGATGCTGCAGCTGTAGAACTTTTGGAGGATCTGGAGACCCATGCCAAATCGTTTCAGTCTCCTAAAGGGGGAAAAGGTGTGTCAGTCACGACTGTCTTGGTGTGTTTGGACCATGATAGCTCATTGGTGATATGAACACCAAGGGACTTGAAACTCTCGACCTTCTCTACTTCAGCCCGTCGATATAAATGGGGGCCTGTTCTGCCCTCCTTTTCCTATAGTCCATGATCATCTCATTTGTCTTGCTCACATTGATGGAGAGGTTGTTGTCCTGGCACCACACTGACAGGTCTTTGACCTCCTCCCTATATGCTGTCTCATCGATGTCGGTGATCAGGCCTACCATTGTTGTGTCATCAACAAACTTAATGATGGTGTTGGAGTCGTGCTTGGTCATGCAGTCGTGTGTGAACAGAGAGTAAAGGAGGGGACTAAGCACGCACCCCTGAGGGGAACCAGTGTTGAGGATCAGCGTGGCAGATGTGTCATTGCCTACCCTTACCACCCGGGGGCGGCCCGTCAGGAAGTTCAGGATCAAGGTTCAGTGGGAGGTGTTTAGTCCCAGGGTTCTTAGCTTAGTGATGAGCTCTGTGGGCACTATGGTGTTGTTCCTTCCCTGTTATCAGTTTCACAGAGGTCACAAGTTGTCTGCCACAATTCCTCTTCTCTTATGGACAAACATTCTTCATCATTATACAGAGACAGGGTAGAATTATGTTAGTTATAGTTCTACGTTAAATGTACACATCATTTATTCATTATTCATAAAATTCATAACAGGTTTCAACGATGATGGTGTTTGATGTGAGCCATGATCAGCCTTATAAAGCACTTCTTGGTTACCGACATGAGTGCTACGGGGTGGTGGTCATTTAGGCAGGTAACCTCCCTATTCTTGGGAACAGGGACTATGGTGGTCTGTTTGAAACATGTGGAGGTGGTATACTCCTCAATGCCATTGGATGAATCCCAGAAAATATTGCAGTCTGTGCTATCAGACTGTAGTGTGACATCCAAGTCATTGGACCACTTCCATATTGAGCGAGTCACTGGTACTTCCTGCTTTAGTTCTTGCTTGTAAGCAGGAATCAGGGGGATATAATTGTTGTCAGATTTGCCAAATGGAGGACGAGGGAGAGCTTTGTATGTGTCTCTTTGTGTGGCGTAAAGGTGGTCTATACAATTTTTTTGCCTCTGGTTGCACATGTGACATGTAGAAATTAGGTCAAATAGATTTAAGTTTGCCTGCATCCACTAGGAGTGCCGCTTCTGGATGAGCATTTTGTTGTTTGCTTATGGCCTTATATAGCTCGTTTAGTGCGGTCTCAGTGTCAGCATCGGTTTGTGGTGGTATATAGACGGCTACTAATAATATAGATGAGAACTCTCTTGGTAGGTAGTGTGGTCTACAGCTTATCGTGAGGTACTCTACCTCAGGTGAGCAATACCTTGAGACTTCTTTAAAATTAGACATGCACCAGGAGTTACTGACAAAATAGACACACATCCCTGCCCCGTCTTACCAGACGTAGCTATTCTGTCCTGTCAATAAACAGAAAACCCAGCCAGCTCTATGTTATCAGTGTCGTCATTCAGTTTTTAATGTCCCGTTGGTAGGATAGTCCCGACCGTAAATCATCCAGTTTGTTTTCCAGTGATTGCACGTTGGCCAATAGAACCAATGGTAGTGGCGATTTACTCACTCACTTACGAATCCTAACAAGACATCCCAACATTATCCTTCGCGCGGACTCATTAATGTTATGGCTGCTGCGAATTTTCAAAACTTTTTGTTAAAAATCATTACGTTGGGAAACGTGAATTTTTTCCTGGATTTCACAGTGTTCATAAATGGACATTTTGGGTATATATGGACCGATTTAATCGGACAAAAAGACCCAATTGTGATGTTTATGGGACATATATGAGTGCCAACAAAGAAGCTCGTCAAAGGTAATGAATGTTTTATATTTTATTTCTGCGTTTTGGGTAGCGCCGGCTACGCTAATTTCTTTGTTCACGTCCCCTTCGTGTGTTTCTGGGGGCTGCATGCTATCAGATAATAGCTTCTCATGCTTTCGCCGAAAAGCATTTTACAAATCTGACATGTTGGCTAGATTCACAACGAGTGTGGCTTTAATTGAGTACCTTGCATGTGAGTTTTAATGAAAGTTTGAGTTGTATCGAGTACTATTAGTTGGCGCTCTGGAATTTCCGCTGATTTGGTTCCTGTACAGGTACAGCAGCCATAAAAGGCTAAAGAAAAAATCTTTGCTGTTCTGATGTCCAGAAGCTCTTTTTAGTCATAAGAGATTATGTATATAGCACGTTACAAACAATGTGGGAAAAATAATAATAAAATAGCACAGTTGGATATCAGCCAATAAAACAGCAGCCAACCCATCCGGCGCCAGTTAAAATATACTTTGTGTACAATGCAAAACTCCAAACAATGAATGCAGAGCAGAATTAGGACTATACCCACTAGTTATCAAAATCCAGACAAGAGCTGTTCATTCTTCAATCACCTAAAAGGAAGTGTTGGCCACATATTCCCCCACAAAGTCCTAACCTACAGAGAGATTAACCTAGGGAAGAGTACCCTCAGCCAGCTGATTCTGGGGCTCTGTTCACAAACACAAAGAACCCACAGAGCCCCAGGCCAGCAACACAATTAGACCCAACCAAATTAGGAGACAGCAAAAATATATTTATTTGACACACAGAAAAGATTTAACCAAAAAACTGAGCAAATTGGAATGCTATCTGGCCTTAGAGTACACAGTGGCAGAATACCGGACCTCTGTGACTGACCGCAAATGAAGAAAATCCTTGACTATGTACAGACTCAGTAAGTGTAACCTAGCATTTGATAAAGGCCACCGTAGGCAGACCTGGCTCTCAAGAAAAGACAGGATATGTGCCCACTGTCCACAAAATGAGGTATAAACTATATTTTCCTGGTATTTTACAAATGCTCCATCCCGATCACTTTTCTCCCAGGTAACCCGATATTTCCTGACAAAACCAGAAGTGTCTGACAAAAGCATTATAAAGTATTTAAATAGGCCTATGTCTGGATTTGATTAGAGCTTTGATCGAAAATTCAAGCCTGATGCCCAAAAGCCCAAATGATTGTGTTGTTATCCAATACATATATGATATAGGCTACTGCACATTATGCACAACAGAAAATCAGAAACACCATAGATGTATTTAGCTGTGTGCTCTTTTAGGTAAATAAATAAAACTAGCTCCAGTAGGCTAATCCTTTTGAGTGTAAACTGTATTACTGTACAGTAATGTATTATATTGTATTATATGGACTGGAATTAGGCACATCGGTCAAACCATGTTAAATGCAGGGAGAGAACATGCGCCCTACAAAGTTACAAGTATAGGCTAGCGAATTTGATTGAAATATAATAGGCCTATTTGTATAATTAGTTTACTGCTGCATATATAACATTCATAATATTTCCCCTAATATTACTAGCCTACCTCCACTTTCTCTCTCTATTGTTACTTCATTCCTTCCTCACTGTCAAGAGCTAAGTGAAAAATGTGTCATTGTCCTTATCTTCATCCTTCTAGCGTCATCCTTGCAGAACGCTTTCACTTGTCTTCGCGAAGATTGAATGGTTATGGGTCCGAATAAATAACTGTATAGCCTACCACCGTCGCACATTCCTTCTTCTTTCAAACTACCCATCTATTGCCTGCTGTATTTAACATTCAGCAAACAAGAGCTTGTGTCCCTTTTCAAGTAGTCTATTGGTATAAGAAATGCTGTAAAAAAAAATGTCCAGCAATCTATTCTAGCTTTTACCGCATGCGACTCCAAGAGCTAAGGAGCAATTTTTTTTAGGAGAGAGGCCAGCGGACCACAGGAGCGTGCATATTGCGCAAGAGACATAATTAGCTAAATATAAAGGTTAATACTACATTGAATTTATTACCAGAAAAGGTAGGCTAAGACATCTATATATAGGGCTATTCAGTATATTGCATACAATTTAATAGTTCCATTTCACGCCATGCTGCTCATATAAATAATTTCTTGCAGTTATTTTTCCCGGGAAAGGGGAGTGTTTTAGGCAATAAATCCCAACCGGGTTCCCGCCATTCAACTCTAGTGTAAACTGAGCTGCACTTCCTAACCTCCTGCCAAATATATGACCATATCACGTTTCAGGTAAGACCCAGATGCAGACAGTGTCGAAGTAACAAAAGTTTATTTCTATTACAGGGGCAGGCCAAACAACAGGTCAAGGGCAGGCAGAGGTCAGTAATCCAGATAGGGTTCAAAAGGTCCAGCATGGCAGGCGGTCTCAGGGTCAGAGCAGGCAGGTGTCAATAATCCAATGTGGTGTGGTATGTTACAGAACGTCAGGCAGGCTCAGGGTCAGGGCAGGCAGAATGGTCAAAACAGGGAAAACTAGAAAACAGGAACTAGAACAGACAGGAGCAAGGGGGAAACCGCTGGTAGGTTTCACAAAACAAAACAAACTGGCAACAGACAGAGATCACAGGTATAAATACACTGGGGATAATAGGGAAGATTGGCGACACTTGGAGGGGGGTGGAGATAAGCACAAATACAGGTGAAACAAATCAGGGTGTGACAGACCACATTAGAGATACATATTTCCCACAGATCACACAGACTCACAAAGATTTTGAAAACAAATCTGACATTGATAAATTGCAATCACAGCAGCAATATTTGTGGGCCATTGCCATGAGAATAGGGAAACCAGTGGAACACAAACAACATTTGTACCACCAATAGGTGTGTTTATTTATCTTCCCTCACTATTCGTACTACAACAATTTTCTCATTGTTAAAACACTGATAAAATAACACTTGAAATGTATTTATCTTTTTGAAACCTTTTTGAGTGCAATGTTAACGGATGATTTCTAATAGTCTCCTTTGTTAAATTAGTTTATTCTCGTGTTTGTTTATTCACCTGCTTTGGAAATGTGAACATGTGTTTCCCATGCCAATAAAGCCCCATTGGAAGAAAAGAAGAGAGAGAGAGAGATGGAGAGAGAGAGAGAGAGAGAGAGAGAGAGAGAGAGAGAGAGAGAGAAGCCATTTTTCCCTAGTCATCCTCTCCTTGGGCTGATCATTCGTTCTCTGTCACAGATGCATGTTAACCCTCATGATGATGATTCAACCTCCAAGCAACATTTATTAAACCGTTACACAACATATAGACAATGTAATATTAAATGTCTCTGAAAAGATGCCTTAAGACCTTCTGTCTCTGTCACAGATACATCTTAACCCTCAGAATTTCCCAGCAACATTTACACAACACATAGGTAACGTAATACCAGATAGCGTAAATGTATCTTGGGGTGTGTATGCAGCTTCATGACGTTGGCTGAGCGGATCCCCACCCAGGAATAAAAATGCATGTGCATGGACTGGAGTCTACCCGATTTCTTGTTTCTGGGGGGAATTGAGTGTGGGGAGCACACACACATAACGCTTCAGTATGCAAAGCTCCAGCACTGGGTTTTGAGAGAGAGAAGTGCTGCTGTGAATAATCATCTGAGACCGGAGAAGAGCTGTGCTGTGTATCCCCCCATAACCTCAGGGTGAGGGGCAGCGGTTGGGTTTCCATTCACGCAGGACACACACACACACACACACACACACACACACACACACACACACACACACACACACACACACACACACACACACACACATACAAACATATTGACAAAGGCAATAACACACACACGCACACACACACACACACACACAGAGGCGATACACACACACAGGCGATAAGCGGCAGCACTGTGAGGAGAGTGCCGTGACCAAAACTAAAGTTTTAATTCGGTCCTCGGGGAGACTGCTTACTCATCCTGCTCCCCTAAGGAGTGACTTCCTCTGAAATCTATTCAAATCACATCTCCTCCGCTTTTATTGCATTTCTCATATCCCCGATCACAAAGTGACAAATCACCACACACTTCAGGGAACTGGATCAGTTTTCTCTCCATTTTTGGGATTTGGGCTTCACTTTTAAAGTGATTACTGAGAGAGAGAGACCGACTGCCTACTGGCTTCAATTATCTATCTAATGACCATTGTGTTGCAGTGAAACATGCAGTGAACCTGTAGCCACTAGATAGGAGAAACAGGCAGGAAAAGCCTGGCAATTCCACCCACCCACACACAGACATACAAATACACTCCCACATATGAATGCTCTCCCACTCTTAAACACATACACAGACACCACCACGCATGATTGCACACACACATAAATGCACTCACACTCTGAAACAAACCAACACTCTAAAACACACACACACACACACACACACAAGCACTGTGACTCTGAGTGCGACACTTCCGCCAGTGCTGTTCTCTCCTAATAAAGCTTTGCGATGAGAAGTGCCGGGAGGATAATTAGTTTATGCAGACACATGACGGTGGGACAGGCTGCATTGTTATTATTTCTCCAGCCCCGGCGTCGCCGCGGTGACACTTACAACACTGCCGCCACCGCCTCCCCGACCGGCAATGCTCCTCAATGGTGGCAGGCAGAGAAGGGGGGGGGGCATGGAGCCGCCAAGACGGCAAGCCACCGAGCGCCACTTGATATATTCGTAATGTTCTTTAATATTTTCATTTTGATGTAATTTGTGGCCCCGGTTTTTTAAATATCCGCTCTGTAATAATGTTTAATTTCAAGGGTCAGTCTGCCAAGGAGTATATTAAAGCTGATAAAACTCATTTTCCAAAGCCCCAATATCAAGCCCAGATCAGGTTAGGAGGCCAGCCTCTGTGAATATTTCATCTTTTATCATGCCGATAATGAGGAGATGACAGAGGTGCATTATTACAATGAGAGAATTGCCTCATTTTCCACAAGGGGAGGGCTATAGGGTGGGAGGGCTGGCTGCTGGAAGCTTGGAATCCAGGAATGGGGAGTGTTTGCCTGCCGTTACTCAATAAAAGCAATTCTTCCAAGAGGAGAGAAGAGGTGAATAAAAGAGAGGAGGACAGGCGAGGGATGAAGGGAGGTGGAGTGGGAGAGAGGGAGAGAAAAGCAACTTTCTCCAGCCAACACACTTGATTGCGATGAATAATAAATGGAGGGATGGCGGTCGTTGGTTGGAGGGGAGTTGCGGTCAGACGGGGGTTGTGGTTGAGGGTAGGTGATAATCAGTGATTTGCAGAGGGTCCCATTCAGAATTAACCTAGCCTAATTGACCCATTAGAAGAGAACAGAGCTAGGGCTATTGGGAGACGTGAGCGGAGCGGGCTAATATCCACATATTAGCCCCTCATTGGCCAGGGAATGAAACCATGGAACCCCAGAACGTAATGACAACTCGGGCCGGCACCGTCTGCGACCGGCCTAATAAATGGACCCAATCAGGGTGGTTCTGGCGGCCACCTGTGTCCCGGGTGGGTCAGAGCCATTAGACCCAGATTAGAGGAGGTGATGAGACTCCCACCACCCAAATAATGAGTACAATAATAAAACCATCATGGCATATTTATTGCCTGGGAGGGATATGAGAAGGAGAGGAGTCTTTCTGATCATTTTTTTTTGTTGCTTCAGGAGTAAAGGGAATATTAGGATTTTTTATTGTATAACTGATGAGTCTCTGAAATGGCGACTCAGGCCACCGGAGTGCCAGCTGAATGACTCATAAGTGATCAATTCAGTCCATAACGTCTAACAAATTGTTAAAAAGCAATGTGGACAACATAATATTACTGTGTCATAACCAGAACTACGTGGTACTGAACATCAATCAAAGACGGTATGTTTTACATCGGCATAACGGTCAGTTAGCAATGTCGCTAATAGAAAAATTATCAAAAATCTAAATATTCCAGCAGCAACAAATATAATAAGGATTGATCTAACCTGTTCAGCTGTACGTCTGTGCAACAATCCAAGGAAAAAGAGCCCATAGAGAAAACCCCAAAATATGTAAGTAGGCCTTAGTAACAGCCGTCCACACTTCTTGGAAGTCAATAGTCCACACAAAGAAAACATATTTTAATAATCAATACAATATACCTTACAAGTCTTTGCGAGAGTTCTCACGTGTGGAGTGAGAGAACTAAACTTTTAGACGATAAACAGTTTTCTAGTTAGCAAACATTCGGACCACAACATGGCTTCCCTCTTCATGAAAAAACAGGAAGTGACTATGGATGTGGCTAGGGAGTGACCGGGTCCTAGTCCACAGCCTATCTTAGGGAACCATAGAACCTTGTGGGTTACATCAGTCAGATTTCAAAACACAAACGCATATACCATGAAACAGGATTGGCCATGAAGAAAGACCCGGTGATGAAGGTCTGTGCAATAAACTGTCAGATCCTAAAGATCTCTGGTGGGCCTCTTCTTCAGAAAACAGAATTCCTCAAAGAGAGAGCACTGCATGGACGCATTCCATTACATATTCATATATACACTACAGTGCCTTGCGAAAGTATTCACCCCCCTTGGCATTTTTCCTATATTGTTGCCTTATAACCTGGAATTAAAATATATTTTGGGGGGGTTGTATCATTTGATTTACACAACATGCCTACCACTTTGAAGATGCAAAAGAATACAAACAAGTAAGAAATAAGACAAAACTAAAACAAACTTGAACGTGCATAACTATTCACCCCTCCAAAGTCAATACTTTGTAAAGCCAGCTTTTGCAGCAATTACAGGTGCAAGTCTCTTGGGATATGTCTCTATAAGCTTGCACATCTAGCCACTGGGATTCTTGCCAATTCTTCAAGGCAAAACTGATCCAGCTCATTCAAGTTGGATGGGTTCCTGCTGGTGTACAGCAATCTTTAAATCATACCACAGATTCTCAATTGGATTGAGGTCTGGGCTTTGACTAGGCATTCCAAGACATTTACATGTTTCCCCTTAAACTACTCAAGTGTTGCTTTAGCAGTGTGCTTAGGGTCATTGTCCTGCTGGAAGGTGAACCTCCGTCGCAAACTCAAATGTCTGGAAGACTTAAACAGGTTTTCCTCAAGAATTTCCCTGTATTTAGCGCCATCCATCATTCCTTAAATTCTGACCAATTTCCCAGTCCCTGCCGATGAAAAACATCCCCACAACATGATGCTGCCACCACCATGCTTCACTGTGGGGATGTTGTTTTCAGGGTGATGAGAGGTGTTGGGTTTGTGCCAGACATAGCATTTTCCTTGATGGCCAAAAAGCTCAATTGTAGACTCACCTGACCAGAGTACCTTCTTCCATATGTTTAGGGAGTCTCCCCCATCCCTTTTGGCAAACACCAAATGTGTTTATTTTTGTTTATTTTTTTCTTTAAGCAATGGATTTTTTCTGGCCACTCTTCTGTAAAGCCCAGCTCTGTGGAGTGTATGGCTTAAAGTGGTCCTATGGACAGATACTCCAATCTCCGCTGTGGCGCTTAGCTCCATCAGGGTTGTCTTTGGTCTCTTTGATGCCTCTCTGATTAATGCCCTCATTGCCTGGTCAGTGAGTTTTGGTGGGCGGCCTTCTCTTTCCATTTTTTATAATGGATTTAATGGTGCTCCGTGGGATGTTCAAAGTTTGGTATATTTTTTATAACCCAACCCTGATCTGTACTTCTCCACAACTTTGTCCCTGACCTGTTTGGAGAGTTCATTGGTCTTCATGGTGCCCCTTGCTTAGTGGTGTTGCAGACTCTGGGGCCTTCGAAACAGGTGTATGTATACTGAGATCATGTGACAGATCTTGTGACACTTAGATTGCACACAGGGGGACTTTGTTTAACGAATTATGTGACTTCTGAAGGTATTTGGTTGCACCAGATATTATTTAGGGGCTTCCTAGCAAAAGGGGTGAATGAATACCTATGCACACACCACTTTTCAGTGTTGAAGTTATTTTTTTCATTTCACTTCACCTATTTGGACTATTTTGTGTATGTCCGTGACATGAAATCCAAATAAAAATATTTTTAAATTACAGGTTGTAATGCAACAAAATAGGAAAATGCCAAGGGGGTGAATACTTTTGCAAGGCACTGTATACATACAAAAGTATGTGGACACCCCTTCAAATGAGTGGTTTCAGCTATTTCAGCCACACCCGTTGCTGACAGGTGTATAAAATCAAGCACACTGCCATGCAATCTCCATAGACAAACATTGTCAGTAGAATGGCCTTACTAAAAAGCTCAGTGACTTTCAACCTGGCACCGTCATAGGATGCCACCCTTCCAACAAGTCAGTTTGTCAAATTTCTGCCCTGCTAGAGCAGCCCCAGTTAACTGTAAGTGCTGTTGCTGTGAAATGGAAACATCTAGGAGCAACAACGGCTCAGCAGCAAAGTGGTAGGCCACATAAGCTCATAGAATGGGGCCGCTGAGTGTTGAAGCACGTAAAATTCATCTGAGTTCCAAACTGCATGGTGAAGCAACATCAGCACAAGAACTGTTCATCGGGAGGTTTCATGGCCGAGCATCCGCACATAAGCCTAAGATCACCATGCACAATGCCAAGCTTCAACTAGAGTGGTGTAAAGCTCACCGCTATTGGACTCTCGAGCAGTGGAAACACGTTCTCTGGAGTGGTGAATCAAGCTTCACTGTCTGGCAGTCCGATGGACGAATCTGGGTTTGGCGGATGCCAGGAGAACAATACCTGCCCCAATGCATAGTACCAACTGTAAAGTTTGGTGGAGGAGGAATAATGGTCTGGGGCTTTGGCAAGGAAGAGAAAGCAAGGACCACAAATAGCAACAGAGGTCATCGTGGACGTGCCTGCTCAAAAAAAGACTCTGAGTGCCAACAAATGCAGAAGAAAGGATGGAGGGTGGTGCTGGGAGAAGGCCCTCCTCTGTCTCTGTCCACCCTTAAATATCTGCCATGGGGCTGGGGATGAGGGGTGGGGGGCGATGGTACCAGACTGGGGCACCTCAGGGAGTTTTGGAGGAAGAGCCATGCACCATGTCTCCTGCTACTGTTGTTCCCTCATTTGATTTGAATGAATAATGCATAGTTAGGGGAGTGGAGGGGGGGACGCCAGCCTTAAAGGGGCCCTGCCACAGTGGGAGTCATTACCGAGCACACAACACACTGATGAGGAGAGTGTGTGAGAGAGAGAGAGAGAGAGAGAGAGAGAGAGAGAGAGAGAGAGAGATGGGGGGGTGGGGAAAAACAAACAAGAAAGAAAGAAAGAAAGAAAGAAAGAAAGAAAGAAAGAAAGAAAGAAAGAAAGAAAGAAAGAAAGAAAGAACTGGCATCAAACATTCCAGGCGTGCCACTCATTTAGTTTTTTTCCATCTCGCTTTTTCATCAAACATGTTTTGTTGTCGTTTCTGTTTTTATGTATTCATTTATCTGTTCATTCGTTTGTTTCTATTAGTTGTGGAGCTTGATAGAGTCTGTTGATCTTAGTAAACATAAGCTCTATTAAGATTACTAGGGTAAAGACTGTGGATACAGGACCTGGTGGGAGTGATACATCAGATACAATAGTTGGTCTTCTGAGTTAAGGAGTTTCAGCCATTTCAGAGAGACCCTCATACAGTACGTACACACACACACACACACACACACACACACACACACACACACACACACACGCATGCAACTGCGTCCAACCACAGGGGTGGGCGGTAGATCCGGCAGATTATTCAAGAGTGACTTCAGCATTGGACGTCTAGCCATGTCCTGAGGACATCGGGGAATGCTTTCAAAACCGGCCACTAGGGGAAACAGTGAGCACTATAACCATCAAGTAGGCTTGGTTTTTGCTAGGGTGTTGAGGGCAGGATTGGCAGATGGGCATAATCCCCAGCCACCCCTAGGCCCCCGTAATCCAGAGTTTTAAAAAAACGTCTAATTATGCAGTGAGACTGTGAGAGCTTGTTGGGTAAAAAGGTAGGTAGGTGTGTGGGAAAGGAGGAGGCATAAGAGAATGAGCCTGTAAAGCTGGCTGGCTGGCTGGCTGGCTGGCTGGCTGTGCGTGCGTGTCTATGTTGGTTGGTTCTTCTATCCTTGTGGGGGACCTACAATCCCCCAAAGTCCCCACAAGGACAGTAAATAAAGGAAAATGATCCCTCGTTGGGACATTTCCTATGTCCCCATGAGGACAAAGGCTATTTTAAGGTTAGGGTTACAATTAGGGTTACGGTTAGGTGTAGAATTAGGGTAAGGGGTTAGGGTTAGGAATTTGTTTATGGTTTAGGTCAGAGTTACGGATTAAGGTTAATGTTAGGGTTATGGAAATTAACTTTAGGTACCCATGAGGATAGAAGAACAAAACATGTATGTGTTTGTTTGTGTGTGTGCGTGTGTCTCTGTGTGTGTAGCAACACTACGGCTCGGAGCGAGGAGAATAGCGGCCTAGCAAGGTGTTATCACTCATTCTGATTCCGTAGTACAGCATGACGGATGGGCCCCTGCGGGCTGGCGAGTGTCGCACCAGCGCTTATTACCACCGCTCTTAAGTGGGAGTTGATTTAGCTTAAATAGGTTGTTTCATAAGGAGAAGACACCGCCGCTGTCACCGGTGCTCTGTCCCCCGCGCACTGCCAGCCGCCACCTTAATTGAATAATGCCGCCTCTAGATACATATTAGGGTGCTTAGCTACATACCATGCCCCAATAATTGCTTATACAACCAGGCTAATCCTGCAACCACCCCCCCCTTTTTCTCCCCTCGTCTCCCCCAATAGGTGATATTTCAAGTTGATAAACCAACAGAAATTATCATTTTCATGAACATACTCTACATAACCAAAAGTATGTAGACACCTCCCTTAACTGGAAAGAAGGGGCCTAGCCCAAACCATGAAAAACAGCCCCAGACCATTATTCCTCCTCCACTAAACTTTACAGTTGTCACTGTATTCGGGCAGGCAGAGTTCTCCTGGCATCCGCCAAACCCAGATTCGTCCAGCGGACTGCCAGATGGACTGTTTCCACTGCACCAGAGTCCAATGACTGCAATCTTTACACAACTTCAGCCGACGCTTGGCATTGTGCATGGCTGCTCGGCCATGGAAACCCATTTCATGAAGCTCCTGACGAACAGTTATTGTGCAGAAGTTGCTTCCAGAGGCAGTTTGGAGTGTTGCAACCGAGGACAGATGATTTTTACACGCTACGCGCTTCAGCACTCAGCAATCCTGTTCTTTAAGCTTGTGTGGCCTACTACTTTGCTGGATGCTCCTAGATGTCTCCACTTTACAATAACAGCACTTACAGTTGACCGTGGCAGCTCGAGCAGGGCAGACATTTGATGAACCGAATCCACAAATTTGAAGGGGTGTAGATATAGTGTATCTCAGATGAATAGCCCTGTATGTACAATGCTTTGCGAAAGTATTCGGCCCCCTTGAACTTTGCGACCTTTTGCCACATTTCAGGCTTCAAACATAAAGATATAAAACTGTATTGTAAACAGTTGTACTTCTTCACAACAGTATCTCGGACCTGCCTGGTGTGGTCCTTGTTCTTCATGATGCTCTCTCTTCGCTTTTAACGGACCTCTGAGACTATCACAGTGCAGGTGCATTTATACGGAGACTTGATTACACACAGGTGGATTGTATTTATCATCATTAGTCATTTAGGTCAACATTGGATCATTCAGAGATCACTGAACTTCTGGAGAGAGTTTGCTGCACTGAAAGTTAAGGGGCTGAATAATTTTGCACACCCAATTTTTCAGTTTTTGATTTGTTAAAAAAGTTTGAAATATCCAATAAATGTCGTTCCACTTCATGATTGTGTCCCACTTGTTGTTGATTCTTCACAAAAAAATACAGTTTTATATCTTTATGTTTGAAGCCTGAAATGTGGCAAAAGGTCGCAAAGTTCAAGGGGGCCGAATACTTTCGCAAGGCACTGTATATTCCAATATTTCATCTATAGTCTTTCAATAGGATTTGGATGAGATTCTAGGAGGTTAGGATGAAGTCAACGAAACCGATGAAGCTCTGATTCATTTCCCAGTGTGTTGTTGGCTTGAATAGATTATTTTCTGATGCAACAGTGCGATGGAATCAAAACCTTGCGCATTATGCTGTCCTACTGAGGTTTGGAGCGGCTGCCAGCCCACTCAGAGTTTACAACACTGTGTGGAAGGCTGCCAACCACAACACTCTGCTCAGCCAATGGAATGTGGTCAGTAAATCACTCATCCCTCTCCAATGTATAAAAGCAGCCATTTGTCATTAGCCCATCCACTCACACATGTGCAGATTGTGCGTACACACACAGATACAGATACCCACGTACGCATGCACGTACACACAAACACACACACAGAAACACCCCCCACCCACCACTCTCGGGTGCATTTCAGTGCCACCCCACGCACCTTGCGGCGCCCCACTCTGTGTGCCTGCAGTGCCCTCTGGTTGTGGGTGATTGATGAGAGTGATGGCAAGGCAGATAATTTGGGTGGCCCATCTACAGAGGACGTAAATCACAGCAGCCTCGTTAATGACTCTTCTCACCCGCACGTCTGGCAGGATCAGCAAGAACCCATGGAGTCATGTGTGGGGGGACAAAACAAAAAAAAACATCAAGTCCCAAAACTATTTAATCTCACCACCCTTTCAAGGCATTGACATCCTGTTAATCAAGGATTTCTCAGAAGGAAAGACAAGTCAGTGAAAAGTCATGGTCATCATTGCATCACATGTCCAAGGATGACATGTCTGGGCATGTATAAAGCACTTGGTAATGGCAAACAACAAACTCCAGACATTTGGACCCGGGTTCCAGATCTGTTGGTGTGATCTTGCCAACTCCTATGGTCATTGTCATGCACAACAAATGGCAAGACAGCACAAACAGATGTGGGACCAGTCTAGTTTTGGATGCTCCACGTTGTGTTTCAGGGATTTTAAACCAACAAATTAAACATCCATTACAGCACCCTTCTAGCGATACTGGCCATATTAAGATAGATTAATATTGGCCATATTAAGATAGATTTGAGAATCCTCCATACTCCTCTAAAATTAAACGACTGAACCCAGGGGCACCAACACACCCCTCACTCAAACGGCAGGTCTGCTGTCCAGTCTCCATGGCCACATTGGCTAGCACTAGGCTGCTGTACCTCTATACCAGTGTTGTTTATGCCATGGTTCTCTGATTTGGTGGATAACGCATTAGCACAGTACCAGCAACTGTTGCAAGAGGCTAGGTGATGGATGGCCATGGCATGAGTGAGGACCCCCAGCACCCCTCAGGCGTCTGGGGGGTGACCCATTACAACTTTTCATTAAAACGTCTGCCCGACGACCGGCCTTGATTTGACCATAATTTATGATGCCATTATGGGCTAATTAGTGCCACAATCCCCGTGCCCCGTTCAGCTCAGCACAGCACAGCACACAGTTAGCGCTCACACGGCTACCTTTCTACCTCTAAATCTAGTAACAAAGACTATATTATCAGTCATGCTACATTGCAAATCATAGAAAGGGTTAGACAGTTGAACTCAGCTCAATATGTATTCAGAAGTGACATTCTTCAATAATCAATGGGTATATATATATCACTAATTTAAATGATCAAAAGCTGCTGTAAGTATCACAGAGCAGGCCTTTAAAAGTAGCTGCTTCATGTCCTCAAAAGGAACAACTGAGAGACCCACTAGAAAGTGACTTCCTCTATCAGAATTTTAACCAGCTAGAAGGAAAACCAGCCTCAGAATATAATATTTTTTTTATTTCACCCTCATTCATCTACAGTACATATATCTTATTTTATCAAATCTATTTGTCAAACAATAGCAGGTCCAAGAAAGCAGCAGAGACATATTAGAGACGTGTCTGGTCCTATAGACTGCAGCACTCAACATCTCTATCTGCATCAAGTGAGCTAGAGCAGTGGGGCAAGACTAAAGACGACTGTCCTCTCCTCTCCAGCTTATCTATAAGAAGAGGAGATCTCATCAAAGCAGGAGCACCCAGGCTTGAAAGTCAATCCACTGCACGCTTGTGTTTTATTTATTCATTAGTGACACGAAGCTTAACAAAGAAGAGAGAAACAGATAAAGTTCCATTCAAATAAGCATGGGGTCCCTGGAGCAGGGAGTGGGAGTGATGGTGCTGGAGGGTGGGATGGGATGACTTCTTTTAATTTGGGGACACCTCGGGGGACGTCGTGCCTGTGCACCCTGCAATTACGACAGTCACCAGTGAAGCGTGCACGTGAAGAAGAGGAGCATCCTGCAGAGGAAAATATCAGGTTAGAGACAGAGAGAGGAAACGATTTGAAGTATTATCATTTCAAGTCTTATCCTAGCCCCACTACTACAGACACACACACTCTCTATGGCTCATTTCGGAAAGGATAAATGTAAGCAATGCATAGTTAATATATTCCTGTTAACTGACAGTTTTGGTGGTGGGGGGAGAGGGCAGGATCATCATTACTGGCCAATTATCATCATATTATGGGTGCTACGTAGCCCCATATTAGGGTCAGTGCCCTTCATTCAGTGAAAAAAGAAAAAATATGAATGTTAACCTCTGTAATAGCGATACACAGAAACCATTTAACTCACCCCAGGGGGATGCCTTGGGCTAATCAATGGCCACTTTGACGGACAAAATGGCCGCCTTTCAAACAATCGCAATCTGCCGCTTTAAACAGTCACATTGCGTCGTCCCTCCAGTAAGGTTGGAGAGATAAATAAACAGAACAAAGCATGCCAAATGAACTTGTGCATATCATTAGCCACATGACTGAGATATGAGATAAACAAAGAGATTCACATTTTCATATCTTGACTATAAAGCACCATTAGCATGTCTCGGAATACTTTAGAAGCTAACCGTGAAAGCTGCTTTTTTGGCTGCATGTTTTAAGAAGTTGATTGTTTTGGAGAATATTGTGGCATGAATTGGAAATCAAAAATACTTAGGAAATTTTTGCCACATCGGGAACCATACCCTCCACAAATCTTATTCGGCAATAACTTTTTTCTCTGAGTCAGCTAAAACCAAATGCATTTAACTAGACGATATAACCATAGATCTTATATGGATGACTCTCCTAAGTCAACCTGGGGTTTTTTATTTTAAGAAAATCATCATTCTTGAGTTTCAATTTCATTCCCCAAATCTGTTTTCCACAAATTCCCCTCCGGCCATATTGCACCTGCCTAAGTCATCTTTATTGCGGTGGCTCTCCGGTGGCCCCTCTCCATGATAAAGTAGGACCCCCAGGCCCTGTATCGCCTCCGGCTCATATGGAGAGAGACACCAAAGTGAAGATCCTCTCAACAGCCCATCTCAGTGAGCCGATGCACTAAGTGAGTTACCTGTCTTGGAGGCTAGCTTAGATAGAATGAAGGACTCCCATGTCAGTTATATTAACCCTCCTCTACACCCCAAACTCCTCCAACCCTCCAAAACCTCTCACCCACTCCCCTTACATTCTACCAAAAAATTCCCTCTTTCTTTTTCTCTCACCCCAAAGTAATTCTCCCTATCATACCCCCCAGCTAAATCATCTCCGCTTTGCATAATGCACTATTTAAACTGATAGCGGTGGAGGGCACTCAGAGGAAGATGGGATGATGGAGACAGAGAAAGAGAGGAAGTGATGGGGTTTTATTCTCTTCCCGGTCCTTCCTAAGAGCAGCCTGGGGACGAGGACCTGAAGCGCTGACCTCTGTGACAGTTATTATCCGCAAGGTCACGGACCGGACCCCTGTCCCACGAGCCGGACACAAACCCTCCTAATGTAGTCCCCACTGGGCCTGCCCCCCCCCCCCCCCCGTCTACTCTCAGCACCGGCTCCTCCCTCCTCTCACTGTCGTTCCTCCATAGAGATATAGAGGAGTAGCAGAGAGACAGGGAGCTATACGGTACGTGACACCATTCTGATGAGGTTGTCAGAGAAAGAGAGAGAATCTCCCCCGCTCTGTCTCATCATAGATTTATACTGCTGTGGTTGGCCTGAGTAGTGGTGGTTCCATCCTAGGATAACGTCTCAATAAATTGTGATACTGTCGTTATAAATGATGAAAACTGTGTTACATTGAATTATGTGATTACTGTATCTCGATACACAGTGTACAAAACATTAAGAACACCTTCCTGATAATGACCCCCCCTTTTTTTTGCCCTGAGAACAGCCTCAATTAGTCAGAGCATGGACTATGTGTCAAAAACGTTCCCATGGAGACTCCAATGCTTTCCACAGTTGTGTCAAGTTGGCTGGATGTGGTGGACCATTTTTGATACACACGGGAAACTGTTGAGCATGAAATACTCAAACCGGTGTACCCTGGCACCTACGATCATACCCCGTTCAAAGGCACTTCAATCTTTTGTCTTGCCCATTCACCCTCTTAATGGCACACATACATAATCCATGTCTCAATTGGCTCAAGGCTTAGAAATCCTTCTTGAACCGGTCTCCTCCCCTTCGTCTACACCAGTGGTAACCAACTGGTGGATCTTCAAGGCATTCCTAGTCGATCACCAAACATTTCTGTAGAACAGCCAACGATAAAGGCTTACGCTACTTTTTTTTGTTCATGTAAAAAATCATATTCAGCACTGGCGACACTTTTTCATTTTTTTACCCCCCTTTTCCTCCCCAATTTCGATCGTGTGTCATCGCTGCAACTCCCCAACGGGCTCGGGAGAGGCGAAGATGGAGTCATGCGTCCTCCGAAACATGACCCGCCTAATCGTGCTCCTTATACACCCGCCAGCTTAACCCGAAAGCCAGTCGCACCAATGTGCTCTCTCCCTCCCTCCGCTCAGACGAATGCTGTGTTCAAAACAACTGAGAACTTGGAAATCTCTGACTTCAGTGCGTTCAAAAACAACTGGGAACTTGGAAATCTCTGACTTCAGTGCGTTCAAAAACAACTGGGAACTTGGAAATCTCTGACTTCAGTGCGTTCAAAAACAACTGGGAACTTGGAAATCTCTGACTTCAGTGCGTTCAAAAACAACTGGGAACTTGGAAGTGCGTTCAAAAACAACTGGGAACTGAAATCTCTGACTTCAGTGCGTTCAAAAACAACTGGGAACTTGGAAATCTCTGACTTCAGTGCGTTCAAAAACAACTGGGAACTTGGAAATCTCTGACTTCAGTGCGTTCAAAAACAACTGGGAACTTGGAAATCTCTGACTTCAGTGCGTTCAAAAACAACTGGGAACTTGGAAATCTCTGACTTCAGTGACTTCAGTGCGTTCAAAAACAACTGGGAACTTGGAAATCTCTGACTTCAGTGCGTTCAAAAACAACTGGGAACTTGGAAATCTCTGACTTCAGTGCGTTCAAAAACAACTGGGAACTTGGAAATCTCTGACTTCAGTGCGTTCAAAAACAACTGGGAACTTGGAAATCTCTGACTTCAGTGCGTTCAAAAACAACTGGGAACTTGGAAATCTCTGACTTCAGTGCGTTCAAAAACAACTGGGAACTCGGGGAAAAAACTACAGTTACTCGGAAATCAAAATCGGAATTCCAAGTAGGAAACATTTATAGAGGTCCGACCTGAAGACCTAGTTTTTCCCCACATTCTCAGTTGTCTTGAAAACACCATGACAATCAGATGCAGGTACCATCAGTCCAGTAAAAAAAAGGGGAAAAAAAGCGAATTAATTCAATTTATGCTCAGCTGTGCCTCACAAGTGCTACAAGAACTGATCTATTTTTGTGATATGGTTTTAGAATCACAATATCGGGGGGGGCGGGGGCATATAGCCAATATGCTGTGATAATGTATTAGGCCTACAGCACAAACCATATTACTACACAACATTTTTTAAGTCATGTTTTAAAACAAAAATCTGAGCGGAAGATCTCGGCTTGCATTTTACCTGTGAAAGTGATCTTGAAGGGAGCATAGCTTTCATCTAGTCAGGCTATGTCATGTTCATAGTGTTTTGTACACTCAGTGTATTTTACTATATTTCACGACATGTATACAATGTATACAATATGCAAGAACATGATTTCTTAAAATTGTTTTAAAGTACTTAAATTCAACTAATTATAATCGGGGAAAAAACATTATCTAAATGTGCTATACCCTACTCTGAGAGGAGAAGCAAAAGAGGAAGACAGTTCAAGAAAGGACAACTTTATATTCCAATCGAGAAGCGTGGGCAGAGACACACAACACTACCTCATGAATTCAAATGGCGGTTGCCTCAGAACGGCAACGTCGTCTCTCCTCCCTCTCCTTCCTGCTGCTACCAATTTTTATTTTCCTTATGGGTCCTTAAATGGAAAATGGAACTCATTGCGTGCCCTTCTTTCTCTCCCAGCTCCCCCTGGGGAACGAGGCGGTCAAAAGTCAAGGAAATTCAGATTCCAAAACAAACCAAACAGCTCAACCATTCTATAGGCAACTGGGTAAACTCCGGGCCCCCTCCCTGACAGATTCCATACTATTCTAAATGGTAATTATACGTTTATTCGACTTGACTGCCACAATGCAAAAGACAAAGAGAGAGAAAAAGGAAGGGAGGAATGAGAAAGAGAGAGAGAGAGAGAGAGAAAGAGAGAGAGTGAGAGAAACAAAGACAGAGACAGAAACAGAGAGAATAAGATGAAGGAAAGGAATTGACTGAAAGACGCTAAGAGAGAGAGAGAGAGAGAGAGAGAGAGAGAGAGAGAGAGAGAGAGAGAGAGAGAGAGAAAAAACAGAAGATATGTAAATAGGGAGTCAGAGTTCAGGAGGAAGCGGTCTGAATAATGCTGGGGCCCTGTGACCTGAGGGCTGGGTGTTTGGGGGCCGAGGGGCCAGTGGCCATATCTCAGTGGTTATTATTATGTTTGGGAGAGGTCATCAGTGTGTGAGGAAAGAGGGCTCTCTCTCGGAGGGAGCCCGGGGAATGAGGAGAGTTGAGGGCCAGCGGAGGGCACGGGCCAGGGTCACAGGCTGTCGTTAGCGATGCAACGATGCTAGCGACGCTCACCTCATCTTTCAGTTTGGTCCCACCCCTGTCTGTCTATCTTCACCACTATAACTCAGGACTTGCTGGGCAAAGTACCATTTGTTTGGATGTAGTGTACGCACATCCAGTAAATTGCAGGTGCAGCGTACAACAACAAAAGTAAATAAAGAAGCACAGGTAAACTGTTGGTTGCTCTTGCAGTTTCTATTGTGCAACATATCAATTACACCTCCTGAATTGTCCGTTCCAAATACTTTCCCCTGGCAACTTCAGTTCAGTGTAGAGTAACTCCTAATGGATGATGAATCTGCTTTTAAAGATTGAATTATTATTCGTCATTATGGCTCTTCATTGATCACGGGCGTGCTCGATCCGGCATGTGTTCCAGAAGGGAATGATCCGGGCTGGAGAAAGGCTTGAAGAGAAAAAAAAGGAAAGAAGAGAGAGAGCTTGAGTGGGAGATGAAGGACAGCAGAAGGGCTCTTACACAACAACAAATTCATGACACAAGCGCCTTGGCCGGCCTGTCCAAAAACATGCGACGCAGAGATTAGAAATCATCTCCGCTTGCAAAAGACTCAAAAGACGACAAAAGGTGTTATTTTCATTGAGGAGATGGAGCCGAGCCCCTTTGGCGCCAAAAGAGGCCGGGTCCCTTTCATTGTCAAGCATTTCTTTTCTTTTTTTTCCCCCTCCAACAACACCCTGCTCTTTATCAGCACAATTACGCCACAAACAGTCTCATCACGGACCCAACTGTCCTCTCCAATCGGCTCTATTTCCACAGGCAACCTAATTAGTTCTAAAGAGAGAGAGAAACGAGGAGGAGAGGGAAAAAAGCCACAGCTATCATGTCCATCTGTGTGTGTTTGCGACGGTGATTGTGTGTTGTGTGTTTCTCGTCCCACTCTCTTTTTTTTCCCCCCGGAGAAATAAAGAAAGCCTTCAAAGGAGTGATTGTGCTGCGTTGGGGCTGAAGTGGTCTGTTGGTAAGCGGCAGCGGGGCGAAGGCGGACAACACAACACAACAAACATGGCGGGATCTAATCAGGGCCCCGGCTAATGTAAACAATGTCATTTTTTGCCCTTAATGAGCCAATTTTCCTCGGATACGAGAGGCTAACAATTGGGGCAGCGGCTTTGATGTGTTTCATTTGAAGGTTTGTTTGTGATCGCTGGCACTTTTGTTGGAAGCCCCTTTCATCTCCCTGCTTGAAAAGGGAGAGAGCCACGATGCACGTCTGACTTGGGTGCAAAAAAATAAAAAGAGAGAAATAAAAAAATAGATGACAAATACCCCCTTTTTTCAATAAACAATCTCTCATCAGCTGATCTGCCCCCTCCCTCCGACTCATCCTAGCCTCCTCAGAACACACACACAACGGTGGTGTCCAGAAATAAATGCCGTGCTCATTAAAAGGCGCCCCAGTGTGTGTGGAGGCTTCATTAACATGGCGCAGACAAAAGGTGATGCAGACCAAAGAGGCAGCCGGCGGTCCAGGTGTGTGTGGCGTGTTGCCTTTCAAGACCGCACTGAGCTCGGACTCCAAGCCGACACTGACCAAGAACAGGCTTGTTCCGGTGGCGGTGAGAGAGAGACAGAGAGAGAGAGAGGGAGACCGAGAGATAGAGAGAGGGGGAGAAAATGAAAGGTAGACAGAGAGAGGGGGAGACAGAGAGACAGAGAGAGGGGGAGACAGAAAGAGAGAAGGGGGGAGAGAGAGAAAGAGAGAGAGGGACAGAAAGAAATGGAGAGAGCAAAAGAGAGGGAGTCAGAGAGAAAGAGAGATGAGGGAGACAGAGAGAGAAAGAGGGGGAGACAAAGAAAGAGAGAGAAGAGAGAGAAGGGGAGACAGAGAGAGAGGGAAGACAGAGAGAAAGAGGGAGTCAGATAGAAAGAGAGGGAGAGGGAGAGAGGGGAAGACAGAGACAGGGGAAAGGGGAGAGAGAAAGAAAGGGAGACAGAGAGAAAGAGAGGGGGAGACAGAGACAGAGAAAGAGGGGGAAAGAAAGAGAGGGAGGGGGTGAGAAAGAGAAGGAGACAGAGGGAGACAGAGGGAGGGGTAAGAAAGAGAAGGAGAGCGAAAGCTAAAGAGAAGGGGAGAAGTAGGGAGAGACACAGAGAGAGGGAAGGAGAGAGAAAGAGAGAGAGAGAAAGAGAGGGATGAATGGATACAGAGAGGAGAGAGGAGAGAAATAGAGAGGGATGAATGGATACAGAGAGGAGAGAAATAGAGAGGGATGAATGGATACAGAGAGGAGAGAGGAGAGAAATAGAGAGGGATGAATGGATACAGAGAGGAGAGAAATAGAGAGGGATGAATGGATACAGAGAGGAGAGAAATAGAGAGGTATATGGAGATAGTGTGTCAGGGTAAGAACCTCATCACAGTCATCCTCTCATCTGTACATCAATCATTTAGGAGATTTTGATCTGATCTCGCACAGAGCATTTTTCTAACACAGTTTCTGACCCAGACTAAAATATATCATTATGTTTGATGTCACTATCAATGTGTAATTCCATTACCAATTATCAGAATGAACATACACTAAACACCCACCTCTCATACATGACTTGTTCATTTTCGCCACTAGTGGAGCAAAGGGCCTATCGCACTATTTAATTCATACTCCACAATGATTAAACTTTTTACCCAAGCTCCTCTGTGAATCACCTATACAAACGCAGTCAACTTTCTAAGTTGGAGAGTTGGGACAAAAACTAAAAGAGTGTGTGTGTGTGTGTGTGTGTGTGTGTGTGTGTGTGTGTGTGTGTGTGTGTGTGTGTGTGTGTGTGTGTGTGAGTGAGTGAGTGAGTGAGTGAGTGAGTGAGTGAGTGAGTGAGTGAGTGAGTGAGTGAGTGAGTGAGTGAGTGAGTGAGTGAGTGAGTGAGTGAGTGAGTGAGTGAGAGAGAGAGAGAGACAGAGACAGAGACAGAGACAGAGACAGAGACAGAGACAGGGAGAGAGAGTGTGCTAGCTATATCCCCCCACTAGAATCCCCATATTTTAATGAAGACAGCTTCTCCATCCTGGAGGAGGAAATCAATCATTTCCAGGCCCAGGGACATGTACTAGTCTGTGGCGACCGAAATGCCAGAACCGGACAAGAACCTGACACCCTCAGCACACAGGGGGACAAACACCTGCCTGGAGGTGACAGCATTCCCTCCCACATATGCCCCCCTAGGCACAACTATGACAACATAACCAACAAAAACGGGTCACAACTCCTGCAGCTCTGTTGCACGCTGGGTATGTACATAGTCAATGGTAGGCTTCGAGGGGACTCCTATGGTAGGTACACCTATAGCTCATCTCTTGGCAGTAGTACTGTAGACTACTTTATCACTGACCTCAACCCAGAGTCTCTCAGAGCGTTCACAGTCAGCCCACTGACACCCCTATCAGACCACAGCAAAATCACAGTCTACTTAAACAGAGCAATACTCAATCATGAGGCATCAAAGCCAAAGGAACTGAGTAACATTAAGAAATGGTATATATGGAAGGAATGCAGTTTGGAAACCTACCAAAAAACAATTAGGCAACAACAAATTCAATCTCTTTTAGACAATTTCCTGGGTAAAATGTTCCACTGTAATAGTGAAGGTGTAAACTTGGCAGTAGAAAATCTTAACAGTATATTGGACCTCTCAGCTTCCCTATCAAACCTAAAAATCTTGAATAGAAAACCAAAGAAAATTAACAACAATGACAAATGGTTTGATGAAGAATGCAAAAATCTAAGACAGAAATTGAGAAACCTGTCCAACCAAAAACATAGAGACCCGGAAAACCTGAGTCTACGCCTTCACTACGGTGAATCACTAAAACAATACACAAATACACTATGGAAAAAAAAGGAACAGCATGTCAGAAATCAGCTCAATGTAATTGAAGAATCCATAGACTCTAACCACTTCTGGGAAAATTGGAAAACACTAAACAAACAACAACACAAAGAATTGTCTATCCAAAATGGAGATGTATGGGTAAACCACTTCTCCAATCTTTTTGGCTCTATAACAAAGAATAAAGAGCAAAAATATACATATACATGATCAAATACAGATCTTAGAATCAACTATTAAAGACTACCAGAACCCACTGGATTCTCCAATTACATTGAATGAGTTACAGGACAAAATAAAAACCCTCCAACCCAAAAAGGCCTGAGGTGTTGATGGTATCCTCATTGAAATGATCAAATATACAGACAACAAATTCCAATTGGCTATACTAAAACTCTTTAACATCATCCTTAGCTCTGGCATCTTCCCCAATATTTGGAACCAGGGACTGATCACCCCAATCCACAAAAGTGGAGACAAATTTGACCCCAATAACTACCGTGGAATATGCGTCAACAGTAACCTTGGGAAAATCCTCTGCATCATCATTAACAGCAGACTCGTACACTTCCTCAATGAAAACAATGTACTGAGCAAATGTCAAATTGGCTTTTTACCAAATTACCGTACAACAGACCATGTATTCACCCTGCACACCCTAATTGACAACCAAACAAACCAAAACAAAGGCAAAGTCTTCTCATGCTTTGTTGATTTCAAAAAAGCCTTTGACTCAATTTGGCATGAGGGTCTGCTATACAAACTGATGGAAAGTGGTGATGGGGGTAAAACATACGACATTGTAAAATCCATGTACACAAACAACAAGTGTGCGGTTAAAATTGGCAAAAAACACACACATTTCTTCAAACAGGGTCGTGGGGTAAGACAGGGATGCAGCTTAAGCCCCACCCTCTTCAACATATATATCAACGAATTGGCGCGGGCACTAGAAAAGTCTGCAGCACCCGGCCTCACCCTACTAGAATCCGAAGTCAAATGTCTGCTGTTTGCTGATGATCTGGTCACCAACCAAGGAGGGCCTACAGCAGCACCTAGATCTTATGCACAGATTCTGTCAGACCTGGGCCCTGACAGTAAACCTCAGTAAGACCAAAATAATGGTGTTACAAAAAAGGTCCAGTCACCAGGACCACAAATACAAATTCCATCTAGACAATGTTGCCCTGAGCACACAAAAAACTATACATACCTTGGCCTAAACATCAGCGCCACAGGTAACTTCCACAAAGCTGTTAACGATCTGAGAGACAAGGCAAGAAGGGCATTCTATGCCATCAAAAGGAACATAAATTTCAACATACCAATTAGGATTTAGCTAAAAATACTTGAATCAGTCATAGAGCCCATTGCCCTTTATGGTTGTGAGGTCTGGGGTCCGCTCACCAACCAAGACTTCACAAAATGGGACAAACACCAAATTGAGACTCTGCACGTAGAATTCTGCAAAAAATATCCTTTGTGTACAACGTAGAACACCAAATAATGCATGCAGAGCAGAATTAGGCCGATACCCACTAATTATCAAAATCCAGAAAAGAGACGTTAAATTCTATAACCACTTAAAAGGAAGCGATTCCCAAACCTTCCACAACAAAGCCATCACCTACAGAGAGATGAACCTGGAGAAGAGTCCCCTAAGCAAGCTGTTCCTGGGGCTCTGTTCTCAAACACAAACACACCCCACAGAGCCCCAGGACAGCAGCACAATTAGACCCAACCAAATCATGAAAAAACAAAAAGATAATTACTTGACACATTGGAAAGAATTAACAAAAAAACAGAGCAAACTAGAATGCTATTTGGCCCTACACAGAGAGTACACAGCGGCAGAATACCTGACCACTGTGACTGACCCAAAATTAAGGAAAGCTTTAACTATGTACAGACTCAGTGACCATAGCCTTGCTATTGAGAAAGGCCGCCGTAGGCAGACATGGCTCTCAAGAGAAGACAGGCTATGTGCTCACTGCCCACAAAATGAGGTGGAAACTGAGCTGCAGTTCCTAACCTCCTGCCCAATGTATGACCATATTAGAGAGACATATTTCCCTCAGATTACACAGATCCACAAAGAATTCGAAAACAAATCCAATTTTGATAAACTCCCATATCTACTGGGTGAAATTCCACAGTGTGACATCACAGCAGCAAGATTTGTGACCTGTTGCCACGAGAAAAGGGCAACCGGTGAAGAACACATGCCATTGTAAATACAACCCATATTTATGCTTATTTATTTTATATTGTGTCATTTACCATTTGTACATTGTTAAAACACTGTATATATATATAATATGACATTTGTAATGTCTTCATTGTTTTGAAACTTCTGTATGTGTAATTTTTTATTTCACTTTATATATTCACTTTATATATTATCTACCTCACTTGCTTTGGCAATGTTAACATATGTTTCCCATGCCAATAAAGCCCTTGAATTGAATTGAATTGAGAGGGAGAGAGACCGAGAGAGACCGAGAGAGAGAGAGACTGAGAGAGAGAGAACGTGAGAGAGAGAGAGAGAGAGAGAGAGAGAGAGAGAGAGAGAGAGAGAGAGAAATAGAGGATTATATCATGTTAGAGGGTTGGTGGTAGGAAAAGCTGGGTTGATGTCCAAAGGCGATGGGAGCCTGTGTGTCCAGGCCTGTTCCAATCAATCAGTGTAATAGAGGTGAAGTAAACTCCAGGCTAGTCAGCCCAGGACCCAGAACACACCTCTCTGCCCATGAGTCAAGGGCCCTCTGGGGCCACACGCACCACACCTGCCGGGCCCTGCAGTAACCAGCTGTCAAGTCTACAACTCCACGTGTGCCCCCACGTCTGTTTATTGGTGTGTATGTGTGGGACGGAGGGTGGGGGGTGTGTGTGTGTGTGTGTGTGTGTGTGGGACGGAGGTTGGGGGGTTGTGTGTGTGTGTGTGTGTGGGACGGAGGGTGGGGGGTTGTGTGTGTGTGTGTGTTGGAAAAGAAAATGTTGTGTGGCTCAGCTGGTGAGTTGGGAGGGCTGAGAGACCCTTAAGGGTATATAAGATGTGAATAAGATGACCAATAATGCCCCCCACCCACTATCTTCCAGTACTAATCGACTAGAAACAGCCTGCCAGGTGTGTGACTGGTCAGACTATCCTGTGGCGCATCTGAAAACACACACACATAAACAAACTCACACACACATCGAGGTACACCACAAAAACAACACGATCCTCCTCCGTGGCTCCTTCCAAAAACATGCACTCCCTTATCAAACAGTCTGTGCTCAATCTGAAGTCATACAGCATCCGAGTCCCTCAAAGAATCGTTTCCAAATCCGTTTCAACGTAACAATTTGTGAAATAACAGTCGGTCTACCCTGAAAAATGAGACAACTTATTGCAATAACTTCCAGGGCATGACTTAGGAAACCACCCAGCCGACCACAGAAGAAATGCTGAAAAACAAAGCTGTTTGGGGGGAAATCAATAATGTCTTGTGATATGAACCATTTCCCCACTGGATTTTCCTTTGCTCTGCACAATCTTCCCTGTGCCCCTGAGGCATGTAGCGGTACTTTGTTACAGTGCTGTAGCTGTGAGCCTTGGAGACCGCCTTGCTGTGCTGGAGCATATTAGCCAGGCCCATGTCAAAGAGGGCTAAAGCTGGCTTGGCATGGGAGAAATGTGTCTGTCCGCTCACTGGGCAAAGAGAGAGAGACAGGGGGTTAGAGAGAGAGAGACAGAGACAGAGAGATGGAGAAGAGGTTTGGGGGGGGGGATGTCCTGATCAAAAAATGCATGGGGAGATTGGGCAAACTTCACCTTTGTTCAGGCCTACAACTTGATAGTGTTTCAGTAAAAGGCCAATAGTGAAATTCTATCGTTGTACCATTAAAAGGTAGGCTATGTATCATCACAAGCTATGAAATCACTTTTTTTACAGCAATATGATGTCAGTTTTGACAGTGAAAGACAGACAGCTGGGAGAGCTGCACGGCAGTTCAGGTTGAAGAAGGGAATGAGACAGAATGAGAAGAGGTGACAGAGGAGAGAACTTCACAGGTGATGGCTATTTAAAGGGCTATTCCCCCTCACCGCAGACGCCATGACTTGAACACTTCTCATTTTCTTCTGTTTATTTCCCCCTCTCTCTCTCTCTCTCTCCGCAGTGAATTTGTTTGCTTTGCACAATACTATAGTGTGGTGGAGGGATCGTGGTTGGTAGAGGGAACGTGGGGACCATCTCTGACCCGCTCTCCCAAAGTACCCCATCACCTCCCTCCTACTAACTCTGTCCCACTGCCCCCTCCTCCCCCTAACTCACCGCCCCTCCACGCTCCCTTTCCCCCTCTCTCCAGGAGGCAGTTGTCAATCATGTGCTTCTCCCAGAATCCCTCTGGAACTCATTGTGCCCGCCGGTCGCCGGCGAGCGCCTGCGAGGCAGCGGAGAGCCGCAGATGGAGGGAGCGCTGTCAATCATTGTCACTAATTATTAATTTCTGTCACTCAGCCCCTGTGGCTACGACGCGCTCTGGCTCTCCCTCCCTCGTCTCGCTTAGTCCCTCTCTCCCTCCCTCCTTTCGCTTAGTCCCTCTCTCCCTCCCTCCTCTCGCTTAGTCCCTCTCCCTCCCTCCTCTCGCTTAGTCCCTCTCTCCCTCCCTCCTCTTGCTTAGTGCCTCTCTCCCTCCCTCCTCTCGCTCAGTCCTTCTCCCTCCCTCCTCTCGCTTAGTCCCTCTCTCTCTCCCTCCCTCTTGCTTAGTGCCTCTCTCCCACCCTCCTCTCGCTTAGTCCCTCTCTCCTCTCGCTTAGTCCCTCTCTCCCCATTGCTTACTCTCGGTCCCTCTCCCTCAGTCGCTCTCTCCCTCCCTCGGTCCCACTCTCCCTCCCCTCTCACTAGCCAAGTCCCTCTCCCTCCCTCCCTCCCTCTCTACTTGCCTCTCCCTGCGTGAGTTGATTTGGTATGCCACCCCGGTAACTGCAAAGTTCAACCTTTCATTATGTGGTGCACACACACAACACTTTCTCCACCCGGGTCAGTCCCCTTGACTCGCTGCTTCGACTTTTCATTGTATGCTGCATGCCCTCCACCCCCACATCATTGTTCCTTACGGAGTGGAAAAAGTGAGGGAAAACCTGGTGGTTAGGTTGAAAAGTACCAGCCGTTACGTTGGTTCAGGTTTGGATTTGATTTGGATGAACTCGCTGCCCGTTTCAATTTGCACGAGTGTGGCTTTGGCGCTCTGATGTCATTTGATGGTAAGGAAGGATCGTGACCTTGTGTGTTTAACTGAAGCAACACTGGTCCACTTCCTCTAAAAGGTTCTGATCTGTTTCCTCTCTCCTCATTACCGGAGGTGGTGGCCGGGCAGGGAGAAAGGCCGATCCGCAGTTAGCAAAGGCACACACACACATCTATTTATCCACACACACCGTTGTTCTCCTCCTCCCCTCTCTCCATCTCCACCTCCTCCCTGGATTACTATTCGGGACGGGGCCATGGCCCTGTTCTAATGAGGGGCAGAGCCAGGGGTTAGCTGGACATCCGTGATCACTGAGCCGTCCCTCTTCCCTCCATCCACACACCCAGCGCCACAAATCCTGCATTAGCCCTCCTCTACCCCTAACCTTCTGTCTCTTTACCCCTCCCTCCCTCCCTCCCTCCTCGGCATCTGTCTGTCTCTCTTCCTCTTGTGTCTATCGTTCCCGGTCAGTTCTCTTTCCTCTCTGACATCTGTTACTTTTCTTTCACTTCTCCTTTTTCCTTCGCTCTCTGTCCTGTTTTTCTCCCTCTCCTCCTCCTCCCTCTCCCTCTCCTCCCCCTCCCTCTCTTCCTCCCTCTCCTCCTCCCTCTCCTCCTCCTCCCTCTCCATCACTTCTTCATTGTCATTCCTCTTTTCCCATCTGATCATCTCTTCACTCGCTTCATTCCTCTCTCTCTCTTTCTTTTCTCTCTCTCTCTCTCTGACCCTCTCGCTCTCTTCATCACAACAGTGTTTGTGTGTGTCTCCCTACTCAGCACCTCTGTGGAGACAGGGTTTATTGGGGTAATGCATTTATCACTTGCTGCAAGGCAGGGCCTCACCTCCTTCTTTGAACTGGTGAGTAATGAAAATGGGATCATTTCTGACAACACCTACTGTGGTGTGTGTGTGTGCGTGTGCACAGGCTTGAACCCACACACACAGAAACAAACTCAAATACACAGAGAAAGACACGCATTCAAATACACAGAGAAAGACACGCATTGGCGCAGACACACATACACACACACACAAATACAAACTCAGACACACACCCAGATAAAGACACACACACACACACACACACTCACAAATAAATGCACACTCAAACAAACACATAGAAATGGCATGTGTTAGCACACACACTTACACACGTAGCCCTATGAGTCAACCATGCTCCCAACTTAAGGTGGCGGACTGAGTTTAGTGAACATGCACCACATTTGCCCTGTTCTCTATTCCATTTAAATACATCTGCAAAGTAACACATTCATTCAATTTAAATTGCATTTTAAAGAAGAAAAAAAAGGTTGCTCTGCAATTTGGTTACATATATCAATCTTATATTGTAAGGAAATATCTTGTGCTAAGTCAATCAAATCCTGTGTGGGTCCTGTGTGGCTCAGTCGGTAGAGCATGGCGCTTGCAACGCCAAGCGTCGTGGGTTCGTTTCCCACTGGGGCCACCCATATGCAAAAAGTAGTGGCCCCAGCCGACTTGTAAGTCGCTTTGGACAAAAGCGTCTGCTAAATGGGATATTATTATTTATATTATAAATGTATTTATATAGCCCTTCGTATATCAGCTGATATCTCAATGTGCTGCACAGAAACCCAGCCTAAAACCCCAAACAGCAAGCAATGTAGGTGTAGAAGCACAGTGGCTAGGAAAAACTCCCTAGAAAGGCCAAAACCTAGGAAGAAACCTAGAGAGGAACCAGGCTATGAGGGGTGGCCAGTCTTCTTCTGGCTGTGCCGGGTGGAGATTATAACAGAACATGGCCAAGATGTTCAAATGTTCATAAATGACCAGCATTGTCAAATAATAGGTCTGGGACAGGTAGCACGTCCGGTGAACAAGTCAGGATTCCATAGCCGTAGGCAGAACAGTTGAAACTGGAGCAGCAGCACGGCCAGGTGGACTGGGGACAGCAAGGAGTCATCATGCCAGGTAGTCCTGTGGCATGGTCCTTGGGCTCAGGTCCTCCGAGAGAGAGAAAGAAAGAGAGAATTAGAGAGAGCATACTTAAATTCACACAGGACACTGGATAAGACAGGAGAAGTACTCCAGATATAACAAACTGACCCTAGCCCCCCGACACATAAACTACTGCAGCATAAATACTGGAGGCTGAGACAGGAGAGGTCTAAATAAGATGTCAGTCGGTCCGAAGAAGGTGGACTGTTTAAAACGTTCATTGTGCCCCTATTCTATTTAACATGTCTTCCGCAAGTTTACTAACTGACGTGAATTTGATATGCTTTCATTCTCTTGTTTAAAATGAAAATGCGACAGAGGATTTGATTGTCTAGCTAATTGTGGGACAAAACAGATATGTAAGTTGTTCACCAAATACACAACACTTCCGGGTATGCAATGAAAGGTCCCCATTGCCTGTCCTCTGTGCGGCTTAACTTGTCCTTCTTACATCCAATTTTTGACTTGAATATAGCTGGTGTTATGTGTTCCAATACTGAGCACACGAGACATGTTATTAATTGCTAGAAAACTAACAACAGGAAGCCTCTATACCATATAAAACATCAAAACATGATATATCTAAATTAGGGATGAAAAAAATAACTATTTACGCATTCTCAAAATAAAGCATTAGGACACACCTGGGAACTAGAATAGGGGAAGAATGTGTTGAATTTTGTGCCAATCGTCCTAGCTGGTTTACGGAGAAAAAAAACACAAAAAAACAGGTAAAGACAAAGGGGCGATTGCCAGGGGTGCTTGTCCAGTCTCATTCTATTCACTGTTGAGCTGGGGATTTTTTTCTTCATACGCAGCTAAGCCGGGCTCTGATTGTCCGTGACAGAGTAAACATCACGAGGGCTTCAGGAACGTCAAACTCTGAAAGACAGACAAGGTCGGGGCAGGCCTGACACTAAAGTTCCATCAAATAACACAGAGCTTTGAAAACAACCTAAAAACCAACCTACTTCTAACAACAACAAGCCCAAATACATCGACACAATGTAAGTATGGGTTCTACCTCCATGCCCAAATGATTGCTAACGTGCAGTGATGACAAATACACTATTTGCTGTTACGAAACCTCAAACTGGAGTATTGCTGACTAATATGCCAAAATGTGCAGAGAAACAAGGAAACGTGGTGTATTGCGAACGCCGGTGATATTTGGTATTCATATGCCCCTCAAGGTGTGTCCACGAGCCATGTGTGAGAGAAGGGAGAGGAGGGTACTGGAGGAGAATTGCCTCTGCAGTGTTGAGGATGCCATTAAAGCTCGCTGATCGCTCTCCCACATTTAAATAACAATACTGCAGTGAGGGGAAACCACTGGTGTGGATCCAAGCTGCAAAACACCCAGGAACTCCAGCCCTATCTCCCACTGTCTCTGTGTCTGTGTGCGCATGCGCGCGTCCAAGAATGCGCACACATGTGAATCCATCCGTGTGTGTGTGTGTGTGTGTGTGTACGTGCGTGTCGGGGTTTGTGCATGCATATGTGTGTGCATTGAGTAAGAGTGGGTGCACAGCTCAAAGGCCCTATACTCCAATGCTCTGCACAAATTTCAGGGCCATACCATTAACATGTGCAGGTGGATCTTGTGTTAACGTGTTCCTGTGGGTTGCTTGCCTGGCCCCAGATACTGTATAAGGAGCAGGAGCTGGAGGCTGAGACTGGACCGGTGGATGCAATATATGCAGGCTGGGTGTCCCCATGCCCTAGACCTCCTCTCTCAGCCTTGCTTCCTATTGGTCTCTCTCATCACCTCTCCATCCACATTCATGTCCGGCTCCATTCCTCTACCGTCATCTTCCTCTGTCCCACGGCTGGTTACATGTAGCTGCTCTCGTTTTCATGCACGCACGCACGCACGCACACACACGGCGGCAGGATGCAATCCGTCACACTCACTTCTCACTTGCACTCTCTCAGTGTGTTGCCCCTGGTAGGCTCTGAGGGGCAAACACACACACACACACACACTCTCTCTCTCTCTTAAATAAAGAAGAATAAAGAAGACACATCGCTTCAGAGGAGACCACTAAGTCTACTACTACCAGACTATAAGAAGCTAATCAGTTCAACACAAGAGTTAGCTTTAGAGCAAAATAGAGAAGGCAGAGACCCAGGGATAGAGACTAAGTATGGGATGTGGTGGGGGTGGTGTCTCGCAGTGCCATTTGAATACACAGCTCCAGTAGTTACCATGGAGAGACTGCACTTCACACAGCATCAGGACATTGCTCTGCTGGATGTCCATGCTGCTGCTTCACAGTGCCATAGAAGTGTGTGTGTGTGTGGTGTGGTGTGGTGTGGTGTGGTGTGGTGTGGTGTGGTGTGGTGTGTGTGTGTGTGTGTGTGTGCATCAGGGCTCCATGGTTCTCATTACGGTTTCCCTGTAATGTGCTCCTCTTCCTGAGAAGACCCAACAGCATACGACTCCTATGTCTCATACGCTCACATACTGGCCTGTCTGAGAAAAAGGCCTCACCATGACTGCCCTGACATCCTTTAATAGATATCGCCTTCTTAATCTGGATTTGAACATGGTTTTTCTGCGTTTTCAGTGTAAGATAGTTAGACCATAGAGTTTCCCCTCATTTTTAACCTTGACTTTAGACACCAGTATTCCAAACAGAAGGTTCCACGACAGAAGGCAGGTACATTAGTCTGACGTGATAGTTTGTCCTCCTTTAACGAAACACATAAACACACAGCCACATACATCTCCAGTGAGGCTGATCACTGTCATCTAAGCAAGGCATGACGTCATACTGAAGGTCTGTTTCCAGTCACACTGATTAGAGAGAGAGAGAGAGAATTTAGAATGCAGGGCTGGAGGGGGTACAGTAGTGCCCTGATTAGTCTGGCAGCAACGGTGTCAGACACTCAGCGGGGGGCTTAGAGGCTGTGTGTGTGTTTGTGTGCGTATGTGTGTGTAGTGTGCGCGCAAGCGTCAGTGGTGGTTGAGGCTGAGATACCGTAGTGACAGTAATGAGTACAGAGGGGCCTACTGCAAAGATCTGCTTCCTCACAGGGAACTGGATTTGTCATCCAACTGTGGAGATTCAAACACCATGGGAGGAAAAGTATCAACGCAGAGACACCTTCACTCCTCCATCATAGACCACAATCTGGCTGTCTCTCTCTTCCTTTCTCGCCCTCTCTCTCCCTCTCCCTCCATCTTTCCCTCTCTCCTGCTAAGGTCCGGAAACTCCAATCCAAATGTGTTCAGTCTCAGTCTAGCAAATGACTGGAGGGCTGACATTCCACTGTCAACATCCATCTCCACAATCTATATCACTGTCCCATATCACCACACCACACTGAGCAGAGCAAGCACACATTTGTTATACCCCAAAAACGCTGCATAACGACTCTCTCCCTCTGCCAAGCCTGTTAAATATGCTGCTACATCCCCCGTACAGCCCCATTTTGGTTCTCCAAATGACCAGGACATCCTTGGTGAAGTGGAAACTGCATATGTTATAAACCCAACACCAGATGAAACTCGGAGAGGATGCAATATAGTTTTCATGATCCCCCTGAATACTGAACGAGAACTGGGTGAGTGATCCAAAGGTCTAGCGGCAGCTACACTGGTCATGCATACTCAAGCACACACACTCACAGTCAGTCGCGCACGCACGCACGCACGCACACAAACAGAGGAGTATGGAGGTGCTCAGACGAGTGTGAACAGGCAAGTCTAGTCCTAGTGATAATCTAGTGCTTCTCTAGCGTGTTTCATTAACTTTGCACAGGCAGACATGCATCCACCCACGTACTCGCTCACACACACGCGCAAGTGCATACCCCCTCCACACATACACACACACGCACACCACTTCACTCCCTCCACACACACAGACAACACTTTACCCCCCCCCCCCCCCCACACACACACAAACACAGGGCTGCCTGTCTGTCTGTCTCCCGGCCTGTGCCTGCATCCAGTTGTATCTGCATGAGGCTGAGATAATGGCATCTGTCAACCGCTCCTTTTGTCACTGTGGCTGCTGCTGCTCTGCTACTGCCCATTAGCTGGCTGTTGTCTGACTGGCCCTGCAACTACATGGTCTACTGGCTGACCAGCCACGGAAATACAGGAGACGGCTGCCTCTACCTCCCTCTGTCTCTCCTCTTCCTCTTCTCCCCCTCCAGGGCAGGGTCAGAGGGTGGAAGGGGAGAGGAAATAGGGCAAGGGGGTTTGACAGTCAGGGCCCAGATATACAGTGGGGTAAAATTGTGCAAGTTCTCCCAAAAGATGAGAGAGGCCTATAATTTTCATCATAGGTACACTTCAACTATGACAGACAAAATGAGAAAAAAAATCCAGAAAATCACATTGTAGGATTTTTTATGAATTTATTTGCAAATTATGGTGGAAAATAAGTATACCCTTTGTTGGCAATGACAGAGTTCAAACGTTTTCTGTAAGTCTTCACAAGGTTCACACACACTTTTGCTGGTATTTTGGCCCATTCCTCCATGCAGATCTCTTCTAGAGCAGTGATGTTTTGGGGCTGTTGCTGGGCAACACGGACTTTCAACTCCCTCCAAAGATTTTCTATGGGGTTGAGATCTGGAGACTGGCTAGGCCACTCCAGGACCTTGAAATGCTTCTTACGAAGCCACTCCTCGTTGCCCGAGTGGTGTGTTTGGGATCATTGTCATGCTGAAAGACCCAGCCACGTTTCATCTTCAATGCCCTTGCTGATGGAAGGAGGTTTTCACTCAAAATCTCACGATACATGACCCCATTCATTCTTTCCTTTACACGGATCAGTCGTCCTGGTCCCTTTGCAGAAAAACAGCCCCAAAGCATGATGTTTCAACCCCCGTGCTTCACAGTAGGTATGATGTTCTTTGGATGCAACTCAGCATTCTTTGTCCTCCAAACACGACGAGTTGAGTTTTTACCAAAAAGTTATATTTTGGTTTCATCTGACCATATGACATTCTCCCTGACCATATGATCTTCTGGATCATCCAAATGCTCTCTAGCAAACTTCAGATGGGCTTGGACATGTACTGGCTTAAGCAGGGGGACACGCCTGGCACTGCAGGATTTGAGTCCCTGGCGGCGTAGTGTGTTACTGATGGTAGGCTTTGTTACTTTGGTCCCAGCTCTCTGCAGGTCATTCACTAGGTCCCCCTGTGTGGTTCTGGGATTTTTGCTCACCGTTCTTGTGATCATTTTGATCCCACGGAGTGAGATCTTGCGTGGAGCCCTAGATCGAGGGAGGTTATCAGTGGTCTTGTATGTCTTCCATTTCCTAATACTTGCTCCCACAGTTCATTTCTTCAAACCAAGCTGCTTACCTATTGCAGATTCAGTCTTCCCAGCCTGGTGGAGGTCTACAATTTTGTTTCTGGTGTCCTTTGACAGCTCTTTGGTCTTGGCCATAGTGGAGTTTGGAGTGTGACTGTTTGAGGTTGTGGACAGGTGTCTTTTATACTGATAACAAGTTCAAACAGGTGCCATTAATACAGGTAACGAGTGGAGGACAGAGGAGCCTCTTAAAGAAGAAGTTACAGGTCTGTGAGAGCCAGAAATCTTGCTTGTTTGTAGGTGATCGAATACTTATTTTCCACCATAAAAATCCTACAATGTGATTTTCTGGATATATTTTTTTCCTCATTTTGGTCTGTCATGGTTGAAGTGTACCTATGAGGAAAATTACAGGCCTCATCTTTTTAAGTGGGATAACTTGCACCAAAGCTGACTAAATACTGTTTCACCCCACTCTAGGGGCTCCTGCCCCTCCACTGAGACCCACGTTTCAAGGACACTGAACATGACAACACTGAGTTGCAGTGGCATCCTTTCAGGGTATCTATATAGGAGGACAGGGGAATCATGTACCAAGCCGACTTCTACTTTCAAATGAGTACAAAAGTTATTCCATATACTTACTAGCTTTGTTACATAATGTTATTGAATTGTAATTACTCTGATACAAGGCTGATCTAATATAAAAAAAGTGACTCCTGATTTTAAAACCATACAGTCCTAATGAATTCATCCTAATTTGATTGAATTGCTTGAATACCACAGTACACACTGCGAGGATGTGTTGCCTTACCATGGGAAGAAATCAATTAACTACTTTCACATTTGTCAGAAATTCCAACGTGCCTACCAGAAGTGACTTCCTTTCCTCCTCGCCACGTCTAATACTAACACACAGATCAAAAAAAGAGAGTTCACCGGAGTTAGCGCTTTGTTAAGGGTCTCACTGACTGTATCGTCGCTACAACGACAGCGCACACACATAAGATAAAGGTTCAACTCGGCGTTCCATGACATTGCGAGCGAACGCACGAGTGTGTGACATCACAGACAGGCAAAAGTATGTTCTGCTGGTTTAATTTCATTACTGGGTGAGTTTCCTTATTAAAGATGGTGAGGAGAAGACAAGTGTCGGTTTTGATAAAACAAGGCAATTTCAGAAGCTGCTATAGTGCCAAATTACAGCCGTACATCAAAGCTGCTCTCTCTCTCTCATTGTGCAAGTCTGTGATGTTAACATTTGATTTGCATGTTGCCCACCACTGTGAGAGTGAGGATGGGATATTAGTGACTCAGGAAGATGAAAACGTAGACACTACTGCCATCTAGAGACTGAATGAAACTGCTACGGAGATTCTGGAGTGTGTCAATGTTTACGGCAGTCACGTCAGCCTGCCTGAAATTGTTTACAATGTGATTGATTTTAATATAATGCACATTTTGTTGGACAGTAAAGGTGTGTCATTAATAAAGATCTGTTGCTGTGCCTTTCATCACTATATTTTGTTTTGCTAATAGACTGGAGAGCTTAGCTGGTACATAGCAACATAGGCCAATGTACTTACAAGTGCATTCAGGAAGTATTCAGACCCCTTGACTTTTTCCACATTTTGTTACGTTACAGCCTTATTCTAAAATTGATTTTAAATCCATGTACACACAATACCCCATAATGACAAAGCAAAAAAAGTTTTTTTTTTAATTATTTTTTATTTTTTATTATAACAGAAATACCTTATTTACATAAGTACTCAGATCCTTTGCTATGAGATTTCAAATTGGGCTCAGGTGAATCCTGTTTCCATTGATCATCCTTGATGTTTCTACAACTTGATTGGAGTCCACCTGTGTTAAATTCAATTGATTGGACATGATTTGGAAAGGCACACACCTGTCTATAGAAGGTCCCACAGTTGACAGTGCATGTCAGAGCAAAAACCAAGCCCTGAGGTCAAAGGAATTGTCAGTAGAGCTCCGAGACAGGATTGTGTCCAGGCACAGAATTCGGGAAGGGTACCAAAACATATCTGTAGCATTGAAGAACACAATGGACTCCATTATTCTTAAATGGAAGAAATGTGGAATCACCAAGACTCGTCCTAGAGCGGTCTGCCCGTCCAAACTGAGAAATCGGGGGAGAAGGGCCTTGGTCAGGAAGGTGGTATTTAATGGTCTCTCTGACAGAGCTCCAGAGTTCCTCTGTGGAGATGGTAGAAACTTCCAGAAGGACAACCATCTCTGCAGCACTCCACCAATCAGGCCTTTATGGTAGAGTGGCCAGACAGAAGTCACTCCTCAGTAAAAGGCATATGGACAGCACTTGTGGAGTTTGCCAAAAGTCACCGAAAAGACTGACCATGAGAAATAAGATTATCTGGTCTGCTGAAACCAAGATTGAACTCTTTGGCCTGTAAGCCAAGTGTCACGTTTGGAGGGAACCCGGCACCATCCCTTCGGTGAAGCATTGTGGTGGCAGCATCATGCTGTGGGGATGTTTTTCAGCGGCAGGAACTGGGAGACCAGTGAGGGAAAGATGAACAGAGAAAAGTACATAGAGATCACTGATGAAAAACCTGCTCCAGGAACTCAGACTGGGGTGAAGGTTCACCTTCCAACCGGACAACGACCCTAAGCACACAGCCAAGACAACGCAGGAGTGGCTTAAGGACAAGACTTAAGGACAAGAATGTCCTGGCCCAGCCAGAGCCCAGACTTGAACATGATCAAACATCTCTAGAGAGACCTGAAAATAGCTGTGCAGGGATGCTACCCATCAAACCTGACATAGCTTGAGAGGATCTGCAGAGAAGAATGGGAGAAACTCCCCAAATACAGCGGTGCCAAACTTGTAGCATCATACCCAAGAAGACTCGAGGCTGTAATTGCTGCCAAAGGCGCTTCAACAAAGTACTGAGTAAAGGGTCTGTATAATAATGTAAGTGTGATATTTCATATTTTTTTTATACATTTGCAAAAAATAATGTAAACCTGTTTTTGCTTTGTCATTATGGGGTACTGCGTGTAGATGGATGAGGGGGAAAAAACTGTGGAAAAAGTCAAGGGGTCTGAATACTTTCCGAATGCACTGTACATCATCACATCACAATGACTTTAGGTTTATGACCAACGCTGGCAGTGGAGCCCAAAAACATTGACTTCAACTTCAGCATAGTAAGCCAGGACCTCACGCACTTTATTTGCACCATACCAAAAGGTCAAACCCATCTCATCCTATGAATTTTAAAAAAGTAATAATAAATACATCTTAAAACTGCAGAGCAATACCTTAAGTATTCATGTAACATCAGGCTGACAGGCGGCCTATCAGCGAATGTGATTCGTCTAGAAGTTGAGACATTTACATTTTAATCATTTAGCAGCCCCTCTTATCCAGAGCGACTTACAGTTAATGCCCTCATATTAAGATAGCTAGGTGGGACATCCACATATCTCAGTCATAGTAAGTACATTTTCCCTCAATGAATTTGCTATCAGCAAAGTCAAGGGGCGTTGTGGGATTATTTAGGGCACGCTTTGAAGTGTGAGGGCTTCAGATGTTTTCTGAAGATGGGTAGGGACTCTGCTCTCCTACCTTCAGGGAAAAGCTGGTTCCACCATTGTGGTGCCAGGACAGAAAAGAGCTTTAACTAGCTGAGCGGGAGCTGCCCTTCCGTCGGGGTGGCAGAATGGTGTACGAATGGCATTGTTACGACAGCGGGGCTGCATTATTTATCTTAAATTAGAGCCTATTTGAGGAGCCATCAAACCAATGCGGGAAGGTTGGAGGAGAGTTTAAAGAACCGCGGGGAAGCCGTCGCCAAGATTAATGCAGGATTTTTATAAGAAATTAGAGGCTTAATGAAGTGGATAAAAAAAGCTGTCAGTGTATTATTGCATCTAAATTGTGGGGAAGTGGTGTTTAGTTGCCTCGCCTACCTCTGCACATAATGGGTCGTCAGTGGCTGTGAAGCTTATTTTAACTGGCAAGGCACTTTCGTAGCGGAGCCATTCAACTGACATTTTTACACAGTAAAGCAGTGGGGGTTTATGGTTTGGTACATTTATTAAAAAGACCACACAATGTTGAGCCACAGCAAACTCAACAAAATGTGCCATTTTTGGGCTAAGGTTTCAAATAATAGCATTGTTGAAAATGTAGGCCTACGTGATTAGCCTATGTTATTACATGATTAGCCTATGTTATTACATATGGAAAATATATACATCAAACACAGATAAAATTTTGGCATGTTATGGTGTTATGTTGTTTTTTGAAAAACGTGGTTGTCGGATTTATATACTTTACCTTCAGCATAGGCCATTGACAAAGGCCATTGTTCTCCACCTCTCTCGGTTCAGAGCAAGTTCGGAGCAACCAGTTGAGACCGCTCTCAGTCATCTCTTTGTCATCTATGCCTGGGCATCTCTCCTCCAAGTGTTTCTGGTTCGATCCCTGTGGTTGTAGTCATCCCTGAAATGCAAAGTGAAATTATTCAGGTAGTTTGGCAAACAACTGTGAATTGCAATACACAATGAAAAAAAGGAGAACAGTCACTTGGCACCATCTAGTGTTCATTTCAATGTTTGTCAAAAGAGCCTGGAGATTTGGCAAGCACATGAGCCTACGATACTGCACCAGATTTCATGATACATCATTGTGTCCTAGTCTGCCAAATACACTACCATTCAAAAGTTTGAGGTCACATAGAAATGTCCTTGTTTTCCATGAAAACATACATGAAATGATTTGCAAAATTAATAGGAAATATAGTCAAGACGTTGACAAGGTCATAAATAATGATTTTTAATTGAAATAATAATTGTCCTTCAAACTTTGCATTCGTCAAAGAATCCTCCTATTGCAGCAATTACAGCATTGCAGACCTTTGGCATTCTAGTTCTCAAATTGTTGTGGTAATCTGAAGAGATTTCACGACATGCTTCCTGAATCACCTCCCACAAGTTGGATTGGCAAAATGGGCACTTCCTACGTACCATACAGTCAAGCTGCTTCCACAACAACTAAATAGAGTTGAGATCCGGTGACTGTGCTGGCCCACTCCATTATAGACAGATTACCAGTTGACTGCTTCTTCCCTAAATAGTTCTTGTATCGTTTGGAGCTGTGCTTTGGGTCATTGTCCTGCTGTAGGAGGAAATTGTCTCCAATTAAGCACCGTCCACAGGGTATGGCACGGCGTTGCAAAATGGAGTGATAGCCTTCCTTCTTCAAGTTCCCTTTTACCCTGTACAAATCTCCCACCACCAAAGCACCCCCAGACCATCACATTGCCTCCACAATGCTTGACAGATGGCGCCAAGCACTCCTCCAGCATCTTTTCATTTTTTCTGCGTCCCCCAAATGTTCTTATTTGTGATCTGAACACATCACACTTCATCTGTCCATAACACTTGTTTTTTTCAATCTTCCTCTGTTCAGTGTCTGTGTTTGGCCCATCTTAATCTTTTATTGGTCAGTCTGAGATATGGCTTTTTCTTTGCAATTCTGCGTAAAAGGCCAGCCTCCCAGTGTCACCTCTTCACTGTTGAGACTGGTGTTTTGCAGGTACTATTTAATGAAGCTGCCAGTTGAGGACTTTTGGGGCATCTGTTTATCAAACTAGACACTAACGTAGTGGACCTCTTGCTCAGTTGTGCACCGGGGCCTCCCACTCCTCTTTCTATTCTGGTTAGAACCAGTTTGTGCTGTTCTGTGAAGGGAGTAGTACACAACGTTGTACGAGATCTTCAGATACTTGGCAATTTCTCGCATGGAATAGCCTTCATTTCTCAGAACAAGAATAGACTGAGGAGTTTAATTAGAAAGTTATTTATTTCTGGCCATTTTGAGCCTATAATCGAACCCAAACGCTGATGCTCCAGATAACTCTATTCCAAAGGCCAGTTTTATTACTTCTTTAAAATCAGCACAACAGTTCTTAGCTGTGCTAACATAATTGCAAAAGGGTTTTCTAATGATCAATTAGCAAATCCAAGTTTATAATTTTAAAACGGTGAACACAGGAGTGACGGTTGCTGATAATGGGCCTCTAACGCCTATATAGATATTCCATTAAAAACACTGCCATTTTCAGCTACAATAGTCATTTACAACATTAACAAAGTCTACACTGCATTTCTGATCAATTTGATGTTGTTTTAAATGGACAAAACTAGTTACTTTTCTTTCAAAAACAAGGACATTTCTAAGTGACCCCAAACTTTTGAACGATAGTGTACCTAATGTCCTAAAACAGTAAGTAAAACCAGAAACATTTGCTTTTGATGTGCAAGTGTTTATTTCATGTGAATGATAAAAACTTTGTCAGAACTGACAACAGTGGATTTACTATAGTCCCAAATGTCTACTATTTGCAAAAATCTAATGAACAAAACAAACAGCCAAAAAAACAACACCTTTCTTCCATCCAGGGCAGAATAATACAGTTTGGTCATTTTTTTCCCAGGATTAATTTTTCATTGTTAGACCTGGTCTCCCTTACCCACAGTGAAATACAATGAGCAATGTTATGTAGAGAATAATTCTGCTTGACGACACATCATTGCATACATGCTTGGAATGGGATTTCATACTGGCTTCATGCTGCGGTTCTTGTTTTGCGTGTGGATTGCTGTGATAAAACTGACAGAGTCCTTGAACAGAACCCTCAGCGAAAGCGAAACCTTCACAAAGTTCCAACAAATGTGTAAGTGAAGACAACAGCACAAAGACCAAATTCTAAATCCACCAGTGTTGTTCTATATGGCACAGAGTGCTGGAAAGTGACTGAACTGGACCTGAACAAACAATTCACCTTCCACACAACTCGTCTGCGAAGAACACTCCACATCTGTTGGCCTAATGCATTAAACCCCAACCTCCTCAGACAAACAAGAAGCAAATGGCCCAACTCCTTGTGTCTGACCTAATATAGACACCGAAATGCTGACCAACATCAGTGGAGCTAAAGCACAGTGGAGAAGATTTCCAAAGTCGTTGCTTCTGTCCAATATGCGCCGGACGGCGTCGATGGCAGATGAGTGAATGAAATCGACTAATCGCGTAAGGCAGGGTTTGAAGACGTGGTGACCGGCATTTAATTGCCACCATTCGGTTTATCATTATCATAACCATCATTAAAATGATATGTCGCTATATGCCACACAACCGGAATGTACAGATCCCATAAGAGACCTTTCCTGGTTAGACTGGTCCGTGTGACGTCATACATGTAGGAGTTGCCCACATTAGTTGAAGATTGGCATAGTTGATTGGCTGTTAGTAGCATTTGGTCTATGGCTAGCATCCATGCGGGGCAGTATTACGATTGGGTGTCAGAATATATGGCTAAACTGACTACTTTATGCATAAGGGAGATAGATAGATCTAGAATGTGCTTGTACTCCATACATCATTTGATAGCCAAGAGAATAAGCCAGTGCAATGGGGTATTTCCAGAAGACTATATTTAGAATATTTTGTCTGTGCAAGATTCTAATGAATCCGATATCCAACTGCAACAAATTGTAGATAGAATCGAGAATGTTGTTTCAGAATCTATAAGCATCACTGATCAAACCGCTGGTAGCAGGTACATTTTTTTTGCTCAGTTTTCCAACATGGCATATCATTATACAGTATGACACTTCAGCAACTTGGAGCATAGGGCCGACACTGGCAAATCAAGCAGTCTTGAATCCATAAACGCCAACTATCCTCTTTTCCAGACACACACACGTGCAGAACAGAAGCAGAATAATGTAGACACTACAATCCCTTTTGCACTCTGAGGAACCCTGTTTTCTTCAGAACGAGTGAAACCAAAAGCAAAGTCTTGGGCAGCACACAGGCAAGTGAGTAGTGAGAGAAAGTTTGCAACAGGCAAGCTCAATCTAAGTAAGGCCTTGGATAAACGCCAAGCATTTCTTAGAGACTTCGACCCATAAGTCTGCACAGGGTTACACAACTATACTGATCCCCACACAGCCTTTGCAGTTTCTTGTCCTTATCGAGGGTTACATCAATGTTTCATTTTTTTATTTTTTTTTTTTGAAGTACTTCTTCACATGGATGAACCGGCAGATAAAACAGACAAAGATATTACCAAGCTTCCTCAGGGCTCTTGGGACTTGCAGCACGTGAGGAGGCCTATCTCACTGAAAGTTCCCAAATGTCAAATACGCTTTTGCTTGTGTATACCAGTCCAGTTGGACTTTCATTTAGCTGTTTTCGTGCCGAACAGCAGACAACAATGGTTTGCATTCCCATGAAATGTATGAATGTTCCTGGTATCTCTGCATTTAGTTTCCCTTCCATCCTAGCTTTGTCAGCTCGCAGTCCTCCTTCCCCTCTGAGCTTCGGGTTCAGCCCTGACTCATTTAAATTTTTAGCTCTAGTCCTCTTCCTGTGATTTTTAGGATCTGGGAGCAAGAGTTATGATTGGTTTACTGAAAACCCCAATCCATTAGTCTTCTCCGCACGATCCCTCCCCAGCTATTTATTTGAGATCTTTCTGTCCTTTCCCATCATCTCTCCGTCGGCCTGTCTGTCTGTGTTTAGACAGTGCTCCGGGGCATGCCGTTGAGTGTCACAGCCTTGGTGCAGGGCGTGCCGGCCGCCTGGGAGCCCGTCCACGGTGTGGAAACGCCCACCTCAAACACCTCGTGGATGGCCTTCCGGAAACAGTGGAAGTTGTAGTCTATCAAGCCTGGGGAGAGATATGTGTCAATAAGAGAAAGGTATGAATCCATTTTCAATTCCGTGGCCTTAAGAGACTTTGAATATCACTCAGCCGATTACTCCATAAGTCATGCGTTGTTGAAACAAAGAAGAAAACGTGAATAAAGTATCACGCTATCAAGATAAACCAATAACGCCCAGTGTGAACAACATTTACAAAAACAATAACTCAACCAGATCAAATGCGTGCTCTCGCCTGAGAAGCTTGAAATTCAACTGACTCCAGACATTACTACTTCCTTAAATAAGACGGTGCCACTCTTCCACTGACATCTGTCTGCATTTTGCGCTTGTGGGAGTGAAGTCACACTGGATTGAACGATAATGGGTAAGCAGCTATTGAGAGACAGCTTAATGCAGTAACGAGGAAGTGCTGGGGTGGATGGCTTGCCTTTGCGCTCAAAGCTCTCCTCCCGGAGGATGCAGACCAACGCCAGGAACTTGGTGACCTCTTTCAGGTAGAGGACTGTGGTGTTGTTCAGCTTGATGATGGCCATGGACTCCTTGTCGTAGGCACTACCACTGCCGTTCTCCTTCAGACTGGAACGACACACACAATACAGAACGGTCAGTGGAAGGAACTTGTTCAAAATTTGAAAACGTGTTTGATACAGAGGCCTAACATATCAGACTTTTTAAATAAGACATTAAATGCCTCAAACATGCTTGTAACAAGTTGTAAAAGTATGATTTTATACTTGTTAGCTTGTAGTAAATGGTTGTCAAAAAAATTGACCTCAAAACACACAGCTGTGAAATACACATATCTGACAGGAATTCAGTTAAAATAGGGGACTAACCCATAGATGCAGGAGACATCTATAACCACGTCGATCATGTCGCAGCACAGCTCATAAGACTGCATGTCCACCGGACTACTGTCTGTGGCGATGTAGATCTTACTGACCACGTCAAACAGAAAGGCCTTCTCTATGCCCGAGTTCTGAGGACGGAAGGAAGGGAGATGAGAGGATGAGGGGTATAGGGGAGGAAGGGAGATGGGGAAGGAGGAGGGGCAGAGAAACGGCATCAGTGGCCATTTGGTACTCCTAAAAGCTAGCGTGGCAGAAATCTCTCAGAGCCATCTTTCAGGTCGTGTCAACAGCAACGGTTTCAAGGGTTTCCAAGTGAATTATTGAACTCCTAAGTTAAAAAAGGGACATCATTTATTTACCAATGCAAAACTGCGGTGGCTTTTAGCGTACATGTATTTTGATCGGGATTGAAGAGACTTTGGGGTCTGGAAGGTTGGTATTATACAACAACCATAAAAGCATTGCATGAAAGAGTCATCAGGGCTGACGATGATGACGACACACTGCGAGTCACACACCAGAGACCATTTCTGCAAAGGCAGGGCTAGGCATCTCTGGTTATTTCACACCATGCATCAACCACGGTTTGAGAAGCATGCAGCCTCTGTATGCCATGGGCTCTCCAACCTTGTTACTGCAGCTACCCAGTGCTTACATTTGGGAAACCGACAGAGGAGAGATGGAAACGGACAGCGGTGAGATATTCTGTGACTGAAAAGGTTGATGTGTCAGCCTATTGATTTGGAAAATATAAAACAATTCCCTATCGCTAGGCTATACAAATGCACTATGAATTGTAGGCCAACTCTGTAAGCCGCCCTGCACAATCAAACGAACCAACAGCGTGGCCTAGACCTACACGTTCTCTTCCCAGACTCACGGATAGAACGCTTGGAGCGCTGCATAAAGGTAACCAGTCCATCCAGTATGCATTATAATACAGGTCCACACTCAAAAAGGTCATTACTAGAGTGTCGGCTAGACCAATTATGTACCAAAGACATCTTAAAATCGTCCGCCCCCCCCTCCATGTTTTTCTGCCATGCGTAATATGCGGTAGGCTATGTATTGTATAACGGCAATCATTATTTTATTTCTGTTTGTTTTCCTCGGGTTGACATATAGTATGGGTGTTTTGAATGAATCATCACCTTAGAAAGCGCTGTCCACTTCGTGGTGTTCAGGCTTTGAAACAACATCCACAACGACCATGTTTCCCCACTCAGTTTCAACCCGGTTGTTGGACGTCTTTCTTCAAATTGATCAATCACAGTGAGGAGAGCCTGATACCGTTTTGATGAAAAGTGTTTGATGTGAATTTCAATGGTATTTTGCATTGATGTCAGAGTGGTTAGTTAGAGGGGAAAAAAATGGAGCCCTGAGTACCAGGCCATTAGGACCTGGTGGTAGTTAGTGAGTTGGGTACTACCAACGCATAGTACCCACAGTGCGTAAGAGCAGATTACCGTGACTCAGCGGTCACGTGGAATTTGACTGTGGTCAGGACTCATGACTGCCGGTGTGGCGGTAATACGGTCACCGCAACAGCCCTACTCATTATACAATATTATCACAATACTTTGGTGCCGATACAATATGGATTGCAATTCTATATGTATCGCGGTTCGATACTGGGATTTTATTGCGACTCGATGTTCCACACATATTGCTGCAGAGGGACGAGAGGGAGCCATGAGGAAACAAGTTGATCAGCCATAGAAATAAGTGCTGGGGGAAAAAATAAAAAAAAAAAAGTTTTGGTACAGGTACAGCCAACTAGCAGGGAGGGACTTGCTCAACGTGTCCAATGACAAACATTAGTTTCCGTTTTCCGTTGCAAAATGTTTTGTTATGGTGTGCACTAATGAATCCGACCCAGGTCACATGAATGAAAGAAATGCATAAAAATGCCTTCAAATCCAACAGCAAGAAGTAAATCAAGAGGGAATTTGGTACTTACAGATATAAAGATGTTTAGAAGGTTTTCCAGTGTTGGCAGCTGTGGGATAAGCTTCTGGACCACTTTACTGAAGGCCTCGAATATTGAGTGGTCATAGATACTTGTCAAATAGAAACTGAAAGATATATAAAAGAAAGGGAAGTTAGCTATAGGTTTGCACAGGTTAGGACTAATTTGATGACTTAGTTCCTCGTGCTCTGTAGTTCAGGTAAAAACACAAAGTGAGACTGGATCATGTCACAAAACAGTAGGGAACATTACAAACCGAAAGCATTTCTCAGCTTTAAAACACACAAAGATAAGCGATCACTTAATAATGACCATGATGCTACATTTTGGGACAGTCCAACTGCCGAAACTAAAATATCAGCACAGTATTAAAAAGCATTAAGGTAGCGGAACATTTTAAGGAATTCTATAAATAATTGTAGTGATAGTAACTTCATTGTTCCAATTAGAACATTGGGAAACTAAGGACTGCAGAACCAACAGAACCAAAGGTCCTAGAGAAGAGGCCAGCGGATGTGACTACAGACTTCGCACAGAGAGGTCTTTGCAGTGCAGAGAACAGAACACATCACAACTAAACATGACATCTCTCCTCCCAGCTTCACTATAAATCCACCATTGATCCAACTGTCTGGCGTGCACCAACAGCAATCTCACCTTTCATGAAGTAGGTCTACATCACAAGAATGTAAAAGCACACAGCCGATTGAAAAACCAAGTACTGAAAATCTGCGGGAGCGCGTTTGAACCAGTTTGTCGGTTTATAAAACGACTTACTAGGCTCAGTATCGTTAATGTATAAAGGCCTGTATCTGGGAAATGATCATCGGGGCATGTGATGATATCTCTATCGAAAAACAACCATGTATAGGCAGAGTTCAAATCTGAGGCTAAAGTTTCAACTTCAAAAGAGAAAATAGCAAACACTGAAGGCAGTATGAACATAACGACACATGATATATAGGGTACATGGAATCCTTCTGATCCTTTAACATAGACCGTTTGCACCATGAACACTTGCTGTGGGGTTTGTTCGTTAAGAGGCCGGGGTGGAGCATGACAACCGTGCGCAGGAAGTATACGAGCAAACCCTATGTTCCGGGCCCACACACTGACAAGTGTGCTCGTCATACATATGTTATTGCCCCAACTCAGTCAAATGTTGGACCAAAACAAGGGATTTGTTTTGCACCAACATCGCGGCAAATATTTTCATCCATGTGCTGTGTAAGGCAAGTCATTTCTGAGAACCCAATCTTACAAGCCTAAATAAACTGGCCAACCTTCTTTGTGCAAATAGAGAGAGTCGTGTTATGACAGCGAGGCTGACACCAACATGAAACTACCTGAAGCTATTTTCACTGTATCAATAGCAGTGGAATCGCAAGTGTGATCTGATTTAGTCCGATTCCAAAACCTATAAAATAAAGTGACAGAGGTTACAAGAAATGACTTGGCAGCACAGACTACTAGCTTGCTGTGAAAAAAAATATGGCTGACCAATGCTAAAACTGCTAGCATTTGAGTCAAATGCACATCCACTGAACTCCCATGAGGTCATTAATGGTTTGAACAGTAGAAAATGAGAATTCAGCCAACAATAGAATACTAACCAACAATAGCACGGCAATAAGTTGAGAAGGCTAATTAATTTAGCGGAGCTGCTCTTTCTGTAGGTTTTCAATGCGTTTCCCTTGGCATACTGTAAAAGGGATGGTTAGACATTTTTTTTTTAACTAAGTGTGGTGGACCTACCTGAGGTGAAGCTTCTCTAAGCTGGCATCTGCCAGGTCGTCGTTGGCTCTCTGGTGGATGTCCCTCTGGGTCTCGATCTTGTGGTCGTCGGAGAGGCCGTCCACTTTGTGGATGAACACCTCAAAGTTAATCTCAGGGTTGACCCTGTAGGCCCGCGACACGGTGAGGTGGAGTCTGCCCAACGCCTCCACATAGTCATCCTGGGCAGAATGAAGATCAAAAGAAGAACACACACACAAACAGAGACAGACAGACCGAGACACACAGAGAGACAGAGCCTTAGAAAAGGTGGCTTAAAACAAAAGTAGTGTACAAGTGTGCCTAAAAAGTAGACTACATGCATCTTGCTGCCTGCATGCACATTTTCATGTCCATACTTCCAACATGCATAACGCAATCCCCTATGCCAAATTGCAATCCCCGACATCCTACTTGTTACAGTCCCCGGTGGGGGGAGTTAAGACAGAATTCCTGGAGAATTAGGCTACTTTTGAGATTAAAGCAATCGAAGATTAACATAACCATCATAATGCTTCAGATTGCAAAATCTCAAAGTCCCACTGCAAAAATGACGTGTTGAGCAAGCCTGCCAATTTATTGCCCTGCGAATTCTGCATCTGCACTGAGAGATACTGAACGTTAAGTGAGATATGGAGTGACACTCTGCCTCAGTACAGTGGCTTGTACAAACACTTCCTCAAATTAACTCAGCTGGAAAATCTAAATAAACTGGCAAAATGATACAATAGGTTTTGTTAGACATACAACACTTAGGACACGTTACGTAGTTACAACCTAGTTACACCTCACAGATAATTGACAGCATTAATGGGATAATCCACCCCCAGAAATAAGAATCATGAAACTCCTTTCAATTTGGTGAAAGCCTATGTTCTTTCAGTGGGTAAAATAACAATTCCCCCCAGTGATTTAACTTCTAAGCGGTCCGTCTGAAACCAGGAAATTGTGTAGGAACGCATCATAGCTACATGGTTCTCGTCACTGGAGATATGGGATAACACACTATGACATTTCACAACGCTTTTAAAACAATTAGGCCTACCTGCACTCCAGATCACCAAATCAGCCAATAGATGGTATGGGCATACTTGTCTAGAACACATACATCCATTTAAATCGTCATAACAAAGTATATACTGTTTTTCGCTTAGATGTGCTCAATCTAAACAGTGAACCAAATTTATTCAAGTCAGTTTCTCCTTCAAGTACTATATTGCAATGCACCCTGTGTGGCTGTTGGAAATGTGGGGAAAGGCCGTTATTGCTATAGCAACGTACTGATATTGACTATGGTATTATTGCGTGTAGCTATGTTAGCTAGCTACCTAGCCAGCTCAGAGAGAGTATTGCATTGTGGGTTTTGTAGTTGACTTGCGCCGCAGATTTCCACAACAATTTTCACATTGCTACCAACCTTACAAAGACAAAATTAAACATTTGTTCACAAAAAATATTGTTATTCAAGACTGATAATCATAGGAATTAATGGTTTAGGGTGGATTACCCCCTTAAGGTTGAGAAAAAAAACACCAGCAATGAGGACACGGTGTCCTGTTCCGGGTTATAGGGATGTGACAAATGGACAATGTCTCTTAATATTTCAACTGCAACAAAAAAAAAAATTGGGGGGGGGGGGGGGGGGGGGGGGGTCCATTAACACAAAAAAAATATATAACTGTACCTCAATTCCACCATGCAAACTTTGCATTCCCTTCTCAAAGTGTTGCCATACTGGACTTCACTGCTGTTGCTTGCCTTTTTACAAACTGTTAAAGTGATGACGTAGTGGTGGATAGTCGACTCCAAAATAATTTATTCCTTGACTCCTTCCACGTCGACTCCCATTTCTGAGTGTCAAGACTCGATTCAGCTACGAATCCACTCCTAAGATTCAGTATTTTTGGAACGGAGGAGGCTGATTAGTTGCTGTACTTCCAAAAATACAAACACTTGCATCTTTCATAGCGTGCTAGTGAGGGACAGAGTGAAGGGCATAATATAGGCAGGTCAGACAACAGACAGACAGTCAGAACCGTGCACTTGGCCCATCTATCGGCAATTAAAAGCGGTCTCTCGCAATGGAATGCTCTATCTCACCATTTCTGAGCTTGCAATGTCTCGCAATTTCAGTAAAGCAGGGCCTACCATCAATGAATAGGCTAGAATATTGAGCGAGATGCAACACTTCGCTCTCACAGTCACACACAGTACATGCACATGTGCACGGGTTCACTTCACATGCTGTTCACAACGAGGTAACAAGGGCACCAAAACAGCTGAGAAGTTGATCCTTGCACTTCAACCCTCCAAGTTGTTGCAGAAACTGACCTACTATGCTGTTTACTTTCTGCACCCAAGTAAAAAATAAAATATATTATTTTTCGGTTAGGGATTTTTCTTAACGTTAAGGATCCCAATTTCATTTAAACGTTGTAACTTTCACACCCCTAGTTCATTAGGCACCAAAACGGAAGAACGGCGTGAAACAGGGAGGGACTACCTGGACACGTCCAATGAGAAAAGCTCAATTTCGTATTCTGTTGAAAAGATAGAAATGTAGTGACTGAGAACTCCTTTCAACGTGATCATTAAATTGAGATAAACTACTGTGGCCTACCTGATTAAATTAGCTTTGATTTAGATAATGGTTAAGATCACTTTGTTCCAGCAGTTAGGATAAAAATGTGCACCGTCTTGGGAAAACTTCTGTGACAATCAATTGTCTTTGAAGCGGTGGATCACTTAACGTTTCAACATTAGAAGCTTAGTCTGTGCTGCAGGGTAGAAGTAATATAGAATATGCTTATATCATCCACTTTTCTATAAACACAAATTAAGTTTTACCCATGACATGAGTATTCTGTTAAAATGCTGTGGTCTGAAGGGCTTTTTCACTTTCTAGTAATTCTATAAGATCAGACATTTGTCAATTATGGTGTTTAACATGTCAGTAAGTAAGTCAACCATTGTGGTTTTTAATACATGTTTAAACTCAAGCTTTTCACCTGTGCGTCAATGACGAATATCAAAGCCCCCGTGCCTCTGAAAATCATCTCGTAGTCAAAGGTGGGGTCGAAGAAGTCCACTTGACCCGGGAAGTCCCAGATCTGGAAGTTGACAAACGAGCTACTGGAGATGTCGTCCTTGTAGATCTTGTTGGTGCTCTCCAGGAACAACGTCTCGTTGGGAGACATTTTGTGGAATACCACCTGAAACAGGAAATTAGACATAGTGCTGTTAAGACAAAATGACCACACCTAGACCTACTGCTTCCTTCTCAAAATACCAAAGAGTGACACTCCATTTTAAGAGTTTGTTATTCCGTCACGTACCTAGGGTCACTACTACCAGAGGAAGAAGCCAAAGCACATGTTTCTGGACTAGCAAGAGGCTTAAGGGAAGAAAGTACTCTTCGGCTCAACACTTAGGGTCATGGATTTAGATGTGCCTTCAACAACAGTGTAGCACTGCACAACTATAGTCTATGAATTAGAATATACGAGAAGAACACAAATAAGCCATGGAACTAAAAAGTTTGGCGCCGTTAAAAAGACATGCTCCAGTACTTTGACGTCTAAAAGTATTTTATTTAAACCTCCCACCTTGGGCTGGATGTGTCAATGTGTAGCTCACATATGCATAATCTATGAGCAGAATTACTTATTTACCTCAATTAGCCACAAAATCCTTAGTTTGTTTTATTGAAGCGGTGTCTTGCCATTTCTCCCCCATGTGGGCTACTTTCAGAACTGCTGGCTAAAAAGTAAGCAAAAGTACCGGAAAGTCTGTTTAATACGTTATGTGTTGTGACTCTTGTATCTTCTACTACTGAAGCAGAAATACTTTCAGATTAATTCCAGGTTACAAGATTTCTTCCTACCTGTATCAAAATGGGTGAAGGCATTGCCCCCAATATCTTAATAAGAACCCAAAATGTCTGCTACAAAACAACTACATCTGTGATAAATCATCTAAAACTGGCAAACAGGGAAGTTATATGGTGCATCTAGAATTAATTGCATTTTCCTGGAAAGAGCATACTTATTGAACCATATTAGTGATGATATGACTTGCAAAATGTGTGGCTTTATCTGTGCTGTCATGAGGGAGGTGGTTTAGCAATATAATGTTGATTGAAAGGGTCTGCCAAGATTTGGGACGCCAGAGAATAGATTTTAGACAGGCAGACAGTCACGTGCCCAATCGATACAGGTGATCACACTAACACACACGAGTGCTGAGCAAGAAACACGCTTTCACCTGATAAATGATTAACAAGTTACCTAGCAAAAGTTTATTTTACATAAATACGTTTGAATTAATTGCACTCGTTAGCTGAACCAACTTGCTAGCTCAGTGGCTAACATCAATTGAAATAGTTGGCTGAACCTCCCTAGAAACAGTGGTGGAAAAAGTACCCAATTGTCATACTTGAGTAAAAGTAAAGATACCTTAATAGAAAATGTCTCAACTGACGTTAAAAAGTGAAAGTCACCCAGTAAAATTAGTACAAGTATTTTGTTTTAAGTATACGTATGTATAAAAAGGAAATGCAATTGCTAAAATATACTTAAGTATTGAAAGTAAAACTAATTTAAAATTCCCTATATTAAACAAACCAGACGGCACCATTTTTTATGTATTATTTACGGATAGAAAAGGGACACACGCCAACACACAGACAACATTTACAAACGAAGCATTTGTGTTTAGTGAGTCCGCCAGATCAGATGCAATAAGGGATGACCAGGGATGTTCACTTGGTATGTGCGTGAATTGGATCATTTTCCTGTCCTGCTAGCCATGCACAATATAACGAGTACTTTTGGGTGTCCGGTTTAAATGTATAGAGTAAAAAGTAGTTTCGTGTTTTTTAGGAATGTGGTGAAGTGAAAGTAATCCAAAATATAAATAGTAAAGTACAGATACCACAAAATCTACTTTAGAAACTAAGTATTTTTCCACCACTGCCTAGAAAGAATGCAACACAACGGAGTTTTTTTAAACCAGACCATCTCTGTAGATGCTAGCGATACTAACGTGTTGGCTTGCTTGTCATGTAGCAGTAACTTGCTACCCAGACCAAGATGACAACTGGTCTTTGACATAGAAGTAAGGTTTGACGTTCAGAGTGGATGCATGTTACTATATTAACCTCATGAATGTTTAGAAGTTGTGGCAATGTTAGCAAGCCATTTCAATAACTGGTGATGATAGCTATAGTTGCTGATTGAACCAAAATAAGGCGTTATGTAAAGACATGAATCTCATGTCCGCCGAGATCGTTCCTACCTTCTGTATTGACGACTTGCCACTTCTTCGTAAACCCATCAACAGAATTCTAGGTTTGCTGTCAGATGGAGTTGGGCTATCCTCGATGTCGGTCCCCTCTTCTCCATAGCCAAAATCTTTGGGAAACGAGTCCGCTACCCCGTAGCTGTCTGCCAGCGGTTCCACTTCGTACTGAATCGACATTTTGACCCGACGACGCTCGCTTCCCCCAATCCCCCCTCACCCTATTAGTTTTACGCAATCCTGCTTTTACCGAAAAATCCTTCCACACCGCCAATAAAACATAAAATACAGTTTAATACAGTCACAATGTTACTTGCAAATCCAGAGTGTGTTGTAATATTTTCCTTCGGGTCCCCTGTTTCCCTTTCCCTGCTCTTCAATCACCTCCGAATCTAATTGGACGATGTACATAGGATGCGAATAATAGTTGGTTCACCAGGGTGTCAATCTGTCGAGACTGGTACTACCCTTGTCAGATGTTTTGCAGTCAGCTGACCAAGTAGGCTACTGCCAGAGAGGACGAAACGAAGCGAGAGGGTCCACTCCCATCAAAATCTGTCCCTGTGGGAATACAGCGATAAGCAGACCGAACTTAATGTATACCTCAAATGAGACCGATAAACATACCGTATGCCTTCCCGCTCGTTTAGTGCGGAGACATGAGCATCTCGTCATTATATACAGTATCTCTGCTAGGGCACTTGTTTTGTGACCTTTCAACTGGAGATATTTAGGCTGAAAATGTATAGTTTTGACTGATTTATTTTGTTTTGACTGGGGGGGGTCAACTCACGATGGATGTATCCCTTTGATTCATTGTACAATTATACAATCAATGTCATTCCAGTATTGTTTTCCATCTGTGGGATGAATCCACATTCAATCAAAATATAAAGTGTAAAACTGTCTGTGTGAAGCCTACAAAATCACCAGCAGAGGGCAGAAAAAGACCGTACAGAAAGTATTTCAATAAACTACACTGCGCATGCTCTAAGCACGAGCGTGCTTGTATTGACTTCAAGGCTACCAAGGAAACTTGCTTGTTGTTGCAGGCGGTGAGTCGTCAGAACGTCAGTTAGCAGTAAAGTCAAGGTTTAACGTTAATTTCATAATGGCACACTACAGAGTAAGTGGACTGCGTATCATGTTTTACATTGGCGTGAGTAACGATAGAAAAATGGCATGGTTTCCACAACCAGGAGAGCTTAGTTTTCCCAGAAGTAACGTTATAACGCGTTAGCAAGCTAATGTAGCGTGTTACACATTTGCTGGATAGGTAGAGGAGTCAACTATATGGTGAATGAATTTTCTGATGAACTTCAACTGAGTGGAGCCGAGACGAGGCTTTGTGGAATGTAGTCCCAACTACATCGATTCGCTCAAGGTCAATTACTTAAAAAAAAAGTCAATTATGAAACGCCCACATTGTACCTATGTTTGTCCTCTGTAGTTGCGTGCCCTTTGTTTGCTGAAATCATACTTTTTAAATAAACTGTAATCTAATACTACGGGTATAGTCCGTTTCCAAACCCAGAGGCGAGACTTCTGAGAACGCTTGCGAAACAGACCAAACAGACCAGGCCGGGGTATGGTGTTTGATAAGTCAATGAGATAAGTGAAAATGTTTTCCTTAGTAGTTTCCTTTCTTAATCTGAAGATACAACCTAGATTCGAGACAATATCGTAAGTAGTTGAACATGTTATTACTCCAATCTCGTGAAAGTGACAAACTGACACGTTTGAATTTGTCAAAAACAACTTTGTCGAAGGAGTACCTTTGGTTTTGACGGATTGCACATGCTCAGCGCGAGAGGACCTTTCGACCCAATGACCTGTTTGAATTTGTCAAAAACAACTTTATCGAATGCGCTTTGCTAGCCGACGTCTCCATGAAGTCGCCTACCTTGTGACGGGTTTTTATATTGACGAAGCAGTATTAGCTTCTCTTCATATGAAAAAGGTGCCAAGATGGCGGCTTGAACAGACTTTTTTTTTTTACCTAACTGTACCAAACTTCAGAAAGATTCTAATATTCCTTATGTTGTTTACCTAACAAGCATCAGGTGACTATTTTTCAGGAACACTCAGGTACTTCAATTTATTAGTTTGCTCTTGTATGACCAGAATACCTATTTTGTTTACAAACTTACGAAGAAGATTGAAAGCTGTATTTTTTATGTATACCGTAACTAAGATACTGTTTTAAAGGGCATACAGGTCTGCTCTGACTTTACACGGTTATTGTTCTATCTAGTTATTAATACTATTAATACGTATTTCCAAAAAAAGGTCTTAGGAACGTGTATATGTAAAACATATTCATTTTTTTATGATCAGTTTTCATATGCACTTAAAATAGTAGGTACCCTTTTATTATTATTATTCTTTTTTTTTCTGAGTAGTTCCTGATTACACTAAAGAGGGTTTTTAGTCTCTCTTACCACAATAACCCTTGGTTTGGTCTTGAACATCATTTTCAATTGAGTTGAATTTCAAAGCCGGATAACGTCCAGCTCAAAGTTGATGGAATAAGCTATTTTCACTTTAAATTGACTTAAATGGTGCAGATCTCGGTTCCTTATCGTTTACGTTCACTGCTCCTATGTCTTTGTCTCATCCTACTAGAGTTTATACTTTATATAATCTTTGTTGTTTTGTCTTTGTCTATAGTTTCTCTTAATGCTAGGTGATTACGAAACAATGTGAAGCGCAAGGCCTTTTTGTATTTGCTAAACAATTTCAAACAGATTTTTTATTTTTTCAAGTCTCACTCAATTTTGGCTGATGCCAACTTCTGGAGGTCACAATGGGACAATGATATTTGTGGCTTTCCCGTGGATCTGAACGCTCCGCTGGTGTCACTACATTGAAAAATACCTTTGGTGGTAATATTCTACACTCGGAATGTGACCACTTTGGTCACTTTATTTGTCTTGTGATCAGTTACAATGACATTATGCTCATTACTGTAAACTTCTACGGGTACAACACCACACATGAGAATGATGAGTTACTTGAATCTATAGAGAAACATATACTTCATTGGTTATCTAAATTTCCCAATGCGTTATTATTGAAAGGTGGGGACTTTAACATTACTATAGATAATTCAACTGATAGATGACCCCCAGGTAGGTCAACCAATCAAAATTTGGGTTTAATACTTTTTATGGAAAAGTTTGATCTTACTGATATATGGAGAGAGAGGTTTCCAGCTGACAGATCATTCACTTGGAGTAACAAAACAGGTTCCAGACAATCCAGAATATATTTTTGGCTTATATATTGCTTATATAATGTATTGATAGTGTGTTACTACAAATATTTGTACTACACCCCTCACAGACCATAGGGCCATTTACATTGATATCAAAATATTTACCCCTGATACTAACCTTGGTAGAGCATCCTACTGGAAGCTAAATAGCTCCTTATTAAATAATGATATAGTTAAATTTTAGATCTGCTCTCACACGTTTGGGAAAGGGCTTGTGAAGAAAAATATTTTTGCAAGAACTGGGAGCTCTTTAAATTTGAGGTGTCCAAATACCTTAGAATATATGGTAGTAATCTTGCTAAGACCAGAAGAGCTGAGGAGGAAAAGGTAACTTCACTTTCTCAGAGGTCCCCAGCTGGCCTCTCGGGGAGGAATAGATGGAACTAATTGAGTAACAAAATAAACTGGATAATATATAGAGGAGCCTTTATTAGATCTAGGGAAAAATGGATTGAGGGTGGAGAACATAATTCATCCTATTTCTTTAGACTTGAGAAATTTCACTCTAAAAATAACACTATCCATAAGTTAAAAATTGATGGTGTTATTACAGATTACCAAAAATTAATTGCTAAATACTGTAGCAATTTTTACAGAAAATTGTATAGCTCTACATACTGTCAGGAATCCACATGTTTTTTAACTCACTGAATAATGTTCTCTATCAGTGATATAGAATCTAAACAGTGTGATGAACCCATCAAAGTTGAAGAAATTAGTCTATCAAACATCTAAAGAACAATAAGTCACCAGGTGTTGATGGAATTACATCAGAATTTTACAAATTATTTTCTGAACAAGTAGCTCCCTTCCTATTTGAAGTCTTTTTTAGAGAGTATTAAAAACAATGTTCCCCCTCCTACAATGAGTCAGGGGTTAATAACAGTGATACCTAAGCCTAGAAAAGAAGTGCTGCTCATCGATAACTGGCATCCAATTTGTCTTCTTAATAATGACTATAAGATATTAGCCTTACTACTTGCAAAAATAATTAAAGAAGTCCTGGATGCAATCACTGATGAAACACAGTCTGGCTTCATGAGGAACAGACATATTTCTAACAATGTCAGACTAGTATTAGACATACTGAGACATACTTGACTACTGAGACCTAATAACTGAGGATAGCTTCATATTATTTTTAGATTTTTATAAAGTATTTGACACAGTAGAGATTTTTTCTGTAAGGCTATTAAGACTCTATGCAAATGGTAACCGCTCTATCAAATTGAAATATGGCACCTCACCTAGATTTGCGTTAAAGAGAGGAATTAGGCAAGGTTGTTTTATCTCTCCATACATGTTATCATTAATCACCCAACTTCTTGCAAATTCTTTAAATAATAGTCCTATACAAGGTATTTCCATAGCTGGTAAAGAAATTATTATAAGACGCTAACCAAATTCCCATATCGATCAATGTAATACAATCATTTTCCAAAGTGTCTGGTCTATATCTTAACATGAATAAATGTGAACTCATAGCTGTCAAAGATTGTGTGACACCTTCATATGATGGTATTCCAGTAAAAGAAGAACCTACATATTTATGCATAACCATTACAAAGGATCAGAAGTCTAGAGGCTTACTACATTTGAACCCTCTTATTAAAAAACCCCAGAAGAAACTAAATCAATGGCTACAGAGTGACTTATCTTTAAAAGGTAGTCCTAATAACCAAGGCCGAAGGTATCTCTAGTAGAGGTCTACCGATTAATCGGAATGGACGATTAATTAGGGACGATTTCAAGTTTTCATAACAATCGGAAATCGGTATTTTGGGGCACTGATTTTTTTATTTTTTATATGTACCTTTATTTAACTAGCAAGTCAGTTAAGAACACATTCTTATTTTCAATGACGGCCTAGGAACGGTGGGTGAACTGCCCCGTTCAGGGGCAGAATGACAGATTTTCACCTTGTCAGCTCGGGGGATACAATCTTGGAACCTTACAGTTAACTCGTCCAACGCAATAACGACCTGCCTCTCTCGTTGCACTCCACAAGGAGTCTGCCTGTTACGCGAATGCAGTAAGCCAAGGTAAGTTGCTAGCTAGCATTAAACTTATCTTATAAAAAACAATCAATCATAATCACTAGTTAACTACACATGGTTGAGGATATTACTAGATATTGTCTAGCGTGTCCTGCGTTGCATATAATCTGACTGAGCATACAATCATACAGGTATCTAAGTATCTGACTGAGCGGTGGTAGGCAGAAGCAGGCGAGTAAACATGAATTCAAACAGCACTTTCGTGCATTTTGCCAGTAGCTCTTCGTTGTGCTTCAAGCATTGCTCTGTTTATGACTTCAAGCCTATCAACTCCCAAGATGAGGCGGGTGTAGCCGAAGTGAAATGGCTAGCTAGTTAGCGCGCGCTAATAGCGTTTCAAACGTCACTCGCTCTGAGCCTTCTAGTAGTTGTTCCCCTTGCTCTGCATGGGTAATGCTGCTTCGATGGTGGCTGTTGTGTTGCTGGTTCGAGTCCAGGGAGGAGCGAGGAGAGGGACGGAAGCTATACTGTTACACTGACAATAAAGTGCCTATAAGAGCATCTAATAGTCAAAGGTTAATGAAATACAAATGGTATAGAGGGAAATAGTCCTATAATTCCTATAATAACTACAACCTAAAACTTCTTACCTGGGAATATTGAAGACTCATGTTAAAACGAACCACCAGCTTTCATATGTTCTCATGTTCTGAGCAAGGAACTGAAAGGTTAGCTTTCTTACATAGCATATATTGCACTTTTGCTTTCACTTAACACTTTGTTTTTGCATTATTTAAACCAAATTAAACGTTTCATTATTTACTTGAGGTTAAATTGATTTTATTGATGTATTATATTAAGTTAAAATAAGTGTTCATTCAGTATTGTTGTAATTGTCATTATTACAAAAAAAAATTTTAATCGTCAGATTAATCGGTATCGGCTTTTTGGTCCTCCAATAATCGGTATCGGCGTTGAAAAATCATAATCGGTCGACCTCTAATCTCTAGACTAACATATGGCACTCTATCTTTATATCTTGACAGTAAAATAAGCAAGGAGATCGACCAGATGCTTTTCAACTTTCTTTGGGGAAACTGTACCCATTACATTAGAAAAACTGTTGTAATTAACACTTATGAGAATGGTGGGCTGAATTTTCTGGACTTTAATACTTTTAAGATCAATTGGATAAAACAATTCCTAAGAGGACCCACTTCTACCTGGAAATGTATTCCTCATCATGGCTTCTCTACTTCTGGTGGCCTTAACTTCATGTTGTTTTGCAATTACAATATTGACAAAGTTCCAGTGAAACTTTCTTCTTTTTATCGGCAGGTTTTCTTGTCATGGTCCTTAATTTATAAACACAATTTTTCTCCACACAGATATTATATATGGAAAAATCGCAATATATTGTATAAAAATACTTCTTTGTTTTTAGAATTGGTTCCGAAATAATATCCTATTGGTGAGCCAACTGGTAAATGCAGAGGGTATTTTACTCAGTTATAAAGAATTCTTATCACTTTACAAGGTCCCTGTAACACCTAAAGATTTTGCAATTGTTTTAGATGCCATTCCCTCAAGTGTTGTTCTGTTATTCAGGAATGTGTCAAGACCTGACCCTCAGAGCCTACCATCTATTGTCCCTGTTGACTCATCAGTAGGAAAGATTTGTTTCTCTTTTGGTCCATTCAAATACAGAGCAATACGAACCTTGTTTCAGCAGGATGTTGTATCTATCTATACCTTATTGTCATGCCTTATTGGAATGGATTTATTGATGTCTGTTGGGAAAAAGTTTGGACGTTTCCACACACATTACCTACTTGTTAACAAAATTAAGGAAGTTTCCTTTAAAATTATTCATAAATATTATCCTGCCAACCACTATATGAAGAAGTTTAAAGAAAACATCAACTTAAATTGCTCATTTTGTAATGACCACCCAGAAAGTGTACAATCTTTTTTGGCATTGTATTCATCTAAGGAAACTGCCAAGACATCAGTAGATTTATAATTTAACACATTTATGAAGATTTTACACTATTGTGGAGAGGTGTACTTGCTTGGATTCTTTACCTAGGATAGAAATAAGCTGAAACATTTTTATGTAATTAATTTCATTATTCTTTTGGCCAAATTTCATATACACAAATGTAAATTTACATACAAAAAAACACTATCTTACCCTACAAAAAGAAATTGAACACTACTAACAAAAAAGCTGTTAGAATTCTAAGTGTATGTATGTCCCTTAAGGTCCTTGTGTAATTGTAATGTGATATTGTAACCCCTAGCTCGATTGTCCATTGTATATAATCTATGTATACTTGTTCCCTCATATACTTTCTGTATTGGTTTGTTGTTAATAAAATAAAACATGTAAAAAGCTTCTCTTCATTGATACCACCACCGACTGTTTCCTTGTTGAGATTCAATTGGCACATGCGCATTTGCGATTAGTTACCATCTTAGAGCAGTGAGCAAAGTCGGATGTTGTATTTGATTAACGTCTATTGAAAAAGTATGGATTTCAGCAAACAAAGGCACGCAAACATGGGTACAAGTTTTATCAACTAATGTATTGACCTTCGGCGAATCGCTATCGTCTGAGCGAGTTTCCACAGAGCCTGTCCTCGGCTACACTCAGGTGAAGCTCATCAGAAACCAACTTCACCGTGGATTAGTCCGTCACTGGCTGGCTAAACCTGTAGCTCGTTCGTTTATTACCGCGGTACAATACTCAATTTGGATTTTTTTTTTATACGCTTAAGGAAGGCTATAATCTTTCTTTCAATTGTTCTAGTCCCATTAAGATATCATTAGATTCCTTGATGGAATCATTGATTAGAAATGACTGGACAGGTGAAAGACGTGGTTGGAGCCCTTGCATCCACCTGTCCAATTATATATTATTAACAGTGATTATTACATCAAGGGAGGTATGAATGCACAGGGCATTGTTCCTTCCCTTTCTTGGGCAAAATGGTGCCAGCAGCATCATGGATGAACTAGCTAATTACTGAACCCTGAATAAATTGGAAGTATCATTTGTCTCAATCGCAATGTGTCCACAGGCTTCAGAATCCAAACGAGAGCAGTTTCGGAGATACCTGGAGAAGGCTGGTGTCCTTGACAGCCTCACCAGTGGTGTGTTTATTTAGAATATTTCATTAACTTTAATAGTTCATCTTATTTGACCTATGCAAATCACTTAAACGGCTTGTGCCTTATTGCAGTGCTGGTGGCATTGTATGAAGAGACGGAGAAACCCAACAATGCACTTGAGTATCCTTTAAAAAATGATTTTGCAAATTGTATTTCCTACATAATGTAGACATGCAGAACTATGTTTTTGGAAGTCGGTGAAACAGAGACCCCCCCATTCAGAATCTGACCTTTCTGTTGCCTTTAGTGTAGCGACCTGAAGTGCTCACACAGACAGAACAAGTGTCGACTGTCACAGATCGGGATGGGATGCTTTTCTAAAATATTAAAATAACACATTTTCAATGACGAGGTTGAGAATTAATTTAATTCCTCCTCAGCACACTGTAATTTCTTTAACAAGATCCAGTTTCCTCAAGCAGCACTTGGGTGTGGCTGGCCAGGAGTCTGCAGACACTGAGGCACTCCAGCAGGAGCTAAGAGACATGAGGCAGAGGTGTGAGCTGCTGGCCGAGGAGAACAAAGACCTCAAGGACAGGGTAGACCTGCCTATGATTATTTTTCATTGAGTATGTTGATCTATACATGGTAGGCTTGAACTTTTCATAACTAATGAATTAATCGAGTCTCTGTTTTTACACATTTCCTTAGCTTCAACGCTATGAGCCTGCGCAAGAGGATGGAGCTGCCGAATAAAACGTGACTCGGCTTTATTGAAGTCAGTTTGTTAGAAACTACGATTTTTATGGCAAGCCAAAGCCAACAACGGGAGGCAAGGGGGTTTATGCACCTGTGTTCTTTTTTCTTTTCTTTATACTCTGTTTAAATATTTAACTTATTTTGTATATTTGATATATTGAAATATAATAGCTTTTGTCCCTTTATGATTGTCTCCTCCCTCTCATAAAAGCAAACCCCATTTTTCTGCTTTGTGTACTTCAGCCTACTGCATACCAATGCTTTGTCTCTAGTAAACAAACGGTAACATAATGGTCTTTTCCTTTTTTTAATCACATTAACATATTTGTTACAATATATAAATCTTACATCGTGATATCACTTTTGTACTGTGTGCCCAGAGGCTCTGCTGGCGTTAATTGAAATGCCCCACAACCCTTAACAGAAAAGCTGTGCCTAAAAGAACATGGAGACAAGTTCATCAACAGGGCCATTGTAACCGTCATACATGGTTTTACGATGATGGTATGGACATAGTTAATGCAAAATAAAAATCTAGATATAAGCTTTTATAAATATGAAATTAGGTCTTTCATGCAATATACATTATTTAGACTACATACTCTATTTTCAATGGTCAATAAGCTGCTTTGGCTGAGTTTTAGACAGGCGACCCAATTCTGATATTTTTCCACTAATTGGTCTTTTGACCAATCAGATCTTTTTCAGAGCTGATTTGATTGTTCAAAAGACCAATTAATCAAAATTCTGAATTGGACTGCCTGTCTAAATGTAGCCATAGTTCTAGCACTAAGAAATATTTTCATGGTTTTCTCTAAACAATGGTGTTTAAAATGGACCGGAACACACAGAAACCATTCAACGGTGTATACTGTACTGTTGTTTTTTCCTGTCTAAGCTGCAACACTTTTAAAAGCAGGTCAATATTCCCAATAGAAAATCCCCACACCCAATGTCTGATCGATGTCTTGCGTCATCACAAAGTATGACAGGCTTTGAAGCTGGTGAATACAAAAATAAACTACCAAGTAGAAGAGTTCAACAGTACAGAAACAAAGAGGTGCCATCTTATAAAACAGATCTATCCATTTTACTGGGCAACTGCAACAGATCAACCTCCAAAGCAGTTCGCACAATGTCACAACTCGTGTAAAGTTCTTCTGATCTTGTGTTTGAACTGAAGTTTTCTTGTCTGATAAGGGACAAAAGATAAGGTTTTACTCTTAGCATTCAAACTTGTAAATCTGTGGGGGCTCGCCTACTGCTTGCGTTGCTTGTGGAGGATGGTCTGCGATTGGAAGAGGGTGGTCTCGGACTATGCTGTGACCCTAAACTTGATTCCTCTAGTGAGTCTGGGGTGGAGGGATGCATTTTGGGTTCCGATGCAGTCCGGGCTTGGTACCCACCACTGGCCTTAGCACCCCCATAAGAATCTGTGTCTGAGCTTTTGCCTTCCACCACTGTGGAACAATTTGAGGGAGCATTGACCCTCCATGTTTTCCTTCCGGCACCTACTAGCAATGTCGGGCAGGAGGAAGCGTGAGATGCGTTCCTTGGGCGCATGGGAGAGTCTGCAGACTCCTCTGGCTCCTCCTGCTTTGGCGGGGTCAGTGAGTCGCAGGGCGGTGAGCGGCTGTCACTGCTGGTGTTATTGGAGTTGGAGTTGTGCTCTGTCAGGCTATGTGCAGCATTTTTTAGTTCTTCCACACTCTGTTTACCAGCCAGTTCACCCTGAACAGGGAGGAAGGCAGAGGGGTTGATAAGGGAGGGGTAGGTGTGACCGTCCTGAGCCCGCTCCAGTAGGAGGTTATAGCCACTGGGCGCGGAGGCCATGGTGGGCTTGCAGCCGGAGGAAGCAATGCCTGTCTGATGCACCACGGAGTCTTTCTTGGTTTTGCTTGAGTAGAAGTCGTCAAGCTCGTCTTGCAGGTGTGGATAGTAATCCAGGATGCCCTTCTTGACCTTCTTGTAGCCCAGGTGCATGATCTCCAAGATGTTTAGGAAGAGGGAGACTACTGCGATGCATTGCATAAAGACCATGAAGACACTCTTCTCTGTGGGCCGGGAGACGAAGCAGTCCACCGCGTTGGGGCAAGGCTCACGCTCGCACTTGAAGAGAGGGGAGAGCTGGAAGCCATAGAGGATGTACTGGCCCGTTATAAAGCCTACCTCCACGGCGGAGCGGGTAATGATGTGGGCCACATAGGTGCGCAGCAGGGACCCCGACAGCGGAGCCTTGTTGAGCTTGCCTTGCTCCAGTTGCCTCACCTCTCGCTCAATCGTTTTCCGAGCTGCCACCATCTCCACGTCCACCAGCTCCAGCTCGCGACGCAGCAGGACCTTCTTTTTCTGCCGCTCCTTCTCCAGGGCTCGGAGGCGGTAGAGAGCATGGCCCATGTACACTAGCGAGGGCGATGAGACAAAGATGACCTGAAGGACCCAGAAGCGGATGAGGGAGATGGGGAAAGCCAGGTCGTAGCAGACGTTCCGGCAACCGGGCTGCTCCGTGTTGCAGATGAAGTCGGCCTGCTCATCGTTCCACACGTCCTCGGCCGCCACACCCAGCACCAGCATGCGGAAGATGAATAGGATGGTGAGCCAGATCTTTCCCACCATAGTGGAGTGGATATGCACCTCCTCCAATATCCCCCCTAGAAAATTCCAATCCCCCATCTTTACACGGGCATCGTTGTGTCTGTCAGTAGGAGGCAAGGCAGGGGCGGAGAGAGGATGGAGGCAATTTTATCATGTTAAAGAGGCTATATGGAACTCTTGCCTTTTGGGATGGCTCTTGAGCCTAAGACCCCTCATTGGACAGAAATATTGCTCAGAAATTATAATTGGACATAAAAGGACATTCCTCTCCAATAATGAGCAAAAGCATTTAGGGTTTACCTAAAACCAAGGATTTTTTGTTGTTGTGAAATAAAACATTTTGTCATATTAATATCTATATATATAAACCATACAGCCAACTTTCAAGACACAATTTGGTGTTTAACAATTAGCAACTAAATTCCTTACATTAGTATTTAACAATACATCTTAAAATATGTAAATGTTATTTTCTATGCAGTTTGTTTTAAAATCTGTATTTCATTAACAAATACTGTATGAAAAATATTATTCCACAGACTATTTTAATCCCACAAAGGTTGATTTACCAATTAAAATAATGCATCAGTCCTTTCATATCAATACATATAATTAAAACTAAACATGGTTAAGTCATTGACATACAAATAATGAATTGCAACATACCTTTATCAGAAAAAAAAGACAGACAGATTTTAAATTTATCATGAATATGGAGCATCACATATTTGTAAAGCATATCAAAATGTACGAATAAGCAAGCAGTCGGTTAGCATCATGTTTATTATTTTCCTCTCGATCCTTTCGGTAGTCCTGTTTTACTAAAAGTAAAGGCATTCCCCTCAGTGATTTAATTTATAAACAATGAGAGAAATCAATGAGAGTCATTTCCATTTACCTTGCAGCAGCATGGACAGACTGTCTGTGATTTAAATCCCCGCGGGTCATCGAGCCGCGATGAGGCCACCAAAAAGCTTTAAAAAAAATAGTTTGTGCCCCCTCCACATCTGTTGATGCGCATCACCTGAACTTCTGTGACCCGAATGTTACCAGGGTTGCCAGTGTCAGCAATGGGGACAGTACACTACGTACGACTGAACAGTTGAGACAGCTGCCAGTGCCAGTTTCTGGTCAGTCAGCGAGATGATAAAATCAATAATCAGTTCTACCAATACAGTACAAGATAAATCATAGCCACACAGCAATTGTTTCAGCCTATTCATGCTTGCCATTTATTGATTCAGAGTTATAGGTTAGTTAAGTAATATGTCCTTAATTAAAAAGAAACAGTGGAATTAGTCCCAAAAAATTACTTTGTTAAAAACATATTTGGCTTCTCCTAAAGGACTCGCTGAACTTAAATTTTAATAGTCTAGTATGGCTTGAATGTATAGCCAGGAATCTAAGAGCGAAGCATGGGAAGTTGTGGTACTGGACAGATGGCTTACTTACTAGGTTCACGCTTGTCTACCGTCTGAAGATTCTATAGGCTGTTGTTGGAGACTCCATAGCCCCCATGAGAGATGTTTGGTGCAGTTAATCTGATGTTTGATGATCGTGGTATATATAGGCAATGTGATGGGAGTTTATTTTGAAATCAGTTACTGGTTCTGGTATCCCCCAAACAACATAACGCCATGGCACACAACTCTTTCAGATCTATTTTGTTTTTTTTACTCTTGTAATGCAATCAATGGGTCATGTCCGATTTCATACTCTGGTGCTTCCCCTCTGTAATTAAGTTGTCCCTGGCAGTTGACAACATTATTATCCATTCACAAGAAATCAATTACTCTGGCTTGTGGCAATTGAAGTCAGTCAATTCAGGAAGTGATATGAATTTTAAAAATCCAAACTTCTCACATAAATAGCGTCTCCTTTTCAGAAAATAGATTTGCTTTTTCAATCATTCAATTGGAATTTCAGTTATCTTCTAAATTGACTGCCTCAATTTGAAATGAGCTCAAACCTGATTACCACAGATATTAAGGGTACAGTTGAAGTCGGAAGTTTACATAAACTTAGATTGGAGTCATTAAAACTCGGTTTTCAACCACTCCACAAATTTCTTGTTGACAAACTATAGTTTTGGCAAGTCGGTTAGGACATCTACTTTGTGCATGACACAAGTACTTATTTCAACAATTGTTTACAGACAGATTATTTCACTTACAGTATAATTCACTGTATCACAATTCCAGTGGGTCAGAAGTTTACAACAAGTTTAAACAATAGTACGCAAGTATAAACACCATGGGACCACGCAGCCATCATACCGCTCAGGAAGGAGACGTGTTCTGTCTCCTAGATATGAACATACTTTGGTATGAAAAGTGCAAATAAATCCCAGAACAACAGCAAAGGCCCTTGTGAAGATGCTGGAGGAAACAGGTTCAAAAGTATATCCACAGTAAAACGAGTCCTATATCGACATAACCTGAAAGGCCGCTCAACAAGGAAGAAGCCACTGCTCCAAAACCGCCACAAAAAAGCCAGACTACGGTTTGCAACTGCACATGGGGACAAAGATCGTACTTTTTGGAGAAATGTCCTCTGGTCTGATGAAACGAAAATAAAACTGTTGGCCATAATGACCATTGTTATGTTTAGAGGAAAAAGGGGTAGACTTGCAAGCTGAAGAACACCATTCCAACTGTGAAGCACAGGGGTGGCAGAATCATGTTGTGGGGGTGCTTTGTTGCAGGAGGGACTGGTGAACTTCAAAAAATTGATGGCATCATGAGGATGGAAAATTATGTGGATATTTTGAAGCAACAAGTTCATCAGTCAGGAAGTTAAAGCTTGGTTGCAAATTGGTCATCCAAATGGACAATGACCCCAAGCATACTTCCAAAGTCGTGGCAAAGTGGGTGGGGTTATATCCTTCCTGTTTGGCCCTGTCCGGGGGTGTCCTCGGTTGGGGCCACAGTGACTCCTGACCCCTCCTGTCTCAGTCTCCAGTATTTATGCTGCAGTAGTTTGTTTCGGGGGGCTAGGGTCAATTTGATATACCTGGAGTACTTCTCCTGTCCTATCCGGTGTCCTGTGTGAATTTAAGTATGCTCTCTCTAATTCTCTCTTTCTTTCTCTCTCTCTCGGAGGACCTGAGCCCTAGGACCATGCTTCAGGACTACCTGACATGATGACTCCTTGCTGTCCCCAGTCCACCTGGCCGTGCTGCTGCTCCAGTTTCAACTGTTCTGCCTGTGATTATTATTATTTGACCATGCTGGTCATTTATGAACATTTGAACATCTTGGCCATGTTCTGTTATAATCTCCACCCGGCACAGCCAGAAGAGGACTGGCCACCCCTCATAGCCTGGTTCCTCTCTAGGTTTCTTCCTAGGTTTTGGCCTTTCTTGGGAGTTTTTCCTAGCCACCGTGCTTCTACACCTGCATTGCTTGCTGTTTGGGGTTTTAGGCTGGGTTTCTGTACAGCACTTTGAGATATCAGCTGATGTACGAAGGGCTATATAAATACATTTGATTTGATTAAGGACAACAAAGTCAAGGTATTGGAGTGGCCATCACAAAGCCCTGACCTCAATCCTATAGAAAATGTGTGGGCAGAACTGAAAAGGCATGTGCGAGCAAAGAGGCCTACAAACCGGACACAGTTACACCAGCTCTGTCAGGAGGAATGGGCCAAAATTCACCCAATTTATTGTGGGAAGCTTGTAGAAGGCTACCCAAAACGTTATACCCAAGTAAAACAATTTAAAGGAAACACCACCAAATACTAATTGAGTGTTTGTAAACTTCTGACCAACTGGGAATGTGATGAAAGAAATTAAAGCTGAAATAAATCATTCTCTCTACTATTATTCTGACATTTTACATTATTAAAATAAAGTGGTGATCCTAACTGAACCAAGACAGGGAATTTTTACTAGGATTAAATGTCAGGAATTGTGAAACACTGAGTTTAAATGTATTTGGCTATGGTGTATGTCAACTTCCGAACTAACTGTATATTCAAAACTTGCAATCTGTTTTTTTTGTCCAGGAGTTGGCATAATCTGGGTCCTGTAACTCGACCCGAAAGCAGTGTTTATAAAGCAGTTACAAATTGAAATGCAGTTATGATCATTGTACGTATTAGCCTACATATAGTCTCATGTCATGATCAGAAAACACAACTTTCTTTGTGGTTTTCCTTTCACCAGATCATACTATCATTATTTCCAAAGAATATATGTCAATGAGATTTGGATAATCGACTTTGGTCAATGCACAGTGCAGTTACATGGGTCTGTTATTTTGTCTATCAACAAGTAGACTAACACCAATTGGAGTTGGCCAATCTGTGTGATGTGCAATTGATGTCTATTAGGGATGGGTTTGAGTACTCGATAAAAGGTTTATATTCTATTACTAATAATCAAATTCCTGTACACTAAATTTACAAAATGTAACTATACTGAACAAAAATATAAATGCAACATGTAAAGTGTTGGTCCCATCTTTCATGAGCTTTCCGTACACACAAAAAGCTAATTTCTCTCACATTTTGTGCAGACATTTTTTTTACATCCTTGTTTGTGAGCATTTTTCCTTTGCCTAGATAATCCATCCACCTGACAGATGTGGCATATCAAGAAACTGATTAAACAGTATGAGGTGCACCTTGTGCTGGGGACAATAAAAATCAGCTCTGAAATGTGCAGTTTTGTCACACAACACAATGCCACAGATGTCTCAAGTTTTGGCATGCTGACAGCAGGACTGTCCACCAGAGCTGTTGCCAGAGAATTTGATGTTCATTTCCCTAAAATAAGCCGCCTCAACTTTGCTTTAGAGAATTTGGTATTACGTCCAACCAGCCTCACAACCGCAGACCACTTGTAACCAGGCCAGCCTAGGACCCCCCCATCCGGCTTCTTCACCTAAGGGATTGTCTGATACCAGCCATCCAGAAAGCTGATGAAACTGAGGAGTGTTTACATTTGTAATAAAGCCTGTTTGTGGGGAAAAACCCATTCTGATTGGCAGGTCCTGGCTCCCCAGTGGGTGGGCCTGCCTCCCATTTTTGTTCAGTATATTTAGCAGGTTAAATGTATGCGCACTGCCACAATTTCAAACTCTGTTTATAGTTTGTGGTGTATCAAGTGCAGTGAAAATACATTGTTTTGTTTTCAGAACAACCAGTAATTGGAACAACCAATAGCATACAGGATTTCCCCCCTTCAAACTTGTTTAACTTAAAACTAATATGGCGTACTCAAAATCATTTATCAGAGTACTCGAACACAGACATTCTTTCAAATGCTATCCCCAATGTCTCTCTCAAACACTTTCTAGCTTTCCAAAGCACCTGCCACTCATTCATGTTAAATTTGGCAGAATAATCAATTACATTTACCTACTGACCCAAATCCAATTATTTTCTACTAGTATCTCCCCATGATGAGTAAACCAGATTGTCATTCTCTAACTAATAACCTGCACAAAGGGAAAATGTGGAAATATTGGTTCTCAGTACGAAACCTTAACCCCAAATCCTGGGTGGATTATTGCTGGGTAGACTGTGTGCCAGTCTGGTTCTGCTTTACTCTACTTTAATACAGGAGATAACATTGTTTGGGATTGAACAGTCTGGTACCCAATATAGACGGACTATACCATTCACCTGAGAACACTGTGTACTGCCCTGAAATGGTCTCTCTTTAGAATACAAGTCTAATCATTTGGCAACACTAGGGGGATTGAGTCACTTTCCAAATTAGTCTGATTCAAACACATTTATAGTCAGGAGTTCACATTCGGTGAACCTTGTTTGAGGATTTTATTTAGCCTAGATTCAATCAGTTTAATATTTATTTGCAATGACAACTTGGCCATTACTAATTCATCAGTACTTTCTGAAGTTCATTACCCCTCTTACCCAATAGCTTAAGTGTCCACAAAGCAAACAAGAACTAACTAGCACACAATGAAATAAATGGCACTGTATTGATGTTCCGAGTCTGGAACTATGGAATGTTCCACATAAACTGGCTAGAGTGGTGGCTGTCATTGGGGTACGATCAATTGTCTTTTCTTTTTTTTTTGAAGCCACTGTCAGCTAATGAGAGCCATAGAAGCGAGGCTGCTTGGCACCCTGGTTCAGGTCAGACATCAGCCAAGCAAATATCCTGCTCCATACCCATTCACTAACCCCCATGTCGGGCTTGCTGAAGGCCAGATGAATTAAGATTGTTTTGCCAAGATTAACATATTAGTCATATAACACCAAATAGAGTTTACACAACAACAAAAACTCAATCTAATCATTTTCAGATATTGGATTATGCATGGCTTTGTCAACACACATGATCTGAAGGGATTTTGGAAATGTATGTAAAATATTTATTTCATGTAAAAGTGATGAAGATACAGTATCAAGTCTGGTGATTTAAAAAAAAAAAGAAGAGAAAAAAAAGCTTCAAATAAAAAACAAGTAATTTACATTTGGAATGTTATGCTTTTTACCTAATATTTACTTGGAAAGTACATGGTAAAGTTGTAATTACATAAATACCTAAAATATGTATTGGTTTCTTAAGAGATTTTTTTTAACCACCATTTGGTTTCAGATACCAACTAACAAATATCACCACAAATAAGTTTAGGAGAAACATTTGAAGATATCTTCAATAAAAATGTGCCACCCAGATGGCTTCAACTTAAGGCCTTTTCATTTTACTAAAAGGTTATGTAGACTAATACACACTGGTACAATTGAAATGGATATAGAAAATGCCTAATATACAATGGAAAGTGCTGCCCTCTACTGTTCCACTGTACACAAACATCCTAAAACACCCAAAGAACTAACAGACTGACTGACAAATTACAAACTGTTGGCAAGTAGAAAAAGCTAAAGAGAAAAACAAATTAAAAAGATGCGTTCAATAAATTATCATTGAAAGAGGCTTAGCCAAGGATGTGTGAGCAGATTTACATTGACATGTACTATTGGCAGACAGCGTCTCATCCTGTCAACAGGGAAGTGAAACAATAACCTGGCATTGGGCCATTGTCATGGCTTGTTTATGAATTGACACTCCAGTCACCAACAGATGTCACACTGCTCCTGATGGCTTGAAAATACTTACTTGTAGGCCAATCTAAAACTTGTAGGAAAGGACCTGCTTGGGGAAATAATATCCTACCTCACTGACCAATCAGGACAAACATCATGAAAAAAAGACCTGTAACACCAACAAACAGATATATTGAGTTCAGTACAAAACCTAGAGATCATTATCAACATCACTAAAAAAAACATGTAACAAAGAGAATTTGTGCTGTGTGTAATACTACACTTCAGCAACAGGGGGTCCCTCTTTCCATTTAAATCTCTTCTCTCCTGCAGTAGAGGTTTACATTTTTTGGATAACCTTCCAAGTCCCTGAAATGCCCCATTTCCGTTATTCAAAACGCATTCATTCGTGTAGTGTGGAATTATGCAGGGGAAAGGAAGATGTTGAAGAGCACAGCGAACAAGAGGAAGACTACATAGCCGACAATGCAGAGCCAGAAACGCGGGTCCTTCAGGAGCTTCTGGTTGTAGGCGCTGAAGAACACGTAGCCAATGGTCATCCCAGCCACCCCTCCTCCGATGTGCGCCACAAACGAGACCTGAGAGAGACCAGGGTGGAGTCTCATTTCAGTCGCGTTTTCCCTTCAAACCAACAAAGACATGCTGTGCTGCAGCCTTGCCCTCTGCCCTGTCACTGTGCCCTCTGCCCTGTCACTGTGCCCTCTGCCCTGTCACTGTGCCCTCTGCCCTGTCACTGTGCCCTCTGCCCTGTCACTGTGCCCTCTGCCCTGTCACTGTGCCCTCTGCCCTGTCACTGTGCCCTCTGCCCTGTCACTGTGCCCTCTGCCCTGTCACTGTGGTTAGTATGCAAAGGGTGGACAGCCAGTAAAACGAGCAGGACCAGTTTGAAAGCAGCCAGTGAATGTGGAACTGCACTTCTCACAAAGACCAAGAAAACAGAAAATAAATGCAAGATGAGAGAGGGGAAGCAGGTGATAGATTGTAGTCTATAGGCCAGTCAGTTAGGCTGCTGGAAAGACAAACCGCTGCAACCCTTATCATGCTCTCAGCTTCTCCTAAAGCAGAGAGAACAGAATCAAGGATCACACTCAGTTCTAGTGACAGGAATGGTTTGGGTGCAATAATTCAGGGGGAACAGACAGGTTGTGTGTGTGACACAGTGTGTGTAGAGGGCAATCTGGTTTAGAGATTAGTCAGTCCTGTGTAACTGTAACCCATATAATGCAGCTGGGTGGTACTGTTTTGTCTCTAGTTTTCTATTTGCATACACTGATAAAAGCCAGATCTACTCAGTGTTATATTGGTCTAAGGTTGGACTTCGCATAAGAGCCTCTCCAGCTGTGAACTAAAGACTGTTCTAAAAAAAGCATTGCTCTCTGCTAAAACAATACGTATCTGTTTGTGGGAAATATTTCAATGCCAAGCATTTTAACAAGAGAAAGGGCATGCGAAATTTTTTTTTTTTTAAATGTCTTACCTTCAAGCCAACGTCGTGAGTAAGAAACCTTCGGTAAAGGGCGAAACCGACATCTGTCCCGACTTGAGAAAGAAAACATTGAACGTTTAGCTACTGAAATACGACCACAGAGGCGTGGGTGCTGCTGGAACAGTAAACCTTGAGGCACTGGTGGGCAAACAATAAGAGTGGATCTGAGAAGAGACCTACCAATAATTACAATCACTCCAATACGAAACACTCCAAGGACAGGAATCATCTCTCTGAAGTTCTGTAGGCCAGGGTGTAACACAAGAGGAAGGAACAAGGAAATAATGAGAGAGAGAAAAACAATCTACTAAAATAGAATCAGCAGTTAACCAGAACTCACCACAACAGCGTTCATGAAGTATCCCCCTATGAGGGCATATACCCCCCCAGAGGCCCCTACCAGAGCACTGAGAGGATCAAATATGGAGCTGGCCAGGGAGCCTGAAGAAAACATGCATGAGAAGGTCATCTATAGCATTACAGACATTTCAGCTATGAAACCCAAACAGGAAAATTAACTTTTGAGAAGCGAAAGAATTTCAGACTTAAGTGTGAAACGTGAATACCATCTACACAGCTCTGTGGCTGTGAGTTGCTAGCATTGTGCAGTCATGATCAGGGAAAAATCCGGAGGTGGTATGTAACAAGCGAGCTAATATTACCTAAGGCAACCTGTCGCGCACATTGTGTTGGTTAACCAATCATATGCTATACTATTTATGTCACTAACCAAAACAGAGTCAACTTTAAAAAAAAAACTTTATTCAGTCATAACAAACCTTTGAAGACAACTGTGTCTAATTGCCTGTGTGTCAATGGAAAAGGGGGGTGTATGTGGATGCCCACCTGCTAGGACACCTGCCATGTAGACCATGCCCACTTCAAAGCCTTTGTGGACCAGCTCCAGCGGGATGCCCAGCAGTAGCTGCATCACCAGGTTGCCCAGGATGTGCTCCACGCTGTGGGGGAGGAAGACAGAGGGGAGATGGAGACATGGGAGTTGGGACTTGGGAGTACATTGGTGGTGCCAGGAATTTTTCACTGGGGTAGCTTGGTAATTGCAAAGGGGTTCTTGCAATCTAGGAAGTACGTACGCGCACACACACACACACACACACACTAGCTAAAATCCAAGCTAGTTAGATACTATGTCGACAATAGTAGCCTCTTTCACCCAGGATACCTGTACACTGGGGTCAGTGTCAGAGATGTTCATAAATCATTGAAGCCACAAGAATTATAGCAGAAGCATTAGTGTCAGCTGGTAAACTTGCCAACCAAAGTGAAAACAACTGTGCATTCTGGCATTCAATATTTTCAAGCTAGTAGTAGCTAATAGCCTCAAAGCGGATTTCCACTATCAGTGTTAAATCGGATAGCCACGCTAGCCTCGCCCTCATGTGGCTGTTAGAAAAACTAGAAAGCAAGCATCGACAGCCAATCCAGCAGGGGCTATAGTCAGCTTTGATTGGTCAAAATTGACGAGATATCGTGGAGTATATGGATAAAGTTCAGCTTTTCAAAACTTTGGTACCATCCTGTTCCCATGTCTGCAAGCAAAGTACATTTCAACACATCCTCAAAATATTATTTTACCTGAGAAGATACTCTTAAATTATTTCTGGTAAAAACTCCTTATGGGGTAAATTCCACAGCATAATTTAGCCCACTGGCAAGCTAACTAGCTAACATATTCAACTCAAGGGCAACGATTTTGAATGGACATCAAGCTAATATCGTCAAATTCATGAAAATGGGGTCATTTTAAGTTGCTAAATTATATTAGGAGATTTACTGTATTAAACTTTGCCCAATGCCTTTTATAAAGGTTTCCAAATGTGAGAAAAAATGCAATCCAAAACCTTCATGAAAGGCATCAGGTAGAAGTAAATTAAGCCATGAATAAGAATATAATTGTACATATCTTAAATTACCACATTTTCATGAATTTGATGAAATAAGATTGAAGCCCATTCAAATACAGTACAGGTCATGCACCGGAAGTACAGTGGCTTGCGAAAGGATTCACCCCCCTCCCGTCTGCAAGTCTCTTGGGGTATGTCTCTATAAGCTTGGCACATCTAGCCACTGGGATTCTTGCCCATTCTTCAAGGCAAAACTGCTCCAGCTCCTTCAAGTTGGATGGGTTCTGCTGGTGTACAGCAATCTTTAAGTCATACCACTGATTCTCAATTGGATTGATGTCTGTGCTTTGACTAGGCCATTCCAAGACAAACCACCCCAGTGTTGCTTTAGCAGTATGCTTAGGGTCATAGTCCTGCTGGAAGGTGAACCTCTGACCCAGTCTCAAATCTCTGGAAGACAAACAGGTTTCCCTCAAGAATTTCCCTGTATTTAGTGCCATCCATCATTCCTTCCATTCTGACCAGTTTCCCAGTCCCTGCCAATGAAAAACATCCCCACAGCAAGATGCTGCCACCACCATGCTTCACTGTGGGGATGATGTTCTCAGGGTGATGAGAGGTGTTGGGTTTGCGCCAGACATGGCATTTTCCTTGATGGCCAAAAAGCTACATTTTAGTCTCATCTGACCAGAGTGCCTTCTTCCATATGTTTGGGGAGTCTCCCACATGCCTGTCGGCAAACACCAAACGCGTTTTCTTATTTTTCTGGACACTCTTCAGTAAAGCCCAGTTCTGTGGAGAGTACGGCTTTAAGTGGTCCTATGGACAGATACTCCAATCTCCACTGTGGAGCTTTGCAGCTCCTTCAGGGTTATCTCTTTGTTGCCTCTGATTAATGCCCTCCTTGCCTGGTCTGTGAGTTTTGGTGGGCGGCCTTCTCTTGGCAGGTTTCTTGTGGTGCCATTTTTTTAATAATGGATTTATGTTCCGTGGGATGTTCAAAGTTTCTGATATTTTTTTAGAACCCAACCTTGATCTGTACTTCTCGACAACTTTGTCCCTGGCCTGTTTGGAGAGCTCATTGGTCTTCATGGCGGTGCTTGCTTTGTGGTGCCCCTTGCTTAGTGGTGTTGTAGAGTCTGGGGCCTTTCAGAACAGGTGTATATATACTGAGATCATGTGACAGATCATGTGACACTTAGATTGCACACAGGTGGACTTTAATAACTAATTATGTGACTTCTGAAGGTAATTGGTTGCACCAGATATTATTTAGGGGCTTCAAAGAAAAGCGGGTGAATACATACAGTTGAAGTCAGAAGTTTACCTACACCTTAGCCAAATACATTTAAACTCAGTTTCACAATTCCTGACATTTAATCCCAGTAAAAATTCCCTGTCTTTGGTCAGCTAGGATCACCACCTTATTTTAATGTAAAATGTCAGAATGATAGTAGAGAGAATGATTTATTTCAGCTTTAATTTAATTCACCACATGCCCAGAAGTTTACATACACTCAATTAGTATTTGGTAGCATTGCCTTTAAATTGTTTAACTTGGGTCAAACATTTCAGGTAGCCTTCCACAAGCTTCCTACAATAAGTTGGGTGAATTTTGGCCTATTCTGCCTAACAGAGCTGGTGTAACTGAGTCAGGTTTGTAGGCCTCCTTGCTCGCACACGCTTTTTCAGTTCTGCCCACAAATTTTCTATAGGATGGAGGTCAGGGCTTTGTGATGGCCACTCCAATACCTTGACTTTGTTGTCCTTAAGCCATTTTGCCACAACTTTGGAAGTATGCTTGGTGTCATTGTCCATTTGGAAGACCCATTTGTGACCAAGCTTTAACTTTGACTGATGTCATATATATATATATATATATATATATATATATATATCCACATACTTTTTCCTCATCATGATGCCATCAATTTTGTGAAGGTCACCAGTCCCTCCTGCAGCAAAGCACCCCCACAACATGATGCTGCCACCCCCGTGCTTCATGTTTGGGATGGTATTCTTTGGGCCTGCCAGACTACCCCTTTTTCCTTCAAACATAACGATGGTCATTATGGACAAACAGTTCCATTTTTGTTTCATCAGACCAGAGGACATTTCTCCAAAAAGTATGATCTTTGTCCCCATGTGCAGTTGTAAACCGTAGTCTGGCTTTTTTTTAATGGCGGTTTTGGAGTAGTGGCTTCTTCCTTGCTGAGCAGCCTTTTAGGTTTTGTCGATATATGACTCGTTTTACTGTGGATATAGATACTTTTGTACCCGCTTCCTCCAGCATCTTCACAGGGTCCTTTGCTGTTGTTCTGGGATTGATTTGCACTTTTTGCACCAAAGTACATTAATCTCTAGGAGACAGAACGCGTCTCCTTCCTGAGCGGTATGAGAGGTAGTACTAGCGTACTATTGTTTGTGCAGATGAACGTGGTACGTCCAGGCGTTTGGAAATTGCTCCCAAGGACGAACCAGACTTGTGGAGGTCTACAATGTTTTTTATGAGGTCTTGGCTGATTTCTTTTGATTTTCCCATGATGTCAAGCAAAGAGGCACTGAGTTTGAAGTTAGACCTTGAAATACATCCACAGGTACACCTCCAGTTGACTCAAATGATGCCAAGTAGTCTATCAGAAGCTTCTAAATCCATGACATCATTTTCTGGAATTTCCAAGCTGTTTAAAGGCACAGCCAACTTAGTGTATGTAAACTTCTGACCCACTCGAATTGTGATACAGTGAATTATAAGTGAAATAATCTGTCTGTAAACAATTGTTGGAAAAATTACTTGTGTCAAATGCTGACCAGACCGGACACGTTGCGTGCGTCGCAAAATAAATTTAGAAATCCATGTTATTCAATTATTGCGCCAACGAGCGTCTGCAACGCCAAGGGCTAAGATAGAACTCCTTTCTATTTCTGACACAGATCGCGCTGAAAGTCCTGCCTGTCCCTTCTCCTCATTGGTTTATAGAAGCAGGTACCCACGTGCCATCTTCTCATTGGTTATACCCACGTGGGTGATTGAAAGACGAACTGTTTTGCCGGTAGCCGTGGTAATACTATGAAAGTTTAGATGCTGATCACCATATACGTTCAAAGATGAAAAAGCCTGGAAGGAGGAGAGATGACTAGAAACGATTCAGTTGGCCGTTTTGTGTGTGGATTAATTGTCGGAGTAGAGGACCTTGTGCATTTCAGGTAAAATAACAACTCAATGTTTATATCCCAGGAAATATTTGCTAGCAGTGCAAGCTAACTAGCTAAATTGCCATACATGTTTAATGCTTATCGGCCTGTCCCCAAATGAATGTCATTGGTTCAGAGTTTGTTTTGATATTTTAACCTGTGTGTCATAATCACGTTTGGTGTAGGGGTACAAAATAAATGTATGCACGATGGTGCACGCGCCCAGCCGGTTTGGGTTCCGTGTCATGCACAAAGTAGATGTCCTAACCGACTTGCCAAAACTATAGTTGGTTAACAAGAAATTTGTGGAGCGGTTGAAAAACAAGTTTTAATGACTCCCACCTAAGTGTATGTAAACTTCTGACTTCAACTGTATGCACGCACCACTTTTCCATTTTTTTATATATCTTTTCATTTTTTAAAACATTTTGTGTATGTCCAATACATGAAATCCAAATAAAAATCTATTTAAATTACAGGTTGTAATGCAACAAAATAGGAAAAACGCCAAGGGGTTTGAATACTTTTGCAAGACACTGTAGGCGGGACTTTCATAGCATATAGCTAGCTCTAAGCAACTTTTACATAGTCAGAAGATACAGTATCTCAAGCAACAGGATTTTTTGACCACTCAAATTCATGAGATTCTGGCTGAGCCAATGAGGAGGCACGACGTTATGTAGGCTATGCCAGCTTGCTGAGCAGTTGGTGCTCGTTCGTGAGAACAGGATTTTGAGAGAGAGAAATATGTCGACGTATATATATATATATATATATATAGAATTTAAAACATAGACCAATTCTAGAAGGGGCTTCAGCACCGTCTTGCTACCCCATAGCGCCGCCAGTGTGGGAGTATGAGGGACTCGATAGGCAAGTGAATGTCTTACCCATGAATCAGAACCTATGGAAAGACTCAGGCCAGGATTCAAAGAAACACATAAACAATGCGCAATGCCCTTTAAAAGGACATTTTAGCTTGAGTTGACATCCATAACGTTTACAGTGAATGCAATCTCTGTGAACATTTGGGAAATTGCCTTTAAAAGTCTTTCACTTGGATTGAATCGTGATCTCAAACTCCGGAGAACCCAGAACTGCTTTAGCAAGTGTCCATGTGTTGTATAAACAGATGATAGGGGAGAGAATTAATAATTTCAGGGAGATGTGGCAAGAAGAATGATCTGCAATGCAATACTCTTAGGGATGGTTTCTTGGGAGCCAGATTAAGCCACGGGAGGTTGGTGGCACCTTAATTGGGGAGGATGAGCTTGTGGTAATGGCTGGAGCAGAATCAGTGGAATGGTATCATTTTTGTTGCAATTCCATTCACTCTGTTTCAACCATTATTATGAGCCATCCTCCCCTCAGCAGCCTCCTGTGGATTAACCCTGGACTTCTTTACGTGCTGCTGTGCGCTTTGTTGCTAACCTTACTTTGCTTCCTGCCAACTTCACGGTTTTTACTTTTTAATTACTGTTTATATTTTTAGTTTTTCCCTTCGCTCAGTTTTTTTTTTCATTGACCTTTTTCACTCCGGACGCTTTATCTGAACATGGTTCGCCAGGACCTCCAACAGCCGAAGCTAAGTAGTAACATTAACATGATGCCTTCTAATTGCAGTCGCTGTAGTCATAATATACAGGAGAACAATCGCCTTAAGGCGAGCTGTGCTGCAAGCCCAGTTTCAGACACAATCGTTAGACAAGGGTAATTTACAGATAGTAGTATAAATCCCCTCGCACAGTCCCCGCAGCTGGACAACTTTCGCATGGCTTCTGGAAGGAAATGCTGTAGGAATGCTCAACCGGTGTCGCTCATTCAGCCGACAGAAACTTTCAACCGGTTCTCCCCATTAAGCAGCGAGTCGGAGTCAGAGGCCGAGCCTTCTCTGGTCTCTACTCCTCCTGTTATGGGGTCTGAGACACCGAAGCCTCCCACCATTAGCTCTGACAAATTGAAAACCCTAGTCATTGGCGACTCCATTACCCGTAGTATTAGACTTAAAACAAATCATCCAGCGATCATACACTATTTACCAGGGGGCAGGGCTACCGACGTTAAAGCTAATATGAAGATGGTGCTGACTAATGCTAAAACTGGCGTGTGTAGAGAGTATAGGGATGTTGTTATCAACGTCGGCACCAACGATGTTAGGATGAAACAGTCAGAGGTCACCAAGCGCAACATAGCTTCAGCGTGTAAATCAGCTAGAAAGATGTTGGCGTCGAGTAATTGTCTCTGGCCCCCTTCCAATTAGGGGGAGTGATGAGCTCTACAGCAGTCTCACAACTCAATCGCTGGTTGAAAACTGTTTTCACCAGCATAGTCAGTGTAGTCAGCTCAGCTATACCCATTGAGACCGTGTCTGTGCCTCGACCTAGGTTGGGCAAAACGAAACATGGCGGAGTTCGCCTTAGAAATCTCACTAGGATAAAGACCTCCTCTATTCCTGCCATTATTGAAAGAGATTGTGATACCTCACATCTCAAAATAGGGTTATTTATGTGAGATCCCTCACTTCCAAGGCAGTTATAGTCAATTAACTAATCACTGATCATAATCTTGATGTGATTGGCCTGACTGAAACATGGCTTAAGCCTGATGAATTTACTGTGTTAAATGAGGCCTCACCTCCTGGTTACACTAATGACCATATCCCCCACACATCCCACAAAGGCAGAGGTGTTGCTAACATTTATGATAGTAAATTTCAATTTACAAAAAAAAATATATACATATTATGCAGCCTACTCAATCACTTTTTATAGCTACTGTTTACAGCGGGGCCATGTACAGAGTTCATCATTGAGCACTGAGTTCCTATCGGACCTTGTAGTCATGGCAGATAATATTCTTATTTTTGGTGACTTTAATATTCACATGGAAAAGTCCACAGACCCACTCCAAAAGACTTTCGGAGCCATCATCGACTCAGTGGGATTTGTCCAACATGTCTCTGGACCTACTCACTGCCACAGTCATACTCTGGACCTAGTTTTGTTCCATGTAATAAAATGTTGTGGATCTTAATGTTTTTCCTCATAATCCTGGACTATCGGACCACCATTTTATTGCATTTGCAATCGCAACAAATAATCTGCTCAGACCCCAAACAAGGATCATCAAATGTCGTGCTATAAATTCTTGGAGAACCCAAAGATTCCTAGATGCCCTTCCAGACTCCCTCCGCTTACCCAAGGACATCAGAGAACAAAAATCTGTTAACCACCTAACTGAGGAACTCAATTTAACCTAGATGCAGTTGCATCCCTAAAAACAAAAAACATTTGTCATAAGAAACTAGCTCCCTGGTGTACAGAAAATACCCTAGCTCTGAAGCAAGCTTCCAGAAAATTGGAACGGAAATGGCGCTACACAAAACTGGAAGTCTTCTGACTAACTTGGAAAGACAGTAACGTGCAGTATCGAAGGGCCCTCACTGCTGCTTGATCATCCTATTTTTCCAACTTAATTGAGGAAAGTAAGAAGAATCCCCCAAAACAATTTGATACTGTCGCCAAGCTAACTAAAAATCAGCATTTCCCAAGAGAGGATGGCTTTCACTTCAGCAGTGATAAATTCATGAACTTATTTGAGGCAAAGATCATGAACATTAGAAAGCAGATTAAGGACTCCTCTTTAAATCTGCGTATTCCTTCAAAGCTCAGTTGTCCTGAGTCTGCACAACTCTGCCAGGACCTAGGATCAAGGGAGACACTCTCGACACACTGATGAAAATAATCATGGCCTCTAAACCGTCAAGCTGCATACTGGACACTATTCCAACTAAACTACTGAAAGAGCTGCTTCCTGTGCTTGGCCCTCCTATGTTGAACATAATAAACGTCTCTCTATCCACCGGATGTGTACCAAACTCACTAAAAGTGGCAGTAATAAAGCCTCTCTTGAAAAAGCCAAACCTTGACCCAGAAAATATAAAAAACTAATCGGCCTATATCGAATCTTCCATTCTTCTCAAAAAAATGTTGAAAAAGCTGTTGCGCAGCAACTTACTGCCTTCCCGAAGACAAACAATGTATACAAAATGCTTCAGTCTGGTTTTAGACCCCATCATAGCACTGAGACTGCACTTAAATTATTTTTAATGGCATCAGACCGAGGCTCTGCATCTGTCCTCGTGCTCCAAGACCTCAGTGCTGCTTTGGATACCATCGATCATCACATTCTTTTGGAGAGATTGGAAACCCAAATTGGTCTACATGGACAAGTTCTGGCCTGGTTTAGATCTTTTCTGTGGGAAAGATATCAGTTTGTCTCTGCGGACGGTTTGTCCTCTGACAAATCAACTGTAAATGTCGGTGTTCCTCAAGGCTCCGTTTTAGGAACACTATTGTTTTCACTAATATATATAACCTCTTGGTGATGTCATTCAGAAAAATAATTTTAACTTACACTGCAATTCGGATGACACACAGGTGTGCCTTTCGATGAAACATGGTGAAGCCCCAAAATTGTCCTCCCTGGAAGCCTGTGTTTCAGACAGGAAGTGGATGGCTTCAAATGTTCTACTTTTAAACTCAGACAAAACAGAAATGCTTGTTCTAGGTCCCAAGAAAGAAAGTTCTTCTGTTGAATCTGACAATTAATCTTGATGGTTGTACAGTCATCTCAAATAAAACTGTGAAGCACCTCTGAGTTACTCTGGACCGTGATCTCTCTTTTGATGAACATATCAAGACTGTTTCAAGGACAGCTTTTTTCCATCTACGAAACATTGCAAATATCAGAAACTTTCTGTCCAAAAACGATGCAGAAAAATGTATCCAGGCTTTTGTCACTTCTAGGTTAGATTACTGCAATGCTCTACTTTCCGGCTACCTGGATAAAGCACTAAATAATCGTCAGTTAGTGCTAAACACTAGAACCTTGACTAGAACCCAAAAAAATCATATTACTCCAGTGCTAGCCTCTCTACACTGGCTTCCTGTTAAGGCAAGGGCTGATAACAAGGTTGTACTGCTAACCTACAAAGCATTACATGGGCTTTCTCCTACCTATCTTTTGATTTGACCCTGCCGTACATACCTACATGTAAGCTACGGTCACAAGATGCAGGCCTCCTTACTGTCCCTAGAATTTCTAAGCAAACAGCTGGAGGCAGGGCTTTCTCCTATAGAGCTCCATTTTTATGGAATGGTCTGCCTACCCATGTGAGAGACACAGACTCGGTCTCAACCTTTAAGTCTTTATTGAAGACTCATCTCCTCAGTAGGTATTATGATTGAGTGTAGTCTGGCCCAGGAGTGTGAATGTGAACGGAAAGGCACTGGAGCAACGAACCGCCCTTGCTGTCTCTGTCTGGCCGGTTACCCTCTCTTCACTGGGATTCTCTGCCTCTAAACCTATTACAGGGGATGAGTCACTGGCTTACTGGTGCTCTTCCATGGAGGGGTGTGGGTGTGTCACATGAGTGGGTTGAGTCACTGACGTGATCTTCCTATCCGGGTTGGTGCCCCCTCCCCCCTTGGGTTGTGCCGTGGCGAAGATCTTTGTGGGCTATACTCAGCCTGGTCTCAGGATGGTAAGTTGGTGGTTCAAGATATCCCTCTAGTGGTGTAGGGCCTATGCTTTTGGCAAAGTGGGTGGGGTTATATCCTGCCTGTTTGGCCCTGTCCGCGGATATCGTCGGACGGGGTCACAGTGTCCCTCGACACCTCCTGTCTCAGCCTCCAAGTATTTATGCTGCAGAAGTTTGTGTCGGGGGGGCTAGGGTCAGTCTGTTATATCTGGAGTATTTCTCCTTTCTTATTCGGTGTCCTGGGTGAATTTAAGTATGCTCTCTCTAATTCTCTCTCTCGGAGGACCTGAGCCCTAGGACCATGCCTCAGGACTACCTGGCCTGATGACTCTTTACTGTCCCCAGTCCACCTGGTCATGCTGCTGCTCCAGTTTCAACTGTCCTGCCTGCGGCTATGGAACCCTGACCTGTTCACCGTGACATACTACCTGTCCCAGACCTGCTGTTTTCAACTCTCTAGAGACAGCAGGAGCAGTAGAGATACTCTAAATGATCGGCTATGAAAAACCAACTGACATTTACTCCTGAGGTGTTGACCTGTTGCACCCTTGACAACCACTGTGATTATTATTATTTGACCCTGCTGGTCATCTATGAACATTTGAACATCTTGGCCATGTTCTGTTATAATCTCCACCTGGCACAGCCAGAAGAGGACTGGCCACCCCTCATAGCCTGGTTCCTCTCTAGGATTCTTCCTAGGTTCTGGCCTTTCTAGGGAGTTTTTCCTAGCCACCGTGCTTCTTCACCTGCATTGCATGCAGTTTGGGATTTTAGGCAGGGTTTCTGTGCAGCACTTTGTGACAATTTGATTGACTAAAAAGTTTGGCCAATGGAGAATCTCCAGTGGGCTTGGGCATCTGTGTGAGGTGAGGTGACCCTTACCCAGCGTGGACAAACATGTAGGAGACGAAGCGCCACGCCTCCTCCCGCCGGTCAGACTTGTAGGAGAGAGGGCTGTTCCAGATGCCCTCGCCCAGGGTAACCCACTGCTTCTGGGGCTTCCACACCGCATAGTAGATAAACACTGCTAACTGTCCAGACAGACACAGGGTAGATCAGTGACTAGTTACATAATGACAGGAGGGGTCCTGAAAGGCTAAAACAGTTGCTTTAAAAATGTAGCCATTCGTCAGCCTTTCATAAAGGGTTTGCAGTATGGGCAGAGCAGACCATACAGCAGCATACAAACATATTTCAAACTGATGACACACAATGGAAACAACGTTAATGAGAAGAGCAGAGAGAACACTAGACAAATTCCCTTTAAAAAACTGCATTGACATGGCACATTTTTCCACTCCCTTTAACTCACTTCACCTTTAACATAAAACCCCACATCTCAAGGATTCTGCCATAACAAGCTCACCATACTACTACAATATCAGTGAAATGTCATGGACAAAGTGTGCGGTTGTGTATGATTAAAAACACATTCCTTAAACCCTGGTCCCAATGTCAATTGTGCTCAAACTCTATTTTCATTGAGCCAACGCATAGGTCTATGGAGTGCTCTAAGAATCCTGGATGAATTCAGACATTGAGATGGGGAAGCTGGCCGAGACCTCCCACAGCAGAAGGAGAGAGAGGAATGTCAGGTACAAGAGCTCTACAGTTCAGACCGTAGCCGCATCCAAACTCAGTTTGAATACACAAATCCCAATGTTGAGCCATTTTTATAGAGCTCGCCAGCTTGTAGTCCTAAAAAACAGAAATCTGTTACCTCTGGTTTGTTCAGCCATTTCTATGGGGGAAATTAATGGGGAAAGAATAGGGTTTTGGACACAAACATCGAAAATAAGGTCAGAGGTTAACACAGGCTTAGGAGAGTTTTATACTTTTTGTTCTAATGAGATATCAGTCAGTGAACATGACCTTTATTACTTATAAAGCCTTTGTGCTTTATAGGCTTCAAAATTCAGACAAAAGTGGCGTTAGCGGACAAAGATCATCTCATAGAGCAAAACGTATAAGATCTCCTAAGACTGTGTTCACCCAGACCTTATTTTCAGCATTTATTTTTAAATGAATCATGGTGGAGGTACAATATCAGCTGCACCTCTCTCTTTAAATACTACGTCCAGAGCATTTCCTAAAATTGAAAATTCACCCAGGTATAACAGCACAATCATCATAACGTATGCACATGCAATAGAGGCTACTTGTTGTCAGTGCTGTGCTGCCATTAGTATGATGCGTATCAACCCTCACCTCTCCGATGCTGATGAGGATGATGAAGATGGGAGGGGGGCAGCAGTTGGCTCGCTCCAGGTACTGTTCGTGGAGTTCTTCCGGAAGCATCCACTTGGAGATGGAGCGATGGAACCTCTCACAGCATCCAACCTTCCTATTCCCGTCATCATCACCTCCCGTATCCCCCATCCGTCTCCCATCTCGGTCAACAGGGTCTACAGCGAGGGGGTCCTGCTCTTCAATGTCTCTGTCCATCACTCCTCAGATTGTAGCCTTGACAAATAAAGTGGATGAGTCAAATGAATTGACAGGAAAAACATGCTACATTTCTCCATTTTAGATCATGCATTCCCTATGAAAGTATGTCAATGTATTTTTAGTATGTGTCAATAGACATACAATGAGGGCTGGTTTCCTAGACACTGATTAGATTTGACTTAATCGGTGTCTGGGAAACTACACCATAGGCAGAGGATTAATTTGGACTAAAACCATAAACGTCAGGGTTTCGCCGTTCAAATGAACCGTAATTGATTTGTTAGAGTGTATGTTGGGTTGGGTTTACGTCAGATTAACAAAACTAAGGGTGAGATATTGGCTTCTGAATTACCGGTTGAGTAGATAAAAGGGTTAACGACACATTAGTGAGGTATTTGATACTGTGATAAACATGTAAAGTACAGCTTTGATGTGTAAAATTGTTGTCTCTTGGGACAATTAGAGTATTTATGCAACACAGATCGGATGCTTTCGGGGCCAGAAAACTTACCGCATGAATCCCAAACAGATATAGAATTTGGCAAAAACCATTTGAAACCTTGATTACATTGAGATACAATCACATATGCATCCATATGTGTGGGAATACTTGGGTTTTCAAAAATATTTTTTTTTACTATATATGTTTATTTTCTCCGAAAACTTAAGCGGGGAAATAAATTCGGACGGCCCATTAGGTAACCCTGGCCAAAAACATCAATGGCTGATATATTGAGCTACTTTGGAGTCTGCCACTGTAGGGTCAATATGAATGAAATAAAAAGAAGCGCGGGCAATACAATTTCAAGCACCGCAATACACGTGAATTTCCCTAAACCCCTTTTCAATTACATGGATGTTTTCAGTTTACCTATATATGAACCATGAACCTATGTAAACTTAACCCACACACATGATCATGTCCCATTCAGTACAGAAGTTCGTCAGCACATTTTCCACAATAACAGCGGCTTTACTCTGTAGGCCTATATAGAATGCAATGGTATTTATAAAAAGTTTAAAGTAACTTACGTACGGACTGAAAGCGCTGCAGTGAAAAATTATTCAACGCAACGTTTCCACTAGCATCTTAAAATACATAAATTGTGTAAGTTCTCAAATACTTTTGTTTTTATATTTTCGCGCAATTCTAAAACAGTCCGGACATTCCAAGGCGTGTAAAATCCTCACAACTGCACATTGGGAAAATGACGGTCTATTCTGATAAATTACTTGAGATAATTATAGACCTCGCTTAGTTTTTCCTGCAGCGGAACTTCCTTTTTCCAAGCAAACCTCTGAAGCGGCACTACTTGAAAAGCAAATCTAAAAAGTTGAATGTAGCGCAAACTTGGCAGGCATTTTGTAACAACTTACCTGCGCTTCCGGTAACACCTGATATAGGTGATGTCGTCATGGGCTTTGGCTGGAGGTCCCCATATATATATATATATATATAAACCTTATTTAACTTGGCATTTTACCTGCATAATGTCCATCAACAACTGGTCATTAAAATTGTGATATGCATCGTTGTTTCGTGGACCACAGACAACGACTCTGGTGTCAACATATTTCAATTATTCCGAAGGAAAAGACTGCTGTACAGCCAAGCATCCCATCAATGCCATTTCTGCACAATACGAGTTGTACCAGTAGAGGGTGTAAGAGACCATTACAAAAGAACACCCATAATAATGACTCGCCTCAAAAAACAAGTTTTACATGTACTGAATTTATTGGTCTGCTTGTTGATTTTCACATATACAACAATCTTCTCAGATCTTCATAAGTGCCCATGGGGGTAGGAAGTAGTGTTAAATTAGATATTTTGTTATTGTTACAAGAGTTAACCACAGCCTGATAACTCTAGTCATTCAGAGCATTCAGAAAGAATTCAGACCTGGACTTTTTCCACTGTTACATACAGCAGTGTCTTCAAATTAATTAAATTGCCCCCCCCAGCTACACACAATACCCCGTAATGACAAAGAAAATAAACAGGTAAAATCACATTTACATAAGTATTCAGACCATTTACTCAGTACTTTGTTGAAGCACCTTTGGCAGTGATTATAGCCTCAAGTCTTCTTGGGATGACATTACAAGCTTGGCACACCTATAATTGGGGAATCTCCCATTCTTCTCAAGCACTGTAAGGTTGGATGGTGAGCTGTACAGCGATTTTCTGGTCTCTCCAGCCATGTTCGATCGGGTTCAAGTCCGGGTTCTGGCTGGGCCACTCAAGGACATTCAGAGACTTGTCCCGAAGTCACTCCTGCATTGTCTTGGCTGTGTGCTTAGGGTCGTTGTCCTGTTGGAAGGCAAACCTTCACCCCAGTCTGAGGTTCTGAGCACACTGGAGCAGGTTTTCAATCAAGGAACTTCATCAAGGAAGCCGTTCATCTTTCCCCTCGATCCAGACAGGTCTCCCATTCGCTGAAAAACATCCCCACAGCATGATGCTGCCACAACCATGCTTCAAAAATGCAAATGTCATCAATTTCAGAATAAGGCTGCAAAGTAACAAAATGTGGGAAAAGGGGACTGAATTCTTTACCGAATGCACTATAACAGTCATACATTTACTGAATTCAAGGGGATTATGCAACCTTAAAGCATATGTACTGCACAAATGAACCTTCCTTTGACAAAAGACTAACTTTGTCATGCATTTACCAAAACAGTTAGTTATAACAGTTTGTTCAACTGAAAGCATAACAAAAAAGTAATTGAGGGAAACCATTTTAAATCACAGAACTTTTTAATTTCAAAAGAAATCCACATCCTCAGTTCGAGTTGGAAAAGATACAAATACACTGAGTGGATGAGAGGCCAGGGGGCTTTAGTAATACAGCTGCTGCAGAGGGGCAGTGCTGGCAGGTTATAATACACAAGGATCAGAGAATAGCCACTACAGCGCTGGGGACAACGAAAAAACTGCTTTCGTCAACAGCAAAAAAAATCCAGAGAGCAAGCATATAATCGAATCTTTACATTTTATTCCGATCCATTAGCATTTTATAGAAATCAGTTTTCGATTAAAAATGTGGATAAACCATGGTACCCAATTAGCATGAAAAAAAGAGAAATAAAAATCAAATATCTAGTGGAGGAAGGGGCAGTAGAAGAGCAGCCATCTTGTGAGAAAAGCTGGTACCTCATCAATGGGAGAATTCAAGAGACATCTGAAACAGAGGGATTGAATAATGGATGAAAACAGCATGAAGACAGAAATGAGATGACAAGGTAATGCATTAAAACTCTGAACAGAGACAAAAATCTATTTTATGTGGCTGTAGGGATTGCTTTGTTTACCTCTTCAAAAGCAAAATGGTGTATGGACAGAATGTGAAAACTGAAACTTACAACTAGCAGGCCTGGCGCCGTATCTTCGCATGATCTGGTCTTGTGTGAATTTCACAAAAGATTCGTATTGTTCTGCAACAGACGATTAAAAAGCCAATGGATTAGTACAAAACTGTGAATGTGCAGATTCACGTACCAGATAAGACACCAACATGTGTTGATACATTTGATGCAAAAAAATAACACTGTGCTTCAGCCTTTACTAAACATCAGCTAAAAGGTTGACCATATTAATCATTCCAGTCAGAGCAGATGTATATTCTAGAAACATTAGCAGTCCTGGCTAGTAGTGTCTAGTACATAAATCCATATCTGCCAAGAGCAGCCCCTAATTAAACAAGAACAATCAGCAGGACATTAGATAAGTCATTAAAAAGGTGTTCGGGGGGGGGGCAGCAAATAGGCCTCTCCTATTGCACACAGGGTGCCATTTGTAGAAGTCTTTCTTCATTGCTAGTGCTAAAGGGTGTGAAAACATTTAAGATTTTCTTGAGACCGAACAAACTAAAGCCATTTTCACACGATCGTGCTGACCCGAACCACTGTGCAAGCTGACATTTTCCAACTTTTTACATGGTTCCCATCATCTACAGTGGATGCATAACTATGCCAGCTCAGCTTGGTTCAGCATGGCTCAGTAATGTGAAAAGGCCATTTGACTGAGGTTTACTGTCCGTACCTGCAAGTTTTGTGTTGAGGATCTGTTCATACTCCTCCCGGATCTTCTCCTCGTGGTCTTTGAGCAAGCGCTCGCACAGGTAGCTCACCTGCCTCAGTGTGAACGACGGCTGGTCCTTCCTCGAGGCACCTGAGACACACAGTAACATTTTATGTAGACTGACACTGCCCATGCCATCTATACATACATTACAGGTCAGAGTTCAATGTCCTCTCTAGGAATAAATGTCTGCGCAATAATTTATTCATTTCCATTTGTCGCCTTAGCAGCAGCCTAGACCAATGGTTCCAAACCGATGTGCTGCATGCCTAGAACTCAGGTGTTCACATGACTGGGCAGGGGTGCAGCTATGGGTGGGCATAGGCACACCCACTGGGGAGCCAGGACCTGCCAATCAGATAGAGTTTTTACCCACATTGGGGCTTTACTACAGAGAGAAATACTCTTGAGTTTCAGCTGTCCTGATGGCTGGTCTCAGATGATCACGCAGCTGAGAAGCCAGATGTAATTTTTCTACATTTTATTTTTATTGTCACAGAAAATTAATTTACGAAATTAATCAGATGATATGAGGTCATTACCACTAAATAAATTAGGGCCATTTTAGGTGTGCCGCAGAATTTAATATCCCATCAAGATGTGCCATGGTTAGAAAAAAGGCACAAAAGTGGCACTAACGAGGCCCGGTCGCCAAGTCTCCTGAGCTTGGAGCTGGATCCAGGGGAAGGCTGAATGATTCATGCCCTGAGATTTTAAGTGTACTTTGGACCCATTCTGAATTTCTGACCAAAGCTTTTAAAAGCTAAATTCCAGACAATAGTCTCAGAACTAGACGAGAAGTATAATTACTAGAAAGAAGTGACAGATATTCACATTCAAGTCAATGGTCTCCCGAGTGGCGCAACGGTTTAAGGCACTGCATCGCAGTGCTAGAGGCGTCACGACTGATCCTGGGCTGTATCACAACTGGCTGTGAACGGGAGTCCCTTAGGGCGGCGCACAATTGGCCCAGCGTCGTCCGGGTTAGGGGAGGGTTTGGCTGGGGTAGGCAGTCATGTAAATAAGAACTTGTTCTTAAGGAGAGGGCACTGACTAGCTATACTTGAGCCAATGGGAGCTATAAAAACACATACCGACTCCAAGCATCCTTATGTAACGTCTATGGAGGCCGAAATGTTTGGGGTTTGTATTACCACTGCATGCTCACACTGAACACCATATGAGTGGTGACGGGGTTTGGCAGGTGACTCAATTGGCCCACCTCGCACAACACCTCCCCCCCCGTGCACACACACACACACACACACACACACACACACACACACACCTCACCTGATGGGGAGCTGGGGGCGGTGAGGGAGGAGCTAGGGGCATCGGTGGAGCTACAGGCAGCCTCACTCTGGTTGAAGGCCCCCTCCAGCTGCCGCCGCCTCTGGTAGCGGCTGTACTCCTGACGGATGTTCTGGAAGATCTGCTCTGTAGAGGGGACAGAACACAGGGGACATGGTCATAAACAGGGCTGGGAACAACCAGCACTCAGAGGACAAATAAAGCCTGGCGCACCAATATTAAGATGGTGCCCGTCTAGTTGATTTTAGAAGACAACTAGCCACAGCCTGCCTTGAATACCCAAACATTTAAAAAAAAAGGTGACCGGTTTCTTTTTAGATGGTCTCTGATCATCGCAAACTAGCCATGTCAGATAGCTAAGAACATAGGCATTTTCAGAAGCTGAATGTGTTCCAAAATTGCATATTGTTGATCACTACAAGCTCGTCATGCTATAGGCCTAGTAGGTGTAGTGTTCAATGATAGAATGTTTTCCTCAATCCTCAATGAAGGCCCAAAGCTATGCACACAACCTGTGAACTGCAGTGTTCAGCTGATGTGGTTTTCAAAACAAAACAAATAAAACGCACTAACAAGACGCTTTAAAGCTGGGCGAGACTAACGTCAGCGACAAACACACACCAGCTGTGTCAACCCCCACAGCACACTTGCGTGCACACGCATACACTTCCTCAGAAAGAAACCACCCCTTCTGAGATCCCGTGAATGGCGAGAAGGGGCGAAGGAGTTCGTTTCACTTCTTCCTTCAAATCTTTCAGGAATTGTGATTCATCCATAGCTGACTAGGAGACAGTCAGGCTTAACAGGTCTTCATGTCTGTGAGAGGCCAACTAAGCCAAGACAAAAATGGTAGATTGGTTGTCTTGTACCAGCATGTCTGGCAATAACACAGCAAGAAAACTACCTGAATAGCAGAGTGATTTATTTAGATAGATCTGGGTGACATCGGACTGCAATGCAGAGGGCGGGAAGGAGTGTGAAACGGGGCACCGGTCTGACATGCTACAGCCTCCTTTCCAGAAAAACTGGGTTGGGTTTCATCCTCCAAGGTCTTTGATCACTGCAGAGCTGGGCTTCAGCCAGGCTGCATCCCTAATGGCACCCTATACTCCATGTAGAGCCCTGGTCAAAAGGTAGGGCACTAGGCTTTAAAAAGGGATTAGGGTGCCATTTGGGATGAGGTAATCTAACGTAGCAGGCGTAAAAGACAAAAAACACCCGAGCGGAGTTCCCACATCCGGTTCTCAACGGAAAAGGAAGCTAGGTAGAATTAGCTTCAGCCCTGAAAACCGGATGCATCCGGTTGTTGGCAACACCGCTAAGCCTTGGGACGAGCCTAGAGACCTGTGGGCAGAGCTAGGCCCTACATGTGCTCAGGCAGTGGTGGTACCCACTCTTCTTAGCCTAAGCAGTGGGACTGCACCTAAAGCCTTTTGACTTCCGTTCAGGGCCAATTCCAGTATTCAGCAAGCAATCCTGGAGGGAAATTGCTAGCCCCTAATTGGTAAAGGCTTTTTTTGGCAAGGAGTCCATATGCCACTGGAAATCTTTTCAAATCAGATCCGCTAAGATCTGGCACCTCACTTGCAAGGTTTTTGACCAGGCCATGTTCAATAAGAGCATTAGCAAACATACAAAGACAGCTAAACCCATCAACCTGGTACTAAACTGAAAATTCACAGATTGGGTGTAAAGTTAAAAAATATATATTGGGAGCCAGTGTTGATAGCCAGTGTGAAAGGAGGACTTATCCTTATTCTGCCTCGAAGGGTGAAGGGCCTGTGTGCACCATTCTCGGGAGGCCTGCCTCATTTATCTTGGGTTGAGAGAGCAACAGCCATATCTAGGTAAGAGCAAACATGGGGTGTGGGGGCAGCAGGTAACCTAGTGGTTAGAGCGTTGGGCCAGTAACCGAAAGGTTGCTAGATCGAATCCCCGAGCTGACAAGCTGTCTTTCTGCCCCTGAACAAGGCAGTTACAAAGACTGCCTAGGAACAGTGGGTTAAGGACAAAGTTGTTCTTAACTGACTTGCCAAGTTAAATCAAATTAAAAACATGCATGTCTCCATGAGCTATTCTGTGGGGGAAGCTAGCTTGCTAGCCTAGTTGGGCACGTTCTCAATTCAGACTTCCTCACCTCCACAAAATGCATCATAAGCAGCAGTAGTCCGCAGGGAGGGACATAGAATATTTGCATCCAATGCACTCTGTAGAGGCAACAAGAGAACTGAATCTAGGCAAGATCAATTGAAAACTAGCCTTTTTCAGATGTCATTTTGAGAGTGAGATAGCCAGTCAGTCACATGGCTAGCTCTGTATTATCAAGATGGAAGCTTCAAATTAGCAGAGTACATGACAAAAGTAGCAGAGGGGTTGATGAGCTGAAGCCTTCCTGTGTTAATGTAGCCTTCCTGTGTTAATGTAGCTCTAATATGACAGGCTTTGTTTATTTAGCCACTGCTAAACTTTCCTAACTTAATAAAAGCTGTACTTATCCCAGAGACCGGAGTATATGAAGGGGGCTAGACTAGACCTGGATGGCTTCCTCCTTGAAAAGTTCAGTTGAGGCGTGACTCAAAATGTTTCACGATGCTGCATGAACGGACTAGTTGAAAGGCCACTGTGTCAGAGTGTCTGCCAATGCTACCCCAAACAGATTGGTGCAATGAGCCATTAGCTTGAGCGTCGCATTGTTTATCTAAATAGCTTATCTACAATGAGGCTTAAGCCCAAATCATAAGTCACTCCCTAACATTAAGTAGTCAAAAGGTTTGATTCTGTATGTCGGTGCCATGACAGCAAAAGTCACCAGCATCTCAATCTCCATTCCCGTAGGCTACATTGAGACACTCCATTTGATACATGGATTTCTTCCCAGTACGGGACTTCCTATGAGTGCACAAAATTAAATAATTGAATTAATATTGGGATTCTACGTAACTAACGGATCTCCAGGCCTCAACGTAAAGATTCATTTAACTTTTGAGATGTATGACCTTTTATTGTAGCATAAACATGTGATATTTTCATCTGATTGTCAAACAAACCACTTCAAAAAGGGCTCCTTTACTAGGCTACACACACACACTTGCAACATATTTCCAGCATCCAAACAGTGGTGAATAAACATCTGTTAGGAAAAACACCACCGAGTGGAATGACATTTTGTCGATTGTCATTAGGCCAGAACTCATGCATCCACTGCTGTCCGAGCGTCAGCCATTCATCTCTGCCGTGACAAAATGTCAGTGTTCTCGTCGAACCACATTAAATTTGAGCGTAGGCTATACCACCCGTTTTAAAGGACATTCTCATTTTTCATGCCTCTGACATGCAGATGGCTAATGTTAAATAATGGTGTAATAGCCTCGTGTTCTTGACATTGTTTTAATTATTGTAATAGGCAATGTTTTACCCGTATGGCATACCGCCACTATTTATTTGGCTGGGACGCCATACTGGACCTCCTTAATTTCACCCCCTGATTTGATCAAACGCATTAAGTTGACAAGAGACATCCTTTTCCAAATCAGGGCACATCTGGACTTGGGTGTCTGTGCTGAATGATCTCAGAGCTCCAGGGTAACATTTTGAGTGACAAGTGAAATCCCTCCCCTGCTGCCAGTCACTGCCAGCCAGGCCAGCACTGCCAACCACCAGAATACCAATCTTAGGGTGTTGCCTAGCAACAATGACCCTGTCACGGCCAGGCCAAAGCAATCAATCACTGAGACTTCCTGCGAGAGGGAAAAGCCTCAGCTAAAAGGCTTAGGGAGAACAAACAAAAACAGTGTATAAGGAAAGAGATTGGCCAGATAAGTTGGACGTGGGGGACAGCGGTTGGCGGTGAAAAAAAAAAAAAAAAAAAGTCAGTCCGACTCATTTCACCCTCCATTGCTGAAGTATAGTGGGGGGACTTACGGACTGCAAAGCCGCCAGGAAGCAAGCTGTATTGTGGGTCAGAACAAGTTGATGTAGCAAAGACCCTGTTAAAGTATAGAGACATCATTGGTTGCTACTAGAGCATGACTATGGGTGGGAACTGGCCACAGGGCTTAATCACTGCCGGGAAGTTGGGGTATAATGAATTGAAGGAAAATTCTGGCGACAAGTACCAGGCTAGCTAGGCTCACACTATGCTGAACATTAGCACAGAGAAGTAGGTCAGGTTTCTTCAAAACACAAACCAGCTTAATTTATTGCACAATGTAAGAACCTGGAAGGTATTAAGAAATTCTGCACATAGATTTAAATTCAACATACCCCAACTCAGTGACCCACTGAAGACATCTGAGCTGATGCAGTCCATCATGACAATACAGCACATGTACCACAAGTAGGGATGTGAACGTGGTCAGTCGTGTGTAGAATATTCTAGCCAATTCATTGATGGTAGGCCCTCCTTTACTGAAGTTGCGAGCCATTGCAAGACAAGAAATGCAAGAGTTCCATTGCGAGATGCAGCTTTTGATTGCCAATAGATGGGCCTAGTGCACGGTTCTGTCTGCCTGCCTGGTGGTTGACCTGCCTATACTGTGTCCCACTCCGTCCCTGGCTAGACGTGTGTGTGTGTGTGTGTTTGCCGAAGTACGGTAACTCGATCAGTCTCCTCCAATCCAAAAATACTGATTCTTAGGAGTCGATTCCGAATCTTGACACTCAGAAATGGGAGTGAACTTATTGGACGGTGTCGTGACATTGGCATCGCACCCAGCTTGGGTTGGAGGGCTGTGGAGAGAACGGATGACTTGAAGAGAAATAACCGGTTGGTTCTTCTTGAATTCACCGTCTTAGATCAAGGCCATTGTTGGTTACTTTATTGTTAACCTCTTGAAACTCTGGGGGCAGTATTTCATTTTTGGATGAAAAACGGTTGTTTTAAATAAGATATTTTGTCACGAAAAGATGCTCGACTATGCATATAATTGATAGCTTTGGAAAGAAAACACTCTGACGTTTCCAAAACGACAAAGATATTATCTGTGAGTGCCACAGAACTGATGCTACAGGCGAAACCAAGATGAAATTTCAAACAGGAAATGCCCCAGATTTGCGCTGTGTTCCAATGTCTCCTTATATGGCTGTGAATGCGCAAGGAATGAGCCTACACTTTCTGTTGTTTCCCCAAGGTGTCTGCAGCATTGTGACGTATTTGTAGGCATATCATTGGAAGATTGACCATAAGAGAGACTACATTTACCAGGTGTCCGCCTGGTGTCCTCCGTCAAAATTATTGCGTAATCTCCAGCCGCATGCACGTTTCCATTTGGTTCAGAAGAGAAAGGCAACTGCCACGAATGATTTATCATCGAATAGGTGTGTGAAAAACACCTTGAGGATTGATTCTAAACAACGTTTGCCATGTTTGTCGATATTATGGAGTTAATTTGGAAAAAAGTTTGGCGTTGTAATGACTGAATTTTCGGGGGGTTTTCTTAGACAAACGTGATGAACAAAACGGAGCAATTTCTCCTACACAAATAATCTTTTTGGAAAAACTGAACATTTGCCATCTAGCTGAGAGTATCCTCATTGAAAACATCCGAAGTTCTTCTAAGGTAAATGATTTTATTTGAATGCTTTTCTTGTTTTTGTGAAAATGTTGCCTGCTGAATGCTAGGCTTAATGCTATGCTAGCTATCAATACTCTTACACAAATGCTTGTGTAGCTATGGTTGAAAAGCTTATTTTGAAAATCTGAGATGACAGTGTTGTTAACAAAAGGCTAAGCATGTGAGCCAATATATTTTTCATTTAATTTGCGATTTTCAAAAATAGTTAACGTTGCGTTATGGTAATGAGCTTGAAGCTATAATTACGCTCCCGGATACGGGATTGCTCGACGCAAGAAGTTAAGAGGTTCCCTTGTCGTCCTCCTCATGCATTTGGAGTCACGGCTAATCGTGGACCTCGGCTGCAGCGCGAGATCAACTCAGTCTTGACTCCAGTTTTATACCCTCGGGTCACAAAGGGGCGTTTCAGTCTTTATGACATGCCTTCTGGGTTCCCTGGAGCGTAGCTCGTTGCAAGGTATTACAACTTACCAGGATCTCATGTAGACAACTATCACAGTTCATCTTTACATATCCAGATCAAAGTGTTTATTTTCTACACAACGCACAGTATGTAAACATGTACAGTTGAAGTCGGACATTGACATACACCTTAACCAAACACATTTAAACTCAGTTTCACAATTCCTGACATTTAATCCTAGTAAAAAAAAAAATCCCTGTCTTTAGTCAGTTAGGATCACCACTTTATTTTAAGAAAGTGAAATGTCAGAATGATTGTAGAGTGATTTATTTCAGCTTTCATTTATTTCATCACACTCCCAGTGGGTCAGAAGTTTACATACTCTCAATTAGTATTTGGTAGCATTGCTTTTAAATTGTTCAACTTGGGTCAAACGTTTCGGGTAGCCTTCTACAATAAGTTGGGTGAATTTTGGCCCATTCCTCCTGACAGAGCTGGTGAGTCAGGTTTGTAGGCCTCCTTGCTCACACATGCTTTTTCAGTTCTGCCCACAAATTTTCTATAGGATTGAGGTCAGTGCTTTGTGATGGCCAATCCACTACCTTGACTTTGTTGTCCTTAACCTACAACTTTGGAAGTATGCTTGGGGTCATCGTCCATTTGGAAGACCCATTTGCGACCAGGCTATAACTTCCTGACTGATGTCTTGATGTTGCTTCAATATATCCACATACTTTTCCTGCCTCATGATGCCATCCGTTTTGTGAAGTGCACCACTCCCTATGATGGCTGCGTGGTCCCATGGTGTTTATACTTGCGTACTATTGTACAGATGAACGTGGTACCTTCAGGCGTTTGGAAATTGCTCTCAAGGATGAACCAGACTTGTGGAGGCCTACAATTCTTTTTCTGAGGTCTTGGCTGATTTATTTTGATTTTCCCATGAAAATCACAGAGTTTGAAGGTAGGCCTTGAAATACATCCACAGGTACACCTCCAATTGACTCCAATGATGCCAATAAGCCTATCAGAAGCTTCTAAAGCCATGACATAATTTTCTAGAATTTCCCAAGCTGTTGAAAGGCTCAGTCAACTTAGTGTATGTAAACTTCTGACCCACTGGAATTGTGATCGTGAATTACAAGTGAAATAATCTGTCTGTAAACAGTTGTTGAAAAAATGACTTGTGTCATGCAAAGTAGATGTCCTAACCGACTTGCCAAAACTATACTTTGTTAACGAGAAATCTTTGGAGTGGCTGAAAAACGAGTTTTAATGACTTCAACCTTGAGTGTATGCAAACTTCCGACTTCAACTGTATTAAGAACACTCTTCTTCAAGTTACAATGTTTCCGTTATAATGTCATCATTTAACATAAAAAACTTTCATTTTCATATAACATCCATCATTGTGAACACCATTTTGGTTGATGAAATATAAAAGTCTATTTATTGCATGTTACAGTTCTGAGGTAGATTCTCCATAAGGCCCACACAGACATTCCAGTCCCAAACACTAACAGGACAAATGCGTTAAGATTCACCCCCCCCCCCCCCACCACACACACACACACACACACACACACACACCACAACAACAACAACAATCCCCTCTATACCTCTCCCCCTCTGCAGGGGGGAGAGATCTCCGTAGAACTGTGATCCATTGTAACCTTATCCTCACAGGCCAGTCATGACAACAGGGAGAATACAAGTCATCCATCTATGGAAAAAAAACAAAAATAAGCACTTTTTTGAATATACAAAATTGGTCTCTCAGCTGAAGTGGTTTAATCTTTTCTCTATACCAAGAAAACATTTTGAGTTGTGACAAACCATATAATTACTGGCCAGACAACTTTGAAAAACAGAATGACTGAATTCAAAGTAAAAATGTGTAACTAGGGAATTAAGCTCTTCTCCCAAGGACAATGACAGATTCCGTAAGTTTTACAAGAGACTATATAGGCACATCTAAAGCAGATCCGAACCCTTTAATCATGCAAAACTTTTGGAAAGACTAATTTCCCTGCCCTGAACCAGGAATATTCTAACTTCCAGAATAAGAAATCTGAGAAATTTGAGTAACAATAACATCTCTAAAAAGCGACAAGACCCCAGGCCCAGATGGATTCCCTGGTGAATTCTATAAAACATTAAGCAACATTCTCTCCCTACCTGTACAGGCCAATGAGGATGGAGCTCTCCCACCTACTTGAATGTGGTAGTTACAGTTATACATAAGAAGGGTAAAGATCCGGGAAGAAGCAGGGGCATCCAGTCCAATCTCACCTCAACACAGACCAGAAGATCTTTGCAAAAACTCTGGCTAACAGGCTTAGCACTTTATTGGGCAAATTGGTCCAGTAGGACCAGACCGGCATCATGCACGACAGAAACTCATTCTTCAATATTATGTAGCGCCTCTTCAACATTATGTATTCTCAGGTTACCCAACATTGACCTTGCCGTTACATCTTAACGCTGAAAAAGCCTTTGACCAAGTTGAGTCGTCCTATTTGTGGTTCTACAGAAATGTAATATTGGAGACACGTTCATAAAAATAGAAAAATGGAGCCAGCTTCTATATAGGAACCCCATGTACAAGAATAATCAACAAACCAATCAGTCACCCTGATTTAACCTTTAGATGGACAAAACAAGGTTGTGTGCTGTCGCCTCTGCTTTTTGCTCTAGCCATTGAACCCTGGTTCAAGAGGTCAGATCTCACAACAATACAAGGCTATGACATTCTCTACTAAAGACGTTGTAAATAAGATCTCTATACGCAGATGACATTCTCTATGTAACAGAACCACAATCCAGTATTCCAGTTTTTTTAATTTTATTATTAACCTGTTTGGTACCTTCTTGTGACATAGAACCAATTGGAACAAGAGCAAACTAATGCCCAGTTAGTTGCAAAACCCCTCTTGGTTAGAACATCTTCCATTTAAGTGCACTCTTCAGAAATGTTTTCCTACCGAGTAATTGTAGTTACCAAACAACGCTCCTCTGTATTTAAAATAGAATTTCCCACCTATGATGCAAAAATTCAAGGCAAACATACATTTTAGAGAACTCTCCCAATTTTCCTGTTCAGAAGAATGAATGCAGGCAAGATGGTCTTCCTCCGGCAAATGCTTTACCTAATCCAAAACATCATGGTATTCATACCCAAGTCCTTTAACGAACAACTGGACTTGATTATAAAAAAACAGAGGAGAGGTTGTTTTGTTTTTTTTAAACACCTTGGTAAGTCCCGAGTTCTTATTTTATTTTTTACCTTTATATAACTAGCCAAGTCAGCTAAGAACAAAATCCTATTTACAATGACGGCCTACCGACTGACTCTTCCAAATGTTATATTTTCCTATTGGGCCGCTAACCTCTGTGCTGTTACGTTTTGGCTGCTCACTTAGTATGGATCATGAGGATTGCCACCTCTTTATTGGTGCTGTGGTTATGTCCCTTCAATTTGGAGATGTCACTTTGTAGTAATAATCATATTATACATACCACAGTCCGTATCTGGAAGCAATTATTATTCTTTTTATTTTTTTACCTTCGCAGTAATGATATTGGCCTACCTATAGTGCCCCGCTTACCTTGATAACAACTGAGCAATGGGGAGAGCTAGGGATCAATAGCATAGGGGATCTATATATAGAAGGGACCTTTGCTTCCTTTGATTTGCTGAGGGAAACCTGTAATCTACCCAAAAGTAACTTCTTCAGATACCTACAGAATAGAGGCCAAGTTATAGAACATCTTCCTACATCTGGAACTGCTAAACCTTCCATATACACCATTCTTATGTGGGTTCAATAAAAACAATATTTGGAATATTTGGGCAAAGAAATGGGAGTCAAAGTTGGAAAGGTCAAGGAATTCCCTCTCAACCAATACAGCATTGGATTGACAAAGACTTCATGTTTAAAAAACATGGATGAGCTAGTTAAAAATTCAAAATTTAAAGCAGGCCTTTCTTTTGGATATAGACCTCCCTAAATAGCAGAAAACAGATTGTACAGACAACTTCCCTGCCAGCTGTTGACACTATTTACCAGATTGCAGCAGCCACTACTCTTAAACCTTTGGATGCCTTCTACCATAGCACCTTCTACCTCCACATCCTGATTGAAAAAGGTTGTCTGGTCCTCATTAAAATCCCTGTAGATCAGTTAATTATTCCAATCAAGTGGCCTGAAGAGGGAGAAGGAGGAGAACCCGTCCATGTGCCCTGGGAACTTCAACAAAGGAAACCCGACTGGTTTGTAGGGAATGCCAATAAATATGCGGGGGGGCTGGACAGAAGAAACTGCCTTCACTGGCAAACCAATATCTGCAGACACACCAACATCTTACATTCCTTTCCCCTCTGCAGTATGTAATTCAGCAAGTGAGGTGGATACTGAGTAAAATGCCAGTGTACATTGAGGATAGCTGGCATGTACATACACAAAAGCCATTAAAGTGGTGAAAGAAAACCCAACTAATCAAGAGAAAGGGGCTAAATTGCAGAATGAGATTGTGTGCACTGCACACAGGAAGGCAGACAAACACCTCTTCCTCCATCTGCCCGTTACACGAGCTTCATCAGCTGTTGAAACCTGCATGCGTGTAAACCTGCCAACACCCTTGTGACGTTGCTAGATTTTCTGCTTCGTACATCAAAAGTGCCATCAGCCTTATCTTGTGATGGATCGGGTTTTTTTCTGGATCAAAGAGGGGCTTAGGTGGGGGCTGTGGTGGGTCCTTGGCACAGCCGAATGAGAATTCTAGAGGCCCCCTTAACAGGGTTGCATTTTTAAGCCAATTTCTTGCAATTCTACAAAATGTCTCCATGGAGCGGAGATAAAATGGACAAATTTAAAGCTAATTTTTAAAAAATTAAAAAATATTTTGCAATTGAGCGGAAAATATTTTTGGGCAGTTTAAAGCATATTTCCTGTGATTCCACACATTCTGCCATTGAGATGCTATTTTCCTGCATTTTGCCATGTCCTATGCAGTTTTATATTGCTCAAACATAATAAAATGAATAAAGGTATTGTTTTAGAATTTTCAATTCACTCCTAGACTTTATTTGTTAGTTCACAAAAGACAAGATATCTACATACTTTATATCTGGTTTCAGTTGTTTAATTTTACACAAAGCGTTATTCCCCATCCAGAAAATTAATACAGCGTTTGGACTTAAGCATCTCGAAAAAATGCTTAGGTGGAGCCCCTAATGATTTCACTGGCAATAAACCCTGGATACACAGCTTCTCCTTTTCAAAAGAGAGAAAAAATACAAATGTAGCTATGAAACAAGTCCTTGTCCAAACAAACAGGCTTAGGACTAGCCTACATGTCAGTTGCGCAACCTGATTTGGTGCGAGGGGCTAGAGTAGACAGGACCAGGCCAACTGTCTTTGTTTGGCTTTGTCCAGAACTGGGAAGCCAGTCACACAGTTCCCATTTCACTTCCACTATCTGCAAGGCATAGCTTATGTAGGAACCCACAGTTCATGCCAAGCACAAATATCTCAAAGACAGAACATTTCAAAGCTACTGCCTAATATCCGCTCACCATTTTTGATCAGTCATTTTGCAGTAACATTGTCAGAGGACAAAAGTGGTTGGGGAATGTTAAAGTATTCACTCTGTGGGCATTCAATTAGGTACATTCCAGAAGAGCGCTCACCTCTTTCAATGGGTGCCATGAATAACACCAATTCCCGAGTGGTACAGCGGTCTAAAGCACTGCATCTCAGTGCAAGACGCATCATTACAGTCCCCTGGTTAGAATCCATGCTGTACCACATCCGGCTATGAGGGCAGCACACAATTGGCCCAGCGTCGTCCGGGTTTGGCCATCACCGTAAATAAGAATATGTTCTTAACTGACTTGCCTAAGTTAAATAAAGGTTAAATACAAATAAAACCACAGGTGGGGCGCAGGAAGCCGGTGGCCATGGGAGTTCAGTGTGTGCCCATTTTCAGAGTGAGGTTGTCACAATGCCAACATATTACTAATAATGTGATACTTGGCCTGGTATCACAATATTAAGTAGTATCATGATACCACAGAGTTTGCGCCCCCCCGCCATCACGATACTAAGGACACCTGTTCCCATTCTATATGTTCAGCACGTGTGCTGCACAAAAACTTGTCCCTGACATTCACACCTCTACTCAATCCAACACATGAAATGCTATTTATCCCTTTTTCCAGTGCCATCCACATTTTTGCATAGCCAGTGTGTTAGCTAGCCGGCCAGGTAACATGACAGTTTGTTGTGGGATGTGGTAACTTCGGTAACATGCGGGATAACTTTTGAGTGGTTTTCAGTGATATAAAGGCACAAGCATGACTGTTACTGTGGTCCGCTTTTCCTCTATGGCTGAGGCACTCTGATGCTGCGTGACAGCGATGCCTCGTCAGACGGGCCTGCTTGTTACAGGCAAAATGAAAAACATTAAATGCGAGCCGCACCAATAATTAAACAAATGTAACAAAATAAAGTACTGCCTGCACACCCCAGCTAAATAACATTTTAAAACAGAGATGCACAGAAAGAACAGACGGAGAAAAGCAGCTGAGTAGACTAATGGCTGGTTAAGGGTTGCGGCTGGCTGCTTACAGCTGCCACACGTGATATTGGATGAAGCTCTCATTCTGATATGCCATATCTGGCATCGTACTCTGAACTCTGATATTCTAGTTGTAGGACACGTAGGGATGCATTTTGCAGGCAGGCAGACAGACAGACAGAGAGGTAGTGATCACACCAGGGGAAGGTCTGTTTGAACTGCTCTTTTATTGCGCAGTGGGTAATATACTGAGTCTGCAAACATGGTCAAACACACCCCCCCAGACGGATCTAAACGATTCACATGGATTACCTATATTGAGATCAATCTGGAGGTGAAAGAAACACCCGTTTAGGCAAGGTGCTGGCTAGCGGAGTAGAACACTTGAAAAATAAAAAAGGAGAGCTGCACAACAGGAACTCCGATGCAATGATTTTATAACCAACATTTTGACAGAAATAGCCATCTTCATCAGGGTATAATGGTGAAGAGATCAAAACAATGAATAAGTTGGCATCCATGCAAATATGTAAAAAAAAAAAAGGTGCAACCACCAACTGCCTTGGTTAGGGCCTGAAGGAAAAGCAGTCAACAATTTAAAGAGACAGGCCAGACAAAGACAAACCAGGGGGGTTAACCAGGAGGCAGTCCACCCTACACTCTTAGGTTTTTGAGTCATTGAAATTATCTTTGTGACAGAAGTAGCTGCCCAGCCATTGAACTGCAGCAGGATGCAGGCCTTGAATTAGGGTTATACTCAGCTAAATTTGAGTCTAGGAAAAGACTAATAAAACAAAATTTAAAAGACTGGTGTGCACCAAACTGAATTTAAAAAAAAAAATCTGCATGAAACAAACATGGGGTTCAAATTAAAGATTGCGGGGGGGGGCAGCATTGTAATCCTCCAGTTAACATATTATACACACACCTCAACAAATAAATACTATCAAATTGTGCCAAGTGGGAGCAGGGTTTTAATTAGGGTTTAGACAGCTGTGAAGATTAGATGCTGTCAAATAGCTCGCCTCTGCCCCGGTGACGGCACATTCAATGAGCTTTGTTGGATTGCAGTCGAGATATCCAGGTAATTATCTTGCCACCCCTGCAGCCCCCACACTGGCTCAATTCTCACAGGGGATAACCTTTTCAATCGGGTGGGCAGGATAGGTGCGAGCATAAAGGAGTAGAACAATGCCCTCTCAGCCAAGGGAAAAGCGAGAAGGTACAAAAAAAACCTGGGTTCCCACACTTCTAAACGAAAAGGCTTGGGCGTTTCAATGCAGCGTTCTACTACATAAAAATAAAGTCTGCTCATTGAATAAAGTGGGTTAAATGTACAGCACTAAGTACCTAGTTAGGCAACCTCAACTGGTCATTGCTAACTTCCCATGTTTTATTTTAGTCACACGAAACAAATCTTTGATTGTGGACCATGCAAAGAAAGCATGTAATGTTACGTTAGCTAACTAGCTGGGTTGGGGTTGTTATGCAGCTAGCTTAGCAAGCGGACTACAAAACATGCATTTTTTGCTTTGTGTCATAGATAATGGTGCTAGCTAGCTAACATGCCAGGCAATTCAAATTCATTCCTTAATATATTAGTCAACGACTAACTAGTTAGCCAGCTATGACGTTAGGTTAGCTATCTGACTGCGTTCAGTTAACGTTACAGAGCAAACGTTAAGCTAGCTACTGTAACGTTAGGTACCTAACTAGCTAACGTTAGCTTATATACACCAACCCCCATTCTCGAGAATCACCCATTCCACTCCACCCTAACCCCCTCCCCAGATCACCCCCCTGAACTGCAGCTAAATCCAACTTTTGACAATTTCTTACCTGGAGTTAGCCTGTGCTCTCCTCCCATAGCCGGGGGAGACATCGAGTGTGATGATGGGCAGTCAACTGGCGGACGGAGGTTGCACCTTTGAGGGGACGGGGTGCTTGGAACCCCCGGTAGTGCATTGCACCTTCTTCGCTTAGGAGACTGAGGACTGAGTAGGGCCTCAAACTCCATCGAGCGCTTTAACGTAGCTCCACACGCCATGGTGCCTGCTCAAAAGAGACAACGAAGATGTACGGTAGACAAACGAAAAAAATATTCTAAAAATGCTGTAGTCGATTTTCTCTTTTCTGTTTCCCTCTCTTCACAACAACGACTTGCCGAAACCGGGATAGTGAGCCAACCAACTGCAGTGCCTATCGACTGAATTTCTAAAACGTCACAAGGGCCGACCGTACCATTCTACAAAAATAGGGAGAATTTAGATTTCGGAAAATGAATTACTCCCGTAAAATGTTTCGTATAGAGCATAATTGTGATATTTAGATTTTATTTGAGATTGTATCCATTCAACATACATGGGTTGTAAATTTGGTTAATGATGTACTACTTTACACGTTTATTGTTGTCATCCGCCACTTTTCTTTTATGACGAGTATTTTCAGTTTAACTCAAATTTGAGGTTAACGAGAGCACCGGATTGTTTTGTAATCGGTTGACGAGAGTGGCTTTTCTGCTCCTTTTATCAGGTAGGCCACAGTTTGTATCTGTTGTCTATCATGTCAAAACACTATACTCCCTCTTTATACATACATCAATGAAAACCAAAGGCATTTCAAATGTCCTTCACTTCCCATCAATGATGTATTTTTAAATTAATGTTGAGCAACTCATGCAAGAGCACCAGATCTGTTGGTGCTCTTTCCAACTACATTGTTTATTGCCAAGCCAAACATGACAATGAGTGACGGTTAAGCATGATAGCCTGAGTGCCAGTCTGTTTTTGCTGTCTCTAGATGTTCAATTTAATTAGTTCTGGTTACTTTGCAGTCTCACCTCCCTTCTTTTTTTTGCCCTCATATTATTTCAATATTGCAAAGAATATCACAGTGGAAACCTTTGAACCACAAATTAATAGATTTGGCTAAGGCTCCTCATAGGTTAATATGCCACTGTCTGCAAGAATACAGCCTAAACATTTGCTAATTGTGATGCATTTAATTAGATACTGTGAGTCCATTGTGACACTACAGGTGAAATGCGTTGTGTACAATGTAGGCTAGAGCCCACTGCACAGGGGAGGCTTCTTTTTGCATGATGGACGTTAGCATGTCATGTCATTATAGGTCTCTCCCCATGACTTTTCTCTCTACCATTGTCTATTAGAAGTTCACGCAGTCTAAGTGATCCTCAATGGTCACTGACACTGAGGCAATATGTAGTAGCTGCAAGCTTCATACTCGTCGCCAAACCCACTGGCTCCAGGTCATCTACAAGACCCTGCTAGGTAAAGTTCGCCTTATCTGTGCTCGCTGGTCACCATAGCTGCACCCACCCGTAGCACGCGTTCCAGCAGGTATATCTCACTTGTCACCCCCAAAGCCAATTCCTACTTTGGCCGCCTCTCCTTCCAGTTCTCTGCTGCCAATGACTGAAACGAACTACAAAAATCTCTGAAACTGGAAACGCTTATCTCCCTCACTAGCTTTAAGCACCAGCTGTCAGAGCAGCTCACATATCACTGCACCTGTACATAGCCCATCTATAAATAGCCCAAACAACTACCTCTTCCCCTACTGTATTTATTTATTTATGCTCCTTTGCATCCCAGTATTTCTACTTTGCACACTCATCTACTGTCAAATCTACCATTCCAGTGTTTTAATTGCTATATTGTATTGCCACCATAGCCTATTTATTGCCTTTACCTCTGTTATCTCACCTCATTTACTCACATTTTATATAGACTTATTTTTCTACGGTATTATTGCCTGTATGTTTGTTTTACTCCATGTGTAACTCTGTTATTATGTGTCGAACTGCTTTTCTTATCTTGGCCAGGTCACAGTTGTAAATGAGAACTTGTTCTCAACTTGCCTACCTGGTTAAATAAAGGTGAAATAAATCAAATTTTTAAAAAGCTCACTGTGTGTGAATAGAAGGGGTGATAACGCAGCTCAAACCAGACACATTTATTCATGTGATGCACAGTTGAGGAGGCTCTCAGCTAAATGAATCCAGTTGACATTTTAGCACTTCACCCCCGTCCCCCCACAAAGTGTTAATTGGGCCTGGCACAATGTAGATCTACAGGCTTTGTGTTCTTTTTCTGCAGAGCAATTGAATGTGTCCTTTTAGATTCATATATCCTCATATTTTTATTCAGAGTGTAAAATCTAATGTGTGGTTGCACATAAACATTGAAGTCAAATCATTAGTGAGTTATCCATTGTGTTTCTGGTCCCTAGTACCTGAGAGGGTCGTGCTTTATGTATTGACATGGGTTTGTTATCCGTGGTCATCTTTTCTGCCACCTTGCCTTAAAGGCCCAGTGCAGTCAAAAACTTGATTTCCCTGGGTATTTTATGTAAATATATATTTCCACACTATGAGGTTGGAATTGTTAAAATTATGACAATGCCCTTTTAGTGTAAGAGCAGTTTGAAAATATAGGTTTGGCCTGCCTGCATGGTGACATCACCAGGCAGTAAATTAGTTAATAGACCATTAAATGGGTTGGTTGTTTAGCAACAAAACCGACATGTGCAACTATGAGGCAAAACAGACAGGGTAAACTATATTTCGTCACCAAATGTTTATTGAAAACATAAATACATTTGCACAATGAGCACTTATTCTCTCTCAAATACATTGTTACAGTTGTTGATTAGCTAGCTGGTGAATTTGAGCCATATTAACGTTGACATGAAATAAGTCAAAACACCGCAAAACAAGACATGGTATTATGAACAAGATACAACTTGCTGAAATGAGCCACCTACGATTCCCCACATGGCAGCTTCTTGTCATTGTTGCTAGCAATTGGACCGTTCATAATCATAACAAAACAGTGCTTCAAATCAAATGTTCTTTGTAAACAACAGGTGTAGACTAACAATGAAATGTTTACTTAAGGGTCTTTTTCCAACAATGCAGTTATTTTTTTTATTTGATTGAACCTTTATTTAACTAGGCAAGTCAGTTAAGGACACATTCTTATTTACAATGATGGCCTAGGAACAGTGGGTTAATTGCCTTGTTCAGGGGCAGAACGACAGATTTGTACCTTGTCAGCTCGGGGGTTTCGAATCTAGCAACTTTTCGGTTACTGGCCCAGTGCTCTAACCACTAGGCTAAATCAAATCAAATTTTATTTGTCACATACACATGGTAAGCAGATGTTAATGCGAGTGTAGCAAAATGCTTGTGCTTCTAGTTCCGACAATGCAGTAATAACCAACACGTATTCTAACTAACAATTCCTAAACTACTGTCTTATACACAGTGTAAGGGGATAAAGAATATGTACAAAAGGATATATGAATGAGTGATGGTACAGAGCAGCATAGGCAAGATACAGTAGATGGTATCGAGTACAGTATATACATATAAGATGAGTATGTAAACAAAGTGGCATAGTTAAAGTGACTAGTGATACATGTATTACATAAGGATGCAGTCGATGATATAGAGTACAGTATATACGTATGCATATGAGATGAATAATGTAGGGTAAGTAACATTAAATAAGGTAGCATTGTTTAAAGTGGCTAGTGATATATTTACATAATTTCCCATCAATTCCCATTATTAAAGTGGCTGGAGTTGAGTCAGTGTCAATGTGTTGGCAGCAGCCACTCAATGTTAGTGGTGGCTGTTTAACAGTCCGATGGCCTTGAGGTAGAAGCTGTTTTTCAGTCTCTCGGTCCCAGCTTTGATGCACCTGTACTGACCTCGCCTTCTGGATGATAGCGGGGTGAACATGCAGTGGCTCGGGTGGTTGATGTCCTTGATGATCTTTATGGCCTTCCTGTAACATCGGGTGGTGTAGGTGTCCTGGAGGGCAGGTAGTTTGACCCCGGTGATGCGTTGTGCAGACCTCACTACCCTCTGGAGAGCCTTACGGTTGAGGGCGGAGCAGTTGCCATACCAGGCGGTGATACAGCCCGCCAGGATGCTCTCGATTGTGCATCTGTAGAAGTTTGTGAGTGCTTTTGGTGACAAGCAGAATTTCTTCAGCCTCATGAGGTTGAAGAGGCGCTGCTGCGCCTTCTTCACGATGCTGTCTGTGTGAGTGGACCAATTCAGTTTGTCTGTGATGTGTATGCCGAGGAACTTAAAACTTGCTACCCTCTCCACTACTGTTCCATCGATGTGGATAGGGGGGTGTTCCCTCTGCTGTTTCCTGAAGTCCACCTGCCGCACCGTTAAAGATAAAGATGTTTTATTTTACTAGAAATAGTGACACAAGGTATAAATACACTGTGAATAACACGTACAAACAACATGGCTATATACCGGGAGTACCAGCACCGAGTCGATGTGTAGGGATACCAGGAAATTGAGGTAGCTATGTACACATAGGTAAGGGTAAAGTGACTAGGCAACAGGATAGATAATAGACTGAGCTGTAGCACCAGCACATGTGAATCAGCAGCGTATGTGGTGAGTGTGTGTTGCATCAGTATGCATGTTATGTATGTGTATATGTAACCAATGTGAAATGGCTAGCTAGTTAGCGGTGGGCGCGCTAATAGCGGTTCAATCGGTGATGTCACTCACGCTGAGACCTTGAAGTAGTGGTTCCCCTTGCTCTGCTAGTGCCGCAGCTTTTGTGGAGCGATGGGTAACGATGCTACGTTAGTGTCAGTTGTCTGTGTGTGCAGAGGATGCCTGGTTCGAGCCCGGCGAGGGGACGGACTGGTAGCCATTTGATTAGCTATTTAGCAGTCTTATGTTCAGGGTCCTGTTGGTTCCAGTCTTGGTGCACTGGTAACGCTTGCTATGCAGTAGCAGAGAAAACAGTCTATGGCTTGGATGGCTGGAGTCTTTGACAATTGTTGGAGCTTTCCTTTGACACCGCCTGGTATAGAGGTCCTGAATGGCAGGGAGCTTGCCCCTAGTGATGTACTGGGCCGTACTCACCACCCTCTGTAGCGCCTTGTGGTCCGGTGCCGTGCCAAGCGGTGATGCAGCTAGTCAAGATGCTATCAATGGTGCAGCTGTGGAACTTTTTGAGGATCTGAGAGCCCATGCCAAATCTTTTCAGCCTCCTGAGGGGGGAGAGGCACTGTCATTCCTTCTTCACAATGGTGTGGTTGTGTTTAGACCATGTTAATTCCTTAGTGATGTAAACACAGAGGAACTTGAACGTTCTCGACCCACTCCACTACAGCCCCATCGATGTGGATGGGGGCGTGCTTGCCCCTCTATTTCATGTAGTCTACGATTAGCTCCTTTGTCTTGCTGATGTTGAGGTAGAGGTTGCTGTCCTAGCACCACACTGTTAGGTCTCTGACCTTCTCACTGAAGGCTGCCTCATCGTCGTTGTTGATTAGTCCCACCACCGTCGTTTCGTCAGCAAACTTGATGATGGTGTTGGAGTTATGTGCGACCACACAGTTATGGGTGAACAGGGAGTACAGGAGGGGACTAAGCACACACCCTTGAGGGGCCCCCGTGCTGATGGCCAGCGTTGCAGATGTGTTGTTGCCTACCCTCTCAGGCAGTGAGGGCGGCCCGTCAGGAAGTACAGGATCCAGTTGCAGGGGTAGATGTTCCGTCCCATGGTCCAGAGCTTGATGATGAGCTTGGAGGGGACTATGGTGTTGAATGCTGAGTTGTAATCAATGAACAGCATTCTTACATAAAGTAGGTATTCCTTTTGTCCAGGTGGGTGAAGGTTGTGTGGAGTGCAATAGAGATTGCGTCATCTGTGGATCTGTTGGGGTGGTATGCGAATTGGAGGTGTCTGGGAAGATGATGTTGATATGAGTCAAACCAGCCTTTCGACGTAGCTATAGCTGTGAGTGCTATGTGGGCGGTAGTCATTTAGGTAGGTTACCTTGGTGTTCATGGGCAAGAGGACTATTGTGGTCTGCTTGAAACAAGCAGTGCGAGATCACCCAGTCGTTTCTGCTACAGAGCGAGATCACCCAGTCGTTTCTGCTACAGAGCGAGATCCCCCAGTCGTTTCTGCTATGGAGAGAAATATCTTCCAGTCATTCTGGCCACATCAATGCCTGCGCATAATTTGTGAAATTGTCAGACAACCCATCTATAAGAAAGAGAGTTTGAAACCTCTCTGCCAATAAGAGCTAGTTTTCAGTTTTCCCCTTCCCACTCAGACCACTCCCAGACAGTCGTTGCAAAAGTCTTGCTTGAGAAATTGTTCTTTGGTAAGAAGCAATTTGTTTATTTTCAATTAAAATGGTCGCAAAATAATCACAGTAAAGGTACTTAATTGTTTCCCAGAAATGACTCAGTATCTCTCTCAATCTAGTCTCTGCCATCTCACCCCCTCACATAAACCATGCTGTCTGTCCTTTTTTTCCACTGTTCTCTGACCTGAAATGGCAGACTCCCTGTCTCCAGGCTGTCATCTGTGTTCAGAAGGATTGTCCTCTTGAGGGAGGTGGGACTATAAACACACAACACTTTGTTTCAAAGGCTGCAAAGTAAACACAATTGTCTTGGCAGCAGTGCAGTTTGTCACTTTAACAGGAGACTGGGAGCTGAAGAGAAGAAATCGATTGACTATTTAAGGGATATGAAGAAAAAAAATATATACGTATATATATACACAGTGGGGAGAACAAGTTTTTGATACACTGCCGATTTTGCAGGTCTTACAAAGCATGTAGAGGTCTGCCATTTTTTATCATAGGTACATTTCAACTGCGAGAGACGGAATCTAAAACAAAAATCCAGAAAATTACATTGTATGATTTTTAAGTAATTTAATTAGCATTTTATTGCATGACATAAGTATTTGATACATCAGAGAAGCAGAACTTAATATTTGGTACAGAAACCTTTGTTTGCAATTACAGAGATCATACGTTTCCTGTAGATCTTGACCAGGTTTGCACACACTGCAGCAGGGATTTTGGAACACTCCTCCATACAGACCTTCTCCAGATCCTTCAGGTTTCGGGGCTGTCGCTGGGCAATACAGACTTTCAGCTCCCTCCAAAGATTTTCTATTGGGTTCAGGTCTGGAGACTGGCTAGGCCACTTCTGGACCTTGAGATGCTTCTTACGGAGCCACTCCTTAGTTGCCCTGGCTGTGTGTTTCGGGTCATTGTCATGCTGGAAGACCCAGCCACGACCCATCTTCAATGCTCTTACTGAGGGAAGGAGGTTGTTGGCCAAGATCTCGCGATATATGGCCCCAACCATCCTCCCCTCAATACGGTGCACTCGACCTGTCCCCTTTGCAGAAAAGCATCCCCAAAGAATGATGTTTCCACCTCCATGCTTCACAGTTGGTATGGTGTTCTTGGAGTTGTACTCATCCTTCTTCTTCCTCCAAACACGGCGAGTGGAGTTTAGACCAAAAAGCTCTATTTTTGTCTCATCAGACTACATGACCTTCTCCCATTCCTCCTCTGGATCATCCAGATGGTCATTGGCAAACTTCAGATGGGCCTGGACATGCGCTGGCTTGACCACGGGGACCTTGCGTGCGCTGCAGCATTTTAATCCATGATGGCGTAGTGTGTTACTAATGGTTTTCTTTGAGGCTGTTGTCCCAGCTCTCTTCAGGTTATTGACCAGGTCCTGCCGTGTAGTTCTGGGCTGATCCCTCACCTTCCTCATGATCATTGATGCCCCACGAGGTGAGATCTTGCATGGAGCCCCAGACCGAGGGTGATTGACAGTCATCTTGAACTTCTTCCATTTTCTAATAATTGCGCCAACAGTGGTTGCCTTCTCACCAAGCTGCTTGCCTATTGTCCTGTAGCCCTCCCAGCCTTGTGCAGGTCTACAATTTTATCCCTGATGCCCTTACACAGCTCTCTGGTCTTGGCCTTTGTGGAGAGTTTGGAATCTGTTTGATTGAGTGTGTGGACAGGTGTCTTTTATACAGGTAACGAGTTCAAACAGGTGCAGTTAATACAGGTAATGAGTGGAGAACAGGAGGGCTTCTTAAAGAAATACTAACAGGTCTGTGAGAGCTGGAATTCTTGCTGGTTGGTAGGGCTGTGCGACCCCCAAAGAAATGCCACCACACACCATGACTGACCCACTGCCAAACCGGTCATGCTGGAGGATGTTGCAGGGAGCAGAACGTTCTCCACGGCGTCTCCAGACTCTGTCACGTCTGTCAGGTGCTCAGTGTGAACCTGCTTTCATCTGTGAAGAGCACAGGGCGCCAGTGGCGAATTTGCCAATCTTGGTGTTCTCTGGCAAATGCCAAACGTCCTGCATGGTGTTGGGCTGTATGCACAACCCCCACCTGTGGACGTCGGGCCCTCATACCACCCTCATGGAGTCTGTTTCTGACCGTTTGAGCAGACACATGCACATTTGTGGCCTGCTGGAGGTCATTTTTGCAGGGCTCTGGCAGTGCTCCTCCTGCTCCTCCATGCTCTGGACACTACACTGACAGACACAGCAAACCTTCTTGCCACAGCTCGCATTGATGTGCCATCCTGGATGTGCTGCACTACCTGAGCCATTTGTTTGGGTTGTAGACTCCATCTCATGCTACCACTAGAGTGAAAGCACCGCCAGCATTCAAAAGTGACCAAAACATCAGTCAGGAAGCATAGGAACTGAGAAGTGGTCTATGGTCACCACCTGCAGAACCACTCCTTTATTGGGGGTGTCTTGCTAATTGCCTATAATTTCCACCTGTTGTCTATACCATTTGCACAACAGCATGTGACATTTATTGTCAATCAGTGTTGCTTCCTAAGTGGACAGTTTGATTTCACAGAAGTGTGATTGATTTGGAGTTGCATTGTGTTGTTTAAGTGTTCCCTTATGTTTTTGAGCAGTGTATATGTATACCCAGGCATTACTTTAAATGGCTTAGAGCTTAGACTAGTACCCATGCACATTGACTCATTGTAACTCGTTATTGTTATTCACTGCGTATTTATTTCTCGTATCAATAAAATAAATACAAATAAAAAAAGAAACTGCATTGTTGGAAAAGGACCCGTAAGTAAGCAAAAACCATTAAAATGTTATTTTTATTTTACTTAGACTATCTACAAGACAAAACATCTTCCTTTGTGTTTGATTGTTTTGTGATCGATCTACAGAAATTACTTGTGAACTGTAGTTGCCATTTGTAGTGTTCTATAGAAAAAAAGTGTTCTCGTCTCTGTGTTGTGTGACTCTATCTTTCTGACCTGTGCCCCACTTATCTCGACCAGTGGTGTAGCCAGAAATTTGTTGTTGGGTGGGCCTGCAGAAATTTGTCTGGGCCCCCAATTTTATTTAATACATTTTGCCATGGAACAGAGACAAATGTGCAGTTTATAGCTAATCTCATGCTATTCTACACATTTTGGCATGTTGCTGTTTTAAAAAAAAATCCTGCAATTCTACACATTTTGCCATGAAGCTGAGAGAAAATGTAGGATTTTTAAAGCTAACATATAGGTGTGTTGACTGTGATAAAGGCACTGGATTATGAGCTGTCCTGTTTGCTAAATGAACACATGGAAGTAGGCAGTGGCATGGTGCATGTAGCCATAAAAGCACAGTGACATATGCCTCAATGCAGTCATATTCGTTGCTCATTGGGGGTGTGGCTTTCAGTTCTTTTTGGCATGTGATGTCATTCCATGTCATCTGTTCAGTTATATTTAATCAAATCTGACTAACCCAGTGTACTGCTTGCTATGAATTCTGATAGTGTTTGCATATTTAGGTAAAAATACAATGTTCCATTTGGAACACTGAGAAGTAAAGAGCATAAAAAAGCATACATGTTTTAAAATAAATAATACAAAATCTGAGTGGACTTCTTTTTTTCTGATTGGACCCACCCAGGCTCAGCCTTTCCTACACCTCTGATCTCAACACTGCTTGCAGTCACAATGTGGAGGACATTGTTTACAACCCACAGGGCCTCTATTCAGGACAGGTATTTATGTGCAGATGGGAACCCGTCAGGATCCTCTTCTGGACGCTGAAGGACAGACACTCAAGCGAAAACAAGCATAGGATACACATAGCTTTCTACATTTACACTGCCAACCCCAACAATGCTGTTGTTTTCCCAAAGGTGTTCATTTGGGATATTTCACATTGTAAAAAAAAAATAAAAAAATACATCTATCAACCTCTGATTGACTTGGCTTGTAGGCACAATTTATGGTAACATGGTCGATATCTTTGTTTTAGTCACAGTTCATTTTAGAGACATTACCTCCTTATCGCTATGAACACAACAGAAGAAACACAAGTTCACAACACTGCTATAACCCTGATATATGGTAAGCCTCTCAACCCTTCTCATATTCCAGTCATGTCCAGCTGCTGCTTGCCAACCGTTTCTGAGACTGTGTTCGGTCGGCAGCTAACGAGTCTGGGCGCCTCACTCTCAGAGTGAGCACTACAGCTGTTGCTCTCGCCTAAGGGAAGGGTAGTGGTTGTGTCTCCCCCTACGTGCCTCTGGCAGCACCCCAGCCTGTCACTCAGGCCCCCCAATAGCCGCATCAGTGCCAACCTCAGCTCCCGGCAGCGCAGGGCATACAGCAGTGGGTTGACGGCTGAGTTGACCAGGCACATGGTGCTGCAGAAAGCAAAGGCCCTCTGCTGGATTCGCGTGAGCTGCACCGAGACGTCTGCCAGCATGAAGGAGAGGGTCGGCAGCCAACAGCCCACCATGATGAGCAGAATCAGGCCCAGGGTACGTGCCAACCGAATGTCCAGCCGCATGCGGGCCTGACCACGGGTAGGCGCCTCCTGGTGGCCCGTCATGGATGTCTCATGCCGATTGGCCCTCCACAGGATCAGGGCGTAGGCGCCCAGGATGAGTGACAGCAGCACCAGGATGAAGCTGACCCAGCAGGCCAGGTAGCGGTGGTCGATGTATGGGAAGAGGAGCGAGCAGGGCGGGCTGAGCCCTGTGGGGCACCTCCAGCCTACCAGAGGGAGGAAGGAGATGAGGATGGTGGCGCTCCACAGGGCAAGGAGAGCCAACAGGGCCCTGCGGCGCGTCAACACCACTTTATAACTCGATGCCTGATGTATACACAGATAGCGGTCCAGAGCAGTCAACAGAAGACTACCCACCGAGCCGGTGAAAGCCATCGTCACCCCGCCCAGCTTGAAGAGGTAGGCATTGGGGCCGTCAAGGCGGTGGAACAGGTGGAAGTCCAGGAAGCTGGTGGTGAAGAAGCAGCTGGCAAAGACGTCGGCCAGGGCCAGGCTGCCAATGAAAAGGTAGGAGGGACGCTGGCGTAGGGTGGCGGTGGTGGCGATCACACCCAGGACCAACGCATTCTCCAGGAAAGTGAAGGGTCCGGCCAGGAAACAGATGGAGCCGATGGCTGTCTTCTCCGCCTCATGCAGAACCATATAGCACTTCCGGTCCGCACAGGACTGGTTGACTGTTGACACAGGAATACAATTCAGACATCAGTGATAGGCTTATGTTGTATGGCAGCCAATGTGAACTCACATTACCAATCATCATCATAATATGTCATATTTATTTTTAATATCAAAGAATATTTAAGGAGCCGCAGTTATTGTATTATAAGTTATCCTATTTAAAATATGATATCCTAATATACATACCCAGAGGTGATGTGGGGGTGCTGCCATTGTCTTCGGACATCATGGCCCCTACAGGCTTGTCCCATCCATCCATCTCTTATAGGTCAGGGGTTAGGTCTGAGATCTACTTAGAGGTGCAGAGGGGAAATGTATGAACATTGTTCTCATACTGTATTTACCCATAGAAATTCAGATGGGTCAGAAGTCATCAGACAGTACCACATATGACCACTAGATGGAGACATTATCTGATTACTTAAACAGAACTTCCTGAATGGTGCATCTTAAATTGTACTTCCTTTTCACATTCCCGTTCCTGCTTCCTTCTCAAAACGCATCGGAGGAGACGGTCCAAGGGGAGGAACCTCTGACCCTTTCCTCCAATGCGTTGTGAGAAGGAGTTGCCGCCTAATTGCCTCCTTCCTGAATCATTTCAGGGTCTCTTTATGGCGAAAATGTGCAAATAAATGGCTTGTGAATGTGTTTATTCAAAACCAATTATTGTCCTATTTTTTATTTATTATCATTGGTCATTTTTTTTCTCTGCGGTAAATAGACAGAGTATTGTTTTGAGGTGATGAAACAGGTCCGTGTGTTCAAATATATTCCTATTAGAAGAAATTGAAATCCACCAAAAACAAGCTTCAGACATTCTGTGGAAACATAACCATTTAAACACGGGGACCTGTTTGATCACCTCAAAACAATACTCTGTCTATTTACAGCAGAGAAAAATCCATCCCTTCTGGCCCACCTCAAGAGGCACGGTAAAAACAAACGCATTATTAGTAGACATAAACAGACCTTGAGGCTCTCACTTGAAGTGAATTAATTGGGTGGTGACTTCATGAGAAAAACAAATACATATATTTTTATCATTAATGGAGACAATGATGTGATTCATAGTAAACTGCATGAGTGGGCTTGGTGGAAAGAGCTGTGCAGATGGCTTCTGGTCATCATTTCCAGCTGTTGATGGAAGTACATTAGGTTAGAAAGACAGTGTTGAGTTGGGCCTCACCAGGCCATGGTCATTAAGGTCTAGTACAGTCAGACTGAGCTTGGAAAGCATATCCTCATCCTCTCTATGCACTATAGCAAGGGTCCCCAATTACATTAAGCCATGGGCTGAATTTCTTCATGAGCGGATGGTTGGGGGTCCCGAAACACAATTATAATTCATTTGTACTCTGCAAATTGACCTCAAGTAGCCCAAATAGATACAGTATTTGACAAAAATAAAATTATTTCAAACCTTGATTACATTGGGATATGATCGCATACACTGAGTGTACAAAACATTAGGAACCCCTGCTCGTTCCATGACTTAGACTGAGTGCCATTCAGAGTGTGAGTGGGCAAGAGAAAATTTCTAAGTGCCTTTGAATTGAGTATGGTGGTAAGGTGCCAGGCGCACCGGTTTGAGTGTGTCAAGAACTGCAACGCTCCAGGGTTTTTCGAGCTCAACAGTTTCCCGTGTGTATCAAGAATGTTCCCCCAAAGGACATCCAGCCAACTTGACACAACTGTGGAACACATTTGGCCAGCATCCCTGTGGAACACTTTTGGCACCTTGTAGAGTCCTTGCCCCGACGAATTGAGGCTGTTCTGAGGGCAGAAGTGGGTGCAACTCAATATTAGGAAGGTGTATGTCTCTCTATATATACGTGGGAATACTTAGGAACATGTTTCCAAAATGAAAATAACTTTGAGCTGATTTCCTAGTGATTTTACGGGTCAAAGTGGAAATATTGCAGCGTTAATCAAAGCTCAGAATGCTTATATTCTTGATCTGACTGAGTTCTAATCGCGCTTGCGTTTATGGGAACAAGTGGAATAATGTTTGCCTGCGGTCACCCTGGATTTGCCTCCCTGAAGTGGAACAGACTACCCCAGCTCGCAGTCGGCTCAAGAGGCAACTAGTCTAGAGATTCTGCTGACATTGTGCAAACTCACTGCACACCCCTCTACTCCTCAATGCAGAAGTGCAGAATATATCATTTGTTTCCTGTGTACACACTTTGTCTCCTGAATACAAACCTACATGCTCCCTTGAGAACCTTTAGGATCTCGAAATGAAGTCAGTCGGCGCTCTGAAGTTGAGCCAGACCAGGATGAAGTGGGCCTACCTGCGGCGACAGGTGTGGTAGAGACTTCCAGCGTTTGCTCTGTGAATCCTGCCGGAGATGATTTTGATCCGGTTAGGAGTGAGATTGTTGGAAAAAGTGGATTCCTGCTTTTTGGCTGTTGTGCCAAGCTGGGTAAAGGACAAACTGGGAACGGTTAGATCTGTGAAAGTTGTGAGAAGTGGAATTTCTTTCTTTTTTTTGTGCATCCTCAGCCCAGAGGAAGCGGGCGCAATCTGTGTAGTGCTTTGCTCTCTGGAGCAGGGCGCCGCTAAAAGGAGTGATCAGTGGGGTAACGTTGATTGTAGAGGTGGATCAAATGAAAAATAACATTCCTGGTGTTTGCGACACCTGTCATTTGGTGCGACGTAGACCCGGTGGAAATGGCGAGACTGAGAATACCTTGTCTGTCTTGTTGAGCTTTGACACAGAGGTTAAGTTATAGTTGCTATTCCGTGAGAGCCTATGTTACGAACCCGCTACAGTGATTTAGGTGCCAAGAATTCGGACATGTTGTAGAAGGGAGTTCCCACGATGTGAGAAATGTTTAGGTGGACATAGTCAGAAGAAGTGTACAGTTGAAATAAAGAAGGCACCATGTGACAACTGCGGGGGTGCCCACACATCAGGTGATCCAAAGTGCCATGTGTAAGAGCGACGGGTTGAGATGGCCAGAGTTACAGTGGGCCAGAAAGTGTCCTATGTCGTGGCAGTGAAGAGAGTAGAGGAGGTAGAGGTGATCAACTGCGCTGCGCTGATGTAGATAGATCGAGTAGTTGCAGCAGCAGATTTTAGAGCAGAAGATCTACATGAGTTTTTCAGAGAAGGGGTTCCATCCTCCCAGGCCAATGTCCCGGTGTATGATCGTTTAGGGAGAAAGCAGTAGGATGGGGTGGTGGGTTTTGGGGATAGTGTAAAGGTGCAGGGTTAGATGGTGGTGTCTTTTAAGTGTCCAATCTGCACTCTGACCTGCGAAAAGACGGAAATATGAAACACAGCATCTAGTCTGCCAGATAGCCACACGAAGACGAAAACACTATTTGCGAGATGCTGGCTGAAAGGCAATTTTGTCAACTTGACCATCCCTCCACACCTGCCGTGTCAAACAAAAACTGACTCTTGGAGAATAAGTGCACAACTTGTAAATACGCACTTCCAGACAAACTATACAGTTAATTTGGAAAGTATTCAGGCCCCCTGACTTTAACCATATTTTGTTACGTTACAAACTTATTCTAAAATTGATTAAATTGTTGTTGTTTTCCTTCATCAATCTACACACAATACCCCATAATGACAAAGCAAAAACAGGTTAAGAGGTTTTTGCAAATGTATATTAAAAAAAACTGGAAATATCACATTTACATAAGTATTCAGACCCTTTACTCAGTACTTTGTTTAAGCACCTTTGGCAGCGATTACAGCCTCAAGTCTTGGGTATGAAGCTACTAGCTTGGAACATCTGTATTTGTGGAGTTTCTCCCATTCTTCTCTGCAGATCCTCTCAAGCTCTGTCAGGTTGGATGGGGAGCGTCGCTGCACAACTATTTTCAGGTCTCTCCATAGATGTTCGATCAGGTTCAAGTCTGGGCTCTGCTGGGCCACTTGTCCCGAAGCCAGTCCTGCATTGTCTTGGCTGTGTGATTTGGGTTGTGGTACTTGTGGGAAGGTGAACCTTCACCCCAGTCTGAGGTCCTGAGCGCTCTGGAGCAGGTTTTCATCAAGGATCTCTCTGTACATTGCTCCGTTCATCTTTCCCTCAATCCTGACTAATCTCCTATTCCCTGCCGCTGAAAAACATCCCCATAGCATGATGCTGTCACCATGCTTCACCATAGGGATATGGGCCAGGTTTCCTCCATACATGACACTTGGCATTCAGGCCAAATGCAAACAATACCGTTTTAAATATGTAATACTTTTTGGTTTCGTTACTGATGCTATGTGTCAGTGTGAATCATTTCTCATATTTCTCCCTATTTTAGGGGTATAACATTACAATTGCATAGCTAATAGGCTGTGTTATTCTTGTATTGTTTATTTTTATTTTAGCCAGGTATATCAGCTTTAATATTGCAGATAGATTGTGACTTCTATCAATATAACTGTCTGAATCATTTCAAATCCCCTATATACAGTGCATTCGGAAAGTATTCAGACCCCTTCACTTTTTCCACATTTTGTTACATTTTTAGAATAAGGCTGGAATGTATTTAAATAAAACATTTTCCCTCATCAATCTACACACAATACCCCATAACAACAAAACAAAACCAGTTTTAGCAAATGTATAAAATTTAAAAACAGATACCTTATTTATATAAGTATTCAGACCCTTTGCTATGAGACTCTAAATTGAGCTCAGGTGCATCCTGTTTCCAATGATCATCCTTGAGATCTTGAGATGTTTCTACAACTTGATTTGAATCCACCTGTGGTAAATTCCATTGATTGGATATGATTTGGAAAGGCACACACCTGTCTATATAAGGTCCCACAGTTGACAATGCATGTCAGGGCAATAACCAAGCTATGAGATTGAAATAATTGTCCGTAGAGCTCAGAGACAGGATTGTGTCGAGGCACTGATGTGAGGAATTGTACCAAAACATTTATGCAGCATTGAAGGCCCCCAAGAACACAGTGGCCTCCATTATTCTTACATAATGGAGGCCACCAAGACTCTTCCTAGAGCAGGCTGGTCGGCCGGCCGGCCGGCCAAACTGAATAATCTGGAAAGAAGAACCCAAAGGTCACTCAGACAGAGCTCCAGAAAAATACATCCACAGGTACACCTCCAATTGACTCAAATTATGTCCATTAGCCTATCAGAAGCTTCTCAAGCCATGACAATTTTCTGGAATTTTCCAAGCTGTTTAAAAGCACAGTCAACTTAGTGTATGTAAACTTCTTACCCACTGGAATTGTGATACAGTGAATTAAAAATGAAATAATCTGTCTGTAAAAATAGTTGGAAAAATGACTTGTGTCATGCACAAAGTAGATGACATAACCGACTTGCCAAAACTATAGTTTGTTAACAAGAAATTTGTGGAGTGGTTGAAAAACGAGTTTTAATGACTCCACCCTAATTGTATGTGAACTTCCAACTTCAACTGTCTTCTGGTCAGACTACGGAGACGGGCACATCGTGCCCCACTTCCTAGCATTCTTCTCGCCAATGTCCAGTCTCTTGACAACAAGGTTGATGAAATCCGAGCAAGGGTAGCATTCCAGAGGGACATCAGAGACTGTATAGTTCTTTGCTTCACGGAAACATGGCTCACTGGAGAGACGCTCTCGGATGCGGTTCAGCCAGCGGGTTTCTCCACACATCGCGCCGACAGAAACAAACACCTTTCTGGTAAGAAGAGTGGTGGGGGCGTATGTCTTATGGCTAACGAGACGTGGTGTGATCACAGAAACATACAGGAACTCAAATCCTTCTGTTCACCTGATTTAGAATTCTACAAGCATTTCGCTACACTCACATTAACATCTGCTAACCATGTGTATGTGACAAATAAAATTCGATTTGATCTGTCTTGGAAGACCATCCAGTTGATTTCTAGCTGCCATATACTTTTACTCTGTGCTGTGATGTTTCACAAAAGGTTATGAACCTTTCTATTCTCATAATGTCACGACTCCGACCAAAGGACACTCCCCTTCCCGTTCGGGTGGCGCTCGGCGGTCGTCGTCACCGGCCTACTAGCTGCCACTGATTATTTCCTCCCCCTCCTTATGTGTTTATTGAGTGCACCTGTTTTGAGTTCGGTAGTTAGTAGTAAGGCTTTATTAGTCAGCCGGCCCGCCTGGTTCCTTGTGCGGGATTAATTATTGTGACCGTCTGTTTGGTGTACTTCAAATCAAATCAAATCAAATCAAATTTATTTATATAGCCCTTCGTACATCAGCTGATATCTCAAAGTGCTGTACAGAAACCCAGCCTAAAACCCCAAACAGCAAGCAATGCAGGTGTAGAAGCACGGTGGCTAGGAAAAACTCCCTAGAAAAGCCAAAACCTAGGAAGAAACCTAGAGAGGAACCAGGCTATGTGGGGTGGCCAGTCCTCTTCTGGCTGTGCCGGGTAGAGATTATAACAGAACATGTGTACTTGTGTGCACGTCTATGGGTTTTGTGTTTTCCCATTTTGTGGGTTTTTTCTGGACAGTTTAAGTCCCCCTATTTGGGGCATTTGTTTGTTCATTATGCCCTGTGTTTTCATGGGGGTTGGCTTATGTTCGCCGTTTCTCTGTGCATTAAAATAGCACTCCCCTGAACTCTCTGCTTCCTGCGCCTGACTCCTCACCCACTACACTCAGACCGTTACAGAATCCCGCACCACTGAGGAATGGAGTCAGCAGGAGCAACAGCCACTCCCCTCCCATCGATGAAAGAGAGGGTTCTACATCACACCACCGTTCTCCATCGGATCGGAACGGCGATGGATCTGGTGATGGAGAGAATGGACCGATGGGAGAGAAGCGGTCTCCTCTCTCCACCTTCGGGCCCCCCTCCTCCGGACTCCCCATCTCCCGACTCCAGCGCTCTCCGTCTTACGCCACCGAGGGCCTATGATGGAGCGGCAGCAGGGTGCCAGGGGTTCTTACTCCAGCTAGAACTGTACCTGGCCACCGTCAGACCCACTCCCTCGGGAGCGGAGAGGGTGAATGTCCTCATCTCCTGCCTCACGGGTCGTGCTCTGGAGTTGGCAAACGCAGTTTGGAATGGCTCAGACTCAGCTAAGGAGCACTACCCCGAGTTTTCTCGCCGCTTCCGCACCGTGTTTAACCACCCTCCAGATGGCTGAGCGGCGGGAGAACGACTATTCCATCTCCGGCAGGAGAAGAGGAGCGCCCAGGATTACGCGTTGGAGTTCCGTACCTTGGCAGCAGGATCCGGGTGGAACGACAGGGCCCTTATCGACCACTACCGGTGTAGTCTCCGGGAGGACGTCCGCAGGGAGCTAGCGTGTCGGGACACCGCTCTTTCCCTGGATGAGCTAATTGACATGTCCATCCGACTGGACAATCTGCTGGCTGCCCGCGGGCGTTCGGAGAGGGTCCTGTGTGTTCCACCACCCAGCACCTCCACTCCTGTTCCGATGGAGTTGGGAGGGGCTTTGCCGAGGGGTACCGGAGGAGGAGGCTCCCTCTGCACCAACTGTGGTCGGAGAGGACACGCGGCCGATCGGTGCTGGGGGGGTCCGTCTGGGAGTCGAGATGGCAGGCGGAACATTTCTCGATCACCCCAGGTGAGTCAGCACCAAAGTCACCCAGAACCCCCTGTTGGTTACATGTTTGTCTTGATTTTTTTTCTTAATTTTTTCCCCTCTTCCCAGCATAGGGCGCTTGTCGATTCAGGCGCAGCTGGGAACTTTATGGATCGCGGACTCGCTATTAAATTAGGTGTTCCGCTTATGCCGATAGATTCTCCCTTTTCCGTGCACTCCCTAGATAGCCGGCCATTAGGGTCAGGGGTGGTCAGGGAGACCACGATCCCACTGGACATGGTAACGCAGGTGAATCATAGGGAGCGTATCAGTCTCTATATTATTGAATCGCCTGTGTTTCCAGTGGTGTTAGGGATTCCCTGGCTGGCCCGGCACAATCCTAAAATTTTGTGGAGACGGGGTTCTCCAGGGGTGGTCAGAGGAGTGTTCTGGAAGGTGTCTGGGAGTTCCCGTCGGTGCCACCTCGGTGGAAAGTCCAGACCAGGGTCCCACAGTGTGCATTCCCCCCGAGTATGCCGATTTGGCAATCGCTTTTAGTAAAAAGAAGGCGACTAAATTACCACCACATCGACCTGGAAGGGATTGTGCGATAGATCTCCAGGTAAACGCTGTGCTTCCCAAGAGTCACGTGTACCCATTGTCCCAAGAGGAGACGTTGGCTATGGAGACATATATCACGGGACAGGGGTACATATATCTCTGGGACAGGGGTACATTCGGTCCTCCATTTCACCCGTCTCCTCGAGTTTCTTTTTTGTGAAGAAAAAGGAGGGAGGTTTGCGTCCGTGTATTGATTATAGAGGTCTAAATGCCACCACAGTGGGGTTCAGCTACCCACTACCTCGCATTGCTACGGCAGTGGAATCCTTTCAGGGAGCGCAGTTCTTCACAAAATTGGATCTCAGGAGTGCGTATAGCCTGGTGCGTATTCGGAAGGGAGACGAGTGGAAAACCGCATTTAGTACCACATCGGGCCACTATGAGTACTGCGTCATGCCGTATGGATTAAAAAATGCTCCAGCCATTTTTCAATCCTTTATAGACGATATTCTCAGGGACTTGCACGGGCAGGGAGTGGTTGTTTATATCGATGACATTCTGATCTACTCAGCCACTCACGCCGCGCATGTGTCTCTGGTACGCAAGGTGCTTGGTAGACTGCTGGAGCATGACCTATACGTCAAGGCTGAGAAGTGTGTGTTCTCCAAACGAGCCGTCTCCTTTCTGGGTTATCGCATTTCCACCTCGGGGGTGGAGATGGAGGGTGACCGCAGTAAGGCCATGCGTAATTGGCCGACTCCGACTACAGTAAAAGAGGTGCAGCGGTTTTGGGGTTTTGCCAACTACTACCGGAGGTTTATCCGGGGTTTTGGCCAGGTAGCGGCTCCAATTACCTCACTGCTGAAGGGGGGCCCGGTGCGGTTGCGGCAGTCAGCAGAGGCGGACAGAGCTTTCAATAAGTTGAAGGCGCTGTTCACGGATGCACCCGTGTTGGCGCATCCGGACCCCTCTCTAGCATTCATAGTGGAGGTGGACGCGTCTGAGGCTGGGGTGGGTGCCGTGCTATCACAGCGCTGGGGTACGCCACTAAAACTCCGCCCCTGCGCTTTCTCGAGTAAGCTCAGCCCAGCGGAGCGTAACTATGATGTGGGGGACCGGGAGTTGTTAGCGGTGGTCAGGGTTCTGAAGGTGTGGAGACACTGGCTTGAGGGGGCTAAGCACCCCTTTCTCATCTGGACCGACCACCAAAATCTGGAGTATATTTGGGCAGCTAGGAGACTGAACCCGCGTCAGGCAAGGTGGGCCATGTTTTTCACTCGATTCCGGTTCACTTTATCATATAGACCGGGCTCCCAGAATGTTAAGGCGGACGCACTGTCCCGCCTTTACGACACGGAGGATAGGTCCACCGAACCTACTCCCATCCTTCCGGCCTCAAAGCTGATGGCACCGGTGGTATGGGAGGTGGACTCGGACATCGAGCAGGCGTTACGGGCTGAACCCGTGCCTCCTCAGTGTCCGGCGGGGCGGAGGTACGTGCCACTTGGTGTTCGGGACCAACTGATTCGGTGGGCTCACGTCCAACCCTCCTCGGGTCACCCTGGGGTGAGGAGGACAGAGGGGAGCCTTCGGGGCAGGTATTGGTGGCCTACCTTGGCTAGGGAAGTTAAGGTTTATGTCTCCTCCTGTTCGGTATGCGCCCAGAGTAAGGCTCCTAGGCACCTTCCGAGAGGGTAGTTACAACCTCTCCCCGTTCCACAACGGCCATGGTCACATCTATCCGTATATTTCCTGACCGACCTTCCCCCGTCTCAGGGCAACACCACGGTTCTGGTGATTGTGGATCGGTTCTCTAAGTCCTGCCGTCTCCTCCCGTTGCCCGGTATCCCAACAGCCCTACAGACTGCGGAGGCATTATTTACCCACATCTTCCGGCACTACGGGGTGCCGGAGGACATCGTTTCTGATCGGGGCCCCCAGTTCACGTCCCGAGTATGGAGGGCGTTCATGGAGCGTCTGGGGGTCTCGGTCAGCCTGACCTCCGGTTATCACCCCGAAAGTAATGGGCAGGTGGAGAGCGTAAACCAGGAGGTGGGTAGGTTTCTGCGGTCGTACTGCCAGGACCGGCCAGGGGAGTGGGCGAGATACATCCCCTTGGCTGAAATGGCCCAGAACTCACTACGCCACTCCTCTACTAATGTGTCCCCCTTTCAGTGTGTGTTGGGGTACCAGTCGGTCCTGGCACCGTGGCATCCGAGCCAGACCGAGGCTCCTGCGGTGGAGGAATGGGTGCAGCGCTCCAAAGAGACCTGGAGGGCCGTCCAGGAATCCCTTCAACAGGCTAGTGGACGGCAGAAAAGGAGTGCTGACCGCCACCGCAGTGAGGCCCCCATGTTTGTAGCAGGGGACAGGGTCTGGCTCTCGACCCGAAACCTGCCCCTCCGGTTGCCCTGCCGGAAGCTTGGGCCGCAGTGTGTAGGGCCGTTCAAAGTCCTGAGGAGAATAAACGAGGTGTGTTATTGATTACAACTCCCTTCCTATTATCGTATTAACCCCTCGTTTCATGTGTCTCTCCTCAGGCCGGTGGTAGCTGGTCCCCTACAGGACAGTGAGGTGCCGGAGGTCCCTCCTCCCCCTCTGGACATCGAGGGGTCCCCGGCGTATACGATACGGGCCATTCTGGACTCGAGATGCCGGGTGAGGGGCCTGCAGTACCTCGTGGACTGGGAGGGGTACGGTCCGGAGGAGAGGTGCTGGGTACCCACCAGGGACATTTTGGATCCGTTAATGTTGATGGATTTCCATCGCCTCCATCCGGATCGCCCTGTGCCTCATCCTCCGGGTCGACCTCGAGGTCGGTGTCGGCGCGCTGCGGGAGCCGCGCGTCAAGGGGGGGGGTACTGTCACGACTCCGACCGAAGGACACTCCCCTTCCCGTTCGGGTAGCGCTCGGCGGTCGTCGTCGCCGGCCTACTAGCTGCCACTGATTATTTCCTCCCCCTCCTTATGTGTTTATTGAGTGCACCTGTTTTGAGTTCGGTAGTTAGTAGTAAGGCTTTATTAGTCAGCCGGCCCGCCTGGTTCCTTGTGCGGGATTAATTATTGTGACCGTCTGTTTGGTGTACTTGTGTGCACGTCTATGGGTTTTGTGTTTTCCCATTTTGTGGGGTTTTTCTGGACAGTTTAAGTCCCCCTGTTTGGGGCATTTGTTTGTTCATTACGCCCTGTGTTTTCGTGGGGGTTGGCTTATGTTCGCCGTTTCTCTGTGCATTAAAATAGCACTCCCCTGAACTCTCTGCTTCCTGCGCCTGACTCCTCACCCACTACACTCAGACCGTTACACATAGTTTCTACAGATTGTACATTCAAAATGATCACCTTTTGCTAAGAATATTATTACGTTATTGATCGATTGACTATGACTCATTAAATCACCCAGCAGTGCTATTTGCAGAGTTAGCTCTCAGTAAATGTTGGATTGGTGTTTTTTGTATATCGACTTAGGTAAATGAACCTACAGCAGGTGATAATGGCTGGGTTAATTTTTTTTCTTTTTTTTTCTTCTGTTCTCCAAATAGCCTTTTTAAAATTTTATTAAATTGTACAGAAATGCAGTCAGAGCTTCAACTTTCAAAAAGAACCTTGCTAAAACTCAAACACTAGTTACGGCCCTGCTGTGTCTATAGAAATAGGATGTTCAAAACCACACAAATAGAGCGCTTTTTTACGGCATTGCACCAGTGCCCCACTTTTTGCTTACATTTTGTTTTCATTTTATGAGGTTCTGAATGATCATCATTCCTATTTTATTCGTCACATATATCTGCTGTATGAAAGTACATTTTGGAATATGGGGGCTGGATAAATAGGAAGTAAATTACTTTTTACAGAGACCCTTATTGACTTTAGTGACAATATTTCTAAATCTGCTTGAGGGAGATGACGGAATATATGCACTCTGCTTATTACACCACCTAAGGCTTCTTCTCTCTGTGTGGACCTGAAATATTCTTTGATTGACAATTCACAGTAGACTACTTTTCTGTTCCTCGAAGGTACTTGGACCACTCATACATATCTTAATTAATGCAAAGTACACAATACCTGTTACTGAGTGGGTAATATCTTAGATTTACAGTATGACCACAGAGACATTTCAACACATGTTGAAATATAGTGTGTCAACTGAGTTGTGACACTGCAACAAGGCAAGAAGACTTTCACAGACTGATGTTTTAAACAGTCACTTTAAAACATGCAATGAGGTACCAATTCATAAATGCTATTAAAAACAGAACACATGGGTCACAGACTGATCTGGGTCACAGACTGAACATCAGACAGCATCATGTAACATCTATATACATCCACCTAACAATCATGCTCTCATGTTCAGCATTTCAGGTTTCAAACATATTGTGTAAATAATGATTTGCTCTATGATGCTCAGAAACCACAGGGTAGTGTTTTTGCCCTGTGTGGGGTGGACTGTATTGTAGTATAAAATAATACAAGAATAAAGGCAGGCGCTTACCTTGTGTGGATGCTTTTCTGTCAGTTCTGTAGTGGTGTAGGAGGAAGACAGACCAAACTGGTGACCTCGGCTACAGCACCACTGAATTCCATCTAACTCCACTCCCCAGAACCAGTCGGTGACTGAGTGAGAGTGAGTGAGGGAGTGAGAGCGAGAGAGACTGATGTCTGACCATTTGTATTCCCTGAAGTACTAACATGTTCATGCTTTTTGGGCTCATTCTAATGGCTGGAATGGAATCAATGGAACGGTATCAAAAATGATCAAATATATGGAAACCACGTGTTTGACTCCGTTCTGTTTATTCCATCCCAGCCGTCCTCCTATAGCTCCTCCCACCAGCCTCCACTGGTCCACAGAGACATTGGCATAAGTGTCAGCACAAATGTTGAAACATACTGTGCCAACTGAGTTGTGACACTGAAACAAGGCAACAAAACTTACACAGACATATACATTCTAAACAGTCACTTTAATCACTTTAAACATGCAACGAGGTATTTATTCCGACTGCATCATCCCTTGACTTTTTCCACATTTTGTTATGTTACAGCCTTTATTCTAAAATTGATGCGTTTTTTCCCATCAATCTACAAACAATGTTCCATAAAGACAAAGCGAAAACAGGTTCTTAGACATTTTTTGCAAATGTATTAAAAATAAAAATGTGATATCACATTTACAAAAGTATTCAGGCACTTTACTTTGTTGAAGCACCTTTGGCAGCGATAAGAGCCTCAAATCTTCTTGGGTATGACCCTAAAAGCTTGGCACACCTGTATTTGGGAAGTTTCTCCCATTCTTCTCTGCAGATAATCTCAAACTCATTGGATTGGGAGCGTCGCTGCACAGCTATTTTCAGGTCTCTCCAGAGATGTTTGATCGGGATCAAGTCCGGGCTCTGACTGGGTCACTCAAGGGCATTCAGAGGCTTGTCCTGAAGCCACTCTTGTGTTATCTTGTCTTTGTGCTTGGAGAATGTGAATCTTCGCCCCCAGTCTGAGGTCCTAAGCACTCTGGAGCAGGTTTTCATCAAGGATCCCTCTGTACTTTGAGGATTTTTTTTTTTTCATTTTAGAATAAGACCAACATAATAAAATGTGGAAAAAGTGAAGAGGGCTGAATATTTTCTGAGTACAGTCGCACACCTCATTTACCTCAACTACCTCATACCCATACGCATTGACTCGTTAGCGGTATTCCTTGTATATAGCCTCATTATGATTATTTTGTGTTACTATTTCCTTTTTTCATTAAGCTAATTTTTCATACTTTTTAAACTCTACATGATCGGTGTTCCCCCCCGCGGGATGGTTGAGCTAAAGTGCGCTAATGTGATTAGCATGAGGTTGGAAGTAACAAGAACATTTCCCAGGACATGAACATATCTGATATGAGCAGAAAGCTTACATTCTTGTTAGTCTAACTGCACTGTCAAATTTTCAGTAGCTATTACAGTGAGCAAATACCATGCTATTGGTTGAGGAAAGTGCACAGTTATGAACTTGAAAATGCATTCATAAACCAATTAGTCACATTTGGGCAGACTTGATACTTGAACATTTTGAACAGAAATGCAATGGTTCATTGGATCAGTCTAAAACTTTGCACATACACTGCTGCCATCTAGAGGCCAAAATATAAATTGTGCCTAAACTGGAATAATACATTGTGGCCTTTCTCTATGCATTCCAAAGATGATGAAAAATTTTTTTTTTCTTTCTTTGTATTATCTTTTACCAGATCTTTTATTTTTTTTATTTTACCTTAATTTTACTCGGCAAGTCAGTTAAGAACAAATTCTTATTTTCAATGACGGCCTAGGAACAGTGGGTTAACTACCTATTCAGGGGGCAGAACGACAGATTTTGTACCTTGTCAGCTCGGGGATTTAAACTTGCAACCTTTCGGTTACTAGTCCAATGCTCTAACCACTAGGCTACCCTGCCGCCCCATCTAATGTGTTATATTCTCCTACATTTCATTTCACATTTCCACAAACTTCAAAGTGTTACCTTTCAAATGGTATCAAGAATATGCATATCCTTGCTTCAGGTCCTGAGCTACAGGCAGTTGGATTTGGGTATGTCATTTTAGGCAAAATGTAATAAAAAAAATTAAAAAAGGGTCGGTAACGCTTTATTGTTGGGAATGGACTCATCATAGTCTAAAAGAATAAAGGCAGGTGTGGATTCTTTTGTGTCAGTTCTGCTGTGGTGTAGGCAGAAGATGGACCAAACTGATGACCTCAGCCAGTGAGTTCCACCTATCTCCCCTCACCAGAAACAGCCAGTGAGTGAGAGTGAGACACTGGTCTACGATGAGAACTGCTTGGGGAAAAAGAAAGGGAAGCCATACCTGAAATAGATTCAACATTTAGGAGCTGAGCATTAGATTTTACTATCCATGTTTACATTTACAAATTCTACAGGTTCTAAAGTCGTACAGGCCATGATTAAAGGTCATAAGAGATTTATTTCAGGGGGGGCCATCACTCTGTAATGTCTTAAATAATGTCCTCCTAACACATACAATACTCATGAATGGAAAGGTTGGCTACCCCCCCCCCCTTCATCTCTCCAACCTCACCTTTCCATTTCTCCAATATATTTAGACATTTATGCAGTCCCTGAAGTACTAACACGTTCATGTTTTCTGCCTTTTTGTCAATCCCATTTGTGCATTAAAAGTTGAAATGGTGCCTCGGGAGGAGACAGAGCACTCACTGTGAGAGTGAGCTGTGTTTCAGGATGTGTGAGGAAACAAGGTTAAAGAACAGAAAAGACCGAGACTGTGACCTCTGGCGAGCCATAATCCATCCAATAGTGATGCAGAAATGGCCTGTTAAGTGCAATGAAATATTGTGTTTACTCCACAGGGGTTGATAATGATAGACGTTTCACTGATTCTAAAGTACTGCATCCTTTATTCAGAATGGTACCATTGTTTTTTTTTATACAACTGAGAGCTCGAAACCCCCAATTGAATATGATCTGTTCTTTATGCTCGTCCCTTGTGGCATGATTGTGTCAAGATTCCCTCGTTGTGCAAAAGTTGTATTTCCTGCATATTACTCAATACAGATTTTTTTTTTACTATGACCACATCATCTAAATGATGGTCATGCACGATGAGACAACCAGGATGTCATGTTTTTTTTAAGCAAGAGGGGGCGACACTAACGAACAACCAGTTAGTTTTTCTTCACAATCTGTAACAACTACTATACCAACTGGGGGAACTCAAGAATGGTAAAAGTTTGTAGGGGAAGTGGCATGATTGAGGCAAGCAGAAGTTTGTTGCGTACTGTTGCCTAGAAATAATCAATTTTAAAAATCCCACAGGGGAGGAAATTACAATACTTTATTAGCCTATCAAAATTAAGAAACTGTCGTTTAGGACATATAAAATTAATAATGTGTTAATATATTCTAATCAGGTTCTAAGAGCTAATTTGCCCATATGCAATCTGAAATAATTAATGTTTTACAATTTTAGCTTTACAACACACACGTTATACAATACATTGAACACATTTGGACTGAAAAAGATGGTCTGGTCCTGCATTGACCCACTCACTAGAGTCGACCATGTCTGATTTAAAGGCAGTATACTATCCTCCTCTTCACTGCCCTGTCGGTGACCTGACCAATTTGGCTGGGCAGAGGGAGGAAATCTGATTACAAGCAGGCAGCTAAGCTCCTCCACTTTTTCATTTCTGTCATTGTCTCAACAGGTGCACAAGCTCAGCATTTGGCACCTACTATACCTTTTATGGTTATTAATGGAATGATTTTAAATGTTATACAATAAGCCAAATAACATCGGTCTCCGAACCCAGAACCAAATACAAAAAGTATCCTCTCCTTATACATTCAATGAGAAATAGCTTCAGGCCAGGTTTCATACTTTTATGGCCATAATGCTGAGTGCTGTCTCAAGATCAAATTTCCTCCCACTCTCCCACCGCCTCTCTTAAAGAGAGAAAAAAAGGCACTGATATGACCCCTCACTTAAACTGTAGTCTGACCGTGTCCTATTCCCTCCTTTCAGATGAATGGAACATTATTCATCTCATATGTATACGCATATACTGTACTCTATATCATCTACTGCATCTTTATGTAATACATGTATCACTAGCCACTTTAACTATGCCACTTTGTTTACATACTCATCTCATATGTATATACTGTACTCGATACCATCTACTGTATCTTGCCTATGCTGCTCTGTACCATCAGTCATTCATATATCTTTATGTACATATTCTTTATCCCCTTACACTTGTGTATAAGACAGTAGTTTTGGAATTGTTAGTTAGATTACTTGTTGGTTATTACTGCATTGTCGGAACTAGAAGCACAAGCATTTCGCTACACTCGCATTAACATCTGCTAACCATGTGTATGTGACAAATAAAATTTGATTTGAAGTTAAAGTCATTGTGTTACAGTTAGTTATTTGCTTACAACAGATTACCTAATGTAAAACGCAATTGCAACAGCCTGTTGATTTTCCTTTCAGCTCTTTGTATGTATCACAAAACAATATATTTGTAGTCATTATTAATTCTACACAAACACACCCAACCTCTTGCCCAAAATAGGGTGAGAGGGATTGCTTGTGTTCCCATGTCAGGAGAGTTTGACAACTTGGGTTATTTAACATCCTGCGTGTACCACCTCTATACTCCTGTGTGACCTGGTAGAGCCTCCCAATGACCTAAATTCCATACATAGCTTCTGGCCTGAGGAGGCCCAACCTTTGCAAGGACTTGTCACAGGGGTGTGTAGTACACACTGGGTACTCACTCAAGGTATACGGGTTGATAGACAGGCAAAATGTTGCAACAACACTCTTTTTACAGTGAGAGACACAGATGAGTGTTAAGACATTGGCGAGCACAGTTGGAATTCATCCATTGTAACCGTTATACAATTGTTTTATCCCGGAGACTTGGACCTGCTATAAATATTTAACACGTAAACCCAGTCTTCAAAATCTAGAACAGTAGGTTCTATAATAAGTCACAGACTCCGTGTATACTGTCATCACTGTACTATTACCACAGATTAGAAACATGCTCTGATATAAAACATGGAAGCTGAAATCAGACACAGGCGAGACATATTTATTGTCCTCATAAAGGTTTGTTGTTTGAGGTCTGGTCTGAGGTGCTGCTCTCGTCTCTGAAAACAGAAGATATCCTCCTATAATTGTGTAATATGATCAGATCTCCTTACGTGTTCTGAAATAAACCTCCACTGTCAGGCGGCTGGGAGAGAGCTCCATGACAATGGCAAATGCAATTACCCCAAACGAACCAGACACGGTGTACAAATGGATAGTATATTATCAGAGAGGATGCAGCACATTGACACCTAGTGGTATGATGGCAGGAAACGGTTTATAAATCCAAGCTTTGTGGTTTCTAATGTAACATGTTAGAACAACAATAGTGCAAGTCCTATGTTCCCAGCCAAGTTAACGTTAGGTAACATTTGCAATGGTAAAATTAGGTCAGGTTTAGGGGCATGTCATTTGAGTATCTTATCAAACAACAGAGACAACATGGAACACACAGATACTAAGTGAGAAAATACTGTTAATAACAGACCTACATCTTGACAGTGGCTGACTATAGAGCCCCAAAACAAACAAAAAATGATATATACATATGGGCCACCATAGTGATGCAGTTAGGGTGGGGTTTAATTGAGAGTGCAAAATTGTTTAACACAATCAAGTAAAATATATTTCACTTTATGATCTATGGTCAATAATCCTGAACCCTAAATACACAACAACAAACATATAAAGGGAATAAGCTATGGGGACTTTTTTTTACTATCTTGAGCAAATATCTGAGAAATTACTGCGACGTAGGCCCATTGTTAGCAGGTAACTGATGACAGTAATTTGCCCAGTCTTGCAAAAGCCTGTTGCTGCTGTTCACTTCCTTTCACATGAATCACTACTACAGGAAATCCGGTTAAATGTTGTTTCTTTTTTATTTTATTATATCGTAATAAAAATATAAATACAAAACCACTATAAATATATTAAGAAATGCTGTTATATTCAGGAATATACATTGTCATGGCTGATATTGAGTTGAATTACATAATACTGAACTATTGAGAAGCCAATCATATCATAATCTTAGTAGGAATTGATCTCTAACAGATTCTCTCACAAACTAGGTTTCCGTCCAATTGGCAACAGAATTCCATGCGAATATTCTAAAACCTCCATATAAACAATACGCGCATTTCCCCAAGAGTCCTGTTTCCATCAGATTGACTTGTTGTTGATAAAAGGCTGTGCGTGATGACGTAGTGGACACATTACTTTTGCTGTTCAATGTATCGAAAAAAACAACATATTTTAACGGGGTTCCATCGCATTTCCAACTATACTGATGGTTTTGTCGCAACACGTTTTACATTACATAGCGAACGTGCCCACTCTGGTCGTGGCAAGTGCACTCTAGCCAACAGTTTAGCATACATATGTTGTATGGAAACCTGGTTAGTGTAGGCTACTCAAATGATTTAGTAATGTCGGTCTACATATCATGACATATTTTATCAATTGTTCATTTGGAACACCAGTATTAACTTTTTCCGAAGCATCTGCTATTGACTGTCAGGTTTGGTGGATAAATACAAGTCGTTTTATTTGATTTGAATCTAAATGGTGGTTTTCTTGATGCTTTACCACTCCTTCATGGAAATTCCAACAACAAAGGAAGCCGAGGTTGGGAGGTTTGTCTTTTCGCGTCAACTGTCTGGCAACAGACGTGAATGCGTCTGTGTATCGCCTCTCCGATTGGTCCTTCGGTCAAAGAGCTGTTGTGATTGGTCAGAGCTCAGTTTGCGCAGCTACATATACCTACCCCAGCTTCCATTTTGTTGCAAATCAGACAGTCGAGAGGGAATAGAGATATACACACATTTCCAGATATAGCAATTTCTACATTCAGAGAGTTCAGACGTCAATTCAACAATCTCTGACAAAGGGCTTTTACCAACTAAGCCTGAGGAAGTCGGTAAGAGCCGGTATTTAGCTAAATTGGTTAAGTTAATTTAGCGAGAATTCTGTGACACCATATGACTTATGAGTGGCGTTCTTTGTTTTGTTGCCAGAGAAGTGACCTACATAGACGGCTTTTACTTACAAAGATGTATTCAGTGTTATCATCAAACTTTAGTAATGTTAACAAGCACAAATGATGGCTAATCTAGGTGTCTTTAAAAAATGTATTCCGTTAAAAGTGAACATCAGTCGCTCGATTTCTCCACCAAGCTAACCTAACGTTCTTCCACGCCAGTGAAAGCATTATTCGTTGTTTACGTCGTGGCTTTACATAGCTAAACATGGACGCTAGTTGGCTACCTGCTTTATTTTCCAGTTAACCAATATGTACTATGTTGCTACCAGTGTATGAATTTTACCAGACAGTTTGTAGAACGTAGTTAGCTTTGTGAAGATGCATGTTTGTCACATGAGAACTGGGCCCATTCTCAATTTTTAACATAAACAGTTTACATACTTGGAGCAGTGTCGTTCTATTTTACTCGAAGTATTTCTAAAACAATTTAATGTATCGTTTAGATCGGCTTTGAGCATATTCGTGCGCTGAAGTGAATTGATGTTCTACTCGGCTTCACGGGAAAACGACGCTCATTGGCACATGACAACTCCAGATCTTGCTGGACCTAAAAGTGCAGCGAGAAGTAGACCGAAGACTACTTCGAGGACCTGGAGCCCAATTGGAAAGGAGAAATTAAGAAGGAAGCATCTCTGCACATTCAACTTTCTAACAACAAAGAGGTAGGCATTGGCTGCTACAGTGTGTTTTTTTTTTTGCTGTCGGGTGGGGGAAGGGCTGATCTTTCGCACGTAGCCCAATTGAGCTCATTGAAGTAACTTCAGTAATGCACATTTGTTCCAGCAGTTCTGTTAATAATTATATTTTTCCCGTCTTAAATATAAACTACGCATATTTTTTTATACCATATTGGTAAAGCGGTGTTGTCAACCGGGGACAATTGTCATGTTTAATTGTTGGGCTGCAGGTAACGTTCGCTTAGCATTAAGAGCGTTGGAATGCCGCTGGTTCGAATCCCTGAGTTTAATAGGTGAAACACCTCTATGCCCTTGAGCAAGCCACTTGTAAGTTTTGGATAACTAATTTGTAAATGTTAGAAATGAGTTGCTTCAATGTATTTTTTTTAGATTTGTTTCTTAATATAAATGTATTCCTCCTTCAGGTGACACATAGTCTGGGAAGTACAGTATGGGAGGTGGAGAGAGGTACAACATTCCAGTGTCCCACCCAGAGCGCCCATTGCCCAAGAAGAACCATCAGCTGGGCCGGGCCAAGCAAAGAGTTGTCCGCGATCAGAATGGAGTGACAACCGTAGCATCCTCGGGGGCGGCGGGAGGTCCTCACCAGCATGGCCACCGCAAGGGCGCAGCCTACCCCTGGTTCCCAGAGGCGCGGCTGGCCGCGTCGGCTGAGAAGATAAACACTTCTGTCCGTTTTGCCAACGCCTACGATCAGAATTGGGAGGGTGCTGTGTCCCACCTGAACACACTTCTGGCCGCCCAGTGTGGCGGCCCGAGCTATGCAGGGGCCAAGTTCAGCGAGCCACCCTCCCCCAGTGTGCTGCCCAAGCCCCCCAGCCACTGGGTCCCCATGGGTACTCGGGACAGCAGGGAGATGATGGCCTTCCAACTGAAGAGCCTCCTCAAGGTGCATGCCTAGAGATGGACTCCCATAACCTGACCTTTCAAAGCCAACGTGTGAACGAAGGCTCCTGCCTGCCTTGAATGCCCCAGCGTTGTAATATACTTTTGGCTATTTTAGGTTGAGGTGTTCGAAGGGTGGTAGGCATGTTGTAGGGACATCTCTGCAGCTGTTTGTCACCCTTTTTTCTCTTTTTTTTGAAAACCACAGGTATTACAGCGCTGCAGCCTTGTTGGTGGGGGAGAATGCTCTCATTGGAGTCTGTTTCTGTCACTAACGATGAACTGGATATCCTTCGTATTTGTGCTCCGTTTTTTTTTTTTTTGTTGGCCGTTATAGCAAGTCTGTGGGCTTTTCTTCCCAAACGGTAAGGTTGGAAACTGTTAGTAATAACATGTTAATGCAGTCTCATTTACAGTCCATTTTTGTGGACCGGTAATTCTTCGGCACGTTAAGTTCTGTTAATCATTAAGGATTTCACCTCTGACAACCTGGTGCTGCCTGAAGCACAATCTACAATAGTAGCATTTTCTTTAGTTTGACTTACTGTTTTCCCTCTGGTTTTGGGGGGGAGGATGTAAAATCCACTGTTCTGCAGGGAAACCAGAGCTATCTTTCAGGAGGGAATCCGCTGTAGTAGTGAGTACAGGTCACAAGTATAACCTCAAACTGAAGTGTAGAGGCCATGGCACACTGGCCTTGGACGTTCAACTCCTGTACTTTTTTATTGCGCTGTGCGCTCTGCACTATGGCAGTTGTTCTGGTCCAAGGCCTGCAGCTCTATCATACAATTATTTTGTCTATTTGTGATGTGGTTATTAATCAATGAGTCAGTTTTGTCTTAACCAAATGAATGTCTTTTGCTGTTTTTTTTTTTCACCATCTCTTCCTTGTATGTCTGACGTGGTTACCAGTGCCATATCAACCACGTTGGCTTGCATGGCACAGAGAATTTTGTCCTCTGGGTCACTTCTCCCAACTCAATCAGTACTGCTATTAGCCACTTTCAAACTCTCATTCCCTACCGAAACCCCACACAGTAAACAATGCAGAAGAGGGCCAGATTCAACAGGAACGTGGAACTGTACGTTTCCCGACCTCGATCTCCTGTGCCATGGTTCTGTTTGCTGTGTGGCAGTTTCTTACGAGGAAGTGCAACGTTGAGAGACGTGCGTAGCACAGAGGACGTTCGGCGCAAGGCCAGTGTGGATCTGTTTACATTTAAAGTCTCCAGCAGCAATCTCCAGATACTCACTGCTTTCTGCACCCTACTCTTGCACTGCAATCAAAATAGTTTTTTATAAGTTACATGCTGAGAGGCCCTTATCAGTGGGTGGTTAATTGACTATCTCCCTCTAGGTTCTAATTTGAAGGGAGGCAGTCTTTTATTTTCTTTGCAGAATGGGAACTGTAATGGCTATCTTAGAGACGACAAAACGGAGCTCACAAGCTTGAAATAAGTTAAAGAAAAAGAGCCATGTAAATAATGAAATGTGTAAAAAAAATACTTGCAGCATATGTACATTTAGCAGTGTGTTTTTAAACCTGCTTGATAAAGTATTTTTTAGTAATAACACTGAATGTATAAGTCATGCTAAGGACATGTCTTGACTTCAAATACGGAATATTTTTGTAAAAAAAAGAATCTGCCTATAGCATTTGTCAATACCCCTTCACTGTGTAATGTCTAATCTTGCACATGGTTTTTTATTATGCACAGTGGATGGCAAAAAAATGCATTGTGCAAAAGAAACTTGGCTTACATTTGACCCTTTTGAGGAGACTTGGATATGTATGAATTGTTATATTATTTTAGTTTCCAGGTGTGCTACAGCCTGAAGACAGCTGCTGGGGACTGGTTTCCCAGACAGATTGACCCCAAACCTGGATGAAAACAACTATTTCAATGGATAGTCTCCATTTGAATGTTTTTTTTTTTCAGGACTACTTATGATCTGTCTGGAAAACGGGCCCTGAATTGAGTTGTTCGACTTGACTGTGCCTACATTTTAACCCAACATTGCGAAATTCTGTTGTTGATCGACATTGATATTTTGTGATTAGGTAATGTGATTCATTGACCAAAACATGTTCATCTAAAGACCACCTTCAGTTATCTGCTGTTCTTCTGCCAGAAGGTAATTGAATTTGAATGTTATTGTCAACCTGGTTTCATCTGCTTTTGTTCTGTGTTGAAATGCATTGTCTTTTTTAAGAACAAAGATGTGTTCTGTTGGTTTCTGCTAATGATTCATACATGTATAAGTCTTTGTCCTAAATTTGAAACTCAAGTGTTTCTCAACAAATTGGCTTTTAATTTGTCCCACTTTGTTTACTGTCACCAATGAATATGAAATTATGCCACATGTCCAGACTTGATTGAATTTGACTTAAAAAAAAGAACCTAAAGCACTGCTTTAATTGGTCTAATCAAAAAGTAAACCCCAAAGAATAAAATCCCTTCCCTTTCCCCCCTACTTTGTGTCTGTCTTTTCTGAATGCACTCATTATTCCAAATCATTTTAGTACAGCTTACTATATTTATTTGAAACTGATAATTACATTACCATAGAATACTGATATCCTCAAGTAACTGTAGCACTCCATGAAGTTCTTTCAGGCTAGTTAAGGATCTCTTCACACTAGACCCACTGCAATTTGCATACCATCCCAAGGTATTCCTCTTGTCTGGATGGATCCATATGTAAGAAAGACTATGTATTTTTTTTTCTTCAACGGCATGGTACCCTCCAAGTTTTAAGCCCTGGGTCTGCACCACACCCTGTGCAACTGGGTCCTGGCCTTCCTGATGGGCTGCCCCCAGGTGGTGAAGTTAGGGAATAACACCCCCACTAAGCTGATCCTCAACACAGGCCCCACAGGGGTGCCTGCTCAGCCCCCTCTTGTACACGCCTCCAACTCAATCAAGTTGGCAGATGACAAGTGGTCGGCCTGATTACCAACTATGAGCCATCCAACAGGTAGGTGAGGGCATTGGCTGAGTGGTGTCAGGAAAGTAACTTGAATGTAAACAAAGGAGCTGATCATGGACAGATGTAACACATCAAGGCTGCAGTGGAGAAGGTAGAAATCTTCCAGGTTCCTCAGCATACACATCACTGACATTCTGAAATGGTCCACCCACACAGACAGAGGTGGTGCAACAGCGCCCTGTCGGGCTGTATCACTGCCAAGTACGGCAACTGCACCATCCGCAACCGCAGGGCTATCTCGAGGGTGGTGCAGTCTGCCCAACAGCACCCGGTGTCACAGGAAGGCCAAGAAGATCAAGGACTTCAGCTGCCACAGTCTGTTCACCCCTCTATCATCCAGAAGGTGAGGTCAACACAGGTGCATCAAAGCTGGGACCAAGAGACTGAAAAACAGCTTCTCTCTCAAAGCCAGCCTCCACCCAGTACCCTGGCCTGAACACAGTCACTGTCACAGGCCGGCAACACTGGGCTTGGCACGGTTTGTGCGTTGTCTAGTCGGCATAATGAGTTTATGGATGAGTGAGAATATTTTTACTTGTCAAATGGCAGTCAAGTACCGATCATCTTGTCACCAGAATAAGACCCTCCATATTTATTGGAAAGCAGCATCAAGCTCATTACCGTGCACTTTCACCACCCATCATTTATTTCATCTGTTGCCCAATGATATGGACCACACGTGGATCATGGATCATCACGTGACTCCAAATTTACTTCGATATGAGTTATTATAGTGATATATATAGTGATATTTATTTATTTTGCACCCCATTATTTTTATTTCTACTTTGCACAATCTTCCATTGCAAATCTACCATTCCAGTGTTTTACTTGCTATATTGTATTTACTTTGCCACCATGGCCTTTTTTTTTGCCTTTACCTCCCTTATCTCACCTCAATTGCTCACATCGTATATAGACTTGTTTATACTGTATTATTGACTGTATGTTTGTTTTACTCCATGTGTAACTCTGTGTCGTATGTGTCGAGCTTTGCTTTATCTTGGCCACGTCGCAATTGTAAATGAGGACTTGTTCTCAACTTGCCTACCTGGTTAAATAAAGGTGAAATAAATAAAATATAGTGATTCTTTGATCCACCTCTACACAGACGACACCATTCGGTATACTTCTGGCCCTTCTTTGGGCACTGTGTTAACTAACCTCCAAATGAACTTCAATGCCATACAACTCTCCTTCCGTGGCCTGCAACTGCTCTTAAATACAATGAAAACAAAATGCATGCTCTTCAACCGATCGCTGCCCGCACCTGCCCGCCCGTCCAGCATCATTACTCTGGACGGTTCTGACTTAGAATATGTAGACAACAACAAATACCTAGGTGTCTGGTTAGACTGTAAACTCTCCTCCCAGACTCACATTAAACATTTCCAAACCAAAATTAAATCTAGAATAAGCTTCCTATTTCGCAACAAAGTATCCTTCACTCATGCTGCCAAACATACCCTCGTAAAACTGACCATCCTACCGATCCTCTACTTCGGCGATGTCATTTACAAAATAGCCTCCAACACTCTACTCAACAAATTGGATGCAGTCTATCACAGTGCCATCCGTTTTGTCACCAAAGCCCCATATACTACCCACCACTGCAACCTGTACACTCTCGTTGGCTGGCCCTCGCTTCATACTCGCCAAACTCACTGGCTCCAGGTCATCTACAAGTCTCTGCTAGGTAAAGCCCCGCCTTATCTCAGCTCACTGGTCACCATAGCAGCACCCACCCATAGCACGTGCTCCAGCAGGTATCTCTCACTGGTTACCCCCAAAGCCAATTCTTCCTTTGGCTGCCTCTCCTTCCAGTTCTCTGCTGCCAATGACTGGAATGAACTGCAAAAATCACTAAAGCGAGAGACTCTTACCTCCCTCACTAGCTTTAAGCACCAGCTGTCAGAGCAGCTCACAGATCTCTGCACCTGTACATAGCTCATCTGTAAATTAGCCCATCCAATCTACCTCATCCCCATACTGTATTTATTATCTTGCTCCTTTGCACCCCAGTATCTCTACTTGCACATACATCTTCTGCACATTCTACCATTCCAGTGTTTAATTGCTATATTGTAATTACATCGCCACCATGGCCTATTTGACTTACCTCTCTTATCCTACCTCATTTGCACATGCTGTATATACATTTTTCTACTGTATTATTGATTGTATGTTTGTTTATTCCATGTGTAACTCTTTTGTTGTATGTGTCGAACTGCTTTGCTTGATCTTGGCCAGGTCGCAGTTGCAAATGAGAACTTTTTCCTCAACTAGTCTACCTGGTTACTATCCTACCTGTTTCCCATATAATTTATTTTACCGACACAAAAATATCCCATCATGTTGAACAAACAAATGAGCTGTCGGCGTTTATAAAATGACACCGAAACTTCCAGTTTCTACTTTACTTGCATAAAAGCTGGATGGAAACATGGTTAGTAACTTTCCATCAATATACAAATAGCCTTTGCACCTGCCTGCCTGTACAGCAGTGGAAGTCAGGGCCTTAATTCTGACCAGGGGGCCCACAACCCATATTATTTATTATTTCCGATGGGAAAACACCCAAAAGCATAAATCAAGGCAAAATATGTAGAATAGCAGGTGATTTGCTTTAAAAATACAAAATGTTCTCTGTCTCAATGCAAAATGTGTAGAAATGCACTATGACCACTGGTAGTCATTGCATGGTCAAAAAGTTCAAATTAGTTGTAGAAAATAGGGTATTTTATACATCACACTCTCTGGGGGTGTTTCGAGGTAGTTAGGATATGCAAAAAAACTAATTTCCAATTCACACATGCATATTAATATACACTTGTACATACAGTGCCTTGCGAAAGTATTCGGCCCCCTTGAACTTTGCGACATTTCAGGCTTCAAACATAAAGATATAAAACTGTATTTTTTTGTGAAGAATCAACAACAAGTGGGACACAATCACGAAGTGGAACGACATTTATTGGATATTTCAAACTTTTTTAACAAATTAAAAACTGAAAAATTGGGCGTGCAAAATTATTCAGCCCCTTTACTTTCAGTGCAGCAAACTCTCTCCAGAAGTTCAGTGAGGATCTCTGAATGATCCAATGTTGACCTAAATGACTAATGATGATAAATACATTCCACCTGTGTGTAATCAAGTCTCCGTATAAATGCACCTGCACTGTGATAGTCTCAGAGGTCCGTTAAAAGCGCAGAGAGCATCATGAAGAACAAGGAACACACCAGGCAGGTCCGAGATACTGTTGTGAAGAAGTTTAAAGCCGGATTTGGATACAAAAAGATTTCCCAAGCTTTAAACATCCCAATGAGCACTGTGCAAGCGATAATATTGAAATGGAAGGAGTATCAGACCACTGCAAATCTACCAAGACCTGGCCGTCGCTCTAAATTTTCAGCTCATACAAGGAGAAGACTGATCAGAGATGCAGCCAAGAGGCCCATGTTCACTCTGGATGAACTGCAGAGATCTACAGCTGAGGTGGGAGACTCTGTCCATAGGACAACAATCAGTCGTATATTGCACAAATCTGGCCTTTATGGAAGAGTGGCAAGAAGAAAGCCATTTCTTAAAGATATCCATAAAAAGTGTCGTTTAAAGTTTGCCACAAGCCACCTGGGAGACACACCAAACACGTGGAAGAAGGTGCTCTGGTCAGATGAAACCAAAATTGAACTTTTTAGCAACAATGCAAAACGCTATGTTTGGCGTAAAAGCAACACAGCTCATCACCCTGACCACACCATCCCCACTGTCAAACATGGTGGTGGCAGCATCATGGTTTGGGCCTGCTTTTCTTCAGCAGGGACAGGGAAGATGGTTCAAATTGATGGGAAGATGGATGGAGCCAAATATAGGACCATTCTGGAAGAAAACCTGATGGAGTCTGCAAAAGACCTGAGACTGGGACGGAGATTTGTCTTCCAACAAGACAATGATCCAAAACATAAAGCAAAATCTACAATGGAATGGTTCAAAAATAAACATATCCAGGTGTTAGAATGGCCAAGTCAAAGTCCAGACCTGAATCCAATCGAGAATCTGTGGAAAGAACTGAAAACTGCTGTTCACAAATGCTCTCCATCCAACCTCACTGAGCTGTTTTGCAAGGAGGAATGGGAAAAAATGTCAGTCTCTCGATGTGCAAAACTGATAGAGACATACCCCAAGCGACTATCAGCTGTAATCGCAGCAAAAGGTGGCGCTACAAAGTATTAACTTAAGGGGGCTGAATAATTATGCACGCCCAATTTTTCAGTTTTTGATTTGTTAAAAAAGTTTGAAATATCCAATAAATGTTGTTCCACTTCATGATTGTCCCACTTGTTGTTGATTCTTCACAAAAAATACAGTTTTATATCTTTGTTTGAAGCCTGAAATGTGGCAAAAGTTCGCAAAGTTCAAGGGGGCCGAATACTTTCGCAAGGCACTGTATGTGAAATAGGACTAATTTAAGCACCCACCCGTGCGCATTGACCAACATATATCCATTCTAATATGGTGTCCGTTCTCCACGGATCAGTCTGGCCTCGACCTAAATGATCAGTAACAATTTAACAAGGACAGTGTTTTAAACGTTTCAAACTAACAATTCGTGGTGGGCCGGGATCATAATTAATCATTTGGAATGATATATTGTTTGACATTGATGCCAGCAAGGCTTTTTAAATTGGTTATTCTTCCTGTAAATCTATATCGCTATGTAAAGCACAGGACTGTTCGTGCAGGCACAAAACCCTCACAGACCTCTTAGCAGCCTGCTGATGGGCCATCAACTGGATGTGATTTCCCATTGTATTCAAGCTGGTTGGGTAGGTTTATGCAAGAACTTTCACACCTGGCCCAAAAGGCAATCCATAAGCAGTTATCTGGACTTCAGAGCTGTGGAAGTGAACAGAAAAGTTAACGTTCACTCGGTTGCAAATTGTAATGTACTTTAATCAAACCGATAATATCAAATGCAACTTATAGATTTTCCATAATGGTGCCCATCTCTAATAAATATATAGAAATATATAAAGAGAAGTATGTGGATACCCCTTCAAATGAGAGGATTTGTTTATTTCAGCCACACCCGTTGCTGACAGGTGTATAAAATTGAGCACACATCCATGCAATCTCCATAGACAAACACTATTGTGAAGTGGAAACGTCTAGAGGTGCTGAAGCACATCTGTCCTATGTTCCAAAATCTCTGGAAGCAATGTCAGCACAAGAACTGTTCGTTGAGAGCTTCATGAAATGGGTTTCCATGGCCGAGCATCCACACACAAGCCTAAGATCACCATGCACAATGCCAAGTGTCTGCTGAAATGGTAACGTTCTCTGGAGTGATGATTCATGTTTCACCATTTGGCAGTCCGGACAAATCTGGATTTGTCGGATGCCAGTTGATGCGAACTGCCAACTAAGGTTTGGTGGAGGAATAATGGTTCTGGCTAGGTCCCCTTAACTCCAGTGATGGAAAATCGTAACGCTACAGCATACAATGACATTCTAGACGAGTCTGTGCTTCCAACTTTGTGGCAACAGTTTGGGGAAGGCGCTTTCCCATTCCAGCATGACAATGCTCCTTTGCACAAAGCAAGATCCATACAGAAATGTTTTTTCGAGGTGTCGATGAAGAACTTGACTGGCCTGCAGAGCCCTGACCTCAACACCATTAAACCTGGGGATGAATTGAAACGCTGACTGCGATCCGGGCCTGATCACCTAACACCACGAATGCTCGTGGCTGAATGGAAGCAAGTCCCCACGCAATCTTCCAAAATCTAGTGAAAAGTCTTCCCATAAGAGTGGCGGCTGTTATTGCAGCAATGGAAGAGCGACCAACTCCATAATTTTCTAATGAGATGATCGACGAGCAGGTGTCTACATACTTTGTCTTAATACACACAAACAAATATTACCAATAAGGTACATTAAAAGTTAAGGTAAAAAGTCAGATGAACAGAATTAAACGTGTCTACAATACCCATTGGCCAGTTTATTAGATACACCAGGCCACACGCATTTATTTTTATTGCTCCTACAAACCGTGAGCCACATAACTGTGGCTTGCTATATATAGCATGCAGGCATCGAGACATTGTTATTGTTCAATTGAATGTTAGAAGAAAACAAGAGTGACCTAAGCGACGCAGAAAGGCATCTCAGAACGCACAACTCGTTGATGCTTGATGCTATTGCAGCAGACAACCACACCGGGTTCCACTCCTATAAATTAAACATAAGAAGAAGCGGCTCCAGTGAGCACACAATCGCCAATACTGGACAACCGAGTAGAAAAACATCACCTGGAAAAATGACCGCGAGTTCAGTTTACTCAAGAGCATCTTTGGAACGGCCGTTTGCATTAGGAACGTACCGCCCCGGTCCAATCTGCGTGATGCCATTGCGCCAGCATGGTCCATTATCGTTGTGGAACACTTGACACCATGTAGAATGGCCCGAAGAATAATGGCTGTCCTGGAGGCGGGGGGGTAATAGATAAGTGTACCTAACAAACTGTCCGGTGTCTCGCCCATACTTTCAAGGGAGCGATATCTTTGTACAACCCAAATGATTGAGAAAAGTTAAAACTTAACATGTTTAATCCACAGAGAAGACACTGCTGCAAGAATTGAACAAAATAAAAACGGATTTAAAAAAATGCAGACTTTAGTTACATCAAATGTACAAAAATAATAGCAGTAAACTTGATGGCTAGATATCACTGCAAACTCCAGATGGATAACTTATTTTCTTATAAATGGGTTTTTGCACTCAAACTTCTGTAGCCAGAGGTTAATACCTGTTAGCTCAAAACAAGCAGTACCTTGACATTTCATAGTTGACCAATTCTTGTGCGCTGAACATAATTCCATTGGGTTCTCAAAGAATAGAATTAAACAGATATGAAGGTAAATTAAAAACAGCCAATTTTCTTTAGAGGTGAATGAAACTGAACTAACAAAAATGACTATCCATCTGTAGGGACAACCAGCTCTGTTGAATGGTATCAGCCCAGACATATCATGATAACTCAACTAATGAACCGAGGTGGGGTGTGTAATAACCACTCACTAGATACCATATTCAAAAACATCTTTAGCTACAGAATAACAGGGTTTGAGGGTGGTGGGGTCCTAGGATCTGGAGCGAGATCGGGACACAGATCTCGAGTAGGAGCGTCGACAGGCCTGTTTCTGGGAGCCAGAAGAGGTGTGGAAGTCCTTGACGGGGCTGGGGGATTTGGACTGGGACTTTGTGTCTTTGGGCCTGGATCTGGGATGAGAGGGGGAGCGGGAGGCGGAGCGGTTACGAGACGGGGGTGCGTGGTGCATCCTGTGGTGTTCACGTGGAGGGCCCCTGTACCTGGTATAAAAAAGGAAGATGGGATATGAACAGGACAATCAGTCAACACACTAATGAATACACCAACTTGACAAATGGTGTTCTGAAAACACATAGGCCTATGCAGTATAAATGCAATCTTATTGCACTGTGCCGTGTTAGGTAAGTCAGAGTACGGAGTCGTATACATTGGTCTACCTGTTATTTTCATGGCTTCTGCTTCGCCTGTGCCTGCCATTTGACCGAGAGCTGTAGAGAGAAAAGTGAAAGTAAGAACCAGTTTGCATACAAAGGCATTTCGGTCTGCAATGAATGCCCCTTGGGAAGATGACTTGACAAGTGAAACAGTGGTTTCGTTTCAGTGTCAGAGGAACTCACTCTCTGGGGCTCTCTGACCTCCGAGGACGGCGGTCGCAGGAAGGGCTGCGCGACCGGTGCCTTTCGTAGCTGCGACTGCGCCTGCGTCGGCCATCGCCGCGTTCGTAGTCGTCGTAGCGGGAGAAGGAGCTGCTGCGGGACCCTCTGCGAGGAGAGCTCTCCTTAGTCTTCATCTGGTTGGGGGCTGGAGGGACAAGAGTCATTCAAATTAAATACTGGGCACAAGGAGTTGAGCAAGAAGGGTTTTAATTATAATTTTGCATGCAGGTTGGCAATGATTTCACTAGTCAGACGCAAGTCAAGATATTACCGCTAAAAGTGATGTAGGCTTAGTTAGACTCTCCTTAGATTCTTGGGTAAACTGTTCCGACAGTGAAACTTACAATTCACTTTGAATTGATTGGTAGGTAGTAAATAGTGCACTCATACAGGGCACCTAAATAAAACCCATTCTTACTTTTTCGGTCACCCTGTGCAAACTGGATCTCGATCTGTCGACCACACACCCACTTGTGGTCCAGGTTGTGGAGGGCATCCTCTGCATCTCGCACGTCCTCGAATGTGCTACAGACTGTTAAGGCTTTTTACTTTTACTTGTGGAAAGCGGTGTGGGAATGGAGAGACATGTACTTTAATTAAAGAGGCTGGGACCTTCAATTGTTCAGTCAATTGTGTGCCAACATGGGATAATACTAACCTAAAAGATTAAAAACAACATGAAGCTGAAACTTCTTTTCAAATTTCAGGGAGGTAATGAAAACAAAGGCTATACAAATACAACATTGTAATCTTATTTCAGTAAACTTGTATACACTTAAAGGTATCATACAGATATGATTTTCTTGCCCTTTTGTACAGAGAACAAACAGAGCAAAATATTTGGAGGTGAAGAGCAAGGCTTCTATTTGGTAGGATACAAAACATTAAGCTTGTTACCTTTAACATGCTTGACCTTTGAGCTTCACCTTGACCATAACGCTCTAACTGCTTGGCAGAAGAACTTGATTTCCGGCTCGTCTTAGCCCAATACATTCTTTTATTTTCTTCAGTAGACAAATGGAAGCCTTCGTGCCCTCTTTTCTCCTCCTTGTATCTTCATGCTTTAACTTTGCTCTGTGTTCTTTTCCCACTATTTCGTGTCGCCCGAAATCATTACAGCCCCTTTGGCTTGAAGATACTCTACACCAGCCTTTACATTCTTTGTTGGGGTTTCTCCAGAACTGTATGTCTAACATTTCTAGGGTAACAGAAGCAATTTATTTAAGAGAGGAGATATTAATCAACGTCTGTACACATTTTACTATGTTTGAATGTTAATATTCCCCTCCCATGAACCAGTATAGCCTATTTTTATGACAAATATACAATAATTACTTCAAAACAGTAGGCAAACTCAAGTCGTGTGACATTGTCAATATGACCCCCACGTGTGAAAAATAATAATGCCCGAATGAAAGACATGTTCATTAATACATTACATCAGGATAAAGGATATTGAATGTAAGCAAATCCTCTTGGTCGCCGTGTAGAGAAGTCAAGTGGAATGTAGACATCTACAATAGGCCCATAACGACCAAATTCACGGCGTAGTTCCTCTGGCCTAAAGTGTTATGAAATGACATGACATTTAGTGTAATGGCCAGTAAAAAGTACAACTCTTTTAGGCAAATATTAAACCAGTGTGATTCGAAGTTCAAACCTGCAACTGTGGCCAATAAGAGAACCTTCAGATTTAACTAAATTGGCTTAATACTTACGATAGAAATGTGGATATAAAATGTGACATCGGACAAGAGGTATTTCATGCACTACAAGCCAGGTAGATGGTAGCTTGTGTGCCAGTCTGTCTGTGCCATCATGCCAACTCCTGTCACTCATTGTCATGTTTGGCATGCATGCAAGTTAAGCCCAGGTACTGGTTCTCCATGATATGGAGTTGGCAAAAGAGCAGAAACAGAGTCAACCAGTGATGTAAAGTACTTAAGTAGTACTTTATTTTTACTTAAGTAATTTTTGCGGGTATTTACATTTTTACAACTTTTACTTCACTACATTCTTGAAAATGTATTTTTTACTTTTTCCCCTGACACCCAAAAGTACTAGTTACATTTTGAATGCTTAAGCAGGACAAGAAAACTGTCTAATTCGCGGACCTAAAAGAGAAATTCCCTGGTCATCCCTTATTGCATCTGATCTGACAGACTCACTAAACACAAATGCTTTGTAAATTATGCTTGAGTTTCTGTGCCCCCACTTGCTATCCGTAAATTAAAAAATATTAAAATTGTGCCGTCTGGTTCTTAATATAAAGATGTATATTTATACTTTTAATGCTTACTATTTATGGAATTACATTTACTTTTGATACTTAATATATTTAAAACCAATTGTTTTCTATAAAAAAAAAAAAACTTTTACTCAAGTAGGATTTTACTGGGTGACTTGAGTCGTTTTTCTATTGAGGTATATTTACTTTTACTATGTCATTTTTCCACCACTGCCGGCAACCTGGCAGGTAGAAGGATGGCCAGCTAAATTAGGTTATTCACAGTTGGTTCAAAGAACTCTCCTGTTTTTGTGCACACCACTATATTTGGTGCAAACTCATGTGCAGCCTAGCAGACATGCTAACATTAGCTTGCTAAGCTTTGTATCAAAGCTACAAGTCGATCAGCGAACTTTTTCAGATAACGTTAGTTGGATAGCTAAACGAGTTTAATTTTGTATCTGGTGAAAAACGTTAAGGCAACTAGCAACAGACAACACCTAGCTACACGTTTTCATTGTAAATGCTAGCTAGCTAAAATCAGTAAACAACAGTTTAGCCACCTAGCTAACGTAGCTGTACCTCGCACGCCCGAATGATTCGATCATAGCTACCTGGATTCGTCGGAGATGTTTCTAATGAAGAGTGATGGGTTAGGTGGTCTCATGTACCTAGCCATTGTAAAATATTGCTATTACGGTTGAAATTTCTAATCTAACTTAATATCAGTAAATTATAGGACTTGTTCTAGCTATAGCAAAAAGCAGCGAGGTAGTCTCATCAATCGGCAAACAGGCCAGCGCGCAGGCTCAAATACCATTATTTTAGCCCAGCCCACCAGGGGTGGATTGGGCATCTGGTATTTTGGGCAAGGAGTGTTTAGATGTTAAATGATGAGTAACCACGACCGGCCCGCTAATTAGGCAAGATTAGGGCGAGTGGGCACTGCATCTCAGTGCAAGAGGCGTCACTGCAAGAATCCAAGAATTTGTTCTGAACTGATTTGCCTAAAAAAAAAAACAACACACAACCTCACATAGGGTATGTTCGTAAATTCAACCTGAAGTGCCAGAGGTGCTCAGAGTGCGCTCTGGGCATTTGTAAATTCAGAGTATTGTCAGATTCTCCGAATTTATGAATGGACAATTTCGCTAAGAGTGCACACTGGACTCTGTGGCCGAGGAGTAGGGTTGATCCGAGCCGTTCTGATCACTCAACCTGTGTGTAGATAGAGGGGGGAAATGATTTATGTCAATTTTAGAATAAGGCTGTAACGTAACAAAATGTGGAAAAAGTCAAGGGGTCTGAATACTTTCAAATACACTGTATATGAAAATTAATTTCCAGAGGTTTCCAAAACCGTATCACTAGAGATAATTAATAATGCTTATAAATGTTAAAACAGTGTCGATAGTTCACATGTATCCAGCTGTCCTCCATACCATCAACTGAGAACCCAAGACAGGCACTGGCTGTAAAGTCACCTTGGGCACCCTTGGGTTTGAGAGCTAAGGTCACTTTTGAAATTATTTAGACTATCTAAAAAACATATAGGAAAATGCCAAAATTTGAGTTTTGCATGTTTGGGGTAGGCCTGGTTTGGGAGAGTTGTGTGGAAGGGTTTCGAGCACTGAGGTATTTCTGAACTTGATTCAGCGTCCAACATGGTCGACCGTTGTTTTCAACGTAATCTACTCACATTCGCATACTCTTGTTTCGGGGTCGCTGCAATCTGCCTTACAGAGTCAATAACACATTAGTGTACGCTGGAACAAGCATGAGCATCAACAACGTCGTCCAGAAGCATGGCAGACATTGGATGAATATTAAGTGTTCATATCTTCGGCTGTGAGTGATGGAAGGAATCAGCTTTGAAGACAATTACTGGAAAATATGGATATTTTTTGGCACAAAGGTGAGAGGTTTCCACTAGATAACACAGCCCAAACAAGTTGCCATTGGCTATATCGTAAACATGTATGAAAACAAAAATATGCTTTTTAGGGTTAAGTTTCAAATCAGATTTTAAGATAAAATGTAGAAATAGGTGGGGTGTTGTCTTTGTGCCTGTGCTAACTAGTGTTAGCCCCTGGTGTCCAGTAATCTGAAGAGGTATGCAGCAGTGGCAGACTGGGACTGGAAATCGACCTTAGAATTTTTCTCAAAGCCACCAGCCCTTGTATTTAGCCTCATACGAACCATTCTGTTTTGTTATGCTGATATCCGTGTAGTGAAACAGAATGTAAGCTCGCAAGATCAGGATGACTCGTATGACGCTACCTATTTTTAGCCAAATAATGCAATGTCGATAGGCTGAAGACCTACATTTGATAGGCAGGCCCACTGGGCTAAAAATGGACCTGCCCTTGTTATGGGTACAACACCTGTTGGTAAATGTTCATTACTGCAACACCAGTGTTTTACCAGTGTGCTTGATATATATACACCCTGATGTATTGCAATGTTCTTTTTTTTTTTTACCTTTATTTTACTAGGCAAGTCAGTTAAGAACAAATTCTTATTTTCAATGACGGCCTAGGAACAGTGGGTTAACTGCCTGTTCAGGGGCAGAACGACAGGGATTTGAACTTGCAACCTTTTGGTTACTAGTCCAATGCTCTAACCACTAGGCTACACTGCCGCCCCGAATGTGTTAAACATAACTGGTTACTCGCAGGGTCGGTCCTTGCCGTTCCGCCGCCCTAGGTGAGACCAAAAAAATGAAAGTTTTTTCCACCCCAGGACGTTGAAAAGGATTCTTTTCTGAATGTTGAAAAATAGGTACTGTATGTGGTAAGCCTACCATTTGCTAAACACAAAGGCTGTAACGTAACAAAATGTGGAAAAAGTCAAGGGGCAATGAATACATTGTATGAAAATTATGTTCCAAGTGTTTCCAAAACTGTATCGCATGCGAGACATATTTGCGTTTAGACAGAGCATTTGGGAAGCGTCGGGTCATTTGCATCACAAGGTTAAAGGGGAGGTCCAATGGCTCATTGTAATGCAATGCAATTGGAGTCATGAATAAGGGTTACAGTAGAGATATGGATATAATAATGAGATACTTATGTCTCCTCCCTAATGATGGGATTTGTAGTCCACAGTTTCGGACGGTGGGCCTTCCAAAAGCTTCCCATAATAAGTTGGGTGAATTTTGGCCCGTTTCTCCTGACAGAGCTGGTATAACTGAGTCAGGTTTGTAGGCCTCCTTGCTCGCATATGCTTTTTCAGTACTGCCCTCAAATTGGCTATGGGATTGAGGTCAGGGCTTTGTGATGGCCACTCCAATACCTTGACTTTGTTGTCCTTAAGCCATTTTGCCACAACTTTGGAAGTATGCTTGGGGTCATTGTTCATTTGGAAGACCCATTTACGACCAAGCTTTAACTTAACTGATGTCTTGCGATGTTGCTTCAATATATCCACATAATTTTCCTCCTCGTGATGTCATCTGTTTTGTGAAGTGCACCAGTCCCTCCTGCAGCAAATCACCCCCACAACATGATACTGCCACCCCTGTGCTTCACGGTTGGAATGGTGTTCTTCAGCTTGCAAGCCTCCCCCTTTTTCCTCCAAACATAACAATGGTCATTATGGCCAAACAGACCAGTGGACATTTCTCCAAAAAGTACGATCTTTGTCCCCATGTGTAGTTGCAAACCGTAGTCTGGCTTTTTTATGGCGGTTTTGGAGCAGTGGCTTCTTCATTGCCGAGCGGCCTTTCAGGTTATGTCGATATAGGACTCGTTTTACTGTGGATATAGATGCTTTTGTACCTGTTTACTCTGGCATCTTCACAAGGTCCTTTGCTGTTGTTCTGTGATTGATTTGCAGATTTTGCACCAAAGTCTATTCATCTCTAGGGGACAGAATGCGTCTCCTTCCTGAGCGGTATGACGCCTGCGTGGTCCCATGGTGTTTATTCTTGCATACTATTGTTTGTACAGATGAACATGGTATCTACAGGCGTTTGGAAATTGCTCCCAAGGATGAACCAGATTTGTGGAGGTCTACAATGTTTTTTCTGAGGTCTTGGCTGATTTATTTTGATTTTCCCATGATATCAAGCAAAGAGGCACTGAGTTTGAAGGTATGCCTTGAAATGCATCCACAGGTACACCTCCAATTGACTCAAATTATGTAAATTCGCCTATCAGAAGTTTCTAAAGCCTTGACATCATTTTCTGGAATTTGCCAAGCTGTTAAGGCACAGTCAACTTAGTGTAGGTAAACTTCTGACCCACTGGAATTGTGATACAGTGAATTAAGTTAAATAATCTGTCTGTAAACAATTGTTAGAACAATTACTTGTCATGCACAAAGCAGATGTCCTAACTGACTTGCCAGAACTATAGTTTGTTAACAAGACATTTGTGGAGTGGTTGAAAAACGAGTTGTAATGACTCCAACGTAACTGTATGTAAACTTCTGACTTCAAATGTATATACACAAGGCTGTGTCAGAGGAAGGCCCCCCCCAAAAAATAGTCAAAATTACGTTCCACTCGCCAGTCACCAAAGTCATAGACTTTTCTCTGCAAGCAGTACCGAAGCACCAAGTCTAGGACCAAAAGGCTCCTTAACAGCTTCTACCTCCAAGCCATAAGATTGCTGAACAATTACTCAAATGACCACTGGACTATTTAGATTTACCCCCCCCCCCATTTGTTTTGTACATTGCTGCTACTCGCTCTTTTATCTATGCACAGTCACTTCACCCCTACCTACATGTACAAATTACTGCGACTAACCTGTACCTCACCACTGACTCGGTACCCCCTGTAATATAGCCTCGTTGTTATTTTGTGTTACTTTTTATTGTGTTTTACTTTAATTTATTTGACAAATAAACTCTCTTGAACTGGGCTGTTGGTTACGGGCTTGTAAGTAAGCAATTCACGGTAAGGTCTACACTTGTATTCGGCGCATGTGACAAATAAAGTCTGATTTGATTTGAGTTTGTGGTGGTAAATAGACAGCTACGAAGAACATAGAAAAACTCTCTTGGTAAAGTGTGGTTTACAGCTTCTCAAGAGATACTCTACCTCAGGTGAGCAAAACCTCGAGACCTTACTATTAGATTTCGTGCACCAGCTGTTGTTAACAAATATACACAGACCGCCACCTCTGTTCTATCTTGCTGATGCAGCGTAAAAACCCACCAGCTGCATCTTATTCATGTCGGCGTTCAGCCACGACTCGGTGAAACATAAGATATTACAGTTTAATGTCCTATTGGTATGACATACATGATCTTAGTTTGTCTAAACACACAATAGCACAATTGGTTAGGGGACCGTAAAACGGCAGCCATCTTCTCCGGCGCCATTGTATAACTGTTCAGAGACTGTGAATCAGGCCTTTATGGTCTAATTGCTGCAAAGAAACCACTACTAAAGGACACCAATAAGAAGAAAATACTTGCTTGGGCCAAGAAACATGAGCAATGGACTTTAGACTGGTGGAAATCTGTTCTATGGTCTGAGTCCATATTTGAGATATTTGGTTCCAATCGCCGTGTCTATGTGAGATGCAGAGTAGGTGAACGGATGATCTCTGCATGTGTGGTTCCCAACTTGAAGCATGGTGGCACTGTCAGTGATTTGTTTAGAATTCAAGGCACACTAAACCAGCATGTCTACCACAGCATTCTGCAGCGATACGCTATCCCATCTGGTTTGCGCTTAGTGGGACTATCATTTGTTTTTCAACAGGACATGACTTAAAACACACCTCCAGGTTGTGTAAGGGCTATTTGACCAAGGAGAGTGATGGAGTGCTGCATCAGATGACTTGGCCTCCACAATCACCCGACCTCAACCCAGTTGAGATGGTTTGGAATGAGTTCGACCGCAGAGTGAAGGACAAGCAGCCAATAAGTGCTCAGCATATGTGGGAACTCCTTCAAGACTGCTGGAAAAGCATTCCAGGTGACTACCTCATGAAGCTGGTTGAGAGAATGCCAGGTATGTGCAAAGCTGTCAAAGGCAAAGGTTGGCTACTTTGAAGAATCTCAAATATATTTTGTTACTACCCGATCCCATATGTTTTTTTTTTCATAGTTTTGATGTCTTCACTATCCTTCTACAATGTAGAAAATAGTAAAAAAAAATCAAATAAAAACCTTGAATGAGAAGGTGTCCAAACTGTTGACTGGTACATATTATTATTATCATTATTATAATAATACTTTTGATTCATCAGGGGGTGCTGCAGCACCCTCACCACCAGTACTTCCCACAGCTATGAACACCACTTAGGGTAGACAAATTACAGAAGGCTGATAAAGAACATTTATATACACCTTTCAAAATAACCGCTTTGTGCTAGTCTAATAAATTAAGAGTTGACAACACTACTGTATATGTATATAACACGTTTTAGCATGGACATTGCCTTTGAGGTCCTCAGCTATTTTAAATTAGTCATCTGGGTTGGGATTCCTATGGGTTGGGTGTGATCAGCCAATGAGCAAAGCATTGTCTTCTTCAAATTGGGTTGCACATGGTTAGTAAATTACTTTAAACTATATCGTCGCCATCTATTGGCTGCAATAAATAAATCACAAGATTTGGTTCAGTTCTCCGGCATTGCATGTGGCGGTAAACCAATATTAGGTGTACGCTTTTTTTCAAAACAAAAGAAGAAGAAAATTTTGAAATGGAGATAGCATGAGCAGTCCCATTGAGGCTGTCACAGATGCCATAATCGCACAGATACAGTCCTCTATCTAACTGTATGAACCAAATACAACAATTATGTGAGTTGTCAATGGTCGCGTTCTACTGCTCAGACGTTTCATGCGTCAACCAATGGTTGCGTACCACGTCACCGACTGTGTCATCGACTGACATATCGCAATAACATATGTCGTTAGCGGATACTTAAAATACCTATCCAGGCGTTGTAAGATCTGGCATGCGTCTGAGCAGAGGAAAACGCCCAATCAATGACATAAAAATTTGACCAATATGTAGATTAAATCTTCAATTGACCAATCACGTTGTTTAGGTGGAGAGAGTAGAAAAACCCTTCTTTGGCGATGCATGAACGGGGCAGAGAGGTATTTGGGTAAACCAGATTTGACTTTAATTAGAGTTACAGGTTGTGTTGAGTGATGGTGTCCCGTCCTCCCAGGCCATTGGCATGGTGCAGGCATAGATAAGGTCAAAGTAGTGGAATGGGATAGTTAAAAAAACAAATATATAATATTAAAAATATGTTAATATTATAGTCCAGTTGGGGGTGGTATTGCAACAGATTGAATACCAACCACCATTATACTCAAATAATAATAATAAGAAGAAGAACACATTAACTGGTTGTTTATTGGGCTTCCAATCTGACTCCATCTTTGCACATGGTTGTTGCCCGAATATGCACCTTTTTAGAATGAACCTGTATGCCAGGGGTCTCAAACTCATCCCATGGAGGGTCTGATCGTTTCTGGTTCCCTTTCAATTAAGACCTACAGCAACCAGGTGAGGGGAGTTTCATACTAATTAGTGACCTTAATTCATCATTCAAATACAAGGGAGGAGCGTCCCTCCAACCCCGTGGAATGACTTTGACATGTGCTGTAGTCCTGTCGTGATTTTGATGGTAAAGAAGAAAGATCATTTGGGCATTTTGACAGTCTGCTGGGTGAATACCTGTCTTAATCATTTTGTTTCTCCCACCTGGGTGAGCAGTCAAGCGTGCCAAGAGGGTGCAAAGCTGTCGTCAAAGCAAAGGGTGGCTACTTTGAAGAATCTCAAATATATTTTGATTTGTTTAACACTTTTTGTTGGTTACTACATGATTCCATATGTGTTATTTCATAGTTTGATGTCTTCGCTATTATTTTACAAAGTAGAAAATAGTAAAAAATAAAGAAAAACCCTTGAATGAGTAGGTGTTTCCAAACTTTTGACTGGTACTGTTTTGTGTAGGGTTGGTTGGTGGTGCATTTCTGTTCAATAGGCATTTTTCATATCAATCTGTAACATGATCCACTACCGCACAGTAGGTGGCGGCATGCACAAACAAACGTGTGAATGGCATGAACCTGAAGTGTTTTGTGTAGGCCTAGCGAGCCTATCGGTGCTGGGCCAGTGCATGAGAGGATTTGATGTGTGTCAAACTAGCCCATTAAAACTGTCTGCTGGGTTTTGAAAATGTGTTAGATATTTCACTCATTTGTTGGTTGTTAGTGAAAGTTGGACTTTAGGTGCCTCATCGAAGTAGTCATTTCAGGTGTGTAAGCATTTTTTTTTTGCAAAAAAGTTTTACAACATAAACCGTTTACTCCAAACAGAAGTCGTTTTGCAACGAAAACAAGTGTTTGTATTGGACAAATTTAGGGAGGTCCATCCCCATTTCGTTCTGTTTGCTCTGTTTGCATCCTTTTGGTTCTTAAAACGGTAACCGGTTTCCCATTGAAAGACGTAATGAACACACCCCAGTATTAATTATTTCAATCACCAACTCTATTTTGCAGTCATTTTATAAAATTGGTCAATGACCACGTGTAATTATGCCTGATACTAGGTACAGTGCATTCATGAAGTATTCAGACCCCTTCAACATTGTTTACACATCATTTCAATGAAATGACGTTGAACCAATGTGGAATAGACATTGAATTGACATCTGTGCCCAGTGGGGCCATCTGGCGTACTTCCCGGAGCAAGCCCACTGGAGCAGCTCAATGGAAAGATCATCCTGTCCTGAAGTCATCAGGTGAGAATCACAACTTCAAATAGTGGCTAAACAGTATCCCCTGCTTTGGTTTGTATTGGCCAATATTGCCCATCAGTCTGAACACCTGTGGCCACCTGTGTATTTAGTAATGACCATGTACGCTGATGAAGGTTTCAGCTAAAAATAAATAAATAAACGTACAGTGGACAAAAATATAAATGCAACATGTAAATTGTTGGTCCTATGTTTCATGAGCTGAAATAAAAGATCCCAGAAATGTTCCATACGCACAAAAGCGTATTTCTCTCGGGTTTTGAAGGGAGTGTGAAATTGGTGGCATTGAGGCTATGGTGTTAGCAGGCATAAGTTACGGACAACGAACACAATGGCATTTTATTGATGGCAATTTGAATGCACAGAGATACCGTGACAAGATCCTGAGGCCCGTTGTCGTGCCATTCATCCGCTGCCATCACCTCATGATTCAGCATGATAATCCACGGGCTCATGTCGCAAGGATCTGTACACAATTCCTGGAAGCTGAGCATGCCCTGCATACTCACCAGACATGTCACCTTTTGAGCATGTTCTGGATTGACATGTATGACAGCATGTTCCAGTTTTCACCAATATCCATCAACTTCGCACAGCCATTGCAAAGGAGTGTGACAACATTTATGGAAAATGGTGGTCACACCAGATACTGACTAGTTTTCTGATCCATGACCCCTACCTTTTTTTATATAAAGGTCTGTAACGAACAGATGCATATCTGTATTCCCAGTCATGTGAAATCCTTAGATTAGCACCTGTACATATATTCATTTGAATCAGGATACAGGTTTTTATTTTAGTTGTACATCTTGAATGTAAATTATGCATTAGCGATTCAGTGGTTTGTTTTACAATGTGAAATGAGTTTATGTACCCGACTTGAAAGAGCACTGTGAAATTATAGACTGTGTATTTTGAATCATATGTGAAATCTACACTATCGGTCAAAAGTTTTAGAACAACTACTGATTCAAGGGTTTTTCTTTCTTTTTACTATTTTCTACATTGTATAATATTAATGAAGACATGAAAACTATGAAAAAAGTAGTAACCAAAAAAGTGTTAATCAAATTTAAATGTACTTTATATTTGAAATTCTTCAAATAGCCACCGTTTGCCTTGATGATAGCTTTGCCTTGATGACGAACGTGGCAATCTCTCAACCAGATTCATGAGGTAGTCACCTGGAATGCATATCTATTAACAGGTCTGCTGTTACGGAAAATGAGTGAGGAGGTGTGGAGTCAGGCGCAGAGAGCAAAAGATGTGGGAAAAAAACACACTTTAATGTCCTGGAAAAATGACATGAACAAAAGTAGGAAAAACAAATGATCAGAAATATAAACGGACAGCGCGAAACCCAAAATACAAACAAAATACACTCAAACATAGAACAGACGAACAAGCCCGCACGAAACAGAAGCGGGCTGAACAAACTATATATAACCCTACCCTAACAACCAAACAAGAAACAGGTGATACCAATCAGACAAAACCAAAGGAACACAGAACAACGGATTGGTGATAGCTAGTAGACCGGCGACGACGACCGCCGAGCACCACCCGAACAAGAAGGGGAGTCACCTTCGGTAATATTCGTGACATGTGCCTTCTTAAAAGTTAATTTGTGGAATTTCTTTCCTTAATGCGTTTGAGCCAATCATTTGTGTTGTAACAAGGTAGGGGGGTATACAGAAGATATCCCTAATTTGGTAAAAGACCAAGTCCATATGATGGCAAGAACAGCTCAAATAAGCAAAGAGAAACGACAGTCCATCATTACTTTAAGACATGAAGGTCAGTTAATACGGAACATTTTCTTGAAGATTCTTCAAGTGCAGTATCAAGAACCATCAAGTGCTATGATGAAACTGGCTCTCATGAGGACCGACACAGGAATGGAAGACACAGAGTTACCTCTGCTGTTACCTCTGCTGAAAAGTTAATTAGAGTTATCAGCCTCAGCAATTGCAGCCCAAATAAATGTAACAGACACATCTCAACATCAACTGTTCAGAGGAGACTGTGTGAATCAGACCTTCATGGTCGAATTGCTGCAAAGAAACCACTACTAAAGGACACCAATAAGAAGAAGAGACTTGCTTGGGCCAGGAAACACGAGCAATGGACATTAGACCGCTGGAAATTTGTCCTTTGGTCTGGAGTCCAAATTAGAGATTTTTGGTTCCAACTGCTGTGTCTATGTGAGATGCGGTGTGGGTGAACAGATGATCTCCCCATAGGTATTTCCCACTGTAAAGCATGGAGGAAGAGGTGGCTTGGGGGTGTTTGCTGGTGACACTGTAATTTATTTACAATTCAAAGGCACACTTAATCAGCATGGCTACCACAGCATTCTGTAGCGATAAACCATCCCATCTGGTTTGTGCTTAGTGGAACAATCATTTGGTTTTCAACAGGACAATGACCCAACACACCTCCAGGCTGTGTAAGTGCTATTTGACCAAGAAAGAGAGGGATGAAGTGCTGAATCAGATGACCTGGCCTCCACAATCCCCAAAACTCAACCAAATTGAGGTGATTTGGGATAAGTTGGACTGCAGAGTGAAGGAAAAGCAGCCAACAAGTGCTCAGTATATGCGGGAACTCCTTCAAGACTGTTGGAAAAGCAATCCAGTCGAAGCTGGTTGAGAGAATGCCAAGAGTGTGCAAAGCTGTCATCAAGGCAAATAAAATAAAATAAAATTGTATTGGTCTCATACACATGGTTAGCAGATGTTAATGCGAATGTAGCGAAATGCTTGTGCTTTTAGTTCCAACCCATGCAGTAATATCGCAAAGGGTGGCTATTTGAAGAATCTCAAATATAAACTAGATTTGTATTTGTTTAACACTTTTTTTGGTTACTACATGATTCTATATGTGTTATTTCATAGTTTTGATGTCTTCACTATTATTCTACAATGTAGAAAATTGTGAAAAGCAAGAAAAACCCTTGAATGAGTAGTTGGTCTAAGACTTTTGACCGGTAGTGTAGATTGAATACTTTTCTGTTATCCAATCAGTGTTTACTGTGTATTAGATGATGCACAGCAGCATGTTCACAGCACACGTAATAAACCACACGTTTTACGTCAAGCAAGTTTATTTAAATAGCCAAGGACTGCCCCCTGCCTGCTACCATTCCAGGTTTACAACTTTTTGCTCCTCCTGATGAGTGACGTCGAGCCCACTGTCAGCGTCTGAAATGGGGGAGGTAGTGAAAAGTGTTTAGTTACTGTGGTCAGGTCTCTATTATACAAATAAAACCACCTAAGGTAGAAATAGCCAGCTTGTTTGACCTGTGCCCCATATGTCACAACTGTAAATGCTGATATTTGACACACTGTACTGACAGATGTGTAGTGTGTTATACTTCAGTGTTACCAACATTAGGTCAAATTACCTCAACCATCTCTCCGCCTTTGAGCTCCTGGATGTGTGTGAATTTGTCTGTGTTGCACATCAGCTTCCCTTCCGCCAGTCTGACCGTGCACTGTAGGGGCCAGAGAAGAGAGAGGCGGTCAGTAATGTGTAGCAATAACGAGTGACGACAGATGAGCTAAGAAACTTGGAAGACTGAACAAGACATAACACTAACTGCAGATACAAGACGATCGTCTTGACCCCCCCCCCCCCCCCCCTCATAAGACAGAACTTTTAAACTACCAAGCATTGCTGGACTTCAATTCAACGATGAAACCTGTCGATTTAACAATATGTCAGTGAATCAATCAATACTTTCATATGTATAGATTCACCACAGACAGGTACATTGGGATTGCCTACCTTGAGCTTCTTGCCATCCATGGTGGTGATGTCAGCCTCTTTGCCGATGGTGAAGGAGTTAGTGATGGACTTGCCAGGAGTTTTGGAGGTGATGACGAAGTCATTGCCGTTCTGCTGGATCTCAGTCACGGGCTTGATGTCTTTGGCCAGCTTGATAACGTCTTCTGGGAGTGCTGATGGATGGGCAGGAGGTTGACTCATTAGCTTAGGATTGGACCCATGGAGGCAAACTCTACCTTTTCATTTTGGGTCATAGTTGGGAATCTATAGTCGAATCTCTTGTATTTCCTTGATTCCTTACATCCTCTCTCCTTTTTCAAAACTCATTAGATGAGAAGGTCAGAGGGGAGGTACCATTAATCTTCTAGCCTCCAATGAGTTTTGAGAAAGAGGACACGAGGAATCAAGCACATACATTTCAGATTCAGCCCTAAACAACCCTATAGGTGCAATGTAATGAATGTTTAGGAAACTCACAGATGGCCCTGAGGAACTCCTCGTAGTTCTCCTGAGCATACACCTGCCACGTTCCACTGAAGGCCATGTCGTCTGTGTCTGTACCGGTCCGGTTTCTCCTCCTTCACCAAAATGGGCAATAGGAGCCTGAAACAGCTGTGCGAAGCTCAACACAAATGTAGAAACGGCACTGTGTCCCCCACAGCTACTTATATCAGTAGGTAGAAGGGGTTCCGCTCTGTGCCTCTGTGTCTAATCAGTAACACAGCCTCTGAAGTAATGTCCCCCATTGTTTGAACAACCCAGAGTTCACTTACATCTCTGTCTGGCATGACCCCAACTTTCAGTTGTCTTGGGATGGGGAAGAGTACGTTATGTCTGAGCTGTGCTATCGTATAGCCATAAAATATAGTCATAAAATGACATATGCATGGGTTTTACTCATCCCAATAGATTCTGAAACTTCTGACACGCAGATCTCAAGTTTGTTTCGGGGGAGCCCTTCTTGCAATACTGTCCTAAATGCAGACCTGGGTTAAATTGTTGTATGAAATCATTTTGAATACATTAGCTGGGCTTTATCGAGCGTGCCTACTACAATGGAACCGCTAAAATCGTTGCAAAAGTGCACATCAGACCATATGGCTCTCCGGGCAGGCTAAAGCAAACTCTGAAACTGTTTGAATAGTATTCGAACCCAGGTCTGATGTCCTGTGGAATCTTCCTAAAAAAAACAATCTACTCCACTGTTTAACCAGGCGATGGGTGAATGACACCTTGGACAAAAGCTCTTCTGTCAGTTCAGAAAACATGTTGTAGCTACTCTTTGCTCGCATAATAATTGCCCACACTTGTATGAGATGTTTCTAATAATCATTGAATGACGAGTCCCTCTGGCAGACGACTCAAACAGTGCAAACAATAACAACATCAGAAGCATGTTGAGGTGAATGAAACCGTGTCAAACCACCAAGATCAAATGACTTTATTAGCAGCACACAAGCGATTGCAGAGACACATGATATGACAAATACTGTATGTGGAGAGCTAACAGGCTAACAGACCTACTTAAGCTGCAGGTGCAGACTCTGAATGAGCGAGATTTTGCTGCCTCATTACACGGAGGTCAAAGCATGAATTAGGTTGATGTGGAAAAACGCACTTGACGTGTCGTTGCACCTCTGTAATCTGCTCCATGTGCATGACTAACATGACACGTCTAGTGAAGTACAACATGGGAGATAATTGGAATTCGGATCAAGTCTGCTGCTGTCAAGACATGGAATGAACATTTAATGTGCTCGCCTTGGTCAATGAATCCTACTTCTGAGCTTTCTCGTCTCTGCTCACAGGTCCTATTATTTAATTGCTCCAGAAAGAAAGGGGCGACATCATAAAATTGTAGCTGAGACTCTTCGGATATTTATTGGTAGTGTAATGACACAAGAATACAGGCTGTTGCAGTTTTGACTGGGCCACAGATTGACCGTATTCCCTCTTGCACATGTAACTTCTTAGTCATTGCTACATCCCAATGCCAGAAATGAACTACTTCTTGTATTTCACTCCTCAGTAACTCTAATTTAACCCCATGAAAACTAACTGGCTGAACCACCATACAAACACAACCCACTGGGCACACACTGGTCGAATCAACGTGGTTTCCATATCATGTGGAACCAGCGTGGAAAAGACATTGAATTGACATCTGTGCCCAGTTGGAATCCTCTCTTAGGGCAACAAAACCAACACTCCTTCCTTCCTTACATCTCCACTGCATCGGGCGGAGGCTTCTCGCCGTGCTTGTACACGCTCACGGTCACGTTGACCGTCTGAGTGCCGTACTGGTTGCGCACAAAGATGCTGTAGTTTCCCGTGTCCTCGCTAGTCACATTGTTTACAGTCAGAGTGCTGCACTTATTCTCGTTGGCGATGTTGAACTGGCCCCCCGAGACGATGCCTTTGTCGTTCCTCAGCCAGAACATCTCTGGGGCAGGGTCACCATCAGTGAAGCAGGTCAGACACAGAGACTGAGGAGGAGAGAGGGAAATAAAGAAGACATGATTCACAACAGTCAATGTAAATAGGAAAAATGACCAAATATCACTTATCACTGTTGACATGGGCAGGTAAGGTTATTTAAAAAGAAATACGTATTGGAGAAGATGCTGATCTAATATCAGTCCCCCTTGTATTCATTATGATCTAAAAAGCTAAACTACTCCTAGATGAGCACTTCTACTCGTTGGTCTAACAGTACAATCACACAAATTGGACGTAAAAGGATAATGAAGTTAGCCTACCTTATTCTCCATGATAGCCACCACATCTGGTAGCCCCTTGGTCACCCTGGCCCGATCTAAAGCAATGAGAAGGACATTTACTCCCTTTTAATCATCCACAGGAAGCTCATTCAATCATTCCAGTGTACAGAAAATGCAATTATTAAGAAACAATGAAAGAGTAGGCTACTCACTTTTCTCAGCAACCGCCACTTGCCTTTGTAGCAAAAAGCAAGGGTAAAAACTGGTAAATACATTTGCAAATAGTATGGCAATGGATATGAAACCATCTGTCAACGCTTCAATATTGAATATAGAACAGTTTTCTGTTTGTCCATGTGAGAATAGTGATAGAAAATAGTACCTGCAATTGTTTGTGTTAGTGTTTACCACTGCAAGCCATGCTGGGCACGCACCATCAATATGGTACTGCACTTACTTCAACCTCTGGTATTCCAACAGAGCATCAGCAAAGGCTTTTGAAGAGAGTAAGAGAGAGAGATAATTCAATATAGATTACTGTAAAAGTATTTAGGAAGAGTGTAATATTCATTAACTGCCTGTCTCGGAAGATGTGAATGTAGATCAAGATTGCAGACACATTGAATTATAATTGAGTAATAATAGTCTAATTCAGAAGTTTACATTCTATCTCTGAAGACATTGACATGAATCTGAAGCAGTAAAACCCTTGTATGAAGCCTATTTCGCTTAACTGCTTTGAGACGATACTGCTTTTTGAGTGAATCAGACTGGTCAGACTAACCTTGTCCAGATAGGTCTAGTGAGCGGGTGTGCTTTTCTTGACCATCAAACATCTCCAGAGTGTACTTCCCCTTATCGTTCTCCGTGGGCGCAAAGACCTCGACCCACAGCTTCTGCATACTGCTGCCAGGCTTACACCTCTCCAACTGGTCAATCCTACTCTCCCTGGTACACAATGAAATAGAATATGGTAATACAATTCAATAGAATGGAATATTGTTTTTCTAAAAATCCAACAAAAGATACTTCCATACAAGGCCATGACTATTTATGTCTGAGGGCTTTACTTGTTCAGTTCTAAGTTTGTTTGTAAAAGCCTTTACGACGTTTGGTAATTTTCAAACTGATGAGATGGATTTGGGATTAAGGGCTCAGACTGTCTCACTAAGGAAGCTGTGGGGCGATGTGAAGAAAAACACAAATGCTAAAGCAACTCTGAGTTAAAATTAGACAACAAACCATATCGCTACAGCAATGCCCTTACTGAAAAATCACGATTTCACACGTGTAGTTTCGTGTTATCACATGTTGAGTTATATGTTGTCACGTTAACTTCACATAAGATCACATGAAAACGTGTTTTTGGAACACTCCACCTGTGTTCAGGTGAAATTCATGTGTTTTTTCCGTGTTGGGTTGTCATCAGCTCTGGTAATGGAGCGGTACAGGATGTGCAGGCTCTTGCTCCAGACAGGCACCAACACAGCTGATTCAACTAATCAAAGTCTTAATGATTAGTCTATTAGTTGAATCAGGTGTGTTAATACTGGATTAGAACAAAAGCCTGCCTGCTCCCGTAACTCTGTAGAACCAGGGTTGGTGGTTGGTGCTAACCATAAAAGCTGCCAGCAGGTGGCGATAAAAGTCCAGTCCCTGTATGATGTTTCCCTTAGACAGATTTAGGATCAACTTCCCCTCCCCCAATCCCAACCTTAACAATTAGTGGGGAAAATGCTAAACTGACCCAAGTTCAGCACCTAGGGGCAACTTCACCCTACTCTGTATAGCATAGGCTGACTGTATAATGTAGACAAAGTGGATACAGTAGGCCTGGAGCACAGCCCGTGTGGCAGGGCAGAGTACAGAGGCCAGGCCAGGGAACTCACTTGAAGTGCCAGCTGGTCTTCATGTAGCTGATATAGTACTTGAGAGAGCAGTAGAGCTTGAAGCCCATAGCAGTGCATTGAATCCTCACTGGGCCTGCAGACAGCGCTGTGCCACAGAGAGAGGAAAAAGTCAAATTCAGAGAGATGATACTCTGTGACAGAATGTCATTGTTGGGATATTGACAGTTGACAGTATGGCCTTTTTCTTGCATTTGAAAGACGGTGCAAAAAATACTAAATAACGTTTTTTTTTTAAATCTTTTACCAGATCTAATGTGTTATATTCTCCTACATTCCTTTCACATTTCCACAAAATTCAAAGTGTTTCCTTTCAAATAGTACCAAGAAAATACATATCCTTGCTTTAGGGCCTGAGTTACAGGCAGTTAGATTTGGGTATGTCATTTTAGGTGAAAATTGAAAAAAGGGGGCCGATCCTTCATCATTTAATGGCTTCGTTGTTCCCATCCAAAAAATGTTCATAAGAATGCTTGAGAAGTCACTCCTGTTTCGGTACTGAAATGTTGCTGTAATAGTATTAGGAAATCCATGCTGAACTTACCACACTGTTTGCTCAGGAGTTGTAGGAGCTTGTCATACTCTGTAAATAAAGACAGAATAATTATGTCTCCAGACATTGGGCTCTATTTAAGCGATAAGGTCTGTGGAGGTGTGGTACATGGCAAATATACCACAGCTAAGGGCTGTTCTTATCAATGATGCAACGCGTGAGTGTTCCCCTATTGGCCCCTGGTTCACCTCTGACCTCTGGGCTGGGTCTCTAAGCGCTGTGATTGGTCTACAGTGTTCCTGCCGGGGCCAACAAGAGTCAACAAAAGTGTCTCCCATCCGGCTGACCAAAGTCCCTATAGGACATTCTATGAACGCCTGGATACAGCCATTAGCAGTGGTATATTGGCCATATACCACAAACACCCAAGGTGCCTTATTGCTATTATAAACTGGTTACCAACAGTAAGAAGTAATTTTTTGTCATACCCGTGATAAATGGTCTGGTATTCTATGGCTTTTAGCCAATCAGCATTCAGAGCTCAAAACACCCAGTTTATAATGTTCATTAACCTCTATGCATAATATTACACTATGTGCAGTCTCAGGTTCTGCATCTTCAGAATAATCATGAGACCTAACAATAATGCACTTTGAAATTGCCTCATAACAATGTAACTTGAGAGACTAACATTTCCCTGATATTTTGGCTAGACCAGGGCCCGTATTCACAAAGCTTCCCAGAGTACTAGTGCTGATCTAGGATCAGGTCCCCCCCAGTCCAAGTCATCATATTCATTAGGATCTACGAAGCAAAACTGATTGCTTTACAAACATGGGCCCATGTCTGTGGTTGTCCATGACAGTGCCATGACGTCTCACCTTCATCTAGTAACTCCAGTGTGCTGACATCCTGTCCTCTACCATCAGACGCCACGGCTTTGTAGTGGCCTGCCTCCTTCTTAGTCACCTGAGATTCACCAGAGAGAAAACAGTCAATCATTATGACACACACACAGGCACGTCAGCACGCACATACACACAGGGTTTGAGAATACCCAAAACACATTTGACTGTACACAGACAATCCTACCCACAGGGCACAGACGTCAATTCAACGTCCATTCCACATTGGTTCACCGTCATTTCATTGAAATGACGTGGAAGCAACGTTGATTCAACCAGTGTGTGCCCGGTGGGTAATCATGCAATGTTCTATAAACACTCATACTGTAGAGACACTCTGACACATTCTGTGTGTGTGTGTGATGATCACTGATCAAATCAAATTGTATTAGTCACATGCGCCGAATACAACAGGTGTAGACCTTACAGTGAAATGCTTACTTACAAGTCCTTAACCAACAAAGCAGTTAGAAAAATACAAATAAGAATAAGAAATAAAAATAACAAGTGGTTAAAGATCAGCAGTAAAATAACAATAGCGAGACAATATACAGGGGGTACTGGTACAGAGACAATGTGTGGGGGAACCAGTTAGTGGAGGTAATTGAGGTAATGTAGGTAGAGTTATTAAAGTGACTATGCATAGATAATAACAGAGAGCAGCAGCTGCGTAAAAGGGGAGGGGGACGTAAATAGTCTGGGTAGCCATTTGATTAGATGTTCCGGAGTCTTATGGCTTGGGGGTAGAAGCTGTTTAGAAGCCTTTTGGACCTAGACTTGGAACTCCGGTACCGCTTGTTGTGCGGTAGCAGAGAGAACAGTCTATGACTAGGGTGGCTGGAATCTGACAATTTTTAGGGCCTTCCTCTGGTATATAGATCCTGGATGGCAGGAAGCTTGGCCCCAGTGATGTACTGGGCCGTACGCACTACCCTCTGTAGTGCCTTGTGGTCGGAGGCTGAGCAGTTGCCATACCAGGCAGTGATGCAACCTGTAGGGATGCTCTCGATGGTGCAGTTGTAGAACCTTTTGAGGATCGGAGGACCCATGCCAAATCTTTTCAGTCTCTTGAGGGGGAATAGGTTTTGTCGTGCCCTCTTCACGACTGTCTTGGTGTGTTTGGACCATGTTAGTTTGTTGGTGATGTGGACACCACTCTCAACCTGCTCCACTACAGACCCATCGATGAGAATGGGGATGTGCTCAGTCCTCCTTTTCCTGTTGTCCACAATCATCTCATTTGTCTTGATCACGTTGAGGGAGTGGTTGTTGTCCTGGCACTACACACGGCCAGGTCTCTAACCTCCTCCCAATAGGCTGTCTCGTCGTTGTCTGTGATCAGGCCTACCACTGTTGTGTCATCGGCAAACTTAATGATGGTGTTGGAGTTGTGCCTGGCCATGCAGTCATGAGTGAACAGGGAGTACAGGAGGGGACTGAGCATTAAATAATACCTGCAAAACACTTGTCTCAATGTCAACAGTGAAGTGGCGACTCTGGGATGCTGGGCAGAGTTGCAAAGAAAAAGCCATATCTCAGACTGGCCGATTAAAATAAAAGATTAAGACGGGTAAAAGAACACAGGCACTGGACAGAGGAACTCTGCCTCGACGGCCAGCATCCCAGAGTCGCCTCTTCACTGTTGACGTTGAGACTGGTGTTTGCGGGTACTATTTAATGGACCTGCCAGTTGAGGACTTGTGAGGCATCTGTTTCTCAAACTAGACACTAATGTACTTGTCCTCTTTCTCAGTTGTGCACTGGGGCCTCCCACTCCTCTTTCTATTCTGACTAGAGGCAGTTTGCGCTGTTCCGTGAAGGGAGTAGTCAAATCAAATCATAGTTTATTTGTCACGTGCGGCGAATACAGCAGGTGTAGACCTTACAGTGAAATTCTTACTCTCAGGCTCTAACCAACAGTACAAAAAAGGTATTAGGTGAACAATAGGTAAGTAAAGAAATTAAAACAACAGTAAAAAGACAGCAAAAAATAACAGTAGAGAGGCTACATACAGTAGCGAGGCTACATACAGTAGCGAGGCTATATCGCCTGACTTCCCTGCCAGCTATACACACGACTCTGACACTGACGAGTTTCAGAAGAAGTTCTTTGTTTTTGGCCATTTTGAGCCTCTAATTGAAACCCACAAATGCTGATGCTCCAGATACTCAACTAGTCTAAAGAAGGCCAGTTGTATTGCTTCTTTAATCAGAACATCAGTTTTCAGCTGTGCTAACATAATTGCAAAAGGGTTTTCTAATGATCAATTAGCCTTAATGATAAACTTAGATCAGCTAACACAACGTGCCATTGGAACACAGGAGTGATGGTTGCTGATAATGAGCCTTTGTACACCTATGTAGATATTAAATGTCAGCCGTTTACAGCTACAATAGTCAATTACAACATTAACAATGTCTACACTGTATTTCTGATCAATTTGATGTTATTTTAAAAGAGAAAAAAACGTGCTTTTCTTTCAAAAACAAGGACATTTCTAAGTGACCCAAAACATTTGAACTGTAGTGTACATTACTATACTGCAAAAATTAGGTGGTTGGGAGCTTAATAGTTAGAGAGGCGGATCTGTAGCCGGAAGGTCACCAGGTCAAATATCCAGTTGTGCGCTAAATATTGGGGTTGATCAAAGTGACATGTGACATTATGGGCCAGTTCCCTGGAACCAGATTCAGCCTAGTCCTGGATTAAAAACATTCACAATAGAGAATCTTCATCGAAAGTGTGTTTTAGGATTAATCCAGGATTAATTTGAATCTGGGTTCAGGAAACCAGCCCTATGAGGACTGGATGTGGTATGTGCACCTGTTGCACAGTCATGATGCTGACTCCAGTCTGCTGGTCATACACAGCTGGAGTCTCCACGCCATCCTTGAACCACTTCAGAGTCGTATCCTTGCTTACGTTGGTCACCTGGACCCAGAAAGACAGAGGATTCTAATGATACAGTAACACTGTGCACTGAATACATTCATAACAACACACATGCATATCAGAATCCAGAATCCATGTGATTATTTCATAACAAAGATAACAACATATTGGATATTTATAAATTACCTTGCATTTGATTATAAACTCACAGTCCTCTGTCACGGTCCATGACAAAAACTCCAGGAAATAGGGTCCTTGAAAAACAGAGCGAATGATTAACTGTGTCCACTGGACCAGAGATACAGCGGCTGTCTTTGCTGGCAGTCAATCAATGAAGCTCGCCATATTCTGGTGTGTCAGCATTATATATTATGTTCTAAAGTTATAGCTGCCTATTTGACAGGAGCATTTTACGCAGAAATCGGATCTTTATCCACTGTTGGCAGTAAATAGAAACACATCCTACATGGACTTTGGTCAGCCGGATCCGGCACCTCTTAGATTTGACTTTTTCGTTCCGCCACCCATTTGCCTGGATCCGGTACCTCTCGTGGCATGATTTATTAATTGTTTCGCTGTTCACACTGTAGACATTTTAATAAAAACGATCAGCGTTAAATCAAATTGCCTTCTTGTTATTTCCCCCCCCCCAAAACAAAACACCATCATGTAAAAGCATGGTGATCCTTCTGTGTAATCATCTTATCCTGCCACACTGATTCCAGACCTGCTCTCTTATTTGTACGTAGAGACATGGGGAGGGGCCTTGTGGGGTAAGTAACTGATCTTGACACAGGTCTTGGTAGTGGTGGTCAGCCGGTGAAGAGGTCCCTATGTAATCACGTTACATAGCCTAGGCTGGTCGTCTCCCTACTGACACGCAGTCAGTCAGGAAAGCTAAGGCCAGCTTCTTCAGGCAGAAGTTTGCATCCTGTAGCTCCAACTCCAAAAAGTTCTGGGATACTGTGAAATCCATGGAGAACAAGAGCACCTCCTCCCAGCTGCCCACTGCACTGAGGCTAGGTAACACGGTCACCACCGATAAATCCATGATTATCGAAAACTTCAACAAGCATTTCTCAACGGCTGGCCATGCCTTCCGCCTGGCTACTCCAACCCTCGGCCAAGCCCTTCCAGCTCCAGATAGCAGATGTTCTGAAAGAGCTGCAAAACCTGGACCCCAATCTGGACCCTCTATTTCTGAAACTATCCTCTGCCATTGTCTCAACCCCTATTACCAGCCTGTTCAACCTCTCTTTCATATCGTCTGAGATCCCCAAGGATTGGAAAGCTGCCGCAGTCATCCCCCTCTTCAAAGGGGGAGACACCCTGGACCCAAACTGTTACAGACCTATATCCATCCTGCCCTGCCTATCTAAGGTCTTGAAAGCCAAGTCAACAAACAGGTCACTGACCATCTCGAATCCCACCGTACCTTCTCCGCTGTGCAATCTGGTTTCCGAGTCGGTCACGGGTGCACCTCAGCCACACTCAAGGTACTAAACGATATCATAACCGCCATCGATAAAAGACAGTACTGTGCAGCCGTCTTCATCGACCTTGCCAAGGCTTTCGACTCTGTCAATCACCATATTCTTATCGGCAGACTCAGTAGCCTCGGTTTTTCGGATGACTGCCTTGCCTGGTTCACCAATTACTTTGCAGACAGATTTCAGTGTGTCAAATCGGAGGGCATGCTGTCCGGTCCTCTGGCAGTCTCTATGGGGGTGCCACAGGGTTCAATTCTCGGGCCGTCTCTTTTCTCTGTATATATCAATGATGTTGCTCTTGCTGCGGGCGATTCCCTGATCCACCTCTACGCAGACAACACCATTCTATATACTTCTGGCCCGTCCTTGGACACTGATGCTCCCTGCGCTTTTAACAGACCTCTGAGACTATCACAGTGCAGGTGCATTTATATGGAGACTTGATTACACACAGGTGGATTGTATTTATCATCATTAGTCATTTAGGTCAAAATTGTATCATTCAGAGATCCTCACTGAACTTCTGGAGAGAGTTTGCTGCACTGAAAGTAAAGGGTCTGAATAATTTTGCACGCCCAATTTTTCAGTTTTTGATTTGTTAAAAAAGTTTGAAATATCCAATAAATGTCGTTCCACTTCATGATTGTGTCCCACTTGTTGTTGATTCTTCACAAAAAAATACAGTTTTATATCTTTATGTTTGAAGCCTGAAATGTGGCAAAAGGTTGCAAAGTTCAAGGGGGCTGAATACTTTCGCAAGGTACTGTAAATAAAAGTTAAATAAAATATATAAATATTTAACACTCAAAATGAAGTAATAGACACTACAGCCAGAGTCTTCAGAAAATCCTTAGAAGGAAGCTAATTGTCCCAGCCACATGCCCGCTCATGGCTTTGAGCAAGAAATGGACTCTTAGGGGTTCAATGGACATGACACGGGGAGAGTCATTGTGGGAGGTTCTGAAAACTAAGGTAGGACATTTTTTTCCCTTTACAAACTTGTTCAGTACTGTGAAGGTAATCTGAATAGGTGTTTCACACAGGAAGGCCTATATATGGTCATATGTGTGTTCTGCTGTAGCCTTCACTGATTTATCTTATTTGAAGTTATATTCCAATATTGTGAAATTTGTTCAACTGCTGCATTTGATGTGTTGAAAATGAAATGAAATGCTGGTCGTGTCAGCCCCACAATTGAGCATGTGTGCACAATGCACAATGTGTTCTGCAGTGTCGTCTAAAAAGGTCGCTGTACATTGACATCTGGAAAATGAGGCTATAAGAAATTCAGACTTGTGTAAAGCCCCGCAGCTATACTCAGGTATGTGGGCCTACTGCAGTGATGTCTAAAATGCTTTGGAGAGTTTCACCACCGTAGACAGTAGGCTACTTGACTGTTTACTCTGTCTGCTGCGCTGCCCCTTTGTGTTTGACTGTTTACTCTGTCTGCTGCGCTGCCCCTTTGTGTTTGACACTTTTTTTCTCCATGTGTTCCGGTACCTCAGAGCCCCTCGGATACCCCCCCTCCCCCACCCCTCCTGCACTCACTATGTGTTCCAGGACCTCCCGATTTACAAAATTAAGCACTGGATCCAGCCCAGAGGTCAGGGGTGAACTAGGGGAACACTCACCTGACTTTCTCTTGTAGTCCATTCTGTTGGCTATGGACTGAGCCAGTGTCTGACGGAACTCTGTCAAAGACACAACCACAGGGTCACTTCCCTACTGGCACACCAAGGATATGTAGTAACTACCAACAATAAGACAGTAACATTGACTGCAATAACCAAATCGATTGGAACAAATCTATATATCAGGCCATGCCAAACATTTACTGCTCTTTAGAGTTCACAGAAATAGTAAGCTGCCCTTTTCACACTATTGTGCCGATCTGAAGCAAACTGTGCTGGCTCAGCACTTCCAGCAACTATGGTGGATGCGAAAACAGGCCAGCTCATCACAGCTTGGTTTAGCTCAGCTCGGTTCGGTAGTATGAACATCCTGGTGATGAGTTTGGGTGACCAGATGGACTCACTCTCGTCCACGAGCACCAGGGTGAACTGGTTCTTGGCGCGGCCGTCGCAGAGCTGGGCTGTGTAGGAGCCCTCATCCTCCTTAGACAGCTGGTCAAACAGAATCTCTATCAGCCCACTGGCCTTGTCAAAGTTCATCTTGTGGGCCTAGAGAGAGAGAAGAGAGAGGACACACACGCAGGCACGCGCACCTCACAGAAAACACGTTTCTACGATAACTTCTACAAGTGTAACTTGCATGTTGATTTGAGCTAATCAAGGCAAGGGGATAAAATGGGGGAAATGGGGTTTGGTTTATTCACAAAATCCTCATCTGTAGTCATATAGTAATAAACCCTTAGCAGTGTTGACGTTCACGTGAACACACGTGCATGGATGCTATTCCATACCGTGTAACCCTGCGCAAGACATGGAGTCCAAAAACATGCAAGTTGTGTAATATTAGTTTCACCCAATGGAAAATCCACATCTGTTGCAACAACCTCTGCCGACAGTAGTCTTCCAAGCGGTGGTTATTTTTTTTCGGTTGATTTCATAACAAATCAACACTGCTATCATGTTGCTACGCACATTCTGGTGAAAATCTTTATGAAGGTGATTTGTGTTTAAATGAAATTGCAAGTATGATGGTGAGGGTAAACATGTTTTATTGTGATTGTTTGTGTGATTACTTTCTCTTTCTATACAGTCAATACCTCTTACTAATGCAAACTTGAAAGGGGAACTATAAAACATTTAGCTATTTTGTGGCACATCTAGATTTCGTTGATTTATGGAGATTTTCACTAGAAATTAAAATGCATCCGGGAACAAATAACCATCTGCATATATTCAGAAATAAATGTCTGTATGCAAAATGCAGTAGCTTATGCTTTATGCACACCTCCGGTAGACATGCTATAACTTGCCTGGTTCGGTCTATTTCTGTTTTAACCAACTTGTCATCGCCTTCCTATTCATACAACACTGCACCATCGATTAACGCAGGAACATTCTGACACCCAAGCTAGTTTTAGTATTCATTTGAGACATACACTACTGACAGACCAGTAGGCACAAGATGTAGTTCTGGGTTCTGAGATTAGAACACATAGCGTGTGTTTTGAAGAGCTCCTTACTGCAGTACTGGAGATCTCTCTGTCGTTGAGAATGAGGCGGAGCTCTGCAGCGTTGCTCAGGCTCTCAGTCTGCATCCAGAGACGCACGTTCCCTTTCTCTGACACCTCCACCTGCCACTTGGAGCGCAGGGCTATCACTGTAGGGGGAGAGAACAATAAAGAGGGAATAGGTTATGTGTTCAGGTTGGCCTCCAAGCTTCCGCAAACAAAATCATCTAGGAAGGGTGCTCAACAACAATGTCAGGAATTGAAAAATAGGGCTTACCCAAGAAAACATCTGAGGGAATAGCGTGTTGAAATTGGGATGTTGAACAATATATTATCCCTGTTTCTATTTGAAAAGGAGTACTAACGACTGTTTTAGCTCGATAGAGACTTGTATTATTACAGAGACTAAGTCTTACATGGGTGGCAGATGTGCCAGCCGAGCTCAGTCAGTCTGTCCAGATCTATGGGAAAAGAGAGAGAGGGGGAATTACAGGGAACAGCTATCTTTTGCGCAGGTCTTCTTTAGCTTGGAGTATAAAGTACCTTCCGCGGTAAAGGTGAAACTGGAAGAGATGTCTGGGTTGTCACTCATCTCTGCTGTGTACAGGCCCAGGTCCTCTTTAGTGGCGTTTGTGAAGGTTAGGATGGACCTGGGGATGGACAGAAGGACAGTAGGCTTAAAGGACAGACCAGGGGACTCAGTAGGCCTGAATGGGACCATAGTGCTCAGTGAAAAGGGTGTACATTTTGCATTGTAATGTGAGGTGAGGAAGAATTTCCACTGAGTCTGACCCTTTGGTGACCTCTTAACATTAAACAAGTCTCTCATGGGTTACATGCCCTCTCTCAACTCTACAGGTCACTCTTTTCTTTCTCTGTGAAAGACACACACACACACACACACACACACACACACACACACACACACACACACACACACACACACACACAACATTGCAGTACCTATTGTTCTCCCACAGTACCCTGGCTCTCCCAGCTTCAATAGCCTCTTTGTAGTTCTTGCGCCAGACAAATGTGCTCTTCTCCGTAATTTCAGTGGCCTCAAAGGCCAGGAAGATGAAGCCCTCATTGTCCACACCAATCTCTATGTCTCTGGTGCCTGATGGAGAAAGAACATGAATCAAAAGTAATTCTGGTGATATTGTTAATCAGGGACCTGGTATTGCTAAAATCAAGCCTGGTCCCAGACATGCTCTTTGGCCAACTCCTATGGTCATTGTTACTCCTATGGTCATTGTCATTGCTAACTAAAACCCTAAAATGACTCACCTGGTTGAGTCTGGGCTCTGATAAGCTCAGAGGGCAGAGAAGGGATGCCCATTCCAGCCTTGTTGAAGGCACACACTCTGAGACGATAGGTCCGACCTGCCTGGAGACCTGACACCTGGGAACACAATCACACCAAAATGAAATATTTGATACATTTTATCAAAAACAAAAACATATTAACTCTATTTCAATGTATCTATATCCTTATTACAATAAACCAAGTATATCTCACCAACCTTCAAAAAGGTATCTGCAATTGGCTCGTCATTCACAGCAGTCCAGCTCTGTGATTGGTCGCCCTCGCTCAGCTCCACCAGGTACCCTGTGATTGGTCCTTGCTGTCCTTCGTAGAGAGGCACTGCCCATAGGAGGACCAGAGAGTTATGCCTCACCTCCCTGAATTCCAGGTCATACGGGCAACCTGGGGGGATGAGTGGGGTTAGCATAGTAAGCATAACACAAAGAGAGAAATATGGATCAAGCCATACAGTCTTTCATTCTATACAGTACATGGATTGATAAGTGTCTACTGTGTTAGAAAAATACCAACCAGACCTGGGTGCAAATACAATTTGAAATCAGTGTTTGGAGTGCTAGGTGGGCAGGGTCTGCACTTTTTGGAATTTTCTATTGGTTACATTGCAACATGCATGCTTATTCATGCAGAGATAAAGTATTTGAAATGATTTAAAACCAGGATAAAACAGGGGGAATATTGATATTTATCCTTTTCCCCGTGTTCTATAATCACCCATAAACAGCCAAGTTGTCCGTGACAGAACAGGCCATCATAAAGAAATGAACAAACAATAATAATAACATTTAAAAAACAAGTAAAGTGATTTTGCTTAATCTACCCCTTCCTTCTTAGTGCCAGTGCACGGTAGTTCATTTGCTTAACGATTTTCAGTCGCATTTAAATTATTTACGACGCGGGGAGAGCCGGCTGGATTCAGCTGGATTAATGGGCTGTGTGGGATAAATGGTGTGTGGCTCTCTCCATTTCCAATATGAATATCACAACAGGCAGCGTTATATGAGAAACACAGCTGGCCACGGCTGTGCACTGAACTGCTCCATTACCGAATGGCAGAGTGAGTAGAGAGAGACAGAAAGAGAGAGAGAGAGAGTGTGTGTTTTAGAGAGCAAACGTGTGAATGTGTGTGTGTTTTAGAGAGTAAACGTGTGTGTGTGTGTGTGTGAACAGAGACCATGTGTGTGTACAGCGACCATGTGTGTGCATCCGTGTGTATGTGTGTGTTTTCATGATGATTGCATCATCCTCACCTGGCTCAGGCATGGTCCACTCCTCACACAGGAAAGCCTCACTGGGCTCAGAGGGTTTACCAACACCAACCACATTGGCAGCAAAAACACGGAACTGATAGTAATGCCCCCCATCCAGATTACAGACCTGTAAACAAGACACCATAAAATGAATACAGTTACTGCATAAATTACAACCAGGGTTGTGTTCATTAGGACACACCCAGGAAAAACATTTCAAAAACATTTTTGCAACAGAAATGAGCATTTCTTATTGGTCAAGTTTTCTGCTTGGTGCCTACTGAACAATACTCTGGTCATTGAGAAAACAAGGGTCAGCTAGCTTTGAGTTTCAGTACGTCAGCTCTTGCATGGGCAAACCGTGGACAAAACAAAACAAGGTACCCTTTAAAGATAATGCAACACAGTAGCTGGATTACCTCGGGCATATTCGCAGAGATTCATCTTAAATCTGAGGTTGTGTTCTCACGTCCTAATTTAGCTTGGTTTCTCAACTCCACACATATGGACATGACGGTGGAGTTGGGTTGCGACGACTCTGGAAGGAGTGTACCTCCAACTACATCGAGATGCTGTCAGTCGAGATGAGGAAACAGTCCGTGGTTGCATTTGATTAACGTTTGATGATGGATTTCAGCAAATTAAGAAAGGCATGGAGGTGCAGAGGACAAACATAGGTACACGGTAAGGGTTTCCGTATTTACACTCTCGTCTCTACTCAACTCCATTGATTTGATGTACACTACCGGTCAAACGTTTTAGAACGCCTACTCATTCAAGGGTTTTTATTTTATTTGGACTATTTTCTACATTGTAGAATAATAGTGAAGACATCAACACTATGAAATAACACATATGGAATCATGTAGTAACCAAAAAAGTATTAAACAAAGTAGTCACCCGTTGCCTTGATGATAGCTTTGCACACTCTTGGCATTCTCTCAACCAGCTTCACCTGGAATGCTTTTCCAATAGTGTTGAAGGAGTTCCCACTTATGTTGAGCACTTGTTGGATGCTTTTCCTTCCCTCTGCAGTCCAACTCAACCCAAACCATCTCAATTTGGTTGAGGTCAGGGGATTGTGGAGGCCAGGTCATCTGATGCAGCACTCCATCACTCTCCTTCTTGGTAAAAAAAGCCCTTACACAACCTGGAGGTGTGTTAGGTCATTGTCCTGTTGAAAAACAAATGATAGTCCCACTAAGCACAAACCAGATGGGATGGCGTATCGCTACAGAATGCTGTGGTAGCCATGCTGGTTTAATGTGCCTTGAATTGTAAATAAATCACAGACAGGGTCACCAGCAAAGCCCCCCCCCCACACTATAACACCTCCTCCTCCATGCTTTACGGTGGGAAATACTCATGTGAAGATCATCCTTCACCCACACCATGTCTCACAAAGACGCAGCGGTTGGAACCAAAAATCTCAAATTTGTCCATTGCTCGTGTTTCTTGGCCCAAGCAAGTCTCTTCTTCTTATTGGTGTCCATTAGTAGTGCTTTCTTTGCAGCAATTTGACTATGAAGGCCTGGTTCACACAGTCTCCTCTGAACAGTTGATGTTGAGATGTGTCTGTTACTTGAACTCTGTGAAGCATTTATTTGGGCTGCAATTTCTGAGGCTGGTAACTCTAATTAACTTATCCTCTGCAGCAGAGGTAACTCTGGGTCTTCATTTCCTGTGGCAGTCAGTTTCATGATAGCGCTTGGTGGTTTTCGCAACTGCATTTGAAGAAACACTCAAAGTTCTTGACATTTTCTGTATTGACTGACCTTCATGTCTTAAAGTAATGATGGACTGTCGTTTCTCTTTGCTTATTTGAGCTGTTCTTGCCATAATATGGACTTGGTCTTTTACCAAATAGGGTTATCTTCTGTATAACCCCCTACCTTGTCACAACCTAACTGATTGGCTCAAACGCATTAAGAAGGAAAGATATTCCACAAATTAACTTTTAAGAAGGCACACATGTTAATTGAAATGCATTCCAGGTGACTACCTCATGAAGCTGGTTGAGAGAATGCCAAGTTTGTGCAAAGCTGTCATCAAGGCAATGGGTGGCTATTTGAAGAATCTCAAATATAACATTTATTTTATTTGTTTAACACTGTTTTAGTTACTACATGATTCCATATGTGTTATTTCATAGTTTTGATGTCCTCACTATTATTCTACGGTGTAGAAACAGTAAAAAAAAACTTGCATGAGTAGGTGTTCTAAAACTTTTGACCAGTAGTGTACACTTGTAAGGTTGAGAACAACTTGGCTAATCCTAACTGAGCCACATACTGTAAAGCAAAGATTAATTTCTGCCAGTGTCGTTTGCATGGCTTTAGGAAGGGGATTCAGATCATTGATCCCAACCACTTTATTCACAGCCACTTAGCCTTTAAAGTCCTTATCGCCTATGAAGTTATTCTGCTTTCGGGGACTGAGCCATGGGACAATAGCTATCAATAGACAAACCTGAGGGGCTTATTTAAGTGTGATAGGAATCACACCATCGAAAGACTATGCCTCCTTTTTTATAGATTGGTCACTAGGCTAGCCCTAATTAGGTACAACAAAAGCCTCTTCATCAAATCAATACGTAGACAGGACTGCGTGGAGCTCTGCAGTGAAGTATAGTGGGGGTAGGGGATAAGGGGCGTTCCTCCCAAAGTGTCTGTCGATTCAACTTATCGCCACCAGATGGCATCAGTTCTCCTGATTCTGAATCAGTGGAAGTAAAGGCACTGCAGTCGAAATGGAGGTGGAATTCAAACTAAGCGAGATAACTAAAAATCCTAAGGGTTCACATCTCAGACATTCTTCTAATGAGGCTGGATAGGTGCCATGCCTGCCTGACTGCTAAACCAGTGGTGGTGGAAGGAAAAGATTCAGGGGGTAAAGTCATTTATATTGGCTTACACAAGCAGGAAGACCAAAGTGTCCCGAGCATGACGCCTCCGTTGGATCAATATTCTAATTTATCTCATTTACATGAAGGCAGCAAGTGAGCAGCTTGTAAAAATAAGAGCGAAAAGGAACTATTACTGGAAGAGACTGGGCAGTGGCAGGGGCTGGAGTTGCCCAACAGAGGGCACTGCATGTGGCCACTGTTTTCATTAATGCCTGAAAGCAGATCAATGGCTTTATATGTTAAATACCTTGGACATTAGGGCACACTGTAGCAATATGTTTTGCAATAGAAAACAAAAACAAGCGTTTCTTATTGGACATTGCATTGTTTCGGTCTGCTTTCTTCTGCCTCCTGAACAAGACCCTGGTTAGTGGAAAAGCACGGTTTGCTCCAAACTTCTAAACTATTTTGCAGTATGGCAGACTTTGAATTGCTTTGTTCTGTTGAGTCTAAAAACAACATTATAAAATGGGTGGTTTGAACCCTGAATATTGATTGGCTGACAGCCGTGGAATATCAGACCGTATACCACGGGTATGACAAAACATTTGTTTTTCCTGCTCTAGTTACGTTGGTAACCAGTTTATATTAACAATAAGGTACCTCGGGTTTTTTTTATTTTATTTTTTATTTCACCTTTATTTAACCAGGTAGTCAAGTTGAGAACAAGTTCTCATTTACAATTGCGACCTGGCCAAGATAAAGCAAAGCAGTTCGACACATACAACGACACAGAGTTACACATGGAGTAAAACAAACATACAGTCAATAATACAGTATAAACAAGTCTATATACGATGTGAGCAAATGAGGTGAGATAAGGGAGGTAAAGGCAACAAAAGGCTATGGTGGCAAAGTAAATACAATATAGCAAGTAAAACACTGGAATGGTAGATTTGCAATGGAAGAATGTGCAAAGTAGAAATAAAAATAATGGGGTGCAAAGGAGCAAAATAAATAAATAAATTAAATACAGTAGGGAAAGAGGTAGTTGTTTGGGCTAAAATATAGATGGGCTATGTACGTACGGGTGCAGTAATCTGTGAGCTGCTCTGACAGTTGGTGCTTAAAGCTCGTGAGGGAGATAAGTGTTTCCAGTTTCAGTGCTTTTTGTAGTTGTGGTATATGGCCAATATACCATGGCTAAGGGCTTTGACCAGGCACTCTGCTTTGTGTTGTTCCTAAGAACAGCCCTTAGCCGTGGTATATTGGCCATATACCACACCCCCCCCCGGCCTTTTTGCTTAAATATAACTATTTTGCACTCTGTAAAATTACAGGACACCTGTCATTTCCATTGCAAAAAGAGACAGGTGAACATTTCCGTTAGTCTCCATTGGCACCACTACTCGTTGCCTAGTAACACAGCTAAGGTAGTAGAGGGAATGTGTTTTTTCCTCCAGTGTACCTCCACCGGAGCCTTATGTTCAGCTCTCTGACCACCGCTAAGTTCTAATGGGGTGTATTCCAGAGGGGACAAAATGCAAGTTGTGCCCCTGTTGGTTATTACATTTTAGTTATACCACGGCATTGTTGAATAATTAGCTAGGAAGGCATTCTAGACTTGTCACGCCATGACCTTAGAGATCCTTTTTATTCTCTATGTTTGGTTAGGTCAGGGTGTGACTCGGGTGGGGAAGTCTATGTTTTCTATTTCTTTGCTTTTGGCCGCGTGTGGTTCCCAATCATAGGCAGCTGTCTATTGTTGTCTCTGATTGGGGATCACATATAAGGTGTAATTTTCCTTTTGGATTTTGTGGGATCTTGTTTTCTGTTTAGTGTTTCTGCCTGACTGTAACGGCTTTCTTTAGGTGAAGGAGAGTCGGACCAAAATGCCGCGTGGCTATTAAGATTCATGTTTAATAAAACAATGGAAACACGAATCAATACAAAAACAATAAACGTAATGTGAAAACCGAAACAGCCTATACTGGTGCAAAGTAACACAGAGACATAAACAAGGACAGGAACAAGGACAATCACCCACGAAACACTCAAAGAATATGGCTGCCTAAATATGGTTCCCAATCAGAGACAACGATAAACACCTGCCTCTGATTTAGAACCACTTCAGACAGCCATAGACTATGCTAGAAAACCCCACTAAGCCACAATCCCGATACCTACGAAAAACCCCAAGACAAAACACACCACATACCAAAACCCATGTCACACCCTGGCCTGACCAAATAAAGAAAGAAAACATAAAATACTAAGACCAGGGCATGACACAGACAGAACTGTGCGCTTTCGTTTTTGTTTGAGTGGTTTTGAACTAAAAGAATCATGAACACTTTCCATGCTGCACTTTGGTCCACTCTTCCTACCACCAACGATAGCCGTTACAAGAGTGGGCATTACATGTAGATATACAGGACAGTTGGAAAAGATATAGGACACCTCTGAAGTAGTTCCAACAATAGGCGCCTTTTTCCCATTCTAAACCACTGCACCATGCGGGCCATACTTGCTACAGAGAGCCAAAACAACAACCATGCAAACCGAAATAGGATACAGTGTAAACGCAGGTCAAGCGAGGGAAAACTTAGCTCGCTCAATATCATTACTTTTGCATAGAATTTCTTTTGCAGCATCTGATGACCTAACGTGGTGAGTGATGGACATTAATTTCTCCTGTTCTTCATGACGCAGTTGAAGCTATGATTTCAAATCCTCCCACGTGTTTGTAGTTTGACCAGCTGTTTTCAGCAACTGGTATTGTTGAATTTGTTTGTCATATTGGCAGATTTGCAGATTTGCTAGCAACTAACTATTTAGCCACAGTAGCTTCTAGCCTAGTGTTTGATATGCAATGCGATCTCCTCTACTGTAAAGAACAGTGTCTCCTTTAGGACAAAGCTACTCTTCAATGCCAGGCAAAATTGCAAAGAATGGACAACTGGGTCATGTCTTTGGCAACCTAGCCTTAGTGGAGTTGCCAACAACCAGATGTTCTGAAAACCGGATGTGGGAACTCTGCTCAGAAGTTTGTTCCGCCTGCTATGTTGGCTGCCTAACCGATCGAACTAATGACTAGGTTTGTTGGGAGGATGAAAATAATGATTTTATAATTTTATAACGATTTTAATTAAAATATCAATGAAAACATGTAATTTCTACCAATAAATATTTGCTTCTGTATTGTTTTCTCTGTCAGTTATTTACAAGATAATATACAGAGCATCAGCGTTTATCCCTTACTTAACGTTACTCTGATAAAGGGCCTTTGTCAAATGTGACCCAACATTCTAACAGCACTGACACCTGGGTACTGGCACCAGATCCTTCCTCACCGTGTGCTGCCTCTCCTTGGCAGGCTTGGTGTTGACCTTTCTCCAGGCGTCCAGCTCTTTGTCCTTCTGGTCCAGGTAGTAGCCTCGTACAGGGTCTCCTCCGTTGTTAGCAGGGGCTCTCCAGGTGAGAATCATCTCCGAGCCAGTGCAGAGCAGCAGGGCGATGGCAGAGGAAGGGGATGGGGCAACTGGGAAGGGGAGATGTATTTGAAAAGAAAGTTTGGGCATGCTATACTTTTCCTCAGCCTGCCCAGAGACCAACAAAAAAAGTATTGCATTTGGATAGTTTAGATGGATAGTGTTTTGAATAAATAGCTAATCAGCTTCTATTCTTCTGTATTCCATTCTATTCTATTCTGGCCACTTCCATGTATCAGGTCAGTTAATGTAAGGCCACACAGGGTTCCAGACACAAAGTCCTGGATTTCAGCCATAACATCAACTGATCCGAGTCCAGATATGGAATCTGGCATCACTGTGAGTGGCAGCTAAAATGAGCAGTCATTACAATGCAGCAGCCTGCAGAGTGCATGTTATTATTATCAGACATGCTATTATAGAGTGAGACAGCAGTGAGAGGGGTCAGCAGTTATTGATCAGGTTCCTGCCTCATCACAAGTCTATGTATTTCACTGTGTTCGTGGACAAACCAAAATAAATCAGGAGCCTACCCATTAGATCTAATACCTGTCATCTTGTAATGGGTTCATGAGGCTGTTATGAACTAATGGTGAATTGAGATCAGGAATAGATTGATGAAGCCCACCACAGGTATTACAATGGTCATAAATTCCTGGGAGAAACTCTCTTTGCTGCCATGGAGTATTGAGGGTGTGTGAAGTGGTTTAAACTACAACTCCAAGACAAGACCAGAAAACATGGAAACCGTCGCTTCATGTTGAAATGGTTGGCAACTCTACCAAAGGACAAGACCAGAGAACAATGGAGATCATTCCCACATTGAAATGGCTAAGAAATCTACAAACTAAAGAACAATTATTCAAGCTGCAGCTGTTTAAATACTTTAGTCTGGTAAACGCATCCGATCTGAGAACATTTCCAAATGGTACTCTGAAGTATCCATTATAACAGCCTACAACAGCCATTGATCTCTGGTGGACAAACCAGAGGCTTTCTGTCAACTGACTATCCAGCAGATGGACCAGCGATCGCAGAGGGGGACAGCAAAGGCATACACTCGTAAATATGAAATTTGCAATTTCATTTTGAATGAGTGGTTGTTCATGTTCAAAGTATTAGCAATTTCTATGAGTGTAGTTATCAACTGTATAACAGTGAATCCTCTCAGAGCTTCCCGCTCTTGAACTGTTCCCACCCCTTTCCTTTGTTTACCAAGCTGCCATATCGGCTTAGCCCACTAGGGACTTTTCTATCATGTCAGTAACCAATTTATGACCTATTGTGTGTGTGTGTGTTTATGTAATTCTGTGATTAAGTTAGTAAATAAATAATTAAGCCAATTTGTATATCGCTGACTCATGATCTATGCTAGAGTTCGTGCAGATATCCAAGGGTTTGCGACATTCAGAATATGACTGATGTAATAATACATTAGTTGAAGACTGTAATCGATAAGATATGATATGTTCGTGAAATTGACATTCTAAAAACAAAATTTGTCCGTGGTGCCCTGACTTCCTAGTTAATTACTATTCCGTGATTCGTTGAAAACAGACGGGGGGGGGCTACTATCTGAACTAGTTCTATTTGTTTCATTATTTCAGTTTGCCCTAATGAATATATCCCAGGAGCATGTCCAACATTGTGGGTCAGTCCGCAGTTTTTTTGTCTGGTACTCACTGAGTGCTGCTTTCACCAGGATAGGGGGAGACTCGTTTGAGTAGATACTGTTCCCAGCTCGCCCCACAGACTTCACTCTGAACACATACTCCTTCTTTGACTTCAGACCATGGACTGTAAACCTGAGAGGAAAAAACAATACATTTAGGCCTAGGTGATGCAATGTCAGATTTGACTATTCATATAGCCCTAATGCCTAAGCATTTCTTTCTACATTGGGATGGTTCTATGGACTAAAAAGCAATTTAACTGGAAATGGTAATGGAGCAGGACTAGGCTTAATCTGTGTCCTGGAAACTGTCCAATCATGTTCTGTTGTAGAATTAGTGGCAATAAGAACTACAACATTTATCCAATGCACAATATAAACAGCTTTCAAAAAAGAGGAGCTCAGTTCATTTAAATGGCACAGTGAGTTCAGTACTGTACTTGGTGTTGGTGGTTGGTTTGTTGTTGACCGTCCTCCACTCTTGCTTCCCAGCCTCGCTGTAGTACAGGTAGTATCCCAGAATGCCCTCTTTCTCCTTGGGCTCCTGCCACTGAAGCAGGACAGCAGAATCTGTGTCTCGGATGGCCAAGACGGAAGTGGCTGGAGCAGGAGCAGCTAACAGGATAACACAGTGAGCTCAGCTGATTGGCACACTCTTAGAATGTTTTTATTTTCATATCTGAAGCCATCCCTGTAGGAGAACCCTTTATGGTTCAAGGTAGAACTGTTTAAAAAAAAGAATCTTCCATAGAGAAGGTACTGAAGGAAGAACCAACCTGGATGAAAGAACCACTGTCCCTGTAGAATAACCCTAGAACTATTTTTTTTAGAAGAGAAAACACAAATCCATATCAATGGAACTAGTATAACATTAAAGAAATAATATGTTTGTCCCTCTCCCTCACCTTGGGGTTGTCCCAGTGAGATTGGCGGGCTCGGCTCTGACGGTTCGCTCACGCCAAACTTGTTGACGGAGCGCACCCGGAAGCAGTAGGACTTCCCCTTCTGTAGGTTAAACATGGGGAACCTGGGAGAGCCCACCGTGATGTCCATGCTGGCCAGCTGCCAGCTGTTTTTACCTGCAATGGACTGATGGACAGAAAGAAGTACGAACAGAGAGCGAGACAGGCAGGCAGAAAGAGACACAGAGGTAGATGAAAAGAGAAGTAGGCAGAAAGACAGACATACACACAGTGATTAATCAATAATGTTTCTCACCATTATTTCTCATTTCTGCTCCATTAACTTGACTCCCATATCTTTAAGTCCTTTTTAAAATGTACATTTGAATAAAACCCAGTCTTTAAAAGGAGATCAGCGATTATATAGCGCAAGCCCAAGGGCGAGCTGAGGATATTTGAATATTCCTGGGCAGAACAGAAGCGGGAGATCTTGGCAATTGCAGATGGTTTTGATGGATTGGACAGTTTTATTACAGAGTTACTTATAAAAGTCCAATAAAGCAATTTCCTGTGGCAGTTTGCCGCTTTTCTTCTCATTATTGCAATTGCAAGCTGTTGGGCATCTAGTATGCAGAGTCCTGGTTGATATTGAAGAACTGGGGCACTTTGGGGGAGATGTAAAATTAATGATTCCTCCCCCCCCCAGGACTTTGATAAACCAGGACTTTGACAAACTTTAGTCATTGTAAGACATTCATCAAAATAGGAACACTTGTGTCCTTTATAGTTTGGTGGCCATGTACGAACACACCCACAACCTGTACTATAAAACCTCCTTGACGTTAAAACTAAACCAGAACAAAACTGTGGCTAATTCACAACCGTGAACCTAGAAAACCAAGAGAGATGCTTTTAATCACCCTCAAAGCCCAGAGAGAGCTTTGACCCAGCTAACAATTATGGGAAGAGAGAACATTTTTGTAATGTTACGGGCAATGTCCAGTTTTCAGTTAGTTAGGGGAACATTCTATCTATGTTAGCTAAAACCTTGTGAGAAACGTTTTAGCATGTTTTGGTGTTAAGGTTAGGAGAACATTCCCTTAATGTCAAACAGAATTTATCAGATTATACAACATTACTGTTCTAGATGTGTTTTATGGGACATTGCAAGAACATTAACGTGTCCAGTTTGAGGGTTAGGAGAGTATTCCATCAACGTTTCGATATCTTTAGGGCATGTGCTTCTTGGGCCAGAGGCCCTGGCCAGACCAAACCCAAATCCTCCCCCCTAGGCACTTGTGTAGATCTGAAACAACCGGTTTGGTGAATACACTTTGAAGTAAATCTCAGCTCTGTTAAAAGTACACTCAAGAAAACATTTTATTGATCATAGTGATTCAGTGCTATCATTAAAACAGGCCATTAATATGTGAGTATGTTAATATACCCCACTAATAATAGACAGCTATACAGGAAGCCTTTAAATCGCTGAAATAAGTCAATAAATTCAAGGATGAGAGAATAATCAGACTAACTGACACCTGACACGGACATGGTGGCGCATCGGGAAGATCGAAGTACTGTGAACTAAGGTTGTGAGTTCAAATCCCAGGTTAGGACATGTTGAATAATAATTACTGTATAAATGAACATGCACAATATAATCATGTGTGTTAAATGTGTCAGTTGAAAACACTATGTTAAAAGCACCGGTGTGAGTGAGTATCCCTAACATTGCCAACAAGAGCTATGAATGGGTCAGTGGTTCACCAATCAGGGCCTTGATTGGCTTGGCATCAATATGTGATGTGTAATACATTTCTCATTTAACTTGTCTAGAACATCTTATGTTATGTGTATTCCTGGTGGGACTTTGATGGAATATTGTCCTCACCATAGAAAACTGGACACCTAAATATCTTGCAACGTTCCAATGAAATGTGTCTAGAACATACACAAAACATTAGGAACACCTTCCGTCAGGACATGGACTGTACAAGGTGTCAAAAGCGTTCCACAGGGATGCTGGCCCATGTTGACTCCAATGCTTCCCATAGTTGTGTCAAGTTGGCTGGATATCCTTTGGGTGGTGGACCATTCTTGATACACACAGGAAATTGTTGCGCATGGAAAAACCCAGCAACGCTGCAGCTCTTGACACACTCAAACCAGTGCGCCCGGCACCTACTACCATACCTCGTTCAAAGACACTAAAATATTTTGTCTTGCCCATTCAGCCTCTGAATGTCACACATACACAATCGCCTCAAGGCGTAAAACTCCGTCTTTAATCTGTCTCCTCCCCTTCCTCTACACGGATTGAAGTGGATGTAACAGGTGACATCAATAAGGGATCATGGCTTTCTCATGGATTCACCTGGTCAGTCAGTCAGGGAAAGAGCAGGTGTTCCTAATGTTTTGTATACATATCTTAAGTTCTGAGAACATGGTAACCGCGTTCTGGGTAAGTTCTATTTGACATGAAGGGAATGGTCTCTTGGAATCATTCCTTGCACATCAGAGGAACGTTTGTTGTTAGTTCATGAGAACGCAAATTAACTAGCGACAGGAGAGCAACTTCAAGGCCTCTCAGTTTTTAACGAGTGCACCGATGCCCACCTAAACTGACACCGGCAACCGTACAAGTGTTTTTCCCCGCCCCTTTAATCTTTAATTATCATAGTGATCAGAGCTCTTCATTCATTTGGCTCCGAGTCTACAACAGTGAAACAGGTCTGTGGGCAGCGACGGGCTGACGCTACACACACTAAGATGGCCGGGTTGAGGGTAGCTGGTGTGTGTGTGTGTGTGTTTCTCTGTATTGTGTGTATGAGTAGGAGCACAGGCCTTAACTCACCCGCTCCACATAGAAGGTAAGTTGCTCCTTGCCTCTGGGCTCCGGCTCAGTCCAGCTAAGCACGGCGTAGTTGTCACTCATCTCACAGGCATGGACACCAGTGGGAGGGAATGGGACTTTCATCTGACCTAAGGTCAGAGGGAAGAAGGGAGGATAGCTTTAGTAGACAGTAAAGACAACCGGGTCATGGTCAGAAGGAGAAAACATTTTGAGACGGGGACTATTTTCCATTGCAAATAGTTTTGCTACGGTGTACCCTGCTAAACAAGACCCAGAGCATTGTATCACATGACCAAGCAAGGGTCAGATATAACATGTTTTTTTTATGAGAAACGCACAGACTGTCATGACACACACACAGTTATTGATTCATTGAAACCTAAAGTTGTACCAGGGTGCCTCGAAAAAGAGAGTATGGCAGTCTATGAGGCTGAGATAGTGCTTTATTTTTCATAATAGTACACCATTCCCTGGTGTTTCCATGGTGTTTGCCTCCTCCTCCATCTTTGAGCTACATCAGGGTCATGTTATGATCCCTGTTCAGAGAGAAGCACGCTGACTACCCTGGGCTATAATAGGCATTTACTAGGACACCATGGAGAATAGTCCACCTAATGGAACAAAGGACATTGCTTTCACAAAGCTATTACATGATGGATGATATGAAGAAACATGACGTTGTTATATTGAATTTCATAGGCAAAATTGCCACTGGGGTTTTGTAGTAAAAATAAGAGAGTGAAAGATAAGTGTTTCCAATGACAACAGTGTGCACTGTGTGATTTTGACCAATTGTTAGTAGGCATTGCCTGTCCGCTAATTGGTTGATGATGTCATTGGAAACGCAAATATTTTTTTACTGCAAAACATAGAAACTTGCCATTTTCATATATGTTGATGTTGGGGTGGTGCTGAAGATGAATATTTACAATTTTAAACTGCAATGTTTTCTTTCTGCCCCATGATTAAAGTGTTGAAGTTAACTGTTTCCACACCCCACCAAAAAAATAATGGTTTTACCAAAACCAAAAAATCACTTTCCACTTCCACTTATACTGTGTTTCCAAAATACCCCTCCATACCCCGCCCCCAAAAAAAGTAATGTTAAACTGTATAGAATTGCTGAACATGTGTCTTCAAATGTCAAAAGAATACAAAGGGAAAAGCAGAAATGTGCAGTGGCACAGTATCGTAAGTATTCAGTCTAGGGTAAGTAGCTGGGGATACCATTGAAAAGGCTGTAGTGCCATAGCTACGACCACTGTTAGTAATAGTACTACAACGATGATGTATGTGGTTTCTCACTTTCCAGCTGGTCTTTGGTGATGGTGATCTCTCTACCTCTGTCCACCTTGATAACTGATTGAGAAGAAAAAGAGAGAGAGAGAGAAAGAAGGAAATGAAATGCATGATAGCACAATGAGTAGATAACATGGAGGAAACCGTCCATACGATGCCAGCATGCCAGGGCTCGGCAGAGAGAGAGGTAGAGAGAGAGAGCTGGGGGAAACAGTCAGAGGCGAGCCAACCTCCTGGCCGTACTTCATCTGTGCCTAATGATCCACAGCATCTGACCAGCACACCCATCTGTCCTCTCTCTCTCTCTCTCTCTCTCTCATAGCCCCCACCACACACACAAACAATGTATTCTATTTAGCCTATGTTATGTCTCTCTCTCTCTCTCTCTCTCTCTCTCTCTCTCTCTCTCTCTCTCTCTCTCTCTCTCTCTCTCTCTCTCATAGCCCCCACCACACACACACACACACAATGTATTATATTTAGCCTATGTTATGTTTCTCTCTCTCTCTCATAGCCCCCACCACACACACACACACACACACACACACACACACACACACACACACACACACACACACACACACACACACACACACACACACACACACACACACACACACAATGTATTCTATTTAGCCTATGTTATGTCTCATAGCCCCCACCACACACACACACACACAATGTATTCTATTTAGCCTATGTTATGTCTCTCTCTATCCAATGACCTCTACCCAGAATGTGTTCGGTGTGTGTAAATCTGAGTGTGCAGATTACCCATAGTTCTGGTGTGTTCTAAAGGGTCGGTGGTGATGACAGGCTCGGTGGCCTTAGAGGGGCGTCCTACACCTGCCTGGTTGACGGCACACACCCTGAACTGGTAGATGGTGCTGTCACTCAGACCTCTCACAGGGTAGTGACATGCCTTCTGAATGGTGTCATTACAACGCACCCACTGCCCACTACCAATGTCACACCTATGATTAGGGAGGGAGGGAGAGCGAGAGAAAAAGACACCATATGAGAAGGGAAAGGAAAAGATCAAAGATTTCAAAAAATTGATTTCACTTTATGACTTTCAAAATAGTTCATAGCTCAACATTCCACAATTTTGTTATTTCTCCATGAATATAATTTTGTCACTATAAAATACATTTGTAAACATTTTCGATTGCATTAAAAGAGAAACGCATTTCAGCCAACAAAGGACAATCATTTTTCCACCCAAGTACATAACCTCAAAATAACAAGTCTCACAACTAATTTATAAGAAAATGTGAAGAAACGCAGCCGTTGAATGCTGATAAATCAATACTGAACAAGAAGCCACCTGGGAAAGCAAACAAAGAAAGCAAATAGCTTGAGGGAACATTAAGCTGTGTATGTGTTGCTAGGCGACTGGAAGGCAAGGTCTCTCTGATATTAGGTCTTTCTCTGATGCATATAATATATATATATATATCATATAATACATCAGAGTGAGACCTAACATTAGTATTTTAATGTGCCCTCTGCATGCTAACTAGAGAAGATGTGTAAGTATGATGAAAGTACACACACACACGCGCGCATCAATCAGCTTCAGTGATTAGTGAGCACCTGTTACCTATGGGAGGGCATTGATTGAGTTAACGTTGTGTTCCATGTTGAATTATTATCACACATATCATCCATCTTCTTTGGGCTTTGCCAAATGGATATTACATCAAAGTTGGCTGGGGTTCTATCTCCCCGATCCAATTTGCTCACACTCATCTGAATAAGTTGTGGCCCAACAGTTTAGTTTGGTTTGCTGTGTTTTGTTGATTTGGAGTCAACAAAGATAGCTTATGTCTAAGATAACTCTTATCGTTTAGACTGAACGTACAGGTAAGCAGGCCAGGTTCAAATCAAATCAAATGTTATTAGTCACATGCGCCGAATACAACAGGTGTAGACCTCACAGTGAAATGCTTACGAGCCCCTAACCAACAATGCAGTTTAAAAAAATACGGACAAGGATAAGAGATAAAAGTAACAAGTAATTAAAGAGCAGCAGTAAAACAAAAATAGCCAGACTATATACAGGGGGGCACAGAGTCAGGGGGGTACAGGGGGCACAGAGTCTGGGGGGTACAGGGGGCACAGAGTCAGGGGAGGTACAGGAGGCACAGAGTCAGGGGGGTACAGAGTCAATGTGTGGGGGCACCGGTTAGTTGAGGTAGTATGTACACGTAGGTAGAGTTATTGAAGTGACTATGCATAGATGACAACAACAAAGTGTAGCAGCGGTGTAAAGAGGGGGAGAGGGGGGGCAATGCAAATAGTCTGGGTAGCCATTTGATTAGATGTTCAGGAGTCTTATGGCTTGGGGGTAGAAGCTGTTTAGAAGCCTTTGATGGCACTATGGTGTTGAACGCTGAGCTGTTGTCAATTAATAACATTCTCACATAGGTGTTCCTTTTGTCCAGGTGGGAAACGGCAGTGTGGAGTGCAATAGAGATTGCATCATCTGTGGATCTGTTGGGGCGGTATGCAAATTGGAGTGGGTCTAGGGTTTCTGGGATGATGGTGTTGATGTGAACCATGGCCAGCCTTTCAAAGCACTTCAAGGCTACAGACGTGAGTGCTACGGGTCGGTAGTCATTTAGGCAGGTTACCTTAGTGTTCTTGGGCACAGGCACTATGGTGGTCTGCTTAAAACAGGTTGGTATTACAGACTCAGACAGGGTGAGGTTGAAAATGTCAGTGAAGACACTGGCCAGTTGGTCAGCGCATGCTCGCAGTACACGTCCTGGGAATCTGTCTGGCCCTGCGGCCTTGTGAATGTTGACCTGTTTAAAGGTCTTACTTACATCTGCTGTGGAGAGAGTGATCACAGTCCTCCGGAACAGCTGGTGCCTCTAAGCGAGCATAGAAGAAGTTTAGCTCGTCTGGTAGGCTCATGTCACTGGGCAGCTCTCGGCTGTGCTTCCCTTTGTAGTCTGTAATGGTTTGCAAGCGCTGCCACATCCAACGAGTGTCAGAGCCGGTGCAGTATGATTTGATCTTAGTCCTATATTGACGCTTTGCCTATTTGATGGTTTGTCAGAGTATTTTGCAGGATTTATTCTATGCTTCTGGGTTAGAGTCCCGCTCCTTGAAAGCGGCAGCTCTACCCTTTAGCTCAGTGCGGATGCTGCCTGTAATCCATGGCTTCTGGTTGGGTATGTACGTACGGCGAGGGAGAGCTTTGTATGCATCTTAGTGTGTGGAGTATACGTTGTCCAGAGTTTTTTTCTTTTTTTCTTTTTTTTCTTTTTCCCCCTGGTTGCACATGTAACATGCTGATAGAAATTTGGTAAAACGGATTTAAGTTTCCCTGCATTAAAGTCCCAGGCTAGTAGGAGCGCCGCCTCTGGGTGAGTGTTTTCTTGTTTGCTTATGGCGGAATACAGCTCATTCAATGCTGTCTTAGTGCCAGCCTCTGACTGTGGTGGTATGATAACAGCTACGAAAAATACAGATAAAATCTCTAGGTAGATAGTGTGCTTATCATGAGACACTCTACCTCAGCTGAGCAATAGCTCGAGACTTCCTTAGATATTGTACACCAGCTGTTATTTACAAAAATACATAGTCCGCCGTGCTTTGCCTTACCAGACGCAGCTGTTCTAGCCTGTCAGTATAGCGTGTAACCAGCCAGCTGTATGTTGACAGTATCATCATTCCGCCATGACTCCATGAAGCATAAAATGTTACAGTTTTTAATGTCCTGTTGGTAGTTTAATCTTCTGCGTAGCTTGTCGATTTTATTCTCCAAAGATTGCACATTTGCTAGCAGAATAGAGGGAAGTGGGGGTTTATTCGATCGCCTATGAATTCTCCGAAGGCAGCCCGCACTTTGGCCCCTTTTTCTCCGCCTCGTCTTCACGCAGATCACAGGGATCTGGGCCTGTTCCCGAGGAAGCAGTATATCCTTCGCGTCGGGCTCGTCAGAGTCGTGAAAGGAAAAAAGGATTCTGCTAGTCCGTGGTGAGTAATCACAGTCCTGACATCTTATTTTCGGTCATAAAAGACGGTAGCGGCAACATTATGTACAAAATAAGGAAAACAATAAGTTACAAACAACGCAAATAAACAAAAAAAAAACACAATCGTTCCGGGACGCATTAAACGTCTGCCTTCCTCTCCGATGCCATCAAAATTACACCAACAGAGATGGTCGCCTCGCTTCGTGTTCTTCTATACAGTTTTTTTTTATGTATTATTTCTTACATTGTTACCCCAGGAAATCTTAAGTATTATTACATCAAGGCCATCAGACTGTTAAACAGCCATCACTAACATTGAGTGGCTGCTGCCAACATACTGACTCAAATCTCTAGCCACTTTAATAATTAATAATTGGATGTAATAAATGTATCACGAGTCACTTTAAACAATGCCACTTTATATATTGATTGCATACCCTACATTACTCATCTCATATGTATATACTGTGCTCTATACCATCTACTGCATCTTGCCTATGCCGCATGGCCATCACTCATCCATATGACTATTTGATCTTACAGCTTGGCTCAGTAGTGTGAAAAGGTTATACGAGTCCTCAACCTATGTCCTTATTACAGTATTCATACAAAGCCCTAAAGGCCTCTTCACATTTAAATAACAATGGCTAACTGAACGTTAACACCTTCTCACAGAGTAATTGTTTTGATTATGCAGTGGCTCTTCACAAGTCCTCACTGTCAGCCCTAGCTATGGAAACACAATTTCCCTAGGATAACATAACGGTGCATACACTAGTGAAACACTGGTGTTACAGTCGAAAAGTACCTCTCCACAAAGTAACCCTCCACTTGGTAGGCTCCATCAGCACTGGGAGGCTCCCAGGTGAGGAAGACATAGTCCTTTTGTACATCAGAAACCTTCAGGTCCAGAGGAGAGCCTGGACCACCGGACACTACTGCAGACGCATCTGAGTAGGGGAGGGAATGGGTAATGCGTGAGAAGAGGGGAGGGAGGGGGAGAGAGACAGCAACACAATTAGACCAAACCAAATCATGAGAAAACAAAAAGATAATTACTTGACACATTGGAAAGAATTTATTTTAAAAAACAGAGCAAACTAGAATGCTATCTGGCCCTAAACAGAATACCTGACTACTGTGACTGTCACAAAATTAAGGAAATCTTTGACTATGTACAGACTCAGTGACCATAGCCTTGCTATTGAGAAAGGTCGCTGAAGGCAGAACTGGCTCTCAAGAGAAGACAGGCTATGTGCATACTACCCACAAAATGAGGTGGAAACTGAGCTGCCAAATTTATGACCATATTAGAGACACATTTCCCTCAGATTACACAGACCCACAAAGAATTCACAAAAAACGACTCCAATTTTGATAAATTCCCATATCTATTGGGTGAAATACCACAGTGTACAATCACAGCAGCAATATTTGTGACCTGTTGCCACAAGAAAAAGTCAACCAGTGATTATTATGATTATTTATTTTCTCTTTTGTACTTTAACAATTTGAACATCATTACAAAACTGCATATATACATAATACGACATTTGAAATGTCTTTATTGTTTTGGAACTTGTGTGTAATGTTTACTGTTTTGTTTATTTCGCTTCAGTTTATCATTTATTTCACTTGGTTTGGCAATGTAAGCATATGTTTCCCATGCAAATAAAGCCCCTTAAATTGAAATTGAATAAAAGGCTGGAGAGGGAAAGAACACGGAGAGAAGGAGAGAGAGACAGGGACATGGAGAAAAATGCAGAGGGAAATAGAGATGGAAAAAAAGGAGAGGGAGAGAGGGAGGATTAAAAGCCAGCAAGGTAATGTAATCCACAGCAGTTCAATTAAACCCTCCCCAGATGGCAGCCATGTGAAAGCAAGGTGCGTTGTCTGGAGGTGAGATTAACAGGTCATCAAATCTGCATTCGTTATAAAGACAGCACAAAGGAGAGCACTAAACAGAGACTGAGAAAAATAGAGAGAGAGAGATAGTGACAGAGAGATAGGAGAGAGAAGGAACGAGGGAATTATGTTAAGAGGATTAAAGAGATAAGATGTGACATGTATTAGACCCGTTTTCTATTCTCTGAGGCTTGAGAGACTGTTGCTTTGGTACCAACACAAGAGTAGGGAAATGTCAGGCAAGATGTCTTTCCAGCCTTCTTACAGTTTATGCTGCAAGTGTGAGACATTGAAGTTGGAATCCGTCCGTTTGCGATATTACAACAACAAAAGACCTCATTGCACGTGCCATAGAACAGCGGAGTAGGTGCTGTGATTTTATTTTAACACACCGCTGGATGTGCGCCTCTTCCGTTTGTTCAACAAAACAATAACAAATGTGCCTTGGGCGACCAGTGGCGCTATTTCACTTTTCCTCGATCTCAGCTTTAAGGCCGATGAGTCGTGACCAATTGCCTAGGTATCAGTATGACTGTTCATAAATGTCCTTGCGGTCAAATGTCAGACATCTCACTATTTTGACGTGTTCTATTGAGACCATGTTGAACTAGTAGACACCCTCAGTCTGCAATTTTACTTTGCTGTACTCGGTGGTGAAGAGGTCCCTCTGTGTCCCTCCCTCCCTCCCTCCCTCCCTCCCTCCCTCCCTCCCTCCCTCCCTCCCTCCCCCTCCCTCCCTCCCTCCCTCCCTCCCTCCCTCCCTCCCTCTGATAAGCTAAAAGACTTAACCAAACATGGCCCTTGTCTCTTCTCTCTTACCACCCATTTGTAATGCAAATTCAGAAAGAAAAAATCCACTTCCACTTCTACTCCCTAATGACTAACTCCAGCAGGAGTTAAGGACCAAGATGTTTTAATAAGACAGAAAATACAATGCAGTGCAATGGTTGTTAATGATATTGAGGTCTTACTCTGGCTGGGAGTTTGCAGTGGTGGGGATGAGGGAGAGAGGAGGGACAAGGGGTTGGGGAGGTGTGGGTGACTGGAGTCATGACACATTCAGTGGCCGTGACTGTGAAGTGACTGTGAATCTGGTGGGTTTCAAATAAGTGAGGAAGTGTTAGGTTTGTTTCGAAACACACTACTGCTATACCCAACCACAGACACCTGTGGGACCCAGATGTATCTCAAGGCCTCCAGGCAACTTTGGGAAGAAGCTACTTGTATTGTAGTGTTGGCTAGTTGCTTGAAGATCATAACAGGTCAGCTGGCAGCTGCCTTGCTCTTGGCATTGTGTTTTCTTATTATTGCCTAAATGTTGGTATAATGCCCCTGCTGGCACCGAAATCTCACCACTGCCACCAAAGTAATGGTGGCCACATTTTCACCAGAAAAACTAGAAACACTCCAAACTCAAGAGCTGCTATTGTGAATGTTTATAGGGAATATGCAACCTCACACCAGACCCACAGATACACACAAAACATCCCAGAACCTACCTTTGACAAAAATGTAGGCTTTATGCTCTTTGACCCCCTCCCAGGTACGCAGACGCACCATGTACATGCCCTCCTGCTCCTTGTGCACGCCCTTCAGGGTGAGGGAAGTGGAGCGAAGGGCGGTCTGAAGCTCCACCCTGCTGGACTGGCGCAGTTGGACTCCTGTGGGAGGGAGGTGGCATTCCTGTGTGCGGGTCCTACTTCATTTATAGCAGTTTTCTTGGGCCCAGCACCCTCTAGCAAGTGACGTGCATCCGAATAATACAAAGAAGCTGAGGCAACAAAAAACAGCCCACTGGGCAGACATTGGTTCAATCGATGTCATTTCCACGTCATTTCTGTTGAACGAACGTGGAATAGATGTTGAATTGACGTCTGTGCCCAGTGGGAAGGCTCTTGGAGATTCACCTGAATTAACACTGAGTGTACAAAGCATTAGGAACACTTGCTCTATCCATGACATAGACTGAGGTAAATCCAGGTGAAAGCTATGATCCCTAATTGGTGTCACTTGCTAAATACACTTCAATCAGTGTAGATGAAGGGCAGGAGACAGGTGAAAAAAATATTTTTAACCCTTGAGACAATTGAAACATGGATTGTGTATGTTTGCCATTCAGATAGTCAATGGGCAAGACAAAAGATTTAAGTGCCTTTGAACAGGGTATGGTATTAGTTGCCAGGCACACCGATTTGAGTGTGTCAAGAACTGCAACGCTGCTGGGTTTTTCACGCTCAACATTTTCCCATGTGTAGCAAGAATGGTCCACCACCCAAAGGACATCCAGCCAACTTGACGCAAATGTGGGAAACATTGGAGTCAACATGGGCCAGCGTCCCTGTGGAACGTTTTCGACACCTTGTAGAGTTTATGCCACAATGAATTAAGGCTGATCTAAGGGTGAAAGGGGAAACTTAAGGAAGGTGTTCCTAATGTTTTGTACACTCAGTGTATAAAGTATGGCATGTATACAGTTCAGACAATACAACCCACAATGCCAATGCCAGTTGATATTGGGGAAGGATTCATACTAGCCTGGTCCCAGATCTGTTTGTACTGTCTTGCCAACTCCTGTAGTCATTGTCGATAGGAGTTGACAAGACTGCACAAACGTAACAGACAAAGCTAATATCCACTTCCACTCACCGTCTCTGAACCAGGCCACGTCCTGTTGGAAGGGCAGCAGGGCCGAGGAGAAGGCACACTGCAGGGTCAGATTCTCCCCCTCTTTCGCCCAGGTCGGAGGGAAGCTGAACTCAAACAGAGCCTCCCGCTCCAGCATTGCAACTACAGAGGAAGGAGGAGGAGGATGGGTGGGTGGAGGAGGAGGAAGAGTAAGACGAAAAGAAAGAGGGAAAGGGAGGTGGATTTGGGAACGTTTGGGCGAAGAAGAGGAGGAGAAGGCAAAAGGAAGAGAAATAAGCAAGAACAAACATATAGATGGGAAATAATCCACCGAGATGATAACTCATTTTCCCAACATCTCCAGCCTCAAGATGACGTTATGTCAGATGAAGTTGAGATTTGCCATCAGCGTACTATGGAGGACACTAGTGTGATCGCATTATTCTCAGCAAGCAATGCTCTCTTTGCTCTCCCTCAGATTCTCTCACTTGTGGCAGCAGAGTGAAAATGCACAAAGCAAAGAGGAACCTTAATTAACTGGACGAAGGCCCAGATACGCCAACTGGCCTGTATTAGTAGTGGAAGGGGGGATATTTTTCATCTTCAGGAATGTATGCACACACGCACACAAGCGCAAAGGACACACACACACACACACTTACTCCCTCTCTCGTACACAAGCACCCTTGTTCCTGAAAAGGCCAAGGGGGTAAACATAGGATTAATGGATGTCATAAGGTGAATTCACCAATTTGTAAGTCGCTCTGGATAAGAGCGTCTGCCAAATGACTTAAATGTATGTAAAATGTAATGAGAGACATGCGATTGAGAGAAACATTTGACAATTTCTGAAAAGGTTTTGAGAGACATTATACAGTGCCTTGTGAAAGTATTTAGACCCCTTGACTTTTTCCACATTGTGTGATGCTACAGCCTTATTCTAAAATAGATTAAATGCATTGTTTTCCTCATCAATCTACACACAATACCCCATCATGAAAACAGGTTTACATTTTTTTTTAAATACGTATTTACACAAGTATTCAGACCCTTTGCTATTAGACACAGGTGCATCCTGTTTCCATTGATCATACTTGAAATGTTCCTACAACAAGACTGGAATCGACCTGTGGCAAATTCAATTGATTGGACATGATTTGGAAAGGCACACACCTGTTCATATAAGGTCCCACAGTTGGCAGTGCATGTCAGAGCAAAAACCAAGCCACAAGGTCGAAATAATTGTCCGTAGAGCACCAATACAGAATTGTGTCAAGGCACAGATCTGATGAATTCTACCAAACAATTTCTGCAGCATTGAAGGTCCCCAAGAACACAGTGGCCTCCATCATTCTTAAATGGAAGAAGTTTGGAAACACCAAGACCCCTCCTAGAGCTGGCCGCCCAGCCAAACTGAGCAATGGGGGGAGAAGGGCCTTGGTCAGGGAGGTGACCAAGAATGTTATGGCCATTCTGACAGATCTCTGGAGTTCCTCTGTGGAAATGGGAGAACCTTCCAGAAGGACAACCATCTCTGCAGCACTCCACTAATCAGGCCTTTATGGTAGAGTGGCCAGACAGAAGCCACTCCTCAGTAAAAGGCACATGACAGCCCGATTGAAGTTTACCAAAAGGCACCTAAAGACTCTCAGACCATGAGAAACAAGATTCTCTGGTCTGATGAAACCAAGATTGAACTCTTTGGCCAGAATGCCAAGCTTCATAAGACACCTGGCACCCTCCCTATGGTGAAGCATGGTGGTGCCAGCATGTTTTTCAGTGGTAGGGACTGGGAAACTAGTCAGGATCGAGACGAAGATGAACAGAACAAAGTACAGAGAGATCCTTGAAGAAAACCTGCTCCAGAATGCTCAGGACCTTGAGACTGGGGTGAAAGTTCACCTTCCAACAGGTCAACGACCCTAAGCACACAGCCAAGACAACGCAGGAGTGTCTTCGGGACAAGTCTCTGAATGTCCTTGAGTGGCCCAGCTAGAGCCCGGTCTTGAACCCGATCGAACATCTCTGAAGAGACCTGAAAGTAGCTGTGGAGCGACGTTCCCCATCCAACCTGACAGAGGTTCAGAGGATCTGAAGAGAAGAATGTGTGCCAAGCTTGTACTGTCATACCCAAGAAGACTCAAGGCTGTAATCACTGCCAAAGGTGGTTCAACAAAGTACTGATTAAAGGGTCTGAATACTTATGTAAATGTAATATTTCCATTTTTTTTAATGTTTTTGCTTTGTAAAAAATTTTAAGTAACAAATCAAAATGTGGAAAAAGTTGAGGGGTCTGAATACTTTCCGAACACACTACATGAAAAGTTTATTTTCCACAATTGTTTAACATTTGTGTTTTTTCGTCCTAAATGATTGCTTATGGGTAAAATATTACTGTTCTCAGATTTTAGATGAGTATGAATGTTTCATTTTTTTGGCAAAACGCTATATATCCATTTTGTAGCTTGAATGGAATGTTTGTATCCTGTATAGTTTACTGTGATATGTAGTTGTCTCACCTAGCTATCTTAAGATAAATGCACTTACTCTAAGTCACTCTGGATAAGAGCATATGCTAAATGACTAAAATGTCAAATGTAAATGTTTTATATACAGATCTCATATTACTGTATTGATTAATGTTTTTAAAAACATGTTTTGAATATCGTATGTGTCATATGTACAGTAATTTATTAACAATTGAGTTGTTTGTTACCTTGGACTATGTAAAACCTATCAGTACTAATTACATATCTTCAGAGTGAGACGGATGTATAGCATTTAGCAAAAAAACATGATTATTTGTCTCTTTGAAACAAAACAATCAAGGGATAGATTTTAAACAAATACATGCCTGTCATTGAACAACCCCATGCCATGATTAAATAGTGAAAAACACACCAATCTCTTTCACAATGTATTTAAACAACAAAAGCTCATTTACAAACATGAAACTCTTCCTTTTCGGAGCTCCCCTTTTCCGTTGACAGATAAAACTGAAAACTACCAGGCCTTGACAGATCCCCTTTCCACCAACAGATCTGAAAGGTTGCCGACATGTTTCCATAATGATCTTTGTCTAAATAACAGACCAGGACAATCACTCGGATGCACATCAATTTAATAACTCCCCATCTCTCCCCATCAATCTCTCTGTTTCAGTCATTCTCTGCATGTCTCCGTCATGATTATGATAAATGTGCTGGGGTTGCCCTTTGTTCTAGGGAGTAATCCACATCGGCTAATAGTATCCATCTCCCTGCTCCACATGACAAAATGAAGTCTCAGCACCACACTAATGTCATTCTGCTATTCAAATCCCATTTTCTCCTCAGCCAGTGTGTATGGATGGCATTACATGCTGATAAAGCTTCATTTGGAATGATTGCTATTTAGTTTCAAACATGCAGAGGACACCACTGTCTGTGTCCATTGATTGTGACTTGCACACCACGTTAAACAACGTGTGATACAGCGAGTTTGTTATTGTCAATAACAGTTTGATCCAGTTTTGTGTGATGCTGACACAATCTAGGAAGAGCGAGTCATTTGCTAAGGCAACAGAGCAGTGCTAAACAATCTATATAAATAAGCTGTTGGTTATTAGTCAGTGTCTAATCACTACTCTGCATGGTCTCCCTGTGGGTGCAACCAGCCTCTCTACTTGCTCAAAATCTGGAGAATGGCCTAGGAGCATTATACATATAGGCCAAGCTGCCAGCAAAAGTGAACAAATTGCACACTCTCTCTCTGTGCTGAAATATACATGACTCTGACTGGCGCTGAAATGGCAGCGATTTGTTCACCTACCCCTCCCAATCAACCTCTTTATATACAGGCGCACACACGCACACACACACACACATACACACACACACACACATACACACACACACACACATACACACACACGACACACACACACACACACGGCACACACACACACGACACACGACACACACACACACTCCGATGAACCATAAGCATCCCCTTGCCAGTCAATCCATCCTTGTATCCAGTCAGCCAAACAATTTCAGAGCACATGCAGCAGAGCCTCAGAGTTGTCAGTGTCTTCAAAGGCTCAGTCTTAGCGGAAGAGAAGAGAGTGAACTTCAAAAGGCTCAGTCTTAGCGGAAGAGAAGAGAGTGAACTTCAAAAGGCTCAGTCTTAGCGGAAGAGAAGAGTGAACTTCAAAAGGCTCAGTCTTAGCGGGAGAGAAGAGAGTGAACTTCAAAAGGCTCAGTCTTAGCGGAAGAGAAGAGTGAACTTCAAAAGGCTCAGTCTTAGCGGGAGAGAAGAGAGTGAACTTCAAAAGCTTCAGTCTTAGCGGAAGAGAAGAGAGTGAACTTCAAAAGGCTCAGTCTTAGCGGAAGAGAAGAGAGTGAATTTCAAAAGGCTCAGTCTTAGCGTAAGAGAAGAGAGTGAACTTCAAAAGCTTCAGTCTTAGCGGAAGAGAAGAGAGTGAACTTCAAAAGGCTCAGTCTTAGCGGAAGAGAAGAGAGTGAACTTCAAAAGGCTCAGTCTTAGCGGAAGAGAAGAGAGTGAACTTCAAAAGGCTGCAGAGAAATTAAAAAGGACATTTTTTCATTAAGATGCTGCATGAAACTTACTTGGGGTCCAGGATTGCTTGATTGCGGCCTCAGCTCCTTGATATGCTGAATCGTGGAGTGGGGGGACAAGGAGGAGAGAGAGGGGAGTGGGGAGAGTGCAGAGAGATAGAGGGAAAGGAGGGAGAAAGAGAGACAAACCAATCGTGGTAAAGCCACTTTTATACACGTCACAACTAATATTCCCTTGAGCCTATTTCAAACAATCGAAAGGAGAACGTGAGCATGTGAAATATGGATGATAGGTGAATAGGAGCGCTTGCCCCCCTATTATAGGGGCAGTGAAGTGTGTTGTTTTACAGTGTCAGCCATAGCAGTACAGTGACCCTGGAGCAAATTAGGGTTAAGTGCCTTGCTCAAGGGCACATCGGCAGATTTCTGACCTTGTCTGGTAGGGTATTCAAACCAGTGACCTTCCAGTTACTGGCCCAATGCTCTAAGCGCTAATCTACACGTGTATTTTCACTCGTAATGGCATGCATGTAATGTATTGCACTAATCAGTTTAGATTGGAGGTGTAGGCTATTGATATGGTATAGAACGCCAGTCATCTAGGTGCAAACCATCACAGCAGATGGAACTGGGTCAAGATGAATTGGAAATAATTGGTATGAATGGTGATTTATATCCCATAGAAGTATGAATGAGCATCCCCTTAGATTGTCTCACTTGAGTAAAACAAGTATGGACTAGTATGGAGCAGGAAAGGGGGAAATGTGACATGGTTACCAATTTAACATGATCTATCTGAATTTGAGGCAGAGGAGCAATCTGCATGTACGGTGTCCATATTAGGAATACCATGTCCATGACAGTTGTCAGAATCAGCAGCTACTTACAGTTGACCACCAGAGTGGCAATGGTAGTAGCTTCACCCAGAGAACTCCTGGCAACCACCTTGTACTCCCCAGCATCCTCAACAGAGCACCTGGGGATGGGGAAGGGTGATGACTCATGTGTTTGTGCCACCATCTTGGCTCCAGGCTGAGCCCAAAGCTAAATCACAAGACATGCCAACATTCTCATGTACAGTGTCTTCAGAAAGTATTGTTACAACCTGAATTTAAAATGGATTAAACGTATCTGTTTTGTCACTAGCCAACACATAATACCCCATAATGTCAAAGTGCAATTTTGTTTTTAGAAATTTGTACAAATTGATTAAAAATGAAAAGCTTAAATGTCTTGAGTCAATAAATACTCAACCCCTTTGTTATGGCACACCTAAATAAGTTGCATGGACTTACTCTGTGTGCAACAATAGTGTTTAACATTATTTTTGAATGACTACTTCATCTCTGTACACCACCCATACAATTATCTGTAAGGTCCCTCAGTTGAGCAATGCATTTCAAACACAGATTCAACCACAAAGTCCAGGGAGGTTTTCCAGTGCCTTGGAAAGAAGGGCACCTATTGTTCGATTGGTAAAAAAACAGACATTGAATAACCCTTTGAGCATGATGAAGTTATTACTTAGACTTTGAATGGTGTATCAATACACCCAGTCACTGCAAAGATACAGGTGTCCTTCCAAACTCAGTTGCTGGAGAGGAAGGAAACCGCTCAGGAATTTCACCATGAGGCCAATGGTGACTTTAAAGCAGTTACAGAGTTTAATGGCTGTGATAGGAGAAAACTGAGGATGGATCAACAACATTGTAGTTACTCCACAACACTAACCTAATTTACAGAGTGAAAATAAGGAAGCCTGTACAAAATAAACAATATTCCACAACATGCATCCTGTTTGCAGCAAGGCACTAAAATACAAGGTATTGTGTGTAGATGGGTGAGAGAAAAAAATAAATATTTAATCCATGTTAAATTCAGGCTGTAACAACAAAAGGTGGAATAAGTCAAGGGGTGTGAATACTTTCTGAGGACACTGTAGTTCACTCTCATATTCACTCAGAAGGAAGGAGGAGGACATGGAAAAGGGGAGTGGAAGTAACTACAACGTCTTGAACAGCAGGGTGCTAAAGGCACACATTTGAAAATCCTTTCGGTTACCTTCTGATTTCCAGCGTGTTGAGGCCAAACTTCTGCTTCAGACTGTGGTTCCAAGCCTGGCCAAAGGCACTCAGGGGTACCCCGTCCTTATACCTGGGAAGGAGAGAGTTAATAACAGTCCAAATGTCTAGGTATAAACTAACAAAAATCCCAATTAAATGTAAACATGACCACTGTTATGCTTTTTAATGTCCATGCCCGGTGCTAATCATGCTAATCTATGCTACGCAATAGTTAACATGACTCCTTTAGCATATAGATGGCTTTTGATCTCACGTTTCTTCTTGAGCTCCGTCTCAGTCGAGTCAAGACTCTCGGAGCTCATTGGGATGCATGCGTCCCATCTGGGATTGTTCAACTCATAAGCCTCTGGTCATCTGGTCCACAGCTCTGACTGTGCTCAGGCATGAATACTGAACACATATTCTTTTCATCCGCTAGTCTTTTAGTGCATCTGCTTATCAAGGGTGACGGTTACACACATTGCCAAGGCTAATATCGAAGCAAATGAGGTAATTTCACCCACAAATATCAGAGCAATATTCCAATTCAGGAATCAAAGGTTGACATGGCAAAACCTGTGTAGCTACATAATAAGCTGTAACCTATCCGTCTTCAGATATTTTCAATGGAGGTCATTAGCCTTAAGTGTGAGCGCTTACCAGGTGGCCTTAGGGGGTGGGCATCCCTGGATGGTGCAGGAGATTTTGACCCCCATGCCCTCCCACACCATGTGGGCTCTCAGTGGGATAGGGAAGTCTGGGGCCTTTTGACTCAGGTCCTCCAGATACTTCAAATGGATGGAAGCCTTCTGCTCAGCCTGGAACACGGATAGACACAGCTGGTATTCAAATACACTTACAGCTGGTATTCAAATGCACCCCCCTCCATTTGTTTTGTACACTGCTGCTACTCGCTGTTTATTATCTATGCATAGTCACTTCCCCCTCCTAATTACCTCAACTAACCTGTACCCCCGCACACTGACTCGGAACCAGTACCCCCTGTAAATAGCCTCGTTATTGTTATTTTATTATGTTACTTTTTATTCCATTTTTTTTTTCTTACTTTAGTATATTTGGAAAATATTTTCTTAACTCTTCTTGAACTGCACTGTTGGTTAAGGGCTTGTAAGTAAGCAGTTCACGGTAAGGTCTACACTTGTTGTATTCGGTGCATGTGACAAATAAAGTTAGATTTGATTTGAATACTGGTGAACTGACATAAGGCAAAGAAACTTATTTGTCAGTAAGCCATGGGGAAATGTAGGGATGTCAGCGTTGGCGACATAAAACTACAATGGTTAAATGAGACCATGTTGAAAACTGTTTTTATACATTTGGCCCTACTGAATTCACAACACCGAAGGCCTATAATTCAGTGTCCGGAGTGTCCGTGTATATCTGTATGGGATGAGATCAGAGGAGACTCTTACCTGTCTACGCAAGGCCATGCGGTCACAGCGTTGGCGGACATAGCGCTGTTCCCTGAGCACCTCCACCTCTACTTTCTCAGCCTCATTTCCAAACAGGGTCCACTTCTCTCCAGTTCTCAGACCCTGTTCATCCGCTGCCATGGTCTCCTTCAGGACATCCCTATTGGACCAGAGAACCAAGAGATTCCCTGTTAGAAAGCCACTGAGAAAAGGCCTATTGGCAAACGTGCATACAGTACATACACCAACTCCTTGTGACACTGAGGCTGTCCTAATCATAGAAATAGAATTAAGCAATAAGGCCCGGATGTTTTTGGTATATGGCCAATATACCACTGCTAAGGGCTGTTCTTAAGCACGACACAACGCGGAGTGCCTGGATACAGCCCTTAGCTGTGGTATATTGGCCATATACCACAAAACCCTGAGGTGTCTTATAGCTATTTTAAACTGGTTACCAATGTAATTAGAACAGAAAAAATAAACGGTTTGTCATACCAATGGTATGTGGTCTGATATAGCACGACTTTCAACCAATCAGCATTCAGTTTTCGAACCAACCAGTTTATAATGATATTTTTATGGTCCTAATATGGACACCTTACATATACATAATCTTATAATATAGTGGCTTGGCATTTTTCCAATTTTGTTGACTTACAACCTGGACTAAAAATAGATTTTTGGGGGGGTTTGTATCATTTTATTTACACAGCATGCCTACAACTTTGAATATGCAAAATATTAAGAAATAAGACAATTAAAAACAAACCTGAGCGTGCATAACTATTCACCCCCCAAAGTCAATACTTTGTAGAGCCACCTTTTGCAGCAATTACAGCTACAAGTCTATTGGGGTATGTCTCTATACACTTGGCACATCTAGCCACTTGGACTGTTGCCCATTCTTCAAGGCGAAACTGCTCCAGCTCCTTCAAGTTGGGTGGGTTCCGCTGGTGTACAGCAATCTTTAAGTCATACCACAGATTCTCAATTGGATTGAGGTCTGGGCTTTGACTAGGCCATTCAAGACATTTAAATGTCTCCCCTTAAACCACTCAAGTGTTGCTTTGGCAGTATGCTTAGGGTCATTGTCCTGCTGGAAGGTGAACCTCCGTCCCAGCCTCAAATCTCTGGACGACTGAAACAGGTTCCCCTCAAGAATTCCCTGTATTTAGCACCATCCACCATTCCTTCAATTCTGAACAGTTTCCCAGTCCCTGCCTATGAAAAACATCCCCACTGCACGATGCTGCCACCACCATGCTTCACTGTGGGGATGGCGTTCTCTCTGATTAATGTCCTCCTTGCCTGGTCCGTGAGTTGGGTGGGCGGCCCTCTCTTGGCAGGTTTGTTGTGGTACCATATTCTTTCCATTTTTTAATAATGGATTTAATGGTGCTCTGTGGGATGTTTATATTTTTTTACAACCCAACCCTGATCTGTACTTCTCCACAACTTTGTCCCTGACCTGTTTGGAGAGCTCCTTGGTCTTCATTGTGCCACTTGCTTGGTGGTGCCCCTTGCTTAGTGGTGTTGCAGACTCTGGGGCCTGTCAGAACAGGTGTATATATACTGACATCATGTGACACTTAGATTGCACACAGATGGACTTTGTTTTACTAATTATGTGACTTCTGAAGGTAATTCTGAAGGTAATCGGTTGCACCAGATCTTATTTAGGGGCTTCATGGCAAAGGGGGTGATAACATATGCACGCAACACTTTTCCGTTTTTTATTTTTTTGAATTTTTTGAAACAACTACTCCACTGCTATCACATGTCTACAATACAAGACCATGTGTACATGTGTGTATACATGTGTCTGTGCCTATGTTTGTGTTGCTTCACAGTCTCCGCTCTTCCATAAGGTCTATTTTTAACAGTTTTTTAATCTAATTGTACTTCTTGCATCAGTTACCTGATGTAGAATAGAGTTTCACGTAGTCATGGCTCTAAGTAGTACTGTGCGCACCCCATAGTCTGTTCTGGACTTGGGGACTGTGAAGAGACCTCTTGTGGCATGTCTTGTAGGGTATGCATGTGTGTCCGAGCTGTGTGTCAGTAGTTCAAACAGACAGCTCGGTGTATTTAACATGTCAATACCTCTCATAAATACAAGTAGTGATGAAGTCAATTGTTCCTTTACTTTGTGCAAGGAGAGATTGACATGCATATTATTCATGTTAGCTCTCTGTGTACGTCCAAGGGCCAGCTGCGCTGCCCTGTTCTAAGCCAAATGCAATTTTTTTGCAAGTCCCTTTTTGTGGCTGAACAACTGAACAGTAGTCCAGGTGCGACAAAACTAGGGGCTGTAGGACCTGCCTTGTTGATAGTGCTGTTAAGAAGGCAGAACAGCGCTTTATTATGGACAGACTTATCACCATCTTAGCTACTGTTGTATCAGTATGTTTTTACCATGACAGTTTACAATTCAGGGTTACTCCAAGCAGTTTAGTCACCTCAACTTGCTCAATTTCCACTAAGATTTAGTTGAGGTTAAGAGTTTAGTGAATGATTTGTCCCAAATACAATTATTTTAGTTTTAGAAATACTTAGGACTAACTTATTCCTTGCCACCCAGTCTGAAACTTACTGCAAATCTTTGTTAAGTGTTGCAGTCATTTCATTCGCTGTAGTAACCGACGTGTATAGTGTTGAGTCATCCGCATACATAGACACACTGGCTTTACTGAAAGTAAATAACCTATGTATGTACCTAGGCATGTAGTTAGTAAAGATTGAAAAAAGGAAGGGGCCTAGACAGCTGCCCTGGGGGATTCCTGATTCCCCAGCCTGCTGGAGAGGCTTCCATTAAAGAACACACTGTGTGTTCTGTTAGACAAGTAACTATTTATCCACAATATAGCAGGGGGTGTAAAGCCATAGTTTTCAGCAGCAGACTATGATCGATTAATGTCAAAAGCCGCACTAAATTGTAACAAAACAACCCCCACAATTTTATCTTTATTTAACTAGGCAAGTCAGTTAAGAACAAATTCTTATTTTCAATGACAGCCTAGGAACAGTGGGTTAACTGCCTTGTTCATGGACAGAACAACAGATGTTTACCTTGTTAGCTCAGGGATTCGATCTTGCATCCTTTCAGTTACTAGTTCAACGCTCTAACCACTAGGCTACCTGCCACCCCAATCTTTCTATTATCAATTTCTCTCAGCCAATCATCAGTCATTTGTGTAAGCACTGTGCTTGTTGAATGTCCTTCCCAATTAGCGTGCTGATAGTCTGTTGTCAATTTGTTTACTGTAAAATAGCATTCTATCTGGTCAAACACAAATTTTTTCCAAAAGTTTACTAAGGGTTGGTAACAGTCTGATTGGTCGGCTATTTGAGCCAGTAAAGGGGGCTTTACTATTCTTACTGTAGGTAGCGGAATGACTTTTGCTTTCCTCCTGGCCTGTGGGCATACACTTTTAGTAGGATTAAATGGAAAATATGGCAAATAGGAGTGGCAAAATCATCCACTATTATCCTCAGTAATTTTCCATCCAAGTTCTCAGACCCCGGTGGCTTGTCATTGTTGATAGACAACAATATTTTTTTCACCTCTTCCAAACTCACTTTATGGAATTCAAAATTGCAAATGCTTGTCTTTCATAATTTGGTCAGGCATACTTGGATGTGTGGTGTCAGCATTTGTTGCTGACATGTCATTCCGAAGTTTGCTAATCTTGCCAATGAAAAAAATCACGAAGGTAGTAGGCAATATCAGTCAGGTTTGTGATGAATGAGCCATCTGATTCAATGAATGATGGAGCTGAGTTTGCCTTTTTTCTCTCTCCAAAATGTCATTTAATTAAGATGCTCCAAAGCTTTTACTATCATTCTTCATGTCATTTATCTTTATTTCATCATGTAGCTTCTTCTTTTTCATTCAGTTTAGTCACGTGATTTCTCAATTTGCAATACGTTTGCCAATCGTTGTGCAACCCAGATTTATTTGCCATTCCTTTTGCTTCATCCCGCTCAACCATACAAGTTTACATTTCTCATCAATCCACACAGATGGAATTGTTTTTACAGTCATTTTCTTAATGGGTGCTGCTTATTAGTAACTGGAAGAAGCCATTTCATAAATGTGTCAAGCGCAGCGTCTGTTTGCTCCTCATTACACACCATGGACCAACAATGAAAACCACAGCACACATGAAACAAAAACAATAGCAGCAATGCATATATAAATGCGTCATTGCAGATGTACTACAAAAGCATGTTTCGACTCAACAGTAGCCTGGGAAAATATCCTGGGGTAGAATAAAAAAATAATCTGACAAACTCCATTTCTGCTTATGATCAGTTTTTATTTTAGATGGCATACTGTATGTCAGATCCTGGAGATTCGGCGAGAGATTGGCCTCTAAAAATCCAGCTCAATAAGAAAATTATGCTCAACATGCTGGATGTACACTGAGTGTACAAAACATTTTGAAAGCTGCTCTTTCCTTGACATAGACTGACCAGGTAAATCCAGTTGAAAGCTATGATCCCTTATTGATGACAATTGTTAAATCCACTTCAGTCATTGTAGATGAAGGGGTGGACACAGGTTAAAGAAGGATTTTAAGCCTAGAGGCAATTGAGACATGGATTGTGTACGTGTGCCATTCAGAGGGTGAATGGGCAAGACAAAATATTTATCCCATTTGTATCAAGAACGGTCCACCACCCAAAGGACATCTAGCCAACTTGACACAACCATGGGAAGCATTCGAGTCAACATTGGCCAGAATCCCAGTGGAACGCTTTTGACACCTTGTAGAGTCCATGCCCCGACGGATTGAGGCTGTTCTGAGGGCAAAAGGGGTGCAGCTCAATATTAGGAAGGTGTCCTTAATGTTTTGTACACTCAGTGTATAGCCTTTAGGTCTATAGCTTTAGTTCAAGAAAATCACTACTGAGCTGTGCTGCAGTACAGTCAAGATGGCAGGTAACATATAAAAGCCCCCAATATCTAACAGATACCGTACACTTACACAGTATAGTGGTTAGAGCTTTGGGGATCGAATCCCTGAGCTGGCAAGGTAAAAATCTGCCGCTCTGCCCCTGAGCAAGGCAGTGAACCCACTGTTCCCCAGGCACCGAAGATGTGGATGCCCCCCCCCCCCTCCCCCTCCCCCCCCGGTTCAGAGGGGTTGGGTTCAATGTGGAAGACACATTTCCGATGAAGGCATCCAGTTGTACAACTGCTGTGTCATTGCCCTGGTTCTTATGCAATGTTTATATTCTTTGATTGGTGGCCCATCCCGCCCCACACATGCCCCGATCAAGGTCTCCATCTGCCTTTTATTACACACTCCTAGGTCTCTCTGATCTATAGAGGGGTTTCCATCCCGGTGTCCCATTGCCTGGCTGACTGACTGACAGTGATTGTCCTCTGAAATTGGTAGTGTGAACACACACACACATAGGCTACACTTCACTTATTCTCACATGCATGATTAGAGAAGTGGTCATTTATGCATGCATGCATATACACTGAGTGTACAAAACATTAAGGACACCTTCCTAATATTGAGTTGCACCCGCCCCTCCCTATTTTGCCCTCAGAACAGCCTCAATTTGTCAGGGCATGGACTCTACAAGGTGTTGAAAGCATTCCACAGGGATGCTGTTCCATGTTAACACCAATACTTCCCACAGTTGGGTGGATGTCCTTTGGGTGCTGGGCTATTCTTGATACACACGGGAAACCATTGAGCGCGAAAAACCCAGCAGCGGTGCAGTTCTTGACACAAACCGGTGTGCACACATGTGCCACACACCCACGTGCCACACACCCACACGTGCCACACACACACACGTGCCACACACCCACGTGGCATACACACTCAGCGCTGCAGGAAGGATTTTGTGTGGTTGTCAGTCAGGGCTGGGCTTACTCTGCTTCAAATGGACATTTCAAGATCATTTCACACTGTTGGAAGTGTATTGAGCTCCCCACAAAAGAGCTAAGTCCTATGAGTCATCCAGTGAATTTGCATACTGTCCTGAATTTACACTATCCTCCCTGAGAGGAGGGTGGGATTTGTAGGAAAGAGCGAGGGAGCGAGGGAAATATAGAGAGGTGAAACAAGAATAAACAAGAATCTCACAACTCTAATTGGGGGTTAGAGACAGAGAGATAGAGAGAGAGAGCATCGTGTTCACATTGTTATCAAATCAAAACAAAATGTCATGCCAATCCCATATCCCCGGGGTGTTCGTTCAGGTGTCCCAGAAATAGACTCAACGAATCCATGAAGGGGTTTAGAATCCATCCCACATATCCTTCCAAATTCACTCAAGGAGGATTTCATCAGTCTCTACTCTCTCCTCCCAAAAATATCCCCTTTCTATCCGGCTCCTCTCCTGGGTGGAACGGCTTTAGGTTTCCATGCAGCAAATATACTTCGGAAGGGAGAAAGACCTTGTTAATGTCTGAGCGAAAGGGATTACTAGGCAGAGAAATAAAAACGTGAGCCCGGGCCTTGGAATTAGAGCTGAGCACGTTAGCAGGCTGAGGTCTGGTTGGCACTCCAGTTGATGGGAGGACAAGAGGGCGTGAAAGAGCCACTCAGATGACAACGAGATGCAGGCACGTCTGCACAACTAAGGCTTATTACTGCTGTCAGATGCATGGGCTTTCTCTCAAGTGATCCACAACTTTCCTTTCTTTTTAACTCTTCCTCTCAGTCCGCATATCTTCCTGCTGCCAAACACTTGTCCTCTTTTCTAAAGGAGAAAAGGTCCTCTTCACTCGATCTCTCTATTCATCACTGCCAGTGACTGGCAGATTGCTTCTTAATCTTTCTTGGCTTTCCTGTTAGAGAGGAACCAGAGTTCATAGCACGGTGTAAGAGTTCATTTCAGTGCATTTACTTTTCGTGGTTCGTACTGCTTTGACATGTTTGAATAGATCAAACAAGCATTTTTTTGTTGTCACAGATCAGTTATTTCATACTTTAAACTTTGTACTGTGATTGCATGTTGTGTCTTTGGCTATGCCGGATTAAGTGATATGACATGCTATTCTATAAAATCCTTTCTCCGTAATTAATATTACCTGATTGAGCTAATCATGTAAATGTAATTAACTAGAGAGTTGGGGCATATCTTCCGGATAAACTCGTAAAATATTACTAGGTCTTTAAATTAATAGAAGTCAATATTAATCGTCACCTTAATTCAGTCTCATCTGAAAGTTGTAAACTCTTGGTTATCTTCCGAACCCTGGCTAACAAGTTGAATCAGCAATACAAAATTGGGTTTAATTATTTATTTACTTAAATACCTAACTAATCACACAGAATTACATATACACACAATGAATTATACCTTGATTACAAATTACGTCATAAAGGAAAACGTCCCTGGCGGGCGGAACAGATATGACAGCTGGTTACACAAAAGAAAAGGGGCTGGGTTTGAGTGAAAGAGCGGGAAGACTGAGGGACAAAGGGAAAAGCTGTGCTATCGTAAATACAGTATCTTTTGCATTCTAAATTACCGCCCATTTGAAAAAGGAAAATGCAATAAATATTTACTCTAAGCTGCGCTTCGGTAGGTTGGTGGTAGATGGAAGGCCGTGTTGCCAAACCGAGTCCTTTGTCCTTTGAAGAATGTCTCTGGTGGTCAATTGGATACATTGTAGTAACGTCGTTGTGTGGTAGACGGGATACTCTGTCTGTTCTTTCCTAGCCCGCGTTTGCAGCTGCTGTGGCTAACTCAACGGCTAGGAGGTAACTCCTTTTGGATTGGCTTAGCAAAACCCCAGCTTCAAGCTGAAGTAAAATAGTTGAGAACAAATTCTATTTACAATGACGGCCTACATTGAATCACATTATCATCCACATGAACAATAGGGACAGGGCAAGGTGTCCCTGGATAAGGGTATTATGAGATGACACTTTTTCCCCTTCCCATCATGTTTACTGTGTCCTAAACCTTCCAGTCTGGAGCCCTATTTCTTTTAAGATGTATAACATTCTCTACAATGACAGCTGGTTATGAAATCCCCAAGCTTGTGATATAATCTTTAAACAAAAGATGCACCCTACTTCATCACATGCACCTCCTCCGCAGCCCTTTCATCATCCCTCCCTCCTCTATAACGTCTTTGCTCGTTAATAAGCTTGTGTCATCAGGAATTACTGTTTAGTTTATTGGCATCACATATAAACTTATTGAGCCAGTATACGAGGTCATAGAGCAGCTGGAGTTTTAAATGACAGCGAAAAAGAAGAGTGAAAATCAAAAAAGAGACATGAATGGAATCTTTGTTTTATCGTCAATCTCTGATGCTTCAGAAGGATGGCCCTTGAACTAAGGGCCAGCGCCAGTGGAACTTGATCTCACCTTGTCATGGATGGTGGAGTGGGAGGATGCAGAGATTGCTTTGGCTTTGGCGTTTCATGGCGTCCCCATTGATATTTATAGCTGACGTTGCTAACTTAGAGGCCTACGCTATGTTTCATACAGATAGCTGTCCACAGAGAGTCAGAGACTGTGCTGACTGCAGAGTCATGTTCTGAGTCTATTCTCGATTTGATTGGATGTATATTTTTTATTTAACCTTTATTTAACTAGGCAAGTCTGTTAAGAACTAATTCTTATTTACAATGACGGCCTACCAAAAGGCAAAAGGCCTCCTGCGGGGACGGGGGCTGTGATTTAAATATAGAAGTGATTGCAACAGGAAAAGTCGAATGAAAGAGTGTGCAGTGGGTCAGATTCAAACCCATGTGAGCAACGGTACATGTATTCTGAAGGCAGTGACCTGCTGGACTACCCCCACGCCTCACTCTGGATGTGCTCTACACAGGAGAGATAAGCCTGGAAGAACTACCAGGCAGGGATGAATTAGTCAGGAGAAGATGCAGCAGCGATGTCTTTGCTTTGTGCTTCGCTGAGGCGTTGCAGATTGTAGACGGTTCAGTTTGAACGTTGCCTCAACTCTGACTTTGCCATCAATTAGGCACATGGTTTCATAATAACATTCATTGATCTTACCTCAGGGTGCTCCTATTACAACGGGCCGTTGCTGGTGCGTGAATGCATTTTAGAAGCATAATTTATGTTATGAATTGTACCAATCGTATTGTATTGACTATGCAGTGGGGTGTGCTAGTACATGAAGCTACCTCACGCTACAGAAATAGGACATAGAACCATGCCCTATGGGCCATTCTGGTTCGGACAAGGCTTACTGTATTACTGTATATATCAGACACCCTAACACCAGAGTAACTCTTCTCAACATACCATGTCCTGTGCCGTGGGAATTTGCCGATGTTTAGGATCTCCTTGACCGACATCACATCACCGGGAATGATGGGATAGAACTCAGAGTAGGAAGCCTCCTCATCACTGGTGCATCACAGGGACATAGAACAAACAACAACATATTAGATTCATTGGGTATTTTAATCAAAGTAGAAATCAGAAAATTCAATAGAAGATCAATTAATCAAGAGGAGGTTGTTTTGTCCGACAAGAGTTGTGGGACAGGGTTCGTGTATCTGAAGCTAGATGGTGTCATTTCTACGAGGGTGTCAGACATCTACAGGAAATCTCAGCCCCAGGTCAAGTGTAGTTACAACTGTCCTGCTATTCTGAATCTGACCACCAGGGGAGGCCACACAACCTGAGGGAGTTCCGCTCATAGGTGACCTTTAAAGAACAAAACTGAATTACAAGCACAATGTTTTATTCAACAATTTTTACTGGGGACATGGCTTTGGCTTTTAAAATTACAATGTCAAATGAAACACAGTAACATTGCTTACATTTGCCTTTATTATTTCCAATTTCTGTGACACTCAGCAATTGTCAAAGTGCTCTGGAGTCTGATTACTTACCAACAGAACAAGCTGTTGAGAATAACAGCTGAATAGAAACAAAGGCAATATTAACAGCTGGAGTTCAGCATGATAATAGAGACTGATAACCTCTGTGAATAACGATGCCAATGTCGCTGTCCAAACTAAGACCAGCTCTACAGCTTAGAGTGGACGACAGGCCTTTATTTGGATCAGCGACTAGATACAGGATAAAGGTAGAGAGGGAATTAAGAGGCAGCATTGTATTCACTAGTCAGTCGTCGCTATTGAATGGTTTGTAAAATAATTTGTGATATCACCTCCGGATGCATTGTGTAAGTCTGTTCAATGTAAAATTTGAAGTCGTTATCTCTTGCTTTTAAGTAACACATACAGGGCCTTTCGTCATATCAATTTTAAGGGAACACAGCAGTGCAACACCTGGGAACCTCCAAACCAATGTAAAAAGGGTGTAAAGATAAGAACAATAAATCAGTTGTGTGATGAATTATTACCATGTTAACAATCTAACGAGATTATACAATATTCGTTTTTTGCAATTATCCCCCATTTTCTTGGGGGGTAATAGTCACTTTACCCCTACCTGCAGTACATTACATAATACCTCAATTACCTCGATTAACCAGTACCCCCTGTATATAGCCTTGTTATTGTTATTTTATTGTGTTACTTTCTTTTTACTTTAGTTAATTTAGTAAATATTTTCTTAACTCTTATTTTTCTTAAAACTGCCTTGTTGGTTAAGGGCTTGTAAGTAAGCATTTAATGGTAAGGTTTACACCTGTTGTGTAGACCTTACAATTTGATTTGATTTGATTTAGCATGGCAGCTGTAGCAATTGTGCATAAATCTTCTCTGTGGCCTTTTCAGTTATGACAAATGAGCATCATGTTGAATCTTTAAACATCCCTGCGAGTTCATCCTGTTTTTATGGATCACGAATTAAAAAAGTCCCACAAAAACAACCACCCAGCCAGTAACTGCAGCTGACGTGATATCTGGTTGAGATAGGTGCTCCCATGTGGGGTCCTAACCGAGCTGAAATCTAGTCAGGCAATGCTGTGGCTGACCTGTTTTCTCTCAACTGAGGGTAATGTTATAAACACCTGCTGCCTTCTGTTCTGCTAGTTCTAATCGGCTTTGTTCCTCTTTTTCAGTGGTGCATAAAGCCATGTTGTTTTGTTGTGGGGAGGTTGTAGAGCCAGGAGGAACGAACGGCCAATGTTTTGACCCCAGGGTCATATTCATTTGGCAATTAACAAATATAAAACAAAATGAAACAGGAAGGGACAACCAGAACTTGTCCAATAGGAAAAGCTTTTTTTTCTGTTTCAAAACACTTTGATACGGTGGACTAATGAATACAACCCAGCTCTTAACAATTGCAACAGGGTCACTAATCATAAGGATTGTTTGTTGACCTCTGGCTATGAATCCAGTGCATGTTGTGTAGACATGTACTTAATTAAGATGCAGCAGCATTGTATTCATTTGCTGTTGCATGATCACATGTAACAAGTTTTTCTTTAAAAAACAAATGGTGTCATGGACCTTCAGGGGACGCACCAGTAGCCATGCCATGCCATGCCTGTTTGTGACAGAAGCACACAGTAGTGGTTCTAATTCAAAAGTGCATCTCTTGTGCCTCTCAGCAATCTCGAGCTAGGCCAATGTCATTCTCACACATACACACACACACAAACACACACACACACAAAAGGACCAATGCAGTGAGGGAAAAAAGTATTTGATCCCCTCCTGATTTTGTACGTTTGCCCACTGACAAAGAATGATCAGTATATAATTTTAATGGTAGGTTTATTTGAACAGTGAGAGACAGAATAACAACAACAAAATCCAGAAAAACGGATGTCAAAAATGTTATAAATTGATTTGCATTTTAATGAGGGAAATAAGTATTTGACCCCCTCTCAATCAGAAAGATTTCTGGCTCCCAGGTGTCTTTTATACTCTTAAAGGGGGTGCTCCTCATCTCAGCTTGTTACCTGTATAAAAGACACCTGTCCACAGAAGCAATCAATCAATCAGATTCCAAACTCTCCACCATGGCCAAGACCAAAGAGCTCTCCAAGGATGTCAGGGACAAGATTGTAGACCTACACAAGGCTGGAATGGGCTACATGACCACTGCCAGGCAGCTTGGTGAGAAGATGACAACAGTTGGTGCGATTATTCGCAAATGGAAGAAACACAAAATAACTGCCAGTCTCCCTCTGCCTGGGGCTCCCTGCAAGATCTCACCCCGTGGAGTTGCAATGATCATGAGAACGGTAAGGAATCAGCCCAGAACTACACGGGAGGATCTTGTCAATGATCTCAAGGCAGCTGGGACCATAGTCACCAAGAAAACAATTGGTAACACACTACGCCGTGAAGGACTGAAATCCTGCAGCCCCCGCAAGGTCCCCCTGCTCAAGAAAGCACATATACAGTGGGGCAAAAAAGTATTTAGTCAGCCAGCAATTGTGCAAGTTTCCCACTTAAAAAGATGAGAGAGGCCTGTAATTTTCATCATAGGTACACTTCAACTATGACAGACGAAATGAGGAAAGAAAATCCAGAAAATCACATTGTAGGATTTTTTATTAATTTATTTGCAAATTATGGTGAAAATTAAGTATTTGGTCACCTACAAACAAGCAAGATTTCTGGCTCTCACAGACCTGTAACTTCTTCTTGAAGAGGCTCCTCTGTCCTCCATTCGTTACCTGTATTAATGGCACCTGTTTGAACTTGTTATCAGTATAAAAGACACCTATCCACAACCGCAGTCACACTCCAAACTCCACTATGGCCAAGGCCAAAGAGCTGTCAAAGGACACCAGAATCAAAATTGTAGACCTGCACCAGGCTGGGAAGACTGAATCTGCAATATGTAAGCAGCTTGGTTTGAAGAAATTAACTGTGGGAGCAATTATTAGGAAATGGACGACATACAAGAACACTGATAATCTCCCTCGATCTCACCCCGTTGGGTCAAAATGTTCACAAGAACGGTGAGCAAAAATCCCAGAACCACACGGGGGGACCTAGTGAATGACCTGCAGAGAGCAGGGACCAAAGTAACAAAGCCTACCATCAGTAACACACTACACCGCCAGGGACTCAAATCCTGCAGTGCCAGACGTGTCCCCCTGCTTAAGCCAGTACATGTCCAGGCCTGTCTGAAGTTTGCTAGAGAGCATTTGGATGATCCAGAAGAAGATTGGGAGAATGTCATATGGTCAGATGAAACCAGATAATAACTCAACTCGTCGTGTTTGGAGGACAAAGAATGCTGAGTTGCATCCAAAGAACTCCATAACTACTGTGAAGCATGGGGGTGTAAACATCATGCTTTGGGGCTGTTTTTCTGAGGGACCAGGACGACTGATCCGTGTAAAGGAAAGAATGAATGGGGCCATGTATCGTGAGATTTTGAGTGAAAACCTTCCATCAGCAAGGGCATTGAAGATGAAACGTGGCTGAGATAAACTTTTATTGACCAAATAATTATTTCCACAATAATTTGAAAATAAATTCACAAAAAAATCCTACAATGTAATTTTCTGGATTTCTTTCCCTCATTTTGTCTGGCATAGTTGAAGTGTACCTATGATGAAAATTACAGGCCTCTCTCATCTTTTTAAGTGGGAGAACTTGCACAATTGGTGGCTGACTAAATACTTTTTTGCCCCACTGTACATGTCCGTCTGAAGTTTGCCAATGAACATCTGAATGATTCAGAGGACAACTGGGTGAAAGTGTTGTGGTCAGATGAGACCAAAATGGAGCTCTTTGGCATCAACTCAACTCGCCGTGTTTGGAAGAGGAGGAATGCTGCCTATTACCCCAAGAACACCATCCCCACTGTCAAACATGGAGGTGGAAACATTATGCTTTGGGGATGTTTTTCTGCTAAGGGGACAGGACAATTTCACTGCATCAAAGGGACGATGGACGGGGCCTTGTACCGTTAAATCTTGGGTGAGAACCTCCTTCCCTCAGCCAGGTCATTGAAAATGGGTCATGGATGGGTTTTCCAGCATGACAATGACCCAAAACACACGGCCAAGGCAACAAAGGAGTGGCTGAAGAAGAAGCACATCAAGGTCCTGAAGTGGCATAGACAGTCTCCAGACGTTAATCCCATAGAAAATCTGTGGAGGGAGCTGAAGGTTTGAGTTGCCAAACGTCAGCCTCGAAACCTTAATGACTTGGAGAAGATCTGCAAAGAGGAGTGGGACAAAATCCCTCCTGAGATGTGTGAAAACCTGGTGGCCAACTACAAGAAACGTCTGACCTCTGTGATTGCCAACAAGAGTTTTGCCACCGAGTACTAAGTCATGTTTTGCAGAGGGATCAAATACTTATTTCCTTCATTAAAATGCATATCAATTTATAACATTTTTGACATGCATTTTTCTGGATTTTGTTGTTGTTATTCTGTCTCTCACTGTTCAAATAAACCTACCATTAAAATTATAGACTGATCATTTCTTTGTCAGTGGGCAAACGTACAAAATCAGCAGGGGATCAAATACTTTTCCACTCACTGTAAGTATACGTTTCACTGATTCACTGATAAGTAAGTCTACACCTGTTGTCTACGAGGCGTGTGATAAATACATTTTGATTTGATTCGACACTGCAGTGGCACAACAGTGGGCAGAGGAGTAGCAGTTCCACATGAGCACACAAAGGCCCTTAATACCCAGTAGATACCAATGAGGGTTTAGTAGGGATCACAGCCAGCCACCCTTATTGTCTCGATTCAAATCTGCCTTCATATTTAGCAGGGCCCGATTTCTACTGTTCCTGTTTCATCTGGAGTTATTAAATTAGACTAACCTGCAGGTCTGCAATCTGGATGGACGAACAAAAAGATTCAGATCAAATTTGTCCTTGGGGTACTTGGTGTAAACAAGCTATTATTCCATAGACTTGCCTTAGGCTGGTTGGATAGCTCATTTTCACCCTGTTACAGGGAGGTGTGAAACCAGGTGCAGAGTTTTTTTTTTTCTCGGTACAGCCAACAAGACGTTGTTAAATGTCTCAGAGGCGTGAAGAGATAAACAGTGAAAGCCATTGTGTAGATCTCTAAGACAGGACAGCTAATGAATCCATACAGTAGGATCGTCATTTGATCACTCTTTTGTTGCTGAGAATTTTCCTGCACGGCAGGAAATGTAAACATGTAGTGTACTTTGAGGTTTACAAAGGCTTCTAAAGTTAATAATGTCCACCCCAAAACATCTGACTTAATCTGACCAAACAAAGAATGTATCAACCCCTACAAAAAAGGTTTATTAATTATAATCCACAAAATAATTCACATTTCCTGTTGCTGCAAGATTGTTTTCCTTCTGTAGCAAACTGGCTCAAATTAAGACCCTACATCTTTTTACTGGTATATTTTACATAATAGGATGTTCTTGTGGCTTGTTCTGTTTTTGAAAGACTTACTTTTCTATAAATATAATCATGTAAAAAATACAAGTAAATAGCTGTATTCAAGTATGTGGACACCGCTTCAATTGAGTGGATTCGGCTATTTCAGCTACACCCGTTTGCTGACAGGGGTATAAAATGGAGCACACAGCCATGCAATCTCCATAGACAAACATTGACAGTAGAATGGCCTTACTGAAGAGCTCAGTGACTTTCAACATGGCACCGTCATAGGATGCCACCTTTCCAACAAATCAGTTCGTCAACCTTTTCTGCCCTGCTAGAGCTGCCACGGTCAACTGTAAGTGCTGTTACTGTGAAGTGGAAACGTCTAGGAGCAACAACGTCTCAGCTGAAGTGCTGAAGCGCGTAGCGCGTACAATCATCTATCCTCAGTTGCAACACTCGCTCCTGAGTTTCAAACTATCTCTGGAAGCAACGTCAGCACAAGAACTGTTCTTCGGGAGCTTCATGAATTGGGTTTCCATGGCCGAGCAGCTGCACACAAGCCTAAGATCACCATGCACAATACCAAGCCTCGGCTGGAGTGGTGTAAAGCTCGCCGTCAGTTGGACTCTGGCAGTCTGACGGACGAATCTGGGTTTGGCGGATGCCAGGAAAACCATAGCTACCATAGTGCTAACTGTAAAATTTGGTGGAGGAGGAATAATGGTCTGGGGCTGTTTTTCATGGTTCGGGCTAGACTCCTTAGTTCCAGTGAAGGAAAATCTTAACACTAAAGCATACAATGACATTCTAGATGATTCTGTACTTCCAACTTTATGGCAACAGTTTGGAGAAGGCCCTTTCCTGTTTCAGTATGACAATTCCCCCATTTACAAAGCAAGGTCCATACAGAAATTGTTTGTTGAGATCGATGTGGAAGAATTTGACTGGCCTGCACGGAGCCCTGACCTCAACCCCATCAAACACCTTTGGGATGAATTGGAACACCGACTGCGAGCCAGGCCTAATCGCCCAACATCAGTGCCCGACCTCACTGATGCTCTTGTTGGAAAGCCTTCCCAGAAGAGTGGAGGCTGTTATAGCAGCAAAGGGGGTACCAAATCCATATTAACCACATGATTTTGGAATGAGATGTTGGACAAGTAGGTGTCCACATACCTTTGGCCATGTAGTGTATCTCATAGGATGCCCATGTATCCTGTTCTATATTGGGAAGATATGCATTAATATTGATCCCTTTGAAAGCATATCATCTATGAATTTACACTATAACTCTGTAAAGTTTTGCTAGTGTGTTTTCTCCCCCCTCGTGTTGTTTTTCAGCCACATTTTGGGGAGTAATGATATCAATATCGAAACCACACACTTTTCTGAAGGAGCAGGCCTCTATTTACTGTGTGTGCTTAGTGGACCAGAGCCAGAGTGATATTGTCCAGCCTTAGGCTCCATGCTACATTATTCAACAACACCCTATCACTCTCTCTCTGCACGCTGCGGAACAGTCCAGGAACCAAACAAAGGAAAAAGCAGAAGTTGCTCTCTCTGAGTTCTGTGAAAAAGGGGAACTGTCCCAGCAAATAAACAAAATAAAACGGGAAGTCACAACAATTACCATTGTCATCACAAGTAGTCTTTCTTTCTGAAAGGAGTACCTGAAGCAATATGGTCAAATAAATTAGCTGTCTGTATTCACTTTGTGGGGGAAATAAACTCGGACTTTCAGAAATGTGTTGTAGCGTGGGGCAATTCAAAACCCAGAATATAGGCCAAGCAGCCCACATAAGACCTGATACAAGCATTATCTCTCAGAATATTTCCTGAATGCAGCGGTAGTTGCTCTTGTTAAAGTGTAATGGACCCTTGTGGATCAAAGTTGAGCAAAAGTTAGCACCTCTCCTACAACTTTATTGTCTCGACTTGCCTCCCAAACAGCAAGTGTTCTCCTTACTGTTTATAGGGGTATAAGAGGGCACTTAACAGAGAATGTTGACTTGAATTGGAATGTCTGTTGTTTTAAATTATACTGTCAATCCTCCACAAGAAACCTATTGAAATCATAGAAATATAGATAATAGAACAGAAATGGACATTTAATGGTGGGTGGACCGGATGCCATATTTGTGGCATTAATTAATTGTGAAATGTTCAATTCAATTCACATTTCAATGGTGTTCCAGCTAAACTGCAGTGGTCTGAAGGGACAGGATATATGAATTATATTTCTACGATTGAAATTACCCACCCTATATTCAAGTGCATGTGGTGTCTGTCTGTTGTTGGTCTTATATGTTAGCTTAGAGTTCTGTTGTTTTGTCCTTGTCGATTCCTTCATTATTTTCTGTATCTTGTAAAGTACTAAACCATCTTTGAAAGTGTATAGTCCTTTTTAAAGCCTTTTTATTTTAATGGTTGTTCTCAATGCAAAGATCTTTGTGATTTACATCTGTTAATGAAAAGCATTCTACAATTGTAATTTATTATTATTATGATGATGTTGTGTCTCAACTGCAAAAATATTGTATTTTACACAGTTTGAAGCTGGTGTAAAAAAACAAAAATAAAAGTCTCAAAAACAAAACTTCATAATGGAAGCATAGAAATAGTGCATATAGAGCAGATCTGCTGCTTCTTAGACTTGCTTTCAATGAAAATAACAGATCGGGTCGGATCGCCCTAAATGTACATATTGCAGCTTTAAGCACCAGTCTCAACGTCAACAGTGAAGAGGCGACTCCGGGATGCTGGTCTTCTAGGCAGAGTTGCAAAGAAAAAGCCATATCTCAGACTGGCCAATAAAAAGAAAAGATTAAGATGGGCAAAAGAACAGACATTGGACAGAGGAACTCTGCCTCGAAGGTCAGCATCCCGGAGTCGCCTCTTCACTGTTGACGTTGAGACTGGTAATTTGCGGGTACTATTTAGTGAAGCTGCCAGTTGAGGACTTGTGAGGCGTCTGTTTCTCAAACGAGACACTCTAATGTACATGTCCTCTTTCTCAGTTGTGCACTGGGGACTGCCACTCTTTCTATTCTGATTAGAGCCAGTTTACGCTGTTCTGTGATGGGAGTAGTACACAGCATTGTATGAGATCTTCAGTTTCTTGGCAATTTCTCGCATGGAATAGCCTTCATTTCTCAGAACAAGAATAGACTGATGGGTTTCAGTCGAAAGTTCTTTGTTTCGGGCCATTTTGAGCCTGTAATCAAACCCACAAATGCTGATGCTCCAGATACTCAACGTCTAAAGAAGGACAGTTTTATTGCTTCTTTAATCAGAACATCAGTTTTCATCTATGCTAACATAATTGCAAAATAGTTTTCTAATGATCAATTAGGATTAATGATAAACTTGGATTAGCTAACACAACGTGACATTAGAACACAGGAGGGATGGTTGCTGATAATGGGCCTCTGTACGCCTATGTAGATATCCCATTAAAATCAGCCGTTTACAGCCACAATAATCATTTACAACATTAACAATGTCTACACTGTATTTCTGATCAATTTGATGTTATTTTAATGGACACATGTTTTTGCTTTTCTTTCAAAAACAAGGACATTTCTTAGTGACCCCAAACATTTGAACAGTGGTGTATATCTCCGGATGTGTATATAGGGAAAGGGGGATACCTAGTCAGTTGTACAACTGAATGCCTTCAACTGAAATGTGTCTTCTGCATTTAACCCAACCCCTCTGAATCAGAGAGGTGCGGGGGGCTGCCATAATCAACATCCACGTCTTCGGCACCCGGGGAACAGTGGGTTAACTGCCTTGCTCAGGGGTAGAATGACAGATTTTTACCTTGTCAGCTCGGGGATTTGATCCCCAAATCACTAACCACTATTGTCACACCCTGACAATAATTTGCTTTGTATGTTTCTATGTTTTGTTTGGTCAGGGTGTGATCTGAGTGGGCATTCTATGTTGTGTGTCTAGTTTGTCTGTTTCTGTGTTTGGCCTGATATGGTTCTCAATCAGAGGCAGGTGTTAGTCATTGTCTCTGATTGGGAACCATATTTAGGTAGCCTGTTTGGTGTTGGGTTGTGTGGGTGATCGTCTCCTGTGTCAGTGTCACATGGGACTGTTTTGGGTTTACACGTTTGTTGTTTTTGTAGTTAATTCATGTATAGTTTTCTTATTAAAAACAAACATGAATTTTAACCACGCTGCATTTTGGTCCTCCTCTCCTTCGACGGAAGAATCCCGTAACAACTATACTGTGTATGTGTACAGTATCTGTTTAGATCGTGGGAACTTTTATATATTATTGCTATAAGAACGAGTTAGCTCGCATGCTCTAATTGTATTGGTCACATTAGCTCCCTGCTAATTCAGTTATTTCCATGCTAACAGACAAATCACAAATCTACGGCCATCAACAGACTTGTCCTGCACATCTAATGTGCTTCCTTGTATTTATCGTCAGGTACTTCCCTTTATTGTATTGTGTAAAATGGTTGTCATTTATGTTTGAATACAGAATACCCGGTCTGATATTGACATGCATGCTTTGAATCACAAATCTACAGCCATCAACAAAACTTTTTTTTTTTACCTTAATTTAACTAGGCAAGTATGAATTCTTATTTACAATGACAACCTAAGAACAGTGGGTTAACTGCCTTGTTCAGGGACCTGAACAACAGATTTTTACCTTGTCAGCTCAGGGATTTAGATCCAACAACCTTTCAGTTACGAGCCCAACACTTTAACCACTAGGCTACCTGCCACCCCAACACACTGTTGTCCTGCATATCTAATGTGCTTTCTTGTGTCTATCATCAGAGTAAACACCAATCAACTGGGACCACTGGCTGGTTATTCCTTTCGTTAAAAACACCACATAATAGTTACGAAGTATGATCACATATACAACACATATACAACAGGATTTCACCTTACAGTGAAATCCTTACTTTCAAGGCCTTAACTAACAATGCAGTTTTAAGAAAAACAACTTAAAGTATTTAAAAATAATAAGAAAAGAAAAGAAAAAATAAGAAAATAGAAAAATAAATAATTAAAGAGCAACAATAAAATAACAGAAGCTATATGCAGGGGGCACCGATGCAGAGTTGATGTGCGGGGACACAGGTTAGTCGAGGTAATTGAGGTAATATGTACATGTAGGTAGAGGTAAAGTGACAATGTGTAGATAATAAACAAAGAGTAGCAGCAGTGTAAAAATGGGGGTGGGTGGCTCAATGCACATAGTCTGGGTAGCCACTTCATTAGCTGTTCATGAGTCTTATAGCTTTGGGGTAGAAGCTGTTAAGAAGCCTTTTGGACCAAGACTTGGTGCTCTGGTACCACTTGCAGTGCGGTAGCAGAGAGAATAGTCTATGCCTAGGGTGGCTGGAGTCTTCTGCAATTTTTAGGGCCTTCCTCTGACACAGGCTGGTATAGAGGTCCTGGATGGCAGGAAGCTTGGCCCCAGTGATGTACTGAGCCTTACGAATTACCCTCTGTAGTGCCTTGTCGTCGGAGGCCGAGCATTTGCCATACCAGGCAGTGATACAACCTGTCAGGATGCTCTTGATGGTGCAGCTGTAGAACCTTTTGAGGATCTGAGGACCCATCGCAAACCTTTTCAGTCTCCTGAAGGGGAATAGGCATTGTAGTGCCCTCTTCACAACTGTCTTGGTGTGTTTGGACCATGAACTTGAAGCTCTCAACCTGCTCCATTACAGCACCGTCAATGAGGATGGAGGTTTTCTCGGTCCTCCTTTTCCTGTAGTCCATGATCATCTCCTTAGTCTTGATCATGTTGAGGGAGAGGTTGTTATCCTGGCACAACACTGCCAGGTCTCTGACCTCCTCCCTATAGGCTGTCTCATCGTTGCCTGTGATCAGGCCTATCACTGTTGCATCGTCAGAAAACTTAATGATGGTGTTGGAGTCATGCTTGGCCATGCAGTCATGGGTGAACAGGGAGTACAGAAGGGGACTGAGCACGCACCCCTGAGGGCCCCCCCGTGTTGAGGATCAGCGTGACAGATGTGTTGTTTACCTACCCTTACCACCTGGGGACGGCCCCGTCAGGAAGTCCAGGATCCAGTTGCAGAGGGAGGTATTTAGTCCCAGGGTCCTTAGCTTAGTGATGAGCTTTGAGGGCACTATGGTGTTGAACGCTGAGCCATAGTCAATGAATAGCATTCTCACATAGGTGTTTCTTTTGTCCAGGTGGGAAAGGGCAGTGTGGAGTGCAATAGAGATTACGTCATCTGTGGATCTGTTGGGGCGGTATGCAAATTAGAGTGGGTCTAGGGTTTCTGGGATGATGGTGTTGATGTGAGCCATGACCAGCCTTTCAAAGCACTCCATCGCTACAGACGTGAGTGCTACGGGTTCGTAGTCATTAAGGCAGGTTACCTTAGTGTTCTTGGGCACAGGCAGTATGGTGGTCTGCTTGAAACATGTTGGTATTACAGACTCAGACAGGGAGAGGTTGAAAATGTCAGTGAAGATACTTGCCAGTTGGTCAGCACATGCTCGCAGTACACATCCTGGTAATCTGTCTGGCCCTGTGGCCTTGTGAATGTTGATCTGTTTAAAGGTCTTACTCACACATTACTCGCATAGCAGTTCAGACGTCTTTTGTCCTCGTCTTGTCGTGTCCCGTATATATATATATATATATATATATTTACAACTTTTTTCATACATTTAAAACATTTTTTTTCCAGAAACTCATCTTCAAAACACTCTCCTGCACCCGACTCACCAATTTATATTTATAAAAAATTATTATTTACCTCAAATCTGTAATCCTCCAAGAAGCTTGCCAGAAACTCCAAGAGGCTAGCCAGAAACTAGCCAGAAGCTAGCCAGGAGCTAGCCAGAAGCTAATCCAGAAGCTAATCAGAAGCAAGGTCAGAAGCTAGTTAGCTTCTTTACTGGCAAATCGTTAGTATTCAGCTAACCACGGTTTGTGGTCATCAGCTATCCTTTAGCTCGAAAATCTATCGCCAGTTTTGTATGGCGCAGCGCGGCTCAGAACGGAACATACCGGACCAATTTTTCTCTCCATGTCCCTGGATTTCTACCGCTAACTCTGGACATTCATACCTGGATCTCATAGCTTGCTAGCTGCTATCCGTGTGACTATCGGCTTTCGTCGATTCCGGAGCTAACATCAATTATTCCGGAGCTAGCCAGCTGAAGCGTTCCATCAATCACTCCTGGGCTGCAGTCACCTATCTGGACCCGTTTTACTGCCTACGCGGAGCCCCACCGGGCCTTCACAACTGGACTGCCGATGTTATCTACCCAAAGGAGTTATTTGGTTGGCTCCTCCGTCGCGACGTTACCTGAATGCCCATCTGCGGCCTGCTAACCGTTAGCTGTCTGATCGGCTGCTATCTGAATAGACAATCGGACAATTTAAAAAAAAAAATTATTATTATTTTTTTTTTCTTCTTGGGCCTCTAACTATATCTATTGTTTTTATTTTTGTTGTTGTTGTGTGATTTGGATTAATCCCCTCTACCACACGGAACCACACTAATCTACTGATGGAACGCAAGACGTGGCTAATAACAGACGTCCATCCTATGCTAGCTTGCTACCGATGGCCTGGCTAGCTGTCTAAATCGCCGTGACCCCCAACCAACCTCTCCACTCACCGGACCCTTTTGATCACTCGACTAATGCCTCTCCTTAATGTCAATATGCCTTGTCCATTGCTGTTCTGGTTAGTGTTTATTGGCTTATTTCACTGTAGAGCCTCTAGTCCTGCTCACTATACCTTATCCAACCTATTAGTTCCACCACCCACACATGCAATGACATCTCCTGGTTTCAATGATGTTTCTAGAGACAATATCTAACTCTTCATCACTCAATACCTAGGTTTACCTCCACTGTATTCACATCCTACCATACCTTTGTCTGTACATTATGCCTTGATGCTATTTTATCGCCCCCAGAAACCTCCTTTTACTCTCTGTTCCAGACGTTCTAGACGACCAATTCTTATTGTTTTTAGCCGCACCCTTATTCTACTCCTCCTCTGTTCCTCTGGCGATGTAGAGGTGAATCCAGGCCCTACAGTGCCTTGCTCCACTCCTATTCCCCAGGCGCTCTCTTTTGACGACTTCTGTAACCGTAATAGCCTTGGTTTCATGCATGTTAACATTAGAAGCCTCCTCCCTAAGTTTGTTCTATTCACTGCTTTAGCACACTCTGCCAACCCGGATGTTCTAGCTGTGTCTGAATCCTGGTTTAGGAAGACTACCAAAAATTCTGAAATTTTAATTCCAAACTACAACATTTTCAGACAAGATAGAACTGCCAAAGGGGGCGGTGTTGCAATCTACTGCAAAGATAGCCTGCATAGTTCTGTCCTACTATCCAGGTCATTACCCAAACAATTTGAACTTCTACTTTTAAAAATCCACCTCTCTAAAAACAAGTCTCTCACCGTTGCCGCCTGCTATAGACCACCCTCTGCCCCCAGCTGTGCTCTGGACACCATATGTGAACTGATTGCCCCCCATCTATCTTCAGAGCTCATGCTGCTAGGCGACCTAAACTGGAACATGCCTCTTGATACTACCCATCCCGGATCCGGGATCGTGAATACAGCCTCAGGCTCATTAGCATAACGCAACGTTAACGATTTCTGAAAATCGCAAATGAAATGAAAATAATATGCCTGCTCTCAAGCTTAGCCTTTTCTTAACAACACTGTCATCTCAGATTTTCAAAATATGCTTTTGAACCATAGCAAATCATGCATTTGTGTAAGAGTATTGCAAGCTAGCTTAGCATTTTGCATAGCAATTAGCACGCAACATTTTCACAAAAACCAGATAACCAAATAAATAAAATCATTTACCTTTGAAGAGCTTCGGATGTTTTCAATGAGGAGACACTTAGTTACATAGCAAATGTTCAGTTTTCCTGAAAGAATCTTTGTGTAGGAGAAATCGCTCCGTTTTGTACATCACATTTGGCTACCGAAACGAACCGAAAATTCAGTCACCAAAACGTCAAACTTTTTCTGAATTAACTCCATAATATCGACCGAAACATGGCAAACGTTGTTTAGAATCAATCCTCAAGGTGTTTTTTCACATATCTCTTCATTGATATGCCGTTCGTGGAAGCCTGCTTCCCCTCAGAATCCCATGGAAAAATACCAGCAGCTGAAAATGACGCACCAATTTCGATTGAGGACACCGGGCGGACACCTGGAAAATGTAGTCTCTTATGGTCAATCTTCCAATGATATGCCTACAAATACATCACAATGCTGCAGACACCTTGGGGAAACGATAGATAGGGCAGACGACACCATTCTGTATATAGAATGGTATATAGAATGGTATATCTCTCCATCACCCCCAAAACCCCAAAACCAATTCTTTCTTTGGCCGCCTCTCCTTCCAGTTCTCTGCTGCCAATGACTGGAACGAACTACAAAAATCTTTGAAACTGGAAACACTTATCTCCCTCACTAGCTTTAAGCACCAACTGTCAGAGCAGCTCACAGATTACTGCACCTGTATATAGCCCACCTATATTTTAGCCCAAACAACTACCTCTTTCACTACTGTATTTTATTTATTTATTTATTTATTTTGCTCCTTTGCACCCCATTATTTTTATTTCTACTTTGCACATTCTTCCATTGCAAATCTACCATTCCAGTGTTTTACTTGCTATATTGTATTTGCTTTGCCACCATGGACTTTTTTTGCCTTTGCCTCCCTTGTCTCACCTCATTTGCTCACATCGTATATAGACTTGTTTATACTGTATTATTGACTGTATGTTTGTTTTACTCCATGTGTAACTCTGTGTCGTTGTATGTGTCGAACTGCTTTGCTTTATCCTGGCCAGGACGCAATTGTAAATGAGAACTTGTTCTCAACTTGCCTACCTGGTTAAATAAAGGTGAAATAAAATAAATAAATAAAACATCGGCTGTGGAGAGCGTGATCACAGTCTTCCAGAGCAGCTGGTGCCTCGAACCCAGCCAGCTGTATGTTATCCATGTTGACGTTCAGCCACGTCTCGGTGAAACATAAGATATTACAGTTTTTAATGCCCCGTTGGTAGGATAGTGTTGATCAGAGCTCATCCAGCTTGTTATCCAATGACTGCACATTGGCTAATAGGACTGATGTTAGAGGTGGATTACCCACTCACCGTCGGATCCTTACAAGGCACCCTGACTTACCCCCCCCCGATATCTCCGTCTCTTCCTAATGCCAATGACAGGGATTTGGGCCTTGTCCGGTGTCTGAAGTACATCCTTCGCGTCCGACTCGTTAAAGAAAAAAATCTTTGTCTATTACGAGGTGAGTAATCGCTGCACTGATATCCCAAAGCTCTTTTCGGTCATAAGAGACGGTGGCAAAAAAACACACACAATAGCTTAGGAGCCTGTAAAACCGTAGCCTTTTTTTTACCTTTATTTAACCAGGCAAGTCAGTTAAGAACACATTCTTATTTTCAATGACGGCCTGGGAACAGTGGGTTAACTGCCTGTTCGGGTGCAGAATGACAGATTTGTACCTTGTCAGCTCGGGGGTTTGAACTTGCAACCTTCCGGTTACTAGTCCAACGCTCTAACCACAAGGCTATCCTGCCTAACGGCACCATGCACATAATGGTATTGTGTGTGTGTGTGTTAAGATAGTTCAATACCGTGTGACAGGGTTTCAAAAGACACGAAGAGGCTTCATCCAAGGCCATCTCTTTGTGTGCCGGATTGGGGGGTTATTTAAAGTTTGTGTGTGTGTGTCTGTGAGTCATCTGTCTGTACATGTGTGTGCAGAATTTGTGTGGGCAGTCTTTGAGTCAATGTTGGTTGATTGATGTGTGTTTATATGAGCATGGGTGACTCTGTGGTGAGTCAGGGCTGTTCTGGGGATTGAAGGCTAACTTTGGCAGGGAGAGGCTGACAAGGTTGACTGCCCATCCGTAGGTAAATCAATGAAAGCGGCAACGTGTCTCTCTTTCTGGAGAGGGTCTCAATGTGTATGTGAATGTGTATTCCTGCATACAGTATATTAGTGTAATGCAAAGGCTACTTTATCCACATGGACTTGTGTGTACCGCGTGGTTGTGCACGTGAGTGTAGCTCTAATACTGTCCTTAAGTAAACACATACACACACTCCCGGACACACACTGCGTCACTGCTCTGCTGTCTCAATGACCTCACAATAACTGCCCGACTGGCTACATGTCCTTATTTAAAAGCTCTAATGTCATCCCACAACCCACAACAAAACAGGGCTCCATTATATACAGAGCACTTTTCATCTGTCTTGCTATGCACATACAGTAATACTTGGATGGTGCAATATTGACTGTACTTTACTCCCATGCAAGCCGTTTTCCATAAAGTAAGTGTATGATACACTACATAACCACAAGTATGTGGACACCTGCTTTTTGTACATCTCATTCCAAAATCTCATTCCAAAATGGAGTTGGTCCCCCCTTTGCTGCTATAACAGCCTCCACTTGTCTGGGATGGCTTTCCACTAGATGTTGGAACATTGCTGCGTGGACTTCAGCCACAAGAGCATCAGTGAGGTCGGCACTTATGTTGGGCGAATAGGCCTGGCTCGCAGTTGGTGTTGAAATTCATCCCAAAGGTATTCGACTGGGTTCAGGTCAGGGCTCTGTGCAGGCCAGTCAAATTCTTCCACACCGATCTTGACAAATCCTTTCTATATGGACCTTACTTTGTGCACAGGGGCATTGTCATGCTGAAACAGGAAAGGACCTTCCCCAAACTGTTGCCACAAATTTAGAACCACAGAATCATTTAGAATGTCATTGTATGATGCAGAGTTAAGATTTACCTTCACAGCCCCGGACCATAATTCTTCCTCCACCAAACTTTACAGTTGGTACTATGCATTGGGGCAGGTAGCGTTCTCCAAACCCAGATTCATCCGTCGGACTGCCAGATGGTGAAGCATGATTCATTACTCCAGAGAATGCGTTTCCACTGCTTCAGAGTCCAATGGCAGAGAGCTTTACACCACTCCAGCCAACGTTTGGCATTGTTGCATGGTAATTTTAGGCTTGTGTGCGACTGCTTGGCCATGGAAACGTATTTCATGAAGCTCCCGCCAAACAGTTAATGTGTTGACATTTTTTCCAGAGGCAGTTTGGAACTCGGTAGAGAGTGTTGCAACCGAGGACAGATGATTTTTACACACCACGCGCTTCAGCACTCAGTGGTGCCGTTCTGTGAGCTTGTGTGATCTACCACATCGCGAGTGAGGCGCTGTTGCTCCTAGACGTTTCCACTTCACAGTAACAGCACTTACAGTTGACCTGACTCGTTGGAAAGGTGGCATCCTATGACGGTGCCATATTGAAAGTCACTGAGCTCTTCAGTAAGGCTATTCTACTGTCAATGTTTGGCTATGGAGATTGCATGGCTGTGTGCTCCATTTTATGCCCCTGTCAGCAATGGGTGTGGCTGAAATAGTCAAATCCACTAATGTGAAGGGGAGTCCACATACTTTTGTAAAATATAGTGTATATACAGAACACCATATTCAACTAGATATCTTCTGGAAATTCTTTATTCTATCTATTTTTTTATAAAAAGCATTGACTGAAGATGATCTATGGTATGATGACGAAACAGGGTGTGTGTGCCAGGGTGCCTTTACCTGGAGGTGAAGGTTTTCTTCTTGATCTGCGAGGCCAGTGCCATGCTATGGGACATCTGGTGGGACTGCTCTTCCTGGACCCGTGTCATCAGCGTCTTAGTTGCCATGGTGAACCCCTGACCAACACCTGTGGAGGTAGGAGAGATGAGAGAGGGATGAAGGGAGGAGGATGTATCATCTAACATTGCACAGTAGGACCACTCTGTGAGATGACATGTCGGAGACTCGCAAAGGAACGCGACAGAGATCTCTTTTCACTTTCATTGTGAGAAATATGTACATTTATGACCATAGTAATTATGCTTATGGTGGATCTCAAATAGCCAGGTGTCAATGGAAATGCATCCAAAACCTGTAATATCGTATTAGCACAACAACAACACATATCCAATGCGTTGTTTTGTGTTTGAAGTAAAGACAGGTGCAGCTGGCGTGGAGAAAGGTGTGCTTCAGGCCGCTGTTAAATGAACTGGCCCTTTGTGGGCCATTGAGCGAGTTATAATTCATTAGTTCAGGTCTGCCACCATGCCGCTGCCTGCCACCCAAGCAGTCATTAATCACTCTCTACTCTGGGGGAGGCCGACAGTGCAGCTCGCCCAACCAACAGAACCAGGCCAGAGCCTTAGTGATAACTTCCTTCACCCACCCCCACAAGCAACTGTCACCAGTGTTAGCGCGTTAGCATTATAAACACCCTCATTTGTTTTTCCTTCTGGTCTGTTCGAATTACATTGGACGACCTGGGCTAACGTAAGCGAGTGGCTAGTGTCTAATGCTTTAATGCTTTGAATGACATTGCAGTGAGCCTGCTGGTCTGACGTTAGCAAGCAGCTGATGGCAAACGCTTCAGCAGGATAGCATCCCCACTGGTTTCCCTTCACGGCTCATTGTTGTGCAAAACTAAAGGGTTGTTTGTGCACAGGTGGTAAAAAGGTCAACCTCCAGCGTATTAAAGTGCATCTGTCTTAGCTGGTGCGTGCCTGGATACCCGGACCCCTGTGGAGAAAGTGGAGAGTAATGTTCTTTCTGCTCACAATGCCATTTCCCCTATGTCTTGAGTAGACTGCAAAGTCCAACTCTCTGATGAGAAGAAACAAAGTAACATGGGGATGAATTATTTGTTATTTGGTAGATCATGGATTGTCTGAACAACACATGTGGGCTTTACCTAATCGTCTTGAGAGAGTAATTTCAACTCATATCCATGAAGGCTGCCAAACATAGAGACTCTTTTGACACTCAACCAGCTTGAGATATGATTGGAGTATCTGTCTATAGGACCACTTTAAGCCGCACACTCCACAAAGCTGGGCTTTACAGAGGAGTGGCCAGAAAAAAGCCATTGCTTAAAGAAAGAAATAAGCAAACACGTTTGGTGTTCACCAAAAGGCGTGTGGGAGACTCTTCAAACATATGGTAGAAGGTACTCTGGTCAGAGAAGACTAAAATTGGGTGAATAGTTATGCACTCTCAAGTTCTGTTTTTTTTGTCTTACTTCTTGTGGAGACAAAGGGAAATGTCCTAGACTATGCAAAGCTCAGCGTAATAGTAACATGAATTATTTGCATATGGAGGCCGTTGAGGCTAATACATGGAGGAAGAGGATGATGTTCAACCACAGGAATTTGAGGAAAAACTAAGAAATAATACAAACACTGAAACATAGTCAAACATTGTTGTAAACACATATGCCATCCCATTGGCCAGTGTTGGAAAAAGTACACTTGAGTGAAAGTAAAGATACCTTAATAGAAAATGACTCAAGTATAAGTGAAAGTCACCTAGTTAAATAATACTTGAGTAAAAGTCTAAAAGTATACTTAAATATACTTAAGCATGAAAAGTAAAAGTATAAATAAGTTCAAATTCCTTATAATTAACAAACCAGATGGCACCATTTTCTTGTTTTGTGTAAAATGTATGGATAGCCAGGGGCACACTCCAACACTCAAACATCATTTACAAAAGAAGCATGTGTGTTTAGTGAGTCCGCCAGATCAGAGACAGTAGGGATGACCAGGGATGTTCTCTTGATAAGTACGTGAATTGAACCATTTTCCAGTCTTGCTAAGCATTGAAAATGTAATGAGTACTTTTGGGTGGCAGGGAAATTGTCTGGAGTAAAACGTACATTCTTTTCTTTAGGAATGTAGTGAAGTAAATGTAAAAGTTGTCCAAAATATTAATAGTAAAGTAAAGTACAGATACCCAAATACCCAGATACCCAGCGACTTAAGTAGTTTTCTAAAGTATTTTTACTAAAGTACTTTGCACCACTGCCATTGGCTTAATTAAAAGTCCATCATTCTCCCTTACTTAATAAGTCACCAGACGCTAATTGTCATTGGGTTACTTTCCCAGTACTGGTTTTCACTATATATTCATGTGAAGTTTATGACCCTTGCAATGTATGCTTAACACGTCCTTGTGGATGAGAAAGAAAATAGGAAGTGATTACATCATGACATCACGGTGTACCGTAAGGGTGAAATAAAAAGCCACTTACGTTTGTCTTTGAAGAAAGGGTTATACTCCACAGGCCCTCAAGATGAGCATGAAGGACACACGTCTCTCTCTCTCTCTCTGTCCCCTGTCCACCTTTCACTGTCTGTCTCTCTCAATTGCTCTCTCTCTCTCTCTCTCTCTCTTAATCTCCCTGCCTCACCTGTCTTTACAGTACCTCTATTCTTTTTCTCCAGTGCTCCTCGCTCTGCCTCTCCCTGTATGAGCAGTGAAGGTGAACCTGGCCCTGGACACAAAGTGTCCTTCACGAAGAGAATGTGGCCAAACACAATGCACTCAAGGTGGTAAATATAGACTACTGACACGTCCCCTCCGGTGCCCCCACCACCAACCCCCAAACCCCCACCCACACCGGCCAATGCCATCCAGCCAGATAGACTTACAGTCTGCACTGCAGACCTGCGGCCAAAGATGCCACAGTAGCAACAATAGAACAACACAATAGGATTGAGGGTTGAGTGGACGGTATGATCTAGGCAGCTGAAAGCAGCAGCTGGAATGACCACAGGGGAAACGATGCCTAAGGTATTCCACCAACTGTCTGATCAGTAACTGTCAGGTTGGGATGAGTGTGAATATATGGTTGACTTTATATAGTGAAGGTGTCTATAAAACAAGATCATCTTAAACCTATTGGGAGTTGAACATTCACAGAAAATGGGGGTGGGGGCTAGTCCATTCTCTGTGTTCCTCTTCATCTGGCCCCATAATGGCCTTCCCTATTAATTGAGACCAAGGGCGAGATCGGTAAAGACAGAGCCTAGATAAAACAGCCTGGTTCTCTTCTATTGAAAGACTGGCCTTGAACACCCTCTCAAAGAACAAGGGTTATTAGTGATTGTATTCGCAGCTGAGATCCAGTCACGCCATTCCTCCTTTCAAACCTCTCCCTTTATCTCGCAGACTACTTTTCCGTCCTTGATTTATTTCTCTATCAACCCCCCTCTCCTCCCTGTATCTCCCTCCCCTCTCCACTCACCCTCCCCTCTCACTCACTTTTGTCTCTCCCCTGATCCAAGTTCCTCTCTTTCTTCCCCTCCTCCCTCACCCCCCTCCTTTCTCTGTCTCCTTTTATCCTTTTACAGTGATCTCTGATTAGTCCTTGAAGATTGCACACTGTTCTACACTATTAAACATGGAGCTCAGACTGGTTGGAGAGAGAGAGAGAGAGACAGAGAGAGACGGCAGCTAGGTGATATGGACAAAAATCTATTTCACTATAACATTTGACTGCTGAACGATATCAGCAAAATGCCTGTGATCTCTATGGTCGGTGTCGATCATTTGTGGTTTATCATCCCAGTGTGTGTGTGTGTGCGCGCGTGCATGCACGTATGCATGTGTTTTAGTGTATGCGTGTGGGTGTTAAGATAGTTCAATACCGTGTGACAGGGTTTAAAAAGACACTAAGAGGCTTCATCCAAGGCCATTTCTTTGTGTGCCGGGTTGGGGGGTTATTTAAAGCATTTACTGTCCACACCTGCCTCTGGTATATCAGTAAACAATGCAAGCTGGACTTGCCAGCCCCCTCTTCTCATCATATACCACCAGTGACAGTCTGACTAAGAATAACTGGACTGCCCCTGCCAGAACAAAGCAGCTGAAGAGACCAGCTTTATTAGTTCCTGTTGTAATGGAGAATCTAGCTCCACTTACCGTACAAATCAGTGATCAGTCAGTCAATAATGTTATAAATACACCATTATAGTGACTTACAAGTGACACATCAATTTAGGTGACACTTAACTAATATGTCAGCTTAAAGTGGCATGCTGTATAGCTACAATGGTTAAATGCCACTATTTGGACATTCTAATGAGACCCTTCTTTTACAACTCTCTCCAATATGACACCCACCCGCTGTTGACATGGCACTCCACATCCTCCTCTTCCTCAAGCCCGCTGGTGTAACTGCTTACTGGCTATACACTGTAACATTACTGCATGATTGTAGCGGGTTTACTAACACATTAGTTATATTAGCTGTGTTGACTAGGACGTTACTTTAGATAACATGGGGACAACGACGTAGTCTGTGTGTAACGATGTAGGCTGTGTGTAACGATGTTGGCTGTGTACGTTTTTTCCCCGCCTGGTCACATACAGCTGATGTGGTGTTCACTGAAGTCCACAAACGAAGGGAAAAGGTGAGAGGAGGAGAGTGCATAGACGTTAGAAGGAATACAATGTGGCTGTTTTGATCAGGGGTGTATTTATTCCACTGATTCTGTTGAAAACGTTTCTTAAACGGAAGCAATCGAAACGGCGATAAAAAATACCTGAATTTGTCCAATAGAAACTATTGATTGCAACTGCTGGACTAATGATTACACCCTAGATAAGCTAGATGCAGGTAAGAGTGTGAAAGACGGTATTGAACGTGTCACTATCTGTCCATGTGTCACTGTCTGCCATCTCAAATGTTTCTCTCGACCTGTGTGAACCTACGTTGTAAATTCATTGGCTAGGTTGTAGCGACCTCATGATGGTTATAGGGAAAACTAGAGTATCATGTAGTAGCCTAAACCTATTGATGTTACGTTGAACTGCGTGAATGGAATATGAATGACAGTTATCCAACATGCTGTAATAGAAATAAGGCCATGCTCATGGAAAACATTATTGTCGTCCCTCATCGTAAACGGCACTGACTGCCAGTGCAAAGACCCATTTCCCCGCTACGTCATGAAAAGTTGCCAGCACAGTTCCGAATCAGAAAGTGGTTTGTTTGCATAGCAGTAAATACGATCACATCCAAATTCAGATGCAGTTCATGGAAGTCAGAAAACGGGTAATCAGATGGTTATTGTCGACATTACAACATCGCAGATGTCTTTTGAGGGTTGATTACCTCGCAAGCTAACAAGCCAACGAGGCAAGGTAAAGTATCACAAATAGAGTTACATAAAACCAGAAGAATAATATACTTGTTGAGCATAGCTATAGCCATCAGTCTTGTGTGTTTTCATGGTCATGACTCACTCACTGCTAAGTTGGTCAAGATCCCGGCATCCGTATACAGCTATCTGCTAGGGGGCTTTTAGTTGAGAGGGTGCACGAACATTACTCAAACATGTATTTTTCGCTTGTAAACCAAAAAATTGCCCTGTATCTTCAACCTAATAAACTTACCAAACATAGGCTACCAGACTTGAAGCTTCTCATCCTGTGTGTTGGTTTTTGTAGTTGTTGAAAGATGTCAATTTAGCATTAGCATTATATTTCATGGGCAAAGTTGGCATCTTGCCATCATATCAGGCAACTGTGTGAGAAACAGAGTCCAGCTTGCTCCTCAATCAAACTGTCAGATTAGAACAAAACTTCATTAGCAACGAGCCATGCATATATTTCAATGGTACAAAGCTAAAGTAAGTAAGATGGCGCCGGAGAAGAAGGCAGACGTTTTACGTGCCCCCAGCTGATTGTGTTTTTTTGTTTGTTTATTTGAGTTTTTTGTAACTTATTTTTTTACTTATTTTGAACATATTGTTGCCGCTACCGGCAAAATTGAACAGCGGCATCTGGTAAGACAAGGGGCGGCAGGTTATGTATTTTTGTAAATAACAGCTGGTGCAAGATATCTAAGGAAGTCTCGAGCTATTGCTCGCCAGAGGTAGAGTATCTCATGATAAGCTTTAGACCGCACACCTACCGAGAGAGTTTTCATTTGTGTTCTTCATAGCTGTTTACATACCACCATGGTCAGAGGTTGGCACTAACACCGCATTGAATGAGCGGGACTCTTACCCGGAAGCTTATAAGAAATCCCACTATGCCCTCTGACGAACCATCAAAAAGACAAAGCGTCAATACAGGACTAAGATCAAATCGTACATCACCGGCTCTGATGCTCATCGGATGTGGCAAGGCTTTCAAACCATTACTGACTACAAAGGGAAGCACAGCCGAGAGCTGCCCAGTGACACGAGCCTACCAGACGAGCTAAACTACTTCTATGCTCGCCTCGAGGCAAATAACACTGAGACATGCATGAGAGCACCAGCTGTTCCGGAGGACTGTGTGATCACGCACTCCACAGCCGATGTGAGTAACCTTTAAGCAGGTCAGACCTTTAAGCAGGTCAACATTCTCAAGGCCGCAGGGCCAGATGGATTACCAGGACGTGTACTGCGAGCATGCACTGACCAACTGGCAAGTGACTTCACTGACATTTTCAACCTCTCCCTGTCTGAGTCTGTAATACCAACATGTTTCAAGCAGACCACCATACTGCCTGTGCCCAAGAACACTAAGGTAACCTGCCTAAATGACTACGAACCCGTAGCACTCACATCGGTAGCCATGGAGTGCTTTGAAAGGCTGGTCATGGCTCACATTAACACCACCATCATCCCAGAAACCCTAGACCCACTCCAATTTGCATATCGCCCCAACAGATCCACAGATGATGCAATCTCTATTGCACTCCACACTGCCCTTTCCCACCAGGACAAAAGGAACACCTATGTGAGAATGCTATTCATTGACTACAGCTCAGCGTTCAACACCAAAGTGCCCTTGAAGCTCATCAATAAGCTAAGGACCCTGGGACTAAACACCTCCCTCTGAAACTGGATCCTGGACTTCCTGATGGTCCGCCCCCAGGTGGTAAGGGTCGGTAACAACACATCCGCCACGCTGATCCTCAACACAGGGGCCGCTCAGAGGTGCATGCTCAGTCCCCTCCTGTATTCCCTGTTCATTCATGACAGCACGGCCATGCACGACTCTATCACCATCATTAAGTTTTCTGCCGATGACACAACTGTGATCGGCCTGATCAGCACCAGCGATGAGACAGCCAATAGGGAGAAGGCCAGGTGATTGTGGACTACAGGAAAAGAGGACTGAGCATGCCCCCATTTTCAGCAATGGGATTGCAGTGGAGCATGTTGAGAGCTTCAGGTTCCTTGGTGTCCACATCACCATCAAACTAACATGGTCCAAGCATATCAAGACAGTTGTGAAAAGGGCACAACAAAACGTATTCCCCCTCAGGAGACTGAAAAGATTTGGCATGGGTCCTCAGATCCTCAAAAGGTTCTACAGCTGCACCATCGAGAGCATCCTGACTGGTTGCATCACTGCCTGGCATGGCAACTGCTCGGTCTCCGACCACAAGGCACTTAGAGGGTAATGCGGACGGCCCAGTACATCACTGGGGCCAAGCTTCCTGCCATCCAGGACCTCTATACCAGGCGGTGTCAGAGGAAGGCCCTAAAATTTGTCTAAAGCCACCCTTGTCATAGACTGTTCATAGTCATAGTCTAGGTCCAAGAGGCTTCTAAACAGCTTCTACACCCAAGCCATAAGGACATCTAGTCAAAGAAAATGTGAACATCTAGCCACCTCCCCCTCTTTACACCACTGCTACTCTCTTGAAATAACTCTACCTACATGTACACACTACCTCAACTAACCGGTGTCCCCGCACACTGACTCTGTATCGGTACTCCTCTGTATGTAGTCTCGCTGTTATTATTTCACTGCTGCTCTTTAATTACTTGTTACTTTTATCTCTTATTCTTACCCATATTTTGGGGGGAATCTGCTTTGTTGGTTAGGGGCTCGTAAGTAAGCATTTCACTGTGAAGTCTACACCTGTTGTATTCAGCGCATGTGACTAATACAATTTGATTTGATTTGTTTTGAATTGGTCCACCTTATCTGAGTGGAACCTAATGTGCGGAAGTTGAAAAAAAGATAGCCACTGCCAAGAGAGACTATTGGGGTGATAGTGTGTTGTAAAAGATACCAAAATGTACCCGTTCCCCTTGTTTAGGCCCATCAAAGTCTTCAAACGCTAGCTGATAAGATTTTCATTACTTCAAAGAAAATTAAGTTTGCCCACCCCGTCAAGCTGTATCTTTTTGAGAGGCTGCCTTTTGCCTCAGATCAGAGAATATGCTAAGTGAGCCCATCAAAATGCCCACTCTCAAACAAGAAATTTGGAACAAAAGGTTTGAGTTCAACTCCCAAAGGAACTATTAAGTAATATTTATGTAATATGTAAGATGATAAGTTATGAAACACCAAAGAGCAAAAAAAAAGTATTAGGAACTGTATTTCTCTTAGATAACCTCTTTATTTTCCATCCATCGTCTCCTTGTTGCACTTTTTGAAAACTACAATGCTGGCTTTTCCACCTGGCTGTTTCGTTTGTGAGGGGAGAGGTTGATGTAAACATTATCCTTCGATAGGGTCAGTACGAGCTAACATCAGGTTATTAATACCTGAAAATCATTTCTAAGTGAGTAAAACTCTCACTGCGTCAATTGATCGAGAGCAGGCGGTGACACTTTTCAATTCAGTTTGAAATGCAATCTGCACTTTATTCAAAAAACTAATTTGGGGTCCGCTGAGAAAGTTCATGGAGATTCGTGAATACTGTATGTTAGAGGAGACCAGAGGGTCATCACTGCAATTCTCTCTCTCTCTTCTTGGGTATGGAGAGAAGAAGGCAGGAGGGAATGTCTGACAGATAAGGTGGAGTTTATGTCTGTAACGATATCCCTCGTCATCTGAGAAAGAGTAAGAAGGATCGGACGAATATGCAGCATGGTAAGTGTTGGTCATAATTTAATTGAAAAAACTGAACACTACACAAAATAACAACGAAGCGAAAACTAAACAGTTCTGCCAGGTGAACAGACACTAAACAGAAATGAAACACCCACAACCAAAATGGGGAAAAACAGGCTACCTAAGTATGATTCTCAATCAGAGACAACGAACGACACCTGCCTCTGATTGAGACCCATACTAGGCCAAACACATAGAAATATAACATAGAAAAAAGAACATAGACTACCGACCCCAACTCACGCCCTGACCAACCTAACACAAAGACATAAAAAAGGAACTAAGGTCAGAACGTGACAATATCAGAGTGTTGTTGCAAGTGAACACAGCTTCAATAGTCTTGACAGCTGTTCAAAGGGAAACAGTCAAAGTAAGAATAAAAGTCAGCAATACCAGCCAAGGGGCTGGACAGTCTCCCATATCTTTACTCCACCTCTCACATTGTCAGGATGGTTGCAGTCTCTTTCACTACATTTTCACAACATTTTAATTTGTATACAGGCTGTTGTATAAAAGAGAGAGGATAGTCTACGTTTGGAACCGTGCTAAAGGTCTCTCTAACAACTGTAAAAAAATGTAGCTCAACAGAACCAGTTACAACTGAAGTATCTGATCATCAATGAATTTAAGAAAAAGCCATTTTTTTTTTTTTAACACAGCAGCTGCATATCATCAGGTAGGCCTGCATGCACTTGTATGCACACTGCATGATCCTCAAGCCAGATACGGGCCAAACTCGTGTTTCTAAAAGGGAATTCAAAGGCAATGTACTGTATAAGGCATTTTTCCGTTTAACTGTTGTTTAACTCTAATTATTTTTCACCTTTTTTCCCTTAATTCTATAGAGCCTAAATGCTACATTTATAGGCATGCTGTTGAAGTGCTGTTGTTGATGTGTTGTTGAAATGCTGAACACTCCTGCCAGCCTCTAGCGTGTCACAAATGTTTCACAACATATATTTTAAATGGCAGGCTATAGCCTTGAAATAATAACAATAATATAGCCTAAATAACACTTCCGTTCCCTCTTAGGCTACCTGGCTTGCTCCTGACGGATTTGGAGTTAGTATGTTGTTTAATAGCCCATTGAAATGTTGAACATCAATTGATAGTGACAGAATCACACATCCCGTGCAAAGTACATTTTTTGTGTGGTCGGCAATAGAAGGTTGTAGCGCAGCATCTGAATGTCATCGAGCTAAATGAAAGATATCCCATATGCATCGGTCACGTCTTTCCCTGCATTTTACACGTTGTTTCTAGCATTAAGAATTGCGGACTAAAGCGTCGTTATAGATCGGTTTATATAATCAGGTCCATCATTTATTTTTTATCTTAAAGTAACAAGCGGTAGGCCTATGCTTTCAGACATTTTCTTTAACATAAGAGGGGGGGTTCTACTAAGCTAACATATGGAAATGTTTTAGGATGGTCATATCATGGATCATTTACAATTTTGATTTGGAATTTTAGGGCCAATGTAGACGTAAAACTATACATAAATTGAATTAGGCATTTACTACTAAAGCCCATAGAAACACATCGAATAACACATTCATCAATGGCAAAACAGTTAGTCAAAAAATGTATCATAATGAATAAGGTGTCCTAAATCTAGGAAGTATAAGAAAGCTCTGGAAATATTTTTGTGTTTGACACATTTTTAAACCTTTTTTTTTTGGCACAAAACTACCTCAACTTCAATAACATTTTTCAACCGGCACCGGGTTACCACCCCTTGACACTTGGAGGGGGGGGGGGGGGGGTCGTAGAGCAAAACGGGGAACACCATCATGCTCCTGAGTCTCATATTTCCATAGAGTGGTCATATTAGTTAGTAGGCCAAACCATTCGGACGCGTTTTTGTGACAGACCAATTTTCGGGAAGTCTCCTGGTCTGTCGCTCTGCCACTTTCCATCACAGATGCGGAAGGCCGAAAAAGGTGGATGTGGTGGATTGAGACGCAGCCTATGCTAAAAAAACGGCTATCTCTAGCTTAAACTGACAGATTTTGATGGGGATTTTTTCAAATTTGTTAATTAGACTCTTAATTAACACACCAAGCCTTTCACTGACACCGATGGATTTGGCTGACAAAATCTATGGATAGTAGACTATAATTTTGCCTGTCAAACAGGTAGGGCTACCTCTTGTGTTTTGAATCGGAAGAAATAGTCAAATTATAATGAAGACTGTTAATCTTAAGGATCGCCTAATATGACACACCCAGATCTAACTGCCTGTAGCTCAGGCCCTGAAACAAGGATATAAATATTCTTGGTACCATTTGGAAGGAAACACTTTGAAGTTTGTGAAAGGAATGTAGGATAATATAACACAATAGATACAAAGAAAAAAAATACAAAGAAAAAAAACAACCGTTCTGTATTTTTTTGTACCATCATCTTTGAAATGCAAGAGAAAGGCCACAATGTATTATTCCAGCCCAGGTGCAATTTAGATTTTGGCCACTAGATGGTAGCAGTGAATGTGCAATGTTTTAGTCTGATCCAATGAACCTTTGCGTTTCTGTTAAAAAAATTGTATCAAGACTGCCCAAACGTGCCTAATTTGTTTATTAAATTAATTAGGCCTTCTCGAATTAACCTACTTTCAGCACCTATGTGCTTTCCATCTCTGTGGTTCCCACTTCATGGTAATGTAGGTTGTAAATTAATTGAAAATGTAAATGACTTGAATATGGCTTATTGTGAGGTCTATAACTCTGATAAATAGCTTCATTATGGGCAATGAACCATATTGTTTCAATTCAAATCACTTATAGCAGTAGCAAGCTTACCTCCTGTCCTCCTTCTCATCTTCATGCTCTCCCTATCAAACTGATCCGGACATCAACAGGCCTAGTCTGCGCACACAGATTTGTAATATTTTGGAAAATAAGGCAGCACAAAACGGTTTTACATCAGCAAGAGCAGGGCAGGCCAGGGCTCATGATAGCCTATCCATTGCAGTGTGTAATGCTACCTGCTCTCACAGTCTCACGTCAGAATTAGACATTAATCCATGTTTCTCAAACATCAAATTTGGAATTTGTTCTAAACCTTTAAAGTTAAGTTCAAACTCAGAATTTTTAAGGTTAGAGTTAAGTTCAGGCATTACCTCCAAATTCTTAAGGTTAGGCATTAACATCCGAATGGTTAAGGTAAGGGTTAAGGTTTGGGATAGGCTTAAAACAAAAATATTGAAAACAACTTTCTATCCAAAGGATTCAAACATGCAACCTTTGGAATCAGAGGCAGATGCTTATGCATACTTGAAGGTAAGATCACTCATTGTTGCCCCCAGTGGCCGGTTTCCACATCTCCCGACATCCTCAGACATGGATGGACGTCGAATACTGACTTGTGTCACGGGTGACCAGGCTGGTAATGCAGTGAAGCCTAGTTTTATATACACCATCCCAGCAATGCAAAACCCCAGGAAGAAAGACATTTTCTCAGAAATATAACTTGTGTGTGTGTGCGTGTGCGTGTGTGTGTACACGTTTTACTATACTTGTGAGTACCAGAAGTCCTCATAAGATTAGTAAACCAACTAAAATTCAAAGAAGTGAGGACATTTTGCCAGTCTATTTTAGGCTAGGGGGTTAGGGTTAGAATTATGGTTAAGGATAGGGGGTTAGGGATAGCGTAAGGTTTAGGGTTAGGATTAGGGGTTAGGAAAACATTTGATTTTGAATGGGAATCAATTGTTGGTCCCCCAAAAGTCCTCACACGTATGGTAAGACATTGTGTGTGTGTGTGTGTGTGTATGCGATTGCACACTGTGGCCATAAAATATCCAAATGAGGTCTGGAGGCAAGACCCCTGTCACGCCCTGACCTCAGAGATCCTTTTATTTCTCTATTTGGTTAGGTCAGGGTGTGACTAGGGTGTGCATTCTAGTTTTTCGTTTCTAGGTTGGCCTAGTATGTTTCCCAATCAGAGGCAGCTGTCTATCGTTATCTCTGATTGGGGATCATATTTAGGCAGTCTTTTTCCACCTGTTGCATGTGGGATCTTGTTTTTGTATTGTAGCCTTTTTGCACTACAAAGCTGCACGTTCATTTTGTTACTCTTTATTGTTTTGTTGCTGGTTCACATTAATAAAGATGATGAACGCTTTCCACGCTGCACCTTGGTCCAACCCTTCCAACAACGAACGTTACAACCCCCTTCTGCACAGCAGAACCACACTTTATGCTTATGAGCAATTAAATCCATTCAATTATTACAGTGATATTTAACCTCTCCAGTTTCTCACTGCAGAAAAGCTGGTGTCAAATTAGATTTCCGACTCCAGGGCCGAAGTTTTGAGGGAATTATTTCAGGGTCCAGGAGATTTACGTTAGCACGCATTTTTTTTAAAGAAGGCGTGGCTTAGTTATGACATGCCTGGAACAAAGTTCCCCAAGAACAGCCAGCGAATTCATCTATCAGCAGTATGACATGTTTGAATGGAACGTGCTGCACAGCTACTGTATGATATCATACAAGTTCAGAGCCCATATTCATAATGCATCTCAGAGTAAGACTGCTGATCTAGGATCTGCCTTTTTAGATCAGACTGAACACAATATTATAGTAAGACAGAGGGACCTGATCCTAGATCAGTGCTACTAATCCCGAGATGTTTTATGAATATGGGCCCTGAACTTCTCCTAATCTTACCTTTTCCCTAGTTCGACAGTTGGTTGTACAGAAACCGTAACCTGGCAACTGGCAGCCACACTATACCTTGGTACCTTTGTTCAATATCCCACCAGCCGACACTTTATTGAGTCATCTAATATATATGGATGGAGGAGGAACACACGGTATTTCTTTCTGTGCCCTTTGGCTTGTTTGCATAAACCACATCATGGGTTGACATGGCAGGGAGGGAGGTGATTCTGATGTGTTTGGCTAAGACCTCATGATAAGGAAGAACATGCTGGAGCCTTTTAGTGAGACAGCAGTGAAACGTCTTGTTATTCACACGGGCACTCATCTAGACTGATCAATAATATTTGTAAAAGTGAATAATATTCATAGAAAAAGCACTTGTCAGCCCATCAAGACTTCCCCTCAACTTCCCTTGCTTACTAATGTCACTGAAGCTCATGTTTGCTGAAGTACTTTTTGACAGCAGTGATGGATCAACCAATTCAGTAGCACAAGTAGTTACCTTTTAATGAAAACATTAAATTCAGAGTCATATTAGTTATAAAAGTGACCCATATAAAAACAAATCAGTATTATACTGTACATATATGCTGAATATGTGATACACATCACACCTGACAGTTTTAACAGTTTATTGGTCTATTATTATATCAAAGTGTAGTAAACACATAGGTATTTTCACTTAGATACTAAGTGCCCTGTTTGGCGTTAGTAGCTCACCAAAGTACCATAACCACCACACCCTCGTAGAGAATTACCCAAGCCTTTTGTCTCCTGTACTGTAGTTTCATCACCTCAAAAGAGCAGCAAACAATGAGAGGACGTTATTGAGGTCACGTACTCTGAAGACAAAACACACACAACAAAGTTATTTGACACGTTTCTCAGGTAACTCATGCTGCCATGTTTTGTATTTCTGACAATAATATTTTAGAAATGTATGCATCACCTTCAATGCTAACGTGAATTTCAATTGTTTGCGATACATTTTTTTCCCAGCATTGTGATGCATATAATGTGGAGCACGATAACACAGATAATATGACAAACGAGAAACAATAAATGAAAGAGACAAAAGTACAGATATGCTGAAATGAAAGCTTTGTGCCTATGACATGACAGGCTGTTTACTACCTTATGCCACCCAGATTCAACCCTGGATGTAAATTGAATTTCTTCAAATGATACAGAGACTTCACAGTCATGGTTTAAATGAACATGTTAGTGTACATTAAGATGTGTGTATGTATGCTCACATATATCGGAAGAACTAGCCTGTTTCTGGAAATGTTGCAAAATATGCAAATGAAAGAGAGCATAACAATCAAATGTACACAATCTATTTTACAGCATTTTATCCTATATTCTTGATCCTACATTTTACAGCACTGGATCCTACATCCAACATTTGTCATAATGTAAAAAAGGGCCAACATTATAGCATTAATTCAGTAGGATTCCATTGAGGGGGGCATGTGTGCTGGATACTGGAGTAGAATCCTGCTCTTGTTTCTGAATCATAAGCTCCATGGCAGGCAGGAGAGGGACCGTGAAAGCCCCACTCTGCACTGCCACCAAAACCCTCTCTCTGCTCCTTCCATCTTCTCCCTGCACTTTGTGAAGGCTCGCTGAGACGGAACTTGTCTCTGGCATACATTGGAGACCCAAACAGAGCGAAGAACAGGCACAGAGGCCCTTAAGATTATTTTAGGGATCTAAAAAACGAAAACCAATCATCCTAGAATTTGTACCACCCAACCTCCCAGAAAGAATTCACTGCCTCTTTCATCCCCTCCTTCCTCTCCTTCTTCCTCTTCCTCCTGATCAATCCAAGCCTGTTGTGGAGCATATGAGGAAATCACAAAGTTATCCTCTGCTGTTAGACCTTGAGGGGCAAGGGGTACCCAGTGTTGTTTGTAACCAGACAACAATGTCATTGATGAGGTCTCGCAGTCTGCAAGGTTGATGGGATGTATGGAGTGAGATGGTGAGTCATTGGAGTTATTGAAACACATTGGAGAGATTGGGGTGTATATTGTTCTCTCCTCCTCTCTCCCTGTACCAGGGCCCAACCACTCTGTCTCCCCCGTGGTGACCAGATCAGACAATAGTGATGCCCCTTGCCCAGTGTTGTCTAGGTCCCACAAAAGGGGCTGCTCCTTAGTGTCTGTAGGCAGTGCCATGCTGGCCATGGCACTCTGTATCTCTGGCTGGAGCAGCAAAGTGGACAACTGCAGTTGGCCATCAATACGCCGCAATGTGGGCAGGACCAGGGGGTGCCCTGTTGAGTCCCTGTCTCCAACACACTGGTTCGGCTCAGGTGGTGCTCCACGCGAAAACAAAACTGGACCACCTTGAACCCAACTGGGTTTGTGGTCACTGGATTCAGATGACCATGGAGAGTTGATGTTGTCTTCGCTGTCTGGATGGTGATGGCATTCTTCCTTCACCCCTTCATTGGATACCTGCACTACGACCATGCTATAGTTGGAGGACTGGGTGCTGTTGTTGGAGTGCTCTGGGGGTGGACCCTGCTGGCCCATGTAGGTGTCACAGTGCCTGGGCTGGGCAATGGAGGAGGGTCTGTCCTGGGGGGAATAGGACCCAGACCCACTGCTGGTGAACTTTGACCCCATCTGGAGTTTACCAGTCTTCAGGTCACCATAGGAGAATCCCACAGGGTAATGATACGGCTTGGCAGTGGAGATAGTGATGGCTTCTGGAGGGTACCACGATGGAGGTGGGATGTTGCTTGTTGTCAGTTTCTGTGTAAAAGAGAAAGAGGATTTAGTTCATGTAACTTACTAAAACACCTCTATGACCCCCTCTAAATCCCACCAAACCCTTGGAATCATTGAGTGGTTACAATGTATGTCAAACCAAAATTAACTTGTTCAATTATAATTCTGAACAACTTTCATGGCAAGAATGAAATGAGCTCAACTGAAACAACACTGCTGTAATCTTTTGTAATTGCTTTCAGTTCTTGGCATGAAATGCAAATTACAGTGATACAACTGATTAAATGGGTATGATTTCTCAGCATATGAGAGGAGCTGGAATAAAACAGACACAACTTTGGGAAGATTGGTAAGTGCAGCCCATTAAAGAGAAAATGAATGACGATAAAGTTAAATCATTTCCTCATAAATCAGTGCATGTGTAAATTGCAAAGAGATAACATGTTATTGTAACTATTGTTACACATTGTGCCCTCTTCCAAGTTAGGTGTTGCTTGAGATGAAACTCAGGTTCGGTTTCACCCTATTGAGGCTTCTCATACACTGTAAGTTTGGCCTGGAGGCCTGTTTTTCCAGTAACAGGATCTGGCACTCCTTCATATATGGGGAAATCTCCAATCAACATTTCTTACCAAGGCGTCTGGCATGTTACTCTTCTTTCTCACATAGTGACGACACACCACCACCGGTAGCAGGAGAGAACCAAGTAGCAGACCCCCTAAGAGGAGGAACCAGGGGAACAGCAGCCGGGGGTAACCTAGATGGGGGAAGATTGTTTCTATTACACCTCAGTAGTGGCAATACAGCTGCCTCACTCTCAGAGCCTATTGTAAATTGCCAGCGCTATTGAGCAAGCGTGGGCGTGTCTGTGAGGTCAGTCAGTGCAGTAGTTTCAAGGATGCATAAATAAGAGGCTCCATTCAGTCTTGTCACCAGGAAGTGAGCCTTATTATAATCTTTGAAAAGGCAGCAGGAATACCCTTAACATTGTGAAACCACAGTCAATGCATTTGCAGTATGCCTTTAAGTTCTTTATGGTAACAGTATGGTTACTCAAATCATTAACAGATGATTCATTCAACAAAACTAGCAAAGGCAAAATACTTATTATTATTATTATTATTATTATTATTATTATTATTATTATAAAAATGAAAGGCATTACCAGCCTGGTCTCATAGACTAGACGTAACATAGTAAATGTAAATCCGGGACACTCAAATTAGTATGATATGTTACATTTGGTATGGTTACAAAAGACAGATGGTTACCTAAAGCAAAAACGAAAGTTGGGTGGTTGGTCGGGGTGGATGGGTGGATGTATAACCAAAGGATGCGAGTTCAAATCTCATCACGAAAAACCTGAGAATTTTAACTAATTAGCAATTTTCAACTATTTACTACTTTTTAGCTACTTTGCAACTACTTAGCATGTTAGCTAACCCTTCCCTTAACCGTAACCTTAACCCTTTCAGCTAAACCTTCCCCTAGCCTTAACCCTTTAACCTAACTCCTAAACTTAACCCTAACCCTAACCCCTAGCCGCTAGCCTAGCTAACGGTAGCCAGCTAGCGAATATTAGCCACCTAGCTAGTTCATAACATATTGTAAGTTTTTCTAATTCAGAACATATAATACAAATTCCAATTCGTAACATATCGTACGACATGTGTGATGGACAACCACAAATGAATACATACAATACGAAACGTAACATGGAGCGTCTCGGATTTACATACAAAATAATACGAAATGCTCTGAGACCAGCTTGTGCATACACGCATAGCCATGAGGGACACCAGATGACCTCACCTGGTAATGCCACACAGAATGTACGGCTCTCACTGGGATTTCGGTGCCTTTCTACAGTTGGGACGTACACTACATAGCCACAGTACTCTACGCTGATGTTCTTTAGATTGTTGAGGACAAACTCTCCAGTTGTGTTTTCGTGGACCTGTGAAAAAAAGAGTCAGCAATCAGAACATGTTTTGTGTATCTAATGTGTGTGTGTGTGGGTGGGTGTGCGTGTGTCTGCATGCATATTGTGTGAGCAGTACGTGTGTGTGTGTGGGGTGGGGGGTGGGAGGGGTGGGGGTTATCACCTGTGCTGCCCAGCTAGGACGAGTGATGTTGAGGGTATAGACGGTTGGAGGTTTATGGTAGGAAAAGCTGGTACTGTTGAAAATCTCCTCGATGGAAGTCTTATTATCCGGTCCTAACGGTAGGGTGACAGTCACTTTTAAAGATGATGTTGTGGCGTCCACAGACACATTGGGTGGCCCAAGGACGGCTGACGTGTAAAAGACAAATTAAGAGTGAGAATAAGACTAAGGAAAAATAACGAATTAGTGACAATCTGAAGAGAACAGGATAAACCCATTGAGTATGGGCCAAATGCTAACTGGACGAATTGGTGAGTAACAGAAGTTTTCATGGAAACATACTTTGATGTCATTAGAGAATATGAACAGACAATTGGAGCGATGTGTATTGTATCACAGCTAAGGATTCTGCCCTCTGAGCCAACACATACTCCAAAAACATCCCAATCTAGAAAAAGTATGATAAAGAGAGGAAATTGCTTACTGTCTCTCAGAGGTTTAAACAGTGCTGTATGGCCTAGGGAGTGACTGTTGGCGAAAACCTGAGCACAGTATGAATTTTGATAGATGTATGGTGTCTCTGCAGTGAGGTCACATGAAAGAGTTGTGATGTTCTGGCATGCCATATTCAGCTTGTATGGCTCTCCGTACCTATAATGAACACAAAAAAACATGATCAAACATAGAACACACTATGTAAGGAACCCTTAGCCAAAATTGAATGTTGCATTTTGTAATAAATATTGAGTAACACTTTACTTGATGCCTGCAGGTACAATGCTTTAAAAAAAATATATGATAAGCATGTATGAGCATTTATCATGACATATCACATGTTGTAGATGTATTGCCTTCCAGGGTGTGCGTGCGGCAGCCTAGCTGCTAGACCATAAATAGCACAACAGAGTTCTGAAATAGGCGTGTTATTTAACCCCTTACTTCCTCATGGAAAAATAACTGAAGGATAGTGTGTCAAACAGGGAACCGATATTCAGCGGGGATGATCAGGGCCAATCTTTTTCTGAACTGATTTGATGGTGGAGCTATGAGGCATTGAATAAGGACATGCAAGCCATTCCAGGTGACCGTCTCGGAGAAACAAATCAATGCGATTGGTGTGAAACTTGGCATTTGCCCGTCAGACCGTGTTATGACCAATTAGATGAGCTGACGTTTCCACTTTGTAGCGATATCTCAAAGAGGCAGTAAGACAAAGTGATTGAGAAGAAAACGTTGGCCTTGCATAGCCACAGGTGAACTGAGTGTCGTTTGTAAAGTTAAATGTTACATTTTTACAGGCAATTATTTTTACAGATTTATCCCTGTGGTGTGCAGAGAAACAGAGTGAGGCCTGTGGTGATGCACAGACCACAGCCTGTCTGCTAAGGCTTGCCCCAGTCAGTGGAGCTCAACCTGCAGCATGGAGAAGTACAGTAGCACCACGGTTTCAAGGCTGATGGCAGTAGGTGGAGCAGCAAATTGAGCAACCCACCATATCCAAAACGATGTGGACAACGATGGGGACAACGATGGGGACATCAATGGGGACAACGATGGGGATAATGATGGGGACAACAATGGGGACAACAATGGGGATAACGATGGGGACAACAATGGGGATAACGATGGGGACAACAATGGGGACAACAATGGGGATAACAATGCAGACAACAATGGGGACAACAATGGGGATAACGATGGGGACAACAATGGGGACAACGATGGGGACAACAATGGGGACAACAATGGGGATAACGATGGGGACAACAATGGGGACAACAATGGGGATAACGATGGGGACAACAATGGGGACAACAATGGGGATAACGATGGGGACAATGATGCTGAAAATGAGCATGGTTCCGTCTTTCAGCACACAGCTTTAAAACGTTGTTGACATAAGTCAAGTGTCGCCCTAGGTCACCCTAGCCTAGGCACATAAATATGTTGTTGGGTTGAAAGGTGAAAAGGTGACCACTTTATTCCTGTCTCTCACCTTTTGTAATGGACACTGTAAAGGACCCCTTCATCTGGGCTGTCGAACTTGTTCCAGTGGAGCACAGTGTTGAAATTCCTAGAGATGAAGTATGGCTTCCCTTCACCAATGGCGGAACAACCTATAGATAAAGAGATAGATGGTGGGGAAAGTGAACTTGTCCATTTCTGAATAACATTCGTAGTATAACGTCTCTCTCGTCAGTACACAAAAAGCATTAATCTATTATTCAACATTGTCACGACCTATGTGACATGCTCACAGCAACAGCCTCTGTCAAAGGATCTGCCTCCCTCAGGATACAATTGCTCCATTTTCACTCATAACAGCTGTGGGCCAAACTCAAACAGGGCTTATGTAAGCTGGGCTTTGTTTCATTGGCAGCAGGAACTAAAGTGTGTAATTGTTCCAGGGCTACAGAGGAGGGAATATAAGCAACTGAACATGTGGAAGCAAGCCAATTGTTTGATTTGAGTGCGAATAGGTTGAAACAAAAGCCACAGTTTGGGTCTGTAGGGACCATCCACAAAGGGATGTTTAATAAAAAAATACAGTGTCCATTATAGGACAGCCTCAATTCCCCAAGAGGTTTGTGCCAGTCTTATCAGAACTCTATAATAAGATAGAAACTGTAGTGGAAGAATAATAGAAGGTGATAATTGCGACGAGCGACTTGCAGACGCTGAGGCCCAGCGTGATGACATGAATCATGATTTATGACATAAGCTTGGATGGCTGACCGTCTGTGGGGCTACCACGGGGTTTAAACACATGGACTTCTCTGTGCAGGGACGTTCCCACAGAACCCTGCGAGTCCAGAGACCATTGGAAGTGTGAAGACAGATGAAAACGTGAAATCGACTAAATGAATGTTGTTGGGTGTTAAACTATCATGTTTGAATTGTTTCAAGAGTTCATAAAGAGTCATGGATTTTGGTATGTTTCATTGTGCTGTAAGTGCTATGGATTTATTGTTACAGGCAAAATGCGTCATTCTGCCAATCGGACGGCTGATAGTTCAAAGAGGGAGCGACACAGTGGCACTCTGCTATATTCTAAATGGAGTTGATTAGATTAGAATATGGGTGTGTTTTTCTGTCTTTTGTTTTTACTAGCCAAGTGCAAAGAAATGTTCATTCAGCTTGAGTGTGTGTTTATGCTTGAATTTGGTTAAAGGACAGTAAATTTGAAGGTAAGTGTAACCACGTTAAGTCTCATTTACAATTAGTCTGTAGTGTATGTATGTCACGTACACTGCAATTTTTTGAGTGTTAATTATTTCATGACCGGGACATTCTACTAGTTGAATTGAGTAAATGCGTTCCTCCTTCTACAGAGTGATTCTTTGATTGACTCTACTCTTATAATTTAGCAGGTCTATTGGCAGTTGTTATATACACAATACCCAAAGCATATGCCTGAGTACCACCTTGACATCCCTGATCTGCTTGCTTCAGTAAATTAATGCTAGTACATTGGACGCCAGGATTAGCTATTCATATCTAGTCTCTTAATAATTGAATAACGGTACAAGTTAGACATGTTCCTTATAGTCATTCTGAGAGGTGATGCAAGGCTCGCTACCTTGACTAGATCCTCTGGAGACGTACAGGGCCTGTCGCATTTATTTACATAATGTTGGAGTCAGATTGATAAAGGCAGTTTATTATTATGCTAAACATAATTTCTACATAACGTTTGGATAATTTCCATCCAACTACATAACGTTTGGATAATTTCTATCCAACGACATAACGGTTGGATCATTTCCATCCTACTACATAACGGTTGGATCATTTCCATCCAACTACATAATGGTTGGATCATTTCCATCCAACTGCATAATATTTGGATAATTTCCTTCCAACTACATAACGGTTGGATAATTTCCATCCAACTACATAACGGTTGGATAATTTCCATCCAACTACATAACGGTTGGATCATTTCCATCCAACTACATAACGGTTGGATCATTTCCATCCAACTACATAACGGTTGGATAATTTCCGTCCAACTACATAATGGTTGGATCATTTCCATCCAACTACATAACGTTTGGATCATTTCCATCCAATTACATAACGTTTGGATCATTTCCATCCAATTACATAACGGTTGGATAATTTCCATCCAACTACATAACGGTTGGATAATTTCCATCCAACTACATAACGGTTGGATAATTTCCATCCAACTACATACCGGTTAGATAATTTCCATCCAACTACATAACGGTTGGATAATTTCCATCCAACTACATAACGGTTGGATCATTTCCATCCAACTACATACCGGTTGGATCATTTCCATCCAACTACATAACGTTTGGATCATTTCCATCCAATGACATAACGTTTGGATAATTTCCATCCAATTACATAACGGTTGGATCATTTCCATCCAACTACATACCGTTTGGATAATTTCCATCCAACTACATAACGGTTGGATAATTTCCATCCAACTACATACCGGTTGGATCATTTCCATCCAACTACATACCGTTTGGATCATTTCCATCCAACTACATAATGGTTGGATCATTTCCATCCAACTACATAACGTTTGGATCATTTCCATCCAATTACATAACGTTTGGATCATTTCCATCCAATTACATAACGGTTGGATAATTTCCATCCAACTACATAACGGTTGGATAATTTCCATCCAACTACATAACGGTTGGATAATTTCCATCCAACTACATACCGGTTGGATAATTTCTATCCAACTACATAACGGTTGGATAATTTCCATCCAACTACATAACGGTTGGATCATTTCCATCCAACTACATAACGGTTGGATCATTTCCATCCAACTACATAACGTTTGGATCATTTCCATCCAATGACATAACGTTTGGATCATTTCCATCCAATTACATAACAGTTGGATCATTTCCATCCAACTACATACCGTTTGGATAATTTCCATCCAACTACATAACGGTTGGATAATTTCCATCCAACTGCATAACGGTTGGATCATTTCTATCCAACTACATAACGGTTGGATCATTTCCATCCAACTACATAACGTTTGGACCATTTCCATCCAATTACATAACGTTTGGATCATTTCCATCCAATTACATAATGGTTGGATCATTTCCATCCAACTACATACCGTTTGGATAATTTCCATCCAACTACATAACGGTTGGATAATTTCCATCCAACTACATAACGGTTGGATAATTTCCATCCAACTACATACGGTTGGATAATTTCCATCCAACTACATACGGTTGGATAATTTCCATCCAACTACATACCGGTTGGATAATTTCCATCCAACTACATAACGGTTGGATAATTTCCATCCAACTACATACCGGTTGGATCATTTCCATCCAACTACATAACGTTTGGATCATTTCCATCCAATGACATAACGTTTGGATCATTTCCATCCAATTACATAACGGTTGGATCATTTCCATCCAACTACATACCGTTTGGATAATTTCCATCCAACTACATAACGGTTGGATAATTTCCATCCAACTACATAACGGTTGGATCATTTCCATCCAACTACATAACGGTTGGATCATTTCCATCCAACTACATAACGTTTGGACCATTTCCATCCAATTACATAACGTTTGGATCATTTCCATCCAATTACATAATGGTTGGATCATTTCCATCCAACTACATACCGTTTGGATAATTTTTACATAACGGTTGGATAATTTCCATCCAACTACATAACGGTTGGATAATTTCCATCCAACTACATACGGTTGGATAATTTCCATCCAACTACATACGGTTGGATAATTTCCATCCAACTACATACCGGTTGGATAATTTCCATCCAACTACATAACGGTTGGATAATTTCCATCCAACTACATAACGGTTGGATAATTTCCATCCAACTACATAACGGTTGGATAATTTCCATCCAACTACATAACAGAAGAATTTATACTTCATTAACCTTTCCCTTTTTTATGTCAGTTACGTATGTAGAACCACTTGCGTCACAGTGCATCTGGTCATGTCTCGTGCAGAGTACAAGTTACGCAATTCACCAGAAAATTATACACAGCCTCGACTCCCTTCCACATCAGCATTTTGATATGCCCTATAATAATGTAGTCGATATAATAGACCACTCAAATTAACTTGCCCTGGGGATCCATTTTCCATTGATCGCTATAATTTAGTCCACATAGGGTTCACTACTCTTTGTCCACCAGGATCTTGATTAGAACTGTGGGGAAATCTCAAGAGACTCACATCATCTAATTCATTACGACCTCATATTAAAACAATGACTATCATGATGCGTCCCAAATGGGCCCCCTATTCCCTATATGGCACAGTGTTTTTGTCCAGAGCACCAGTGCACTATTTAGGAAATAGGGTGGCACTTGGGACGCATCCTAGGTTTATATCTACATAGAGTGCGCTCATCCAAATCAAACAGGAGATCAGTAGTGCTCCATTAAACTCACCATAGCAGTACAGGAGAAGCACCACAACCTTCCTAGGCCACAGATCCATTGGGCTGTAGGAGTCAGAAGAGTGAGATTAAAATCACGTTCTCACAGTCTGTACTCCTTTGTCCTGATTTCTTCAGGGAGAACCCACCATGTGATGTGTAGTAAATACGACTCCAGTCAACAAAAAAAACAAAACAGTAATGGTCCAGGTCAAAAAAATCAATGAAGACACAAGGAGAGACCAAGTCCCAATCCTCCGGGTATCGGAGAGCAGATCTGGGATTCATAGGATATCCTATCCACGACCTGAACCATCTCTGACCAGTTTAGGGAAAGGAGCACCCATCTCCAGGTGAGCTGCAGGTGAACTTTGGAACCGTCTTATCAACTTTGTTCCTGTTTTTGTCTCCCTATGCTCAACCTCCCTCCCACAAAGTCTCGGCTACTGTGTTGGCTGTCCTCTCTCTCTCTCTCTCTCTCTCTCTCTCTCTCTCCCTCTCTCTCTCCCTCTTTTCTATTTTTCTTTCTCTTTCTATTTCTCTCTCTCCTGTTCTTGTCTTTCAGGTTTTATCTGACAATGTATCCTAAATAATTACAAAGGCGATAGAATGTGCAATCTGTCAACACATCGCACCACCACATGAGAATAAACTGTTTAACCTGTTTTCAGTTTCACCAGTGTTCTATTGCTGTGTTTAATGGTTTTCAAACAATGGTATGTTACATAGCTAGTTATTCAATGGCACACCTTTCTGTGCACAACCAAGGTGTACAGAACATGAATTATTCCTTCGGAATGAATGAAGGAGACTCCAAGAAATATTGCTTCAATGGATCTTTGTAGGATAATTGTGGAAATCTGATTTTATAATGGAACCCATATTGTTGCCCACAGGAGTCTATGCATTGTCCCTGCTATCCACCACCACATCACATAGACTTTGTTTTCACAGGGTAATAACATGGACCATCAAGCATTTTGATTCTCAATCCAGAGGGTATAATACACACTGAATGATGTGTCTATTATCTATTGTCTACACTGGTGTGAAGAGTTGCCCAGCAGTTTGCAATAGGAGGAAGTGTCACACCCTGATCTGTTTCACCTGTCTTTGTGATTGTCTCCACCCACCACCCGTTTTCCCCCATTAGTCCCTGGGTTTGTCTTGTCAAGTCAAGTCAACCAGCGTGGGTTTCCATGTTCCTGCTTTTTCTTATCTCTCTTTTGCTAGTCCTCCCGGTTTTGACCCTTGCCCGCCTTGACTTTGAACCCTCCTGCCTGACCATACTGCCTGCCCTGACCTTGAACCTGCCTGCCACTCTGTACCTCCTGGACTCTGACCTTGTTATGATCTTTTGCCTTTCCACGACCATTCTCTTCCCTGCCCCTTGGATTATAAAACATATCAGAGTCTCGAACCATCTGCCTTCCGTAGAACCAGGTAGAACCCTTTTTGGTTTCAGATAGAAACATTTTGGGTTCCATTTAGAACCCTCTGTGGAAAGGGTTCTTCATGGAACCCAACAGGGTTCTAACTAGAACCAAAAAGGGTTCTTCAAAGGGTTCCCTTACAGGGACAGCCAAATAACCATTAGGTTCTAGAAATACATTTGTTCTCTAAAAGTGTAGTGTGCACCCAATAAATTGTTCTATCAAAAGGTTATTGAGGTTTATTGTGTTTATAAATCCGACCAGTTTCTTATTTAGAACTTTTGATCCAAGGCTGTTTGCCGAGAACTTTGATATGAGATTAAGTTTATCTTTGAGAAGTGTCTCAGAGTTGTCACCATATTCTCAGGGGAGAAGTGCACACATAGATACAATAAAATGCAAGGTTTTATATTTCATTATGTGAGTCCACGCACCTCTTCCTCCATTCTCTCTAAAAGCAAATGATAAAAAAGTAAACAAGGAAGGCCTTGGAGAGATTAAAAACCATGGCCTCATCTGCTCCCTAGCCGACGCTTTTCATACACTGCTGGCAGTCCTCTCATCATTACATGATAAATTCATTAGTCTCTCCACAATTAACTCGTTTTACCTCCCACTACTCACGCTCGCATCTCACCCTTGTTCAAATGCAAATGAGAAAAGCCAAAGGTAGACAAAGAGGATCAGGGAAAATTACACCGTACAAAATGGATGAAAGGTCCCATGGTGCAACAGTGCTTCTGCTGCCTTTATTTGGCATTCAGAAAATGAGTGTGAAAAAGAAAACTGTTTGGCGTCAAATGAATTGCTATAATGACTCATAATCATAGCCATACTGCTGCCAGTCCAGCCATGCAGTCCCATAGTACACCGTGTGCATCTTGGTAATAAAAACATAATAAAACAGAAAGTGTTATGGCCACAAATGTACTGATCAATCATAGCAAAACAGATGGCCTTAAAGCAAACAGAGGGATTGAAACTTTCTGAAGAGTGTCCTTGCTTCAGCTGCAGAGTTAACTGTGCAAAAATTCAATAATTGTTTTTGTGAAAGAACAGATTCAGCTTAGCAAATGAATCATCGATGGGCTCCAAGCACAAATCACTTGTCGCTCATAATTGCAATAGGCATCATGATGTTCTCTTTCAAATTGGCTCCACTTTATGATTATTTGCTATCCTCACTGGTCAGACATATGGAAGTTAATAAAAATATTCTACATGAGCTACATTTTCAATGGTTTACTTTTTTTGTATGGTCTATAAACTCGTAAAATATACACAAACATGCTGATAGCGCTTCGATCCAATTACCGAGTTTAATTAACTGCTGTTTGACTACTGTGGCAGAGCCACTGCCACCTGAATATGACAGCTGGCCACAGGCTGATAGAGGAGTTGGCCAACTTACAAGACGCTGTGTTCTAACAGAAAGATAATGGAACAGCCACCTCAACCTGGCAACAAAATGATCTGGCAACCCAGCAACATCAAGCTCAAAATCCACAGCATCTTAAGGAACTGCAGTGTGGGCTACTCTATTTAACAATGCAGAGAGGCCCTAATGTTCTTTCCAGTATTCCTTTTCCTCAGGACTTGTGAAAATGTGATTATTTTTGGGGAACTTTAATTGTCCGTCTGTTCGTTCTGAACTTTTCATGAGGCATGAGATGAGACATCTGCCCATTTTACTGACTCCATTTATTGGGCCTAGTAACAAAGAAATCAATCACAAGATGAGACTATTAATTAAAAAGAGAACAAATGAACTGAAAGGGGGATGTTCTGTGTAACTACAGTATATTGGACAGTGTGTTACTATGCTGACCTCAACTTCTACTCAAAGTTGTCTGACTCCCTTTGAAGCCCAAAGTTCATCCTGTCGCCAAGTTTTTTTGATCAGCATGTCATCCGAGAAATCCATACGCTCCTGTGATCGCTGGCTGTTTCCAATTCCTACTCTGCTGTAACAATGTGCTCGAGTGGATTCGATACGAGAATCTATCTCCTTTCTCCTTGTCACCAAATCAATTCACAGCCAAGGCACCCTTGAGAGAAAACAGCTTTGAAGTTGGACACAGACTGAGTGAAGAGAGAGAGAGAGAGTGAGAGCAGACCAAGCCTTGTGCTTCAGGAGCATCATCAACACTGATTCTTCCTGCCTGTTTGACATCACAGCCCGTCAAACATGACTCTCACCTTTCACCTGCAGCTAGCTGGTCTACAGAAGTAGTGGAACGAGTCAGTACCTTTGATCTGGCCTTGGAAACGTACGTTGGTCTGAGATAACACTGTCCCCTTTAGGACCAATCATCTCGGGGTCTCAGTGCAAGAAGGAACAGAGGGAGCCGGTACTGCGGCCATATTCGATATTTTTCCTGTCAACTGAGGGACTTTCTAACATGGATTCTGTGAGACAAGTGGGTCTTCAAGTATACATCACCTTACATTGCTGCATCTCGTCACGCCAGAAGATGTCTCGCCTACATCAACTGACATACATAGCCAAGGATTGTCTGTACGTCTCTGACTTTGTGTGTAACTATCCCACGTGTCTTTCTGGGCAGAAAGCAGAGATTACTGAATGCTGATCGCAGCCGTCCTTCACATATAGAGTAATACATTACGAGCAGACCACAAATGGATTCAGAAGGGAGAAATAGAAACACAAAATAGAATGCGGCCCCATTGAAATGATACGTCTTAGAATGTGTGTAGAGCATGGAACCAAGGTGTTCTGTCTCTGCGGGGGGAAAGCAGCTAATTACTGGCTGCTGACGGCAGCGGTCGATAGGCCCTAGTTCCCTGCAGGGCTGTATCCATTGGAAACAGGTCTGAGATCGAGCTTGCTGCGGGAATGGGAGAAGTGATCACCCACCGCCTCCCTGGAAAAGGTCTCGGTGATATTTTGAGGCTCGGGAGGGGGGACCACGACAAGCCTCCACTCAGTCTAATGAAAGCTCACAGCTACCCTGAGCAACTCTGACAGATCCCTCTCAGGCAGAGAGAGACAGAGAGAAGGGCAGAAGGCAGCTCCACAGAGACTGGTGGACTGAGAAAGTGTACACAGAGACATTGACAGTCAGACAGACAAATGAACATGAGGGCAGGCAGGCAGGCAGACAAACAGGCAGGCATGCAAGAAGGCAGAGAGGTCAACATGCACAACAGGGGCCACATTTCAACCTGAATTCACAGGAATCTAATTTACAATCTATTACAAACCGTATTACTGCCTCCTAAATTTCCTCAAAGAATTTGTTCTCGACACAGTCATAAACTGTCATGTGTGTGGCACAATGGGCCAACGTGACAATGAAAAACTATTAGTTGATTGGGGCGAAGGACGAGAAGAAAAGGTGAGCCATGTCTTATGTCACAGTAACACAAGTATGGAAGGAGTCAGATTGTTCATCAGTGTCAATTTATTCACTAATGGCCTCAAAATAACCCACTCAAAAGAGGTGCTTTTTTCCGACATGAATGTGGAATTATTATAACGAGACAATAATGTACTATTTGTCTCCAGGCAAAGACATTTGATTTTATCATTAAAGTATGCGGCACGTAGCTGGGCTAATGGTGTGGCATTATCAAAACCAATCAATTTTGCCTCCATCATTTTAATTTGTGGACGACCAAGATGTGTAACTTCGCAAACAACTGGAAACTGTTCGTTACACCAACAGTCTTGCTTTGTTGTAAGGTGGGGGAAGAACCAGAATTTCTTACCCTCAAATCCTTGATGGCGCTTTTGCTGTTGTAGCTTTATCCAAGTACTTAACCTGCATTATTCCAGGAAATGAATAATTCAATACAACCACATTCTTATCCCTGATCCCCACATCAATATGAATAGGGCCAGGCAGACTAGCTTTACAATCAATATTTCATTCTGCCAGGAGCAGTAGCATACCCAGCCAGGCGCCAGAGCCCACAAACAGCAGCCATATACAACGCTGAGATGCTGCTCTAGACATCTTCTTGCAGGTCGGCCAAATTAGAGCAAGTTGGAAGCAAGTGTATCTACAGAATGATGAGGAAATTGTTCACATGGAGAATGATCACATCATCCGAGATGTGCAAATCAACACAAAAATGGAAGCTTCAAAGCCATGTTACTAAAGTGAGGGATAGTGTGGCAGCCATGTTGGACTTTCCATGCACAGATAAAAGACAAGCCGCTTCATTTATAAAAGAGTGAAAGAGACCCTTTGGGCATGAAACATTAACAATCAAAAGACATATATTAGATACTAAAGATCTGGCCTTGGGCCACGTGAGTACCCACACATTCTACACATCCAAGCACCACCTTGGGGAATAAGAGGAGTGAGAGAAAAAAACACACTGAATGACTGTGTCCTTCAAACCTAGAGTCCATTTATTCTGATTATTGGATTCTCTGAGATGACACTGAATTCACAATGTTGGCATTTTTGTGCTCTTCTTACAAGTCAGCAGTAGCATACAGGACCATACTGTCAGCGTTAGTGTGCAGTGCCTTCTCTCCTACAGCGGGGCCATTCCACAAAGCATCAGACAAGGCCTGTAACAGAGGACATTACACTTTTTTTGCTGTGGGATATTTTAATTAGGGACAGTTCACCATTTATGCTGGTCATTTAAAAAAATGCACCTGACCTTCCTCTTGTACTATAAAATAAATAGCACCCCCCCTCATAGAATAAACTCAAAATAATGTTACCGACCACAAATAACAACGACTGTAGCGACCATGTGTTTATAATGCTACTTCAACATGCGTTTGTGGTACAGACGATGCCACGCAGGGCTACGGGCCAGAATGTTGAGGGTTTGAGCCCCTCCATGGACGAGCTCACTCTCCCTGCCTGACTCATTACACTACGATCAGAGCCGGCTGTAGACAATGATCAGCTAGGGGGAAATCAGATTTTCAACATTTTGATGCAATATTTATAATGATATAAAATATATGCAACGCATTTTTCATCAACAGCTTTCTGTGCCAATGCACCACACAGCCAATAAATAAAGCATACCTGTCACGCCCTGACCGTAGAGATCCCTTTATTCTCTGTGTTTGTTTGGTCAGAGTGTGACTCGGGTGGGAAAGTCTATGCTTTCTGGTTCTTTGTTTTTGGCCGGGTATGATTCTCAATCAGGGATAGCTGTCTATCGTTGTCTCTGATTGGGAATCATACTTAGGTAGCCTTTTTTCCTTTTCTCATTTGTGGGTTGTTGTCTTTGTTAGTGGCATGTATAGCCTTACAGAGCTTCACATTTGTTTTGTTGTTTATTGTTTTGTTGTTGACATTTAAAATAAAAGAATGTACACTTACCACCCCGCACCTTGGTCCGGTCATTTCCTTGACGATGATGTGACAATACCGACTTCGGGCACCTCCATGTCACGGTTTGCATATTGCCACCTCTGGTCTCTTGGCCCTCTCACCATCTGAAACCTTACCTCTTGAAAGAGTATCTTAAATAATCCCACAACACCCGCCCTTGCATCACATCCTCACCCCCCTCACTTGAGATGAATGCACAAACAGTAAATCGCTCTGGATAAGAGCGTTTGCTAAATTACTAAAATGTTTATTTTTTTTTATGTAGGCTGCTGCTATCGAATGCTTGACAATCTCCAAGTCTTAAAACCTTTTGTGTAACAGATGTCTCTTTACATTCATCAATGGAAAGAGACACAGTTTGTATTAATGTATTGGCTGATTTTATTTGTCAGTAAAAAAAAATACATATATACACAATCAGTGGCGACCTGTCATTCAGGGCAGGTGGTCTCTTTTTTTTCTTGAGTAAGGCAGCTCCAAAATGCAGGTGTTTCAGACAAGCTTAGTGCTTTCTGTGGTGTTGGGGAAAGTCAGCCGAAAGTACGGAGTGTTGCTTCGTGATTGGCTCAGTGTTCTGTCACTCATGGGGACACTACGTCACCACCAAGTCTAAGGGTAGAGCTCTAAAATTATAGGCCCTTGGGTGCTGCCATAGAGTTACATTAGAAGTGCACATCCAAGAAGGCGTTATATCTACACGTTATATCTAGAGTAACTTTGATCGGACTGATTATGTCAACATCATACTTGAAAAATCTTAGACATCTTGGATATGAAGATTACACAACAAGTTGGAAATCGCAAATTCAACAATGAGTGACTTGGAAAGAATCCGTGGCTAACTGCAAGCATTGCAAAGTAATCATTCACCTGCTATTCAGTGGAGTGGCTGTGTGGTCCCAAGTCTAAGATTAAGGGTCTCTTTTCCTAGTTTAAAATTATAAAACATTCAAAATTGGCCATGGTGTCAAATAAGCATGATTTGTGCCGCACTTAAAATAATTGTTAACTTGGAACTGCAAAATCTGTTCAACTGGGAACTCGTTAAAAATAAGCCACGACTGGGAAAATAAGTATTGAACTTTCATCCAACTCGGATTCTCAGGCCTCTTTCTAGAGCTACAACCTGAAGATCACTGACTTCATCATGATTAAACCTTTTGTTTCTCTTTGAGTTTCCAGTTGTCTTGAAAGCACCATAAATCCAGAGAATGGCAGACGTCATGACAAAATTTGCCCACGAAGGACCGCTGCACCACTTCCTGTTCAAGTGAGCACAACACAACAAGGTGAGTCCAAAAATGTCTAAATTATGTAATATGCCAGGGAGATATGTATATAGTAGCTAATAAAGTAATACTAAGTGCATGTTGTGTAGTAAGCTGTTAGTAGCCTGTGTGCATCACCCTAATAATTTGGTCTACTTTCACCTACTGTTCTGACTTGGTGGTGCACATGTAGCCTATAACCTGTTTTTGAGAAATGTAATCATTTCTAATGTCAATATGCCTTGTCCATTGCTGTTCTGGTTAGTGTTTATTGGCTTATTTCACTGTAGAGCCTCTAGTCCTGCTCACCATACCTTATCCAACCTATTAGTTCCACCACCCACACATGCAATGACATCTCCTGGTTTCAATGATGTTTCTAAAGACAATATCTCTTTCTTCATCACTCAATACCTAGGTTTACCTCCACTGTATTCACATCCTACCATACCTTTGTCTGTACATTATACCTTGATGTTATTTTATCGCCCCCAGAAACCTTCTTTTACTCTCTGTTCCAGACGTTCTAGACGACCAATTCTTATTGCTTTCAGCCGCACCCTTATTCTACTCCTCCTCTGTTCCTCTGGTGATGTAGAGGTGAATCCAGGCCCTGCAGTGCCTTGCTCCACTCCTATTCCCCAGGCGCTCTCTTTTGATGACTTCTGTAACCGTAATAGCCTTGGTTTCATGCATGTTAACATTAGAAGCCTCCTCCCTAAGTTTGTTCTATTCACTGCTTTAGCACACTCTGCCAACCCAGATGTTCTAGCTGTGTCTGAATCCTGGCTTAGGAAGACTACCAAAAATTCTGAAATTTTAATTCCAAACTACAACCTTTTCAGACAAGATAGAACTGCCAAAGGGGCGGTGTTGCAATCTACTGCAAAGATAGCCTGCAGAGTTCTGTCCTACTATCCAGGTCTGTACCCAAACAATTTGAACTTCTACTTTTAAAAATCCACCTTTCTAAAAACAAGTCTCTCACCGTTGCAGTCTGCTATAGACCACCCTCTGCCCCCAGTTGTGCTCTGGACACCATATGTGAACTGATTGCCCCCCATCTATCTTCAGAGCTCGTGCTGCTAGGCGACCTAAACTGGAACATGCTTGACACCCCAGCCATCCTACAATCTAAACTTGATGCCCTCAATCTCACACAAATTATCAATGAACCTACCAGGTACCTCCCCAAAGCCTTAAACACGGGCACCCTCATAGATATCATCCTAACCAACTTGCCCTCTAAATACACCTCTGCTGTCTTCAACCAAGATCTCAGCGATCACTGCCTCATTGCCTGCATCCGTAATGGGTCAGCGGTCAAACGACCCCCACTCATCACTGTAAAACGCTCCCTGAAACACTTCAGCGAGCAGGCCTTTCTAATCGACCTGGCCGGGGTATCCTGGAAGGATATTGATCTCATCCCGTCAGTAGAGGATGCCTGGATATTTTTAAAAAATGCCTTCCTAACCATCTTAAATAAACATGCCCCATTCAAGAAATTTAGAACCAGGAACAGATATAGCCCTTGGTTCTCCCCAGACCTGACTGCCCTTAACCAACACAAAAACATCCTATGGCGTTCTGCATTAGCATCGAACAGCCCCCGTGATATGCAGCTGTTCAGGGAAGCTAGAAACCATTATACACAGGCAGTTAGAAAAGCCAAGGCTAGCTTTTTCAAGCAGAAATTTGCTTCCTGCAACACTAACTCAAAAAAGTTCTGGGACAGTGTAAAGTCCATTGAGAATAAGAACACCTCCTCCCAGCTGCCCACTGCACTGAAGATAGGAAACACAGCCGTGTTCATTGATCTGGCCAAGGCTTTCGACTCTGTCAATCACCACATCCTCATCGGCAGACTCGACAGCCTTGGTTTCTCAAATGATTGCCTCGCCTGGTTCACCAACTACTTCTCTGATAGAGTTCAGTGTGTCAAATCGGAGGGTCTGCTGTCCGGACCTCTGGCAGTCTCTATGGGGGTGCCACAGGGTTCAATTCTTGGACCGACTCTCTTCTCTGTATACATCAATGAGGTCGCTCTTGCTGCTGGTGAGTCTCTGATCCACCTCTACGCAGACGACACCATTCTGTATACTTCTGGCCCTTCTTTGGACACTGTGTTAACAACCCTCCAGTAAAGCTTCAATGCCATACAACTCTCCTTCCGTGGCCTCCAATTGCTCTTAAATACAAGTAAAACTAAATGTATGCTCTTCAACCGATCGCTACTCACTCCTACCCGCCTGTCCAACATCACTACTCTGGACGGCTCTGATTTAGAATACGTGGACAAGTACAAATACTTAGGTGTCTGGTTAGACTGTAAACTCTCCTTCCAGACCCATATCAAATATCTCCAATCCAAAGTTAAATCTAGAATTGGCTTCCTATTTTGCAACAAAGCATCCTTCACTCAGGCTGCCAAACATACCCTTGTAAAACTGACCATCCTACCAATCCTCGACTTTGGCGATGTCATTTATAAAATAGCCTCCAATACACTACTCAACAAATTGGATTCAGTCTATCACAGTGCAATCCGTTTTGTCACCAAAGCCCCATATACTACCCACCATTGCAACCTGTACGCTCTCGTTGGCTGGCCCTCGCTTCATACTCGTCGCCAAACCCACTGGCTCCATGTCATCTACAAGACCCTGCTAGGTAAAGTCCCCCCTTATCTCAGCTCGCTGGTCACCATAGCATCTCCCACCTGTAGCACACGCTCCAGCAGGTATATCTCTCTAGTCACCCCCAAAACCAATTATTTCTTTGGCCGCCTCTCCTTCCAGTTCTCTGCTGCCAATGACTGGAACGAACTACAAAAAGCACTGAAACTGGAAACACTTATCTCCCTCACTAGCTTTAAGCACCAACTGTCAGAGCAGCTCACAGATTACTGTACCTGTACATAGCCCACCTATATTTTAGCCCAAACAACTACCTCTTTCCCTACTGTATTTCATTTATTTATTTTGCTCCTTTGCACCCCATTATTTTTATTTCTACTTTGCACATTCTTCCATTGCAAATCTACCATTCCAGTGTTTTACTTGCTATATTTTATTTACTTTGCCACCATGGCCTTTTTTTGCCTTTACCTCCCTTATCTCACCTCATTTGCTCACATCGTATATAGACTTGTTTATACTGTATTATTGACTGTATGTTTGTTTTGCTCCATGTGTAACTCTGTGTCGTTGTATGTGTCGAACTGCTTTGTTTTATCTTGGCCAGGTCGCAATTGTAAATGAGAACTTGTTCTCAACTTGCCTACCTGGTTAAATAAAGGTGAAATAAATAAATAAAAATAAAAAAATATTGTAAGAGCTTTCAATTGTCTGCTTGTATGCCCCCTTTATTTATCCTACCGTTCTGACTTGGTGTACAGGGAGAACACTGTAAGAACGGCCCATGTTCTGAATTCTGTCGCTGTACATTTCAAAAGTGGTGAACAAATAGTTATATTGACTACGTCCTAGCTCTCTTAAAAATGAATGTCAATCGAAATTACGGATAGCCTCTTATCCTCTTGTCGTCCTCTTTATGCCATAGTTTGTACATCTCAATTGCCAGTAGAAACCACATTTGTTTAAGCAAGTCAGCCATATCAGCTATATATTCAGCTAAAGATTTAAATGCTAAATTCGCCACTGTACTGCCACGACTCCCACCAAAGGTGGCTCCCCTGCCTGTTCGGGCGGTGCTCGGCGGTCGTCGTCACCGGTCTACTATCCTCCACCGATCCCTTTTTCCTTTTCTGTTAGTTTAGTCTTATTAGTTGCACCTGTTCCTTTTTGTGTTTCTTGATTTTTGTCTAGTTAAGCCTGTTAGGCCCGCTTAAGTTTGTGCGGGATTATTTTTGTTCTCTGTGGGTTGTGGATGTGGATGTGTTCTCGTTGTTGTTTTCTCCGGACCGTTTGTCCTGTGTTTGGGCCGGTCAGTGTTATGCGCCCTGTAATTTGGCGTGACCGTTTTGTGCTGGAGTATAAATATCACAAATCACCGAGCCCTCTGCTCTCTGCGCCTGACTCCTACCCACCACTCCTAGTAACCTGTGACATGTACACAATACAAAGATTTTTAAAAAGTGACCAGGATTGCACAATAAAGTCAGGGACTTATTTCCATTGTGGTCGCATTTTTTTTTTTTTTTTACATAACTACGAATACAATTACATATATAGACACACTACAGAGATACAGACAAAAAAATCCTAAACCTCCAGATGAGTATCAGGGGAGTTTAAGTACAATTCTTACAAGCTTATTTTGGCTGGTCTGTAGCTTATTCTTTAGATGTTTTGGGCCTGTTGGTGAACCATGATGTGGAGGCATAATCAAAGAGACGTGGGCTAGCGCACTTGAGTCTTTAAGGTGCTTATAGCTAGGTTTCCGTCCAATTGACGACTGAATATTCTAAAATCTGCATATAAGCAACATGCAAATGTTCCCATCAGAGTTGTGTTTCCATCAAATGTACTTGTAAAGTCTGTGCGTATGTTACTTTATTCTTCCGTCGATGGAGAGGCGGACCAATACGCAGCGTCGTTGAAGTTCATGGTTTTTTAATAAGGAAAACTATACATGAACAAACTACAAAACAATAAATGTGAAAACCCGAAACCAGTCCCATGTGGCACAATCACTGACACAGGAGACAATCATCCACAACACTCAACACCAAACAGGCTACCTAAATATGGTTCCCAATCAGAGACAATGACTAACACCTGCCTCTGATTGAGAACCATATCAGGCCAAACACTGAAACAGACAAACTAGACACACAACATGGAATGCCCACTCAGATCACACTCTGACCAAACAAAACATAGCAACATACAAAGAAAACTATGGTCAGGGTGTGACAGCGTAAATACGTAGTGCACATAAAAATAACTTTTGCAATTAAATTCCCATGTACTGAATATTGCCAATACCATGTACATGTGCTGTAGTCAACAGCTCACGTATACAGTACAGTGCAGGTATAGCCTACTACATAATACAATTACTATGGACAGAAGTGTGAGATTATTTCTATTTGTCGAACGACAGCCAAGCTTTGATCATCATAGCACCAGAATAAGACCCTCAATATTCATTGAAAGGAGCATCAAGCTCATCACCATGCACTTTCACCACCCCGTTCATCATCATTTATTTCATCTGTAGCCTAATAAACTGCATGCCTTCCCATGATGTCTTGACATTTTTTATCCAACATGTACTTTACTGGAAACCTGGTTAATGTCAAGACATTTTGAGGACTCTGGAGTTACATTTTGGATGAACGTGCACATGCGATTTTTGAAGGAGCCTAATCAGATTCAAAGATAGGGACTGGTTGTGTTTATGCCACATATACAAGAGAATACATTTTAAAAGTGAAATAAATATTTAGGCTTTATCGAAGCATTTAGGTTCTAGGTGTGCAAGGAATAGGCACTCCGTTTGGAGGGGAGGCAGAGCTCAAGTTAAGCTTTCCTGAATATCTGGGCCTGCCGGGAACATACGCGTCCACATTATTAAAGAACGACTTGGGAGAATAATGATCTGCAACAGACAGTTCATCTCGGTGTCAGAAGTAAAAATGCAGCTGGTCTGGCCTGCTACTGTGGCTTTCTAGACCTTATAAACTGTTGAGAGTAGACCCACAACCGATCCAAATGGAATTAAACATTCAAATCATAGGGCTTTTACACTTTTATTCAAATTACATGTTCACTGCAGCCTATTTTAGAATTTTGTACTCACTTCAAAAACACTAATGCAATTATTCATTGCGTTATGGTGTTGTAGGATAGTCTAGGTAGGATAATTGTATTGTCCCTGAACAAGATCAAAAGCTTTTTGAGCAGAGTGTCTCGTGTCTTTCATGCTAATTGAGGCACCTGGCCTCTCCACTGCCTATCAGCTATTCCTATTTGTTCTTGAGGATTCATATTGAAAATTGATGCAGCTTTGAATGCTTTTATGTGTGGTACGATTGCAATTTAGCCTATCGTAGATCTGGACAAATGATCCACCCACCACTACTGTCACTATGATTGGTGGATGAAGGGCAGGTTAGACAGTTAGATTGGTAGACTAGATTGATCTGGGGTATAGTTAAGCAATAAGGCCCGAGGGGGTCATACTGTAGCATTGACCTGGTCAGTCTATGTCATGGAAAGAGCAGGTGTTCCTAATGTTTTGTACACTCAGTGTACAATGTACTAACTGATGAAAAGGCAATTGAGAAGTGAAGAAGCTCTGAGATAACAAAATTTCCAAATTCATCCCTAAATTAACATACGTTTGGGACACTGCCTCCAGTAAATAAAAGCAATTGCACTTGAGTTAGCCAACTGGCACTTTCATCTACACAGCCTTAGGAACAGCGAAGGACTGTTCCTACACACAACGCAACGTGGAGTGCCTGGACACAGCACTTAGCCATGGTATACTGGCCACATACCACAAACCCCTTATTGCTATTACAAACTGGTTACCAATGTAATTAGAGCAGTAAAATAAATGTTTTGTCATATCCATGGTATGTGGTCTGACATACCACAGCTGTCAGCCAATCAGCATTCAGGGCTCAAACCACCCAGTTTATAACAAAAGTTGACGTGCAGAAAAGCAGATGAGGACATTTGGCTTGGAAGGAAGAAATTATATATTAAAAGCTGCAAATAGGTGAATGTAAAGGAGGGAAAAAACTCCCTACCTTCCCCTTCCCCTATAAAAAACAACACAACCCTCCCCATTTCGATCTGTCCCTTATATACAGTTGAAGTCGGATGTTTACATACACTTAGGTAGGAGTCATTAAAACTCATTTCTAAAATTTTTGGTAAACAAACTATAGTTTTGGCAAGTCGGTTAAGACATCAACTTTTTGCATGACACAATTCATTTTTCCAACAATTGTTTACTCTCAGATTATTTCACTTATAATTCACTGCATCACAATTCCAGTGGGTCAGAAGTTTACACACACTAAGTTGACTGTGCCTTTAAACAGCTTGGAAAATTCCAGAAAATTATGTCATGGCTTTAGAAGCTTCTGATAGGCTAATGGACATCATTTGAGGCGATTGGAGGTCTACCTGTGGATGTATTTCAAGGCGTACCTTCAAACTCAGTGCTTCTTTGCTTGACATCATGGGAAAATCAAAAGAAATCAACCAAGACCTCAGAAAAAAAATTGTGGACATCCACAAGTCTGGGTCATCCTTGAGAGCAATTTCCAAATGCCTGAAGGTACCATGTTCATCTGTACAAACAATAGTATGCAAGTATAAACACCATGGGACCACGCAGCCATCATACCGCTCAGGAAGGAGACGCATTCTGTCTCCTAGATATTAACATATTTTGGTGCGAAAAGTGCAAAGGCAATGCTACCAAATTCTAATTGAGTGTATATAAACTTCTGACCCACTGGGAATGTGATGAACGAAATATAGGCTGAAATTAATCATTCTCTCTACTATTATTCTGACATTTCACATTCTTAAAATAAAGTGGTGATCCTAACTGACCTAAGACAGGGAATTTTTACTAGGATTAAATGTCAGGAATTGTGAAAAACTGAGTTTAAATGTATTTGTCTTTGGTGTATGTAAACTTCCGACTTCAACTGTATCTTGTAATGCTACTGAACTCTGACAGTTTCAGGACGTGATGGGAAACCAGGGGATCGCACTGAAACATATATCTCAGACATGATCTGAAATATGAAATGCTTTGCTCCAAAAACATCTACAGGGACATAAATCTCAGTATCGGCCAGATACACCAGTTTCAATGTTTTAAACATTGCCTATGATGTCCAAATAAATGTTTCAACCTTTCAAAGATGCATAGCCAAACCTCCCAGGCACACCACACTCATAAAAATGAAAGCCTATCAAAAGCTCTTTAAAACTATAAGTGCCTATTTCCCAGGCAGAGATTAAGCCTAATCCTGGACTAAATGCTCTTTCAATGGAGAATCTCCACTGAGAATGCCCTTTAGTCTTGGACTGGGCTTAATCGGTGTCTGGGAAGCCATCCTTAACAGTTTCCACATGGTAACTGCAAAGGTATAGCTAAGCCCTCTCATGTCGTTATTAACTCCTCTGGTACTTTCCAAAAAAAGGAGAACTGGATTTAAATGTCAGTTCCCTAAAATACATACACACAATGAAATCACTTGAACAGCGCTTCGCTTTCACCTTTCACCCTGTTCCTTTTGGTCAGGGTTATTACAGTGCAGCCAACTGACACCTAATTAGAGCACCATCTGTCTGCCTTTTTCCCACCATATTTAAACCTCAACAGCCATTTGATATTTTCCACTCCATACTTCTTTCTGTGGGAGAGGGATGGAGAACGAGAGCAAGAGAGAGATGCACACGCACACACACGCACGCACGCGCGCACACACACACACACACACACACACACACACACACACACACACACACACACACACACACACACACACACACACACACACACACACACACACACACACACACACACACACACACACACACACACACACACGCACACACACACACAAGTCACATACATACTCCACACAAGTCACCTACACACGAAGGCAGGCAGGCTTGGGGCATGTGTTTTGCAAAATAAAGTGGTGGTGGAGTAATTTGAAATTACAGAGTCAGTGATCTGTTAACAGGGAGGCCTCCAGTGATGTCAAACCCAGCACAGTGTTTGAAAGCTGGGCTACTGGGGACTTACTGTCCCCCTAGCATAAACAAACCCGGTTGTCACCCAACCACAACAACACAACTGAAGAGGAGAGCAGGCATAGCTTAAGAGTAGCTGTAGGGTCCTAAGGCTGTGTAGATGAAAGTGCCAGTTGGCTAACTCAAGTGCAATTGCTTTTATTTACTGGAGGATGTGTCCCAAAAGTATATTAATTTAGGGATGAATTTGGGAATTTTGTTATCTCAGAGCTTCTTCACTTCTCAATTGCCTTTTCATCAGTTAGTACATTATACACTGAGTGTATAAAACATTAGGAACACCTGCTCTGTTCATGACATAGGCTGACCAGGTGAATCTTACAGTATAATCCCTTATTGATGTCACTTGTTAAATCCACTTCAGTGTTGATAAAGGGGAGACAGGTTAAAGAAGGACTTTTAAGCCTTGAGACAATTGCGACGTAGACTGTGTATGTGTGCCATTCGGAGGGTGAATGTTTAAGTGTCTTTGAACTGGGTAGTAGGGGCCAGGTGCACCGGTTTGAGTGTGTCAAGAAGTGCAACGCTGATGCGTTTTTCACACTAAACAGTTTCCCGTGTGCATCAAGAAACATCCACCACCCAAAGTACATCCAGCCAATTTGACACAACTGTAGGAAGCATTGGAGTCAACATGGGCCAGCATCCCTGTGGAACGCTTTCGACACCTTGTACAGTCCATGCCCTGACGAATTGAGGCTGTTTTGAGGCCAAAATGGGGTGCAATTCAATATTAGGAAGGTGTTCCTAATGTTTTGTACACACAGTGTATATCTTTCCGTCTATTAGACCTCTGACAACTTTGAGTGTGTAGATGAAGTTAAACTTGAAGGCAAGAAATCTCAATATACAGTACAAAAGTGAATGGCTTTGTTATGTAGATTACAGCAGTTAAGGCCAACTATGCCAATGGCAATAAGTACACCCCAACTGACAGCTTTGTTCTGTGTGTTCATTATGTTAACTTCCATCTCTTACCTTCCCAGTGGAAATTATCTCTTTGATAAATCCAATGGGAAATTCCAATTAGAAAATCTAATCCTTTCAACAAACACAGGGGATACAAACTAGGTGGAATGAATGTGCAAATGATGTGAGAGTGATGCGCAGTATAAGCAGTCCTCATCTAGGATGCCAGTTCTAATGACTCATCTGACTCGAGAGCAGCTATCTAACAGCAGGGAGAACATCTCAGTTTACCAGACAAGTCCACATCCAACTCTAGTGGTTTATCTCTTTGCTGGAACTCGGAAGGGAAATCCCTCAGTCGTCATGGGCCTCCCGAGTGGCGCAGTGGTCTAAGGCACTGCATCGCAGTGCTAGCTGTGCCATTAGAGATTCTGGGTTAGAGTCCAGGCTCTGTCGCAGCCGGCTGTGACCGGGAGACCCATGGGGCGGTAGACAATTGGCCCAGTGTTGTCTGAGTTAGAGGAGGGTTGGGCCAGCAGGGATGTCCTTGTCCCATAGTGCACTAGTGACTCCTGTGGTGGGCCGGGCGCAGTGCACGCTGACACGGTCGCCACTTGTACAGTGTTTCCTCTGACACATTGGTGCGGCTGCCTTCCGGGTTAAGGGAGCATTGTGTCAAGAAGCAGCATGTCTTGGTTGGGTTGTGTTTCAGGGGAAACTCGGCTCTCAACCTTCACCTCTCTCGAGTCCATACGGGAATTGCAGCAATGAGACAAGACTGTAACTACCAATTGGACATCATGAAAAAGGGGTTAAAAATAAGCTGTCATATTATCAGTCTGCTCGGGACTTTCCTATCATATATTTAGTGTGTTTGTTATCCTGTTTTCTCATTTTAGTTAGCTAGTAAATAAATAATTAAACCAATTGGTGTAGTACTGAATCATGTGCAAAGCTGGTTTTTTTGACAGAATGACTGACAGAATGATGATATGATAAGAGGTAATGATTAATAAGATGACTGTTTATCGATGAAATAGGTAAAGACCTTATAGAGTTTAAACAACCTCTTCCATGGTGGCCCAAATCCCAAGGAGTTAATTGTTACATGACTAATTTAATCGGGTAACAATTGAACATAGTGGATTAAATAAATAAGTCATCAGAATAATGAAAGTAAAGTATTCATTTTAGCCTATGGATCATGAACACACGAGAAATGACATTATGGATTCTCGATGCTTGCCCACTCTGACGCACACTTGCATGCCTTTAGACATTTTTGTCCAATATGAGTGTGGGTCCTTATTGCAATAATGAGAAAAACGAGAGGTTGAGGTATTTTGTAGTCTCAGGACATCATTTGCCTAACACTAATCCTGGAGGCAGGACTGAACGATTATCAGATTGATGTGCCAAGTGCAAAATCAAAATGGTCTATATTGTAAAAATGTATGACGTTTTGTGTTGTTGTTGCTTTTAGGCCTTGATTTCAGGTTAGGGTTATGCATTAGGGATAGCAGTGTGGTTAAGGTTAGGGTTAGGTTTCAAATCTGATTTTAGGAATCTGTGGCAGTGCCAGCTAGTGGCCACTGCAGAGCTGCCTCCAGTACATGAGTCCTCCCAATAAACGCTAAGCTGCCATCATAGCATGGTACCATGGAATACCATATTACCATAATACCATAGAATATGTAAATGTTCCGTGGAGGAAGTAGAATTCCCAGCAAGACCATATCATAGATAGTACAGTATGAAGATATGTAGAAACTGCTTCTCCAATAGAAATCCCCGATCTCACTTGTAGACAATGTGATGGCTACGTTAGCTAACATAGCTCATGTGCAGAAACACGTCATCGGGCCTAACGGGGTTATGTCTGAAAGGGATACAGCTTTTGTCAAAAAGTACTTTTAGTTACAGGTTTAGGAGAACTTACACAGCAGGTTACAGGAATTCATGTAGAAGGTTAGGAGAATTAGGTTTAGGTTAGGAAAAGGTTTAGGTTAGGGTTAGCGAAAATGCACCACAAATAAAAAAATGTACGTTCAATTGGACAAAAGCGGTATCCCATCTAGACCTGGCCATCATACGGTCGTGTCACACTGAACTGCGCATGTTCAGGCCATCAAATGAAAAGGACTCCTTCGGTTTGTCACTTTCACGTCGTGCCAGGCTTCTTTTGCTTTTGCTCGACCTAAGTGTGCTTGTGCTGTCCTTGAGCTTGTGTGGCAGGGGAGATCTTTGTGGGCTATACTTAGCCTTGTCTCAGGGTAGTAAGTTAGTGGTCTGTTGATATCCCTTTGGTGGTGTGGGGGCTGTACTTTGGTATGGTGGGTTGGGTTTTATCCTGCCTGGTTGGCCCTGTCCGTGGGTAACTTTGGACAGGGCCACGGTTTCCACCAACCCGCCGTCTCAGTCTCCAGCATCTATGGTGCAATAGTCTATGTGCCGGGAGGCTAGGCCCAGTCTGTCATATTTGGTGCAATTCCCCAGTCTTATCTGGTATCCTGTGTGATCTTAGGTATTCTCCCTCTAATTCTCCCATCTCTCTCTCGTCCCAGAGGACCTATTATTTAACCCTGCTGGTCATCTATGAACATTTGAACATCTTGAAGAATGAACTGTCCTTAATGGCCATGTACTCTTATAATCTCCACCTGGCACAGCCAGAAGAGGACTGGCCACCCCTCAGAGCCTGGTTCCTCTCTAGTTTCTTTCCTAGGTTCTAGCCTTACTAGGGAGTTTTTCCTAGCCACCATGCTTCTACATCTGCATTGCTTGCTCTTTGGAGTTTTAGGCTGCGTTTCTGTATAAGCTCTTTGTAACAACTGCTGAATTAAAATGGGCTTTATGAATACATTTTGACTGATTTGATTGATTGTAGTAAAGACACGTTTAGCTACTTAAGACATTGGCACAAATCTAGGTTTTGCTTCCAGGTTTTGCCTTTAGAATTCGAGACAATTAACAATGACTTCTCCCATTGACTTGCTAAACCCCAGAACTGGTCTGTCAAGTCCGTTTCGCAACACGTTGCCGGAAGTATCGCTATGATGTGCCTCTGGGTTTGAAAACTATGCGACCATATTGTGTATGAATCTATCAAGGCAGTATGATCTTGGTATTAAGAAAAAGTGAAAGGAGAGCTCATCATGAACGCTCATCATTCTTATACTCTCTCTCCCTCTTCCTCTCTCTGTCTGTCCTCTCAGCTGTCTTTTTCTGCTCCATTTACCTTTCTCTCCTCCCCTCCCCCTCTATCTCTCTCTCCTTCCCTCTCTTTCTCTGTTCTGTTCTGTTTAATTCACGGAGAGAAAGGGGTGAAGGAAAGAAATAACCTTTAGCCAGCAACTGACTGTAAACAATGTTCTTGTCTGTCTGAAAGCCTCCAGTAAAATAATGATTTTATTAATATGTCTGATCCTAAAATCTCTGCACCAGTTTTGAAATCAAGAATCATCATACCAAGTGAACCGAACCCATTGGCCCTACTCAGTGCTTCATTTTTTATTGCTGGACGGGGAAGAGCCTGGGTGGAGATAGTGGGGCGGCAGGGTAGCCTAGTGGTTAGAGCGTTGGACTAGTAACCGAGAGGTTGCAAGTTCAAATCCCCGAGCTGACAAGGTACAAATCTGTCGTTCTGCCCCTGAACAGGCAGTTAACCCACTGTTCCTAGGCTGTCATTGAAAATAAGAATTTGTTCTTAACTGACTTGCCTAGTAAAATAAATTAGTACTCTGTGGTCTTTCCTTGGATTTGTTTTTGTCTTCACTTTTTTTTATCGTGTTCAGCTTCCAAAACTCTCCAGTATGGTGGTCACAAGTTGCAAAAATAATGTGTCCTTCTGGCTAGCCCTGTTCCTATACCTTTCTTACTATGTTCACAATCATAGGCATAGTCATTATCTATTTCCTCAACATCGGTGACCTTCTGTGTATTATTAAAGGTCCCACCACAGTCATCCTATTTCTCGAGCCTTTGAATGACCAAAACGTCACCCATAATATTTGTGCAACATTAAAACACTCAGAATTGAAGCCATTTGACCTTTTCTCTCATCTTTAACTATCAGGAAGCCTGAAAGAACAGGCTGAGTGGGCGGAGAGCTCTTCATGATCTCGCCTTGATTGACAGCTCTGAAATGCACTTGTGGTCGTTGCCAGGTAACAAGGTAAACAATGGGCTACAGGATGTAGATGAAAACAGCATAAAGCAGATGTACTGGACAATTTGAAATATGCAATATTTGGTTGTGCACTTTTTTGTGAAACTTTTGAATGCTTGTATTTGGAAATGTTTGTCTGCCTGAAATGCTCAACTGATGTACAGTAGATTTGAAATGAACGACTATAACTCGCATATGTTTTCACAGGCTTCACAGCATAACCCCTCGTCCTTGGCTGTGGGAAAGCTGATTTTGTATCACAGCATTCCTGCTACAGTGGTTGCGTGGGAAGCTGTGCAGATAGACATTTTAGAATGTGCAGATGGACATTACTGCCCGATGGTAGTAGAAGGACAAAAGGAGATGGAGAGTGAAATGATAATCCCGTGGGTGACATTTGAAACACGTTACACACCGCAACTCCTTATGTGGACAACGTTCCTGTGTGCTGGCAGTTTTCAAACTCAATGTAGGGGGCTTATGGATGGAAGAACAAAAAACATATAGGGGTGTTACAGAAAATATCCCGTTCACAAGTCAAAACAGCCACAGCCACTGCTGTATAATCTGAAGTTACCCCCCCCCCCTTCCCCCCGATCCCCCAAAATGTTGGCTGCCGTGTCAGACTCATCAAACTCTGATACTTACATTATGGTCACCGCTTGCAAGATCCGCTGTCAGTGATGGTACAGCATCCATCTTCGGGATTAGCTTCCTGGTAAGGCGAAGCGAATGTGCTTCCCAATATATTTAAAGCAACCTCGCTTGAAACGTGCACTGCATACGCATGACATGATCGTAACTTTCGGAGCAGCCTGTCCACCCTGAATGAAATGTCAGATGTCTTCATTCCTCAGAAAATAGTGCAATGTTAAATCTACACTCTGGCATCCAGTCACAACACAGTGTGCTCTAGCTGGCATGCTGGTTAGTAGCTTGCTAGCTAACAGTCACACCACAGATGAAAGGTTACCGATATCTTCTGTAGTACTAATTTACGGTTTGTAAATAAAGCCAAAGCAAGGCATAAGCGCAAATGTGATCAGTCAAGATGAAAAGACGCTGCCATTGGTGCGTTACATTTCCAGCTTTATGTGACGTTGCATAAAGCCGGAATTACATCCTTAGTAATAACTGCCTCCTGAATCCAAGTGTTTGACAAGGGGGAGGGGACCAGTAACTTTATGATCAAACTTGATCAATGTACCAACTACAGTCATTTTACATCTCTTGTGTCACCCTACTTTGAACTGGTTTCATCCAAATATCATCCAATTTGATGAAAAACCTGATTTTCACTGTTCACTGTTTCACTGTAAGATACTGTTGATACAATGTAAGACATTGCAGAAATCCCTAAATTCATCAAAATACAAAACTATTATGTATAGATACCCGCTTATTTGAGATAACCCATAATTGTGATGATTACCAACATACTATTTCACAGTAAAACCACTACAACAGACTGTGATCCTTAGATTACTGATCTCTTGGGACAGACACGTTTATTGATTGTTTTTCCAGAGCTCGTTATTGTCATGTGGGATAATAATCCAACCCTTATCGTTCATGTAGAGGAAATGAGTAGGCAGCAAGATGGTTATAAACATTTAATCAAATTCATACATGTTTTTTTTTCTGGCTTCGGGTTTGCAGAACTCTGCAGCTCTGCAGGCAGTACAGCAGCCTGGCATGAATCAATTTCTCAAAATCATTTAAATCCTCAGCTTGGGCTCGGCCGCATCAAATTGGTCCAAGTCCAATTCAGGCTTTGGGTGACACACATCCCCGATATTCTTCTTCCACTTTGATAAATGAGAGCTGGGCTCCAGTTAGTGTGGGACACTTAGAAGTGCATGAGAAGGGGAGAGAGAAAGAGTGAGAGAAAGAGTGAGAGAGCGGTATACTTGAAAATACCTTCGATAACCAAAAAGTTGCATTAAAACTTTCTAGTCAAATCACTGCATGTACAAAACATCAGGAAGACCTTCCTAGTATTGAGTTGCCCCCCTTTTTGCCCTCAGAACAATCTCAGTTTGTCGCGGCATGGACTCTACAAGGTGTCGAAAGCGTTCCACAGGGATGCTGGGCCATTTTGACTCCAATGCATCCCATAGTTGTTTCAAGTTGGCTAGATGTTCTTTGGCTGGTGGACCATTCTTGGTACACACGGGAAAGCAGCATTGCAGTTGTTGACACACTCAAACTAATGTGCCTGGCAGCTACTACCATACCCGGTTCAAAGACACTTAAATATTTTGTCTTTCCCATTCAGCGGCTGGAGAAAGAGGAGGCAGAGGAAGAGAGTCGGAGAAAGAGAGGCCGGAGAGCAGGCTACCTTCTGAGGATTCGGAGGCGATCTAATAAAACTTCCCTCAATTCTGCTAGCAAACATGCAATCTTTGGACAATAAAATTGACTAGTTACGTGGAAGATTAAACTACCATTAGACATTAAAAACTGTAATATTTTATGTTTCATGGAGTCGTGGCTGAACTATAACAATATCAACATACAGCTGGCTGGTTATACGATGTACCGGCAGGATAGAACAGCGGCGTCTGGTAAGACAAGGGGCGTCTTACCAGAATACTAAGTATTTTTTGTAAATAACAGCTGGTGCATGATATCTAAGGAAGTGTAGAGCTATTGCTCACCTCCATTTGGCAAATCTGACCATAATTCCATTCTCCTGATTCCTGCTTACAAACAAAAATTAAAGCAGGAAGCACCGGTGACTAGATCAATAAAAAGGTGGTCAGATGAAGCAGATGCTAAACTACAGGACTGTTTTGCTAGCAAAGACTGGAATATGTTCCGGGATTCCTCCAATGGCATTGAGGAGTACACCACATCTGTCATTGGCTTCATCAATAACCACATAGATGATGTCATCCCCACAGTGACCGTACGTACATACCCCAACCAGAAGCCATGGATTACAGGAAGCTTCCATACTGAGCTAAAGGCTAGAGCTGCTGCTTTCAAGGAGCAGGACTCTAACCCGGAAGCTTATAAGAAATCCCGCTATGCCCTCCGATGAACCATCAAACAAGCAAATCGTCAATACAGGACTAAGATCGAGTCGTACTGATGCTCATCAGATGTGGAAGGGTTTGCAAACCATTATAGACCAGCTGTTCCAGACTACTGTGTGATCACGCTCTCCGCAGCCGATGTGAGTAAGACCTTTAGATAGGTTAACATTCACAAGGCCATAGGGCCAGACAGATTACCAGGACGTGTACTCCGAGCATGCGCTAACCAACAAGTTTCTTCACTGACATTTTCAACCTCTCCCTGTCTGAGTCTGTAATACCAACATGTTTCAAGCAGACCACCATAGTGCCTGTGCCCAAGAACACTAAAGCAACCTGCCTAAATGACTACCGACCCATTGCACTCCCATCTGTAGCCATGAAGTGCTTTGAAAGGCTGGTCATGGCTCACATCAACACCATCATCCCAGAAACCCTAGACCCACTCCAATTTGCATACCGCCTCAACAGATCCACAGATGATGCAATCTCTATTGCACTCCACACTGCCCTTTCCCACCTGGACAAAAGGAACACATATGTGAGAATGCTATTCATTGATTACAGCTCAGTGTTCAACACCATAGTGCCCTCAAAGCTCATCAATAAGCTAAGGACCCTTGGACTAAACACCTCCATCTGCAACTGGATCCTGGACTTCCTGACGGGCCGCCCCCAGGTGGTAAGGGTAGGGAACAACACATCCCCCACGCTGATCCTCAACACAGGGGCCCCTCAGGGGTGCGTGCTCAGCCCCTTCTGTACTCCCCGTTCACTCATGACAGCACGGCCAGGCACAACTCCAACACCATCATTAAATTAGCTGATGACACAACAGCCTGATCACCAACAACAACGAGGCAGCCTATAGGGAGGAGGTCAGATGATTGTGGACTACAAAACAAACTAGCATGGTCCAAGCACACTAAGACAGCCGTGAAGCGGGCACAACAAAACCTATTCCACCTCAGGAGGCTGAAACGATTTGTCATGTGTCCTCAGATCCTGAAAAGGTTCTACAGCTGTACCATCGAGAGCATCCTGACTGGTTGCATCACTGCCTGGTATGGCAACTGCTTGGCCTCCGACCGCAAGGCACTACAGAGGGTAGTGCGTACGGCCCAGTACATCACTGGGGCCAAGCTTTCTGCCATCCAGGACCTCTATACCAGACGGTGTCAGAGGAAGACAAAAGCCACCCTAGTAATAGACTGTTCTCTCTGCTACCGCACGACAAGCGGTACCGGAGTTCCAAGTCTAGGTCCAAGAGGCTTCTAAACAGCTTCTACCCCCAAACCATAAGACTCCTGAACATCTAGTCAAATGGCTACCCAGACTATTTGCATTAAACACCCCCCTCCCCTCCACACCACTGCCACTCTCTGTTGTCATCTATGCATAGTCACTTTAATGAACTCTACCTACATGTACATACTACCTCAACTAACCAGTGTCCCCGCACATTGACTCTGTACCGGCACCTTCCTGTATATATTGTTATTTTTTACTGCTACTCTTTAATTACTTGTTACTTTTATCTCTTATTCTTATCTGTATTTTTTGGGAAACTGCACTGTTGGTTAGGGGCTCGTAAGTAAACATTTCACTGTAAGGTATTCGGCGCAGGTGACTAATGCAATTTGATTTGATTTGATTTTAATAGCACACATACACAATCAATGTCTCAATTGTCTCAAGGCTTAGAAATCCTTCTTTAACCTGTCTCCTCCCCTTCATCTTCTCCCCTTCAATAGTGGATCATAGCTTTCCCCTGGATTCACCTGGTCAGTCTGTGTCAACAAAATAGCAGGTGCTCATAATAATTTGTACACTCAGTGCATACTGGAATGTGGCAGACAAAAGACAAAAAAAGAGAAGCATTTTCAGAAAATAATTATAAAACCTCTGCCAAAAATGCACAGAGAAATACTCGACAGTTCTAAGGTCATTTTTATCAATGAGGTAATATCACAGCAAATGTTTTTTGGCTTAACATAACATATCCCGCAATCTTGGCTGGTGCAATAGAAGGGATATTGGATTCAAACTTACAAGTTTTACCATCCATGCTATTAATTGGCTAATTAACAGGGAGAGCACAGGGATAAAGCTTATGCTTATTACAGATGTAGTACATCTGCTGTCTCCTTTTGAACTCTGAATTAAAATACTTGAAATAAAGGCATTACAACACTAAAGGTATGATTTAGGAAACTGTTTAACCACATTTTAACATCTAAAAACCAACAAAGCTTCATTTTGCGTTCTGTCTCGTTTCAGTCATTTCAGAAAACACTGTAAACGTCCTGCTGAGACTAAGGCTGCTGTCATACTGTTTTTAAACTGCTCAAGGAATTGAACCATGACTCCATGAAAATGAACTGGACTGAAAACACACGAGTCTTCAGTGCTCATAAATCCCTCACGTTCATTCTTATCTGTATCTCCACATCCAAAAATCCAGCCATATTCATTCAAACGTTGGCTTGACAAGAAGATCTGCTCCAACTTCTGAACGTCGAAACGTTATCCTTGTCACTCTTTCATTCAAAATGAGGACATTTTGCAAGCTATCTGCATTATGCAAGCTATCAAAACTAAGCCTAAACATGATCTTGTAGAGGTATTATTTTATGAATGAATAAGAAGGTAAAGCGTGATAGATTGACTGCCAGTGTTTGGGTTGTGTGCTTTAAGCGCAAACACATCTTTCCCCCAAGGTTTAATAAGTCATACAAACTTCACCCGCACACAGTGCACTGCACAGCCTCCCCATAATGAATACATGCCAGATTTTTATCTTGCCTTTCGTACTAGCTGCCATACCTGCAGTAAATATTGAATCAAATGGAAATTTTTCTGACAATAGTTTCAGTCAAGGAGGTCACAGAAATATGACTGCGCATAACAGTGAGTGACCCTAGAGCTTTCAATAGTCAATGCAAACCGAAGTGGCATTCGTAATCTTGAAAAACAGAAAGAGTGTTTTAAAGATTATGAAAAGTATAGTCACCATTTCAGCGAGCAAGAGATCAAACCATGAAACATAGGACTGCAGTTTGCAATAGGAAAAAATCTGATAGTCTGGCTTGTCTTAAAAGAGTGAGTTCTGGTTGAAACTGTGCCTTCAACTGTCTGTGTCAAAGGTGATGACTTGAAAACCCGACACCGCCTCACAATAGTTCATTTTTGTACTAAATTCTCTCAGTGAGCCTTGATATTGGAGAGTTCAGTCAGCCAAAGTGAGATCCAAAAAAACGTTTCCCTGTGGCTCGGACTTAAAATGCCAACTCATGATCTGTGAAATCCTAACTCAATAAAGATTGATTTGGGGCTCTATTCAATCCGCATTGCGGAAGTTCAGCTTTAAAGTCTGCTGTAAAGCTGAACTTCCATGAAATCTAAAGGCAATGAACTTCGGTGAAAAAGAAAGACAATTTAAAGGCAATGTTCCCGCTTTCGCTGCATATCTGAGCTCAGTCGGAAATTACCTTTACATTTCTGTTGCGGATTCTGTAACGCTTCAGCTTCACAGATTTAAGTAGAGCCGTTGATCGATTGATTGGATAAGGCAGGTTCATGTCTCAGTAAGGTAACGAGGTTCTAAGAGACATTGCTTTGGACCACCACCAAACCCAGTGAGATGACGTCAATGAAGACATCAGGGCTAATGTTAGTCGACCAATCGTTCAGCGCGCTGTTGAGGTCTGACTGCTGACATTTTCGGTAATTCTACATGTAAAATCGGGTTGCATCCTTCTCTCTGCAGGCAAACACTATTGGTGTGATCGAGCCCTTACTCGAGCCAAAGTGCATCTCAAACTGTACCTACTGAATGTTGAAGACATGTCAGAAACTCCACTCAAAAATAATATTTTGGTATTTTTTTATTAGTTCACTGTTGATGCAGTTCCACAATGGAAAATGCATCATATGATGGAAAACACATCATCGGGATGATGGCAAGTGACACTTTGTTTCTTGAAAGTCCAATATCTTGAAAACTTGACTGCTTACTAATAGAAAATATATTTATGAGGTATATATTGTTTTTGAGTGGATTTTTCCTTTAAGAGATCAGGCAACAATAGCAGCCATGCCTGTGCCCTAGTGTGGTTTTTAAATGACCCTTCTTTCATGCCTTGTAATTGTTTACTACCATAAAACCCTTACTTACTCATATCTTACTTGTATCTTTTTGGTTTTGTTCATGGTACACCATATCATTAATTAGTAATTCCTTCAGTATTTAGCATATATTCTATCTGGTGCAATGGTTTCAACAGTGAATCATCTCAGAACCAGCTATTAGAACAAAATAGGAGAAAACACACATGAATAGAAAAATAAAAAATAAAAGCTCCCATGTAGACAGACAGGGATGGGAGATAGAGTGGGAGACTGGGAGTGGGGGGAATGAACGAACGAGCAAACGCATTATGAAAATGAAACACCGGAGTTTTAGGCTGTCTGGTGTGACCTTTAGCAAATTGATTTCTGTAAACTGAAAGAAATGAAAAATAATGACTGTGACATTCTGATTAGGGAGTTATATTTGTGTGGCCTTGGAAAATGTAACACCCGTACAGACACTCATACCCGCGCAGCCCAAACTTGTGCAGGCACATGCCGCAGTTGCCGCTTCTGATTGAAGAGGGCTCTTGTGAACTCACACCACGTTATCATGGTCACTGTCATCACATTTCCTGGTAAAGGTCAAGAAAGGATGCAGTGTTGACATTACGATTAGCCAAAACTCAACTTGAAGTTTAGGACCTGCCTTCAAGTCGAAATAGGCCCACGGTGACGGAAGAAGGGTATGGCTTGAAAACTTATCTCAGTCCATGGATGGAAGGTGTCACTGTACTCCTAATTATCCCATTATCCAGGCAGCGAAATTGAGAAGATCAAAATACTGTTTTTTTATTCAACTGCCTTTTTCATCAGCATGCTAGGCTAGCTAGTGCTTAAGCAGCCTATTGGATTCAACAACACTTTCAGCAGATATTTATTTCAAAATACAAAATTTTGCATCATACGATACTGCGTTTTGCATCATATGATGTAAAATGCATCATACCGGCTGTATTTCTAGATTTTAAAAGTTATATTCCTTGATTGCTGACATGCAAAACATTTTGGGACTAAATAAACAATGAACTAATGAAACAAATACCAAAATATAGTTTTTGGGTGGAATTGTCCTTTAAATCAGTTCCATTCAGATCTTGGTGGTTCCCTCCTGCTGTGTTTTGAAGTGCTCATGAGAGAGAGAGAGAGCGATGCAGAGACCGAAAAAGAGACAGAGAAAGAGAAAGAGAGGGAGGATTAGAGAGATAGAGAGAGAGAGAAATAGAGAGAAAGGGAGCGAGCGAGAGAGAGAGAGAGAGCGAGAGAGAGAGAGATAAAGAACGGAAAAAAAAGAGAGATTGCTCACAGGCACAAGACAGACAACACTTGACTGGAAACAGCGGGAGCCCTGGGAAGATGTAAATAGTAGTGACATTACACAGGGGACGGCTGCCAATCTGTCTGAGACTTTGTCTGTCTTTCTCTCCTCCCTCGCGTCTGTATGTATGATAGGGAATCTGTAATAATGTAATAATATGAATAATACTAAAGGCCCATAACCAATTCAATTCAATAGCTCTCCAACGCAGATCTATTACACTTGGTATCTAATTTCTTGCGATACATGTCTCAGACCACCCCTCCGCACCCTCCGCTCCTGGCTGCCTTTACCATTTAAACTAGCCTGGCAACTCAGGGTGGCATTACTGCAGTGACCACAGTGACAGTCCCATTGACTGACGGTAGCTGTGGATTCACCAGGCTCAGTGGAGTGGACATTTTTCCGCTAATGCGCCAAAGCCCTGGTCAGAGGGCGGCCTACTCCAGCCTCTCTATTACATTAAGTGGATTGAAGTGGGGCTGCTCAGAGGAGCCCATCTCGTAGCGCTCTTTACGACTCCGCCAGGACCTGGGAGCATTCCAGCGGCTGCTAACAGACAGAGAGAGAGGCGCATAAAGAATTCTTAACAAGACCCAATTATCCTGCAAGAAAAACTTCCTCCAGACTTACCTACTTACCTTACTTACAACTACATGAGCTCAATGTACACCAGCACTCCTTTATACCCACGTTGGGCCCCGTATTCACAAAGAGTTTCAGAGTAACAGCACTTATATGGGATAAGATGTCCCCTTTTATATCCTAATGAATATGATTATACGGACGGATTGGACCTGATCCTAGATCAGCACTCCTACTCTGAGACTGCTCCTCTGTGAATAACAGGTCATTCTCCCTAGAACTGAGTTCGGTGTAAACCAGCACTCCGGTGTACCTTCATGCTCAGATGCTATACGAGTACATTATTGGGGGAAGAAGTGGGAACTGGAGAAAAAGGCCATCTAGGTAAACAGAGGGACATTGATGTACAGGCATGGAAGATCAGGGAGGATATTGAAGTATAGAATGTAGTAGATAGTACATTTTCATGGAGGGCAAGTGTTGGGGGGTGGGGGGGGGGTCTTATAAGTGCTTGTGGGGTCATGTGTTTACCTATATGTGTGTGATGTTATCACACTATGTGTCCGGAGAGAGGATCAAGTTCCTCGTCGAGCGGAATTCTAAGTATGTATGGCATGGGAGGACAAATGATGATGCTCTCTATGAATAATGCAACTCTTGAGGGAGGTGCCGTGTCTCCTCCTTAGCATTTGCTTTGCTGACACCTGCTGGTGCATCAATAACAAAAGCAATTAGAGCCGTGGTCCTCTAGGACATCCTGGCATGCTCTCAAACCCAGTCAAGCAGCTTTTTGTGTCCTCGTTCTCTCTCGCTCTCTTCTCCTCTCAGTGATTGTCTCTCTGTCTTTCTAACTCACACCCTTTGTTTCACTCTCTTTCTTTCTCTCTCTCTCTCCATCTCTCACTTTCTTCTCTCTCTCTCCTGTTCTCTCTCTGGCTTTTTTATGGGGGTTTTTCTTCCTTGCTGAGCGGCCTTTCAGGTTATGTCGATATAGGACTCGTTTTACTGAGAATATTGATACTTTTGTACCTGTGTCCTCCAGCATCTTCACAAGGACCTTTGCTGTTGTTCTGATATTGATTTGCACTTTTCGCACCAAAGTATGTTCATCTCTAGGAGACACAACGCATCTCCTTCCTGAGCAGTGTGACGGCTACGTGGTCCCATGGTGTTTATACTTGCATACTATTGTTTGTACAGGTGAATGTGGTACCTTCAGGCGTTTGGAAATTGCTCCCAAGAATGAACCAGACTTGTGGAGGTCTACAATTATTTTCTGAGTTGTTGGAAAAATTATTTGTGTCATGCACAATATAGATGTCCTAACCGACTTGCCAAAACTAAAGTTTGTTGACAAGAAATTTGTGGAGTGGTTGAAAAACGAGTTTTAATGACTAATTGTATGTAAACTTCCGACTTCAACTGTATGTCTAACATTTTATTCCCAAAAAGTGTTGTGAAACAAGAAGTGACTGCAATCCACACTTTGATCTTGTTAGAAAAGTAATTGCCAAGAAACACTTATGTTAGCATTTTCGGACTGTGTTCAGATGACATGAAAATAGATCACTGGTGGGTTTTGTGTTGAAAAATAGAAGTATAATATTCAGAAAAGTACCTCATACCTACGGTAAATTATTGTGGTGGTGGTGAATTTTTGATGTTATGGGGCTATTTTGGTTCCACATGACATTATAGCCAAACAACTGGCTGGAAGTGAGATCTAACCAGAAAAACCACGACCCCAAGCACTAATCAAAATCCACAAATACATTTGATTGATCACAAAATCAACATTTTGTCAACACTTAGTCTCCGGATTTGAACCCCATTGAAAACCTGTGGTTGAATTGCAGAGGGCAGTCCATAAGAGAATATGAAGGATATCAAGGATCTGGAAAGATTCTGTATGGAGGAACGGTCTGTATGGAGGAATCCCTCCCAACGTGTTTCACAATCTCATAAAACATTTAAGAAAAAGGCCCAATTTTTGTATTACTTGTTAAACAAAATCTCTTCCTCTGATTGATTGTAATTACTATAAAATAATATAATTTCCCTTTTTTTTGACTGCAATATAGCGCATTATTTGTATTGCATTGTATTTTGACTACAGTATTACACAGTATTTTTTGGCCATTTTTATCAAGGGTGCCAATAATTATGGACCTGACTATATTGAATGTGAAATTCAAACACGAGCGCTGACACAAAATTGTTGACACTCCAGACAATTATGTCTCCCTCTTTCTGCCATTCCAAAACATTGGCTTGTAGTTGAAAGCAACGCCAATGACAATGCATAGGCAAGGAATCCTTCAAGTTTGGACCCCTGAGCAATAAACTAAATGCATCCCATCCATTTGATGATAAGATCTGTTTGTCCCAGCAAGCCTGAAGGGTTTTATTTTCTCTGTGTAATTAGCTCAAAAACATCCCGTACAATCTGACCCTCAACAGCTCCCACCGCATGAGATAAATGCTTGTGGGTTGTGGGAGTAAGACCCAAGGCCTTTGAAGATTTTTTGTACTCTAATGGTTTGACCCAAAAGGGAAATACCCCATGTAGATACAGTAGTATGCCCCAGACTAAGAAAGCCTATGAGAACAGTGAAGAGAACAGCGGAGGCACTGATAATTATACTTAATAAAGCCCACTGGATTAAGTAATGGGTTTTATGTGTGTGGTTGGGTGGTTGGGTGGGTGTAGTGGACTATACATTTCCTAACAGATCATTCATCTACCCTCTCTAATGATGGGTGCTGTTTCAATTAGAATTAGTTGAATGTGTGCTTGAGTTTATTCAATTGAAATGTGATAAACTTGATACCTACCCAGTTGTGAATGATTCATGATTCATTTAGTTTTTTTTCTAACCCAATGAATTAGAGTGAAAGGAAAGGACATGAAACACTTTCCAATTTCAGATACTGATCTGCGGTCTGTTACACAACGATCTAATTTGAAACACCACTTCAACATGATAATATTCCTAATCTAAAGTTGTTTTTACTGTTGAGCTCATATGAAGAGATACATGTTGACTTGATGGCTCAATCAGACCAGAAGTGAATTACTTTTTGTCAGCTGGACGGTAACTCATTCAGAGTAGGCGTCCTTAGACTAGAGCTTGGATACAGCGCTTCAGGGTCTACTTAAGTGCACACTGTATGAGTAGAGAGATGGGAGCGTCAGGCTAGTGGGTGGCAGCCTGGTAGAAACCTTATGTTGAGGCAGCCGACACAGATGAAGTCCTTCAGTAGGTATTCGGGACCACAGGGCACAACGAGCATTACGGGGAAGGTGTTCTCCTCTCAGCGGTGTCCAACATAATCAAAGGAACAGCAATTAGGTGACAAAATAGAAACCAAATCAACAAACAATCGCCCCCATCCCAAATCAAATAAATCACGTTGTGTTGAAGAAGTCACCATGGTGGATAAGGGGACTAGACGAGTAGTCAGCAAAATAACTTTCATCTGGGTGCCAGAAAATTGTGGATTGAACACGAAGAAGAAATCAATACTTACTTCCCATTGGCTATACCGTGGCACTGTGCAATTTTTTAAAAGTCCTTTAATTCCCTTCCTCTCTCAGTTTCCCAGGGCCCAAGTGAGAGAGTTCCTTTTCTTTAGAGGAAAAACGGTCTGAAACAAACAACAAACAAAAAAAGGTTACAGTTCACTCCGCTCAAAGGCTCCCTGAAGAAAGTGCCATTTAGTTCCCCCTTTGGCAGCACGTGTTTCAAAAACGGTATTGCTTGTTCATTTTAATGCTATTTACCTTTTTTTAAATGTTAATTGCTTTTTGTCCTTAAAGGGCTTGGCGGCATGACAAGGTTGCTCTGCTCACCTTACCGTGGCTTACCGTGGCTTGCTCGGGTTGCTTTTAGTCCACAAAGGCCACATCCTGTTGTCACGCTTTTGAGAAACTTACAGGACTACAAGCTGGAGTTGATTTAGCTTTCTGAACGTCAGATAAAGAACAAATATTGGGGTCAGAGAACCAGTGGTGTCTGCAATATTATAATGAACAAGTGAACAGCAGGTGGCTTTAATCAGATTAAAGGCTTGTTGAAGCCTCCTTCTGTGTGACATTTGATTGGGTTTTTGAAGAAGTTCTGGAATTGGCATTTGTTTATGAAGGAGGCTTATATTTATATTTTGTTTTGAGAATAGTGTGCTCTTGTTATAGAATTGTCCTGAGGCTAATTACTATCCGAACGGTATGTTATGCTCGTACTCGCTACGGTTTATTAGGGAGAGCACATCATGACCATGTCTTATGAAAGTGTGTTTGCTAGTAATACACGTATAATGGCAATGAAAGCTATGAAGGCTATGAAGGTATGCAGGCTATGAAGGCTATGCAGGCTATGAAGGCTATGAAGGCTATGCAGGCTATGAAGGCTATGAAGGCTATGAAGGCTATGAAGACTATGCAGGCTATGAAGGCTATGAAGGCTATGAAAGTTATGAAGGCTATGAAGGCTATGAAGGCTATGAAGGCTATGAAGACTATGCAGGCTATGAAGGCTATGAAGGCTATGAAGGCTATGAAGGCTATGCAGGCTATGCAGGCTATGAAGGCTATGAAGGCTATGCAGGCTATGCAGGCTATGAAGGCTATGAAGGCTATGCAGGCTATGAAGGCTATGAAGGCTATGAAGGCTATGCAGGCTATGAAGGCTATGAAGGCTATGAAAGTTATGAAGGCTATGAAGGCTATGAAGGCTATGAAGACTATGCATGCTATGAAGGCTATGAAGGCTATGAAAGTTATGAAGGCTATGCAGGCTATGAAGGCTATGAAGGCTATGAAAGCTATGAAGGCTATGAAGGCTATGAAGGCTGGTGCAGTCTTGTGCCCAATACCGAAACAGGCAGAGACGTTTGTCAAGACATTGAGGAGTACCACACCCAACGATCAATAAGACGAAATCCTTAGATAAGGAGGGCAATGGAGGACCTTACTGTCTCTTCCCTTGCCAACGTGCCCAGTAGGTGCCCACTGCCCAGGCTCCCTGCAGGCTTTGGGGACTTGGAGAGAAGTATCAGAGGGATTTGAGAGAGTCCCACTCAGGCCCGTGGGAGAGTGCCACTTTAAAGTCCACATCACAGACCGGATCAAGCCACCATCAAGCCTTTTGATTAAGGTTCAGTTCTGTGGTGCTAAGTCAAGATGACACCACTCAAAGCACAGCAGGACACCTCCATGAAAAGCACTAAATTGATCCTCTCCCCCCGCACTGATGAAAACTCAGGGCAAAGCTCAGTTTAGATAAACAGCCAAAAGGCACAGTGCACAACCCTTAGTGTTCCACACGAGCGCTCCATAAAATAAACTCTATTCTTTCAGAAGTATCTGATGTCTGTTGTAGCAGAATCAGAATGAGTTAGGTAACATTGATAAATAAGATGTTTTATCTACTTTCATAAATATGCTTATGTGGGAAAGTCACTTGGGGCCTAGAGAGGGGAGAGGTCAGGATATCTGTTAAACCATGTGAAGGGCTCCACATTGTCTGTACACCAGTCACTCCCTACTTTTCCCATTGGGGGGAGGAAAACACACCGCCCGGGCAACGAAGGAGTGGCTTCGTAAGAAGCATTTCAAGGTCCTGGAGTGGCCTAGCCAGTCTCCAGATCTCAACCCCATAGAAAATCTTTGGAGGGAGTTGAAAGTCCATGTTACCCAGCAACAGCCCCAACATATCACTGCTCTATAGGAGATCTGCATGGAGGAATGGTCCAAAATACCAGCAACAGTGTGTGAAAACCTTGTGAAGACTTACAGAAAACGTTTGACCTCTGTCATTGCCAACAAAGGGTATATAACAAAGTATTGAGATACACTTTTGTTATTGACCAAATACTTATTTTCCACCATAATTTGCAAATAAATTCATAAAAAGTCATACAATGTGATTTTCTGGATTTCTATTTCTCATTTTGTCTGTCTTAGTTGAAGTGGACCTATGATGAAAATTACAGGCCTCTCTCATCTTTTTAAGTGGGAGAACTTGCACAATTGGTGGCTGACTAAATACTTTACCCCACTATATCTAGAATTGACAATTGATATATGCCATTGGCTGAGGTAATGTTTTGGTAATAGGAAGTACCAAGAACGAGAAGTAGAACCTCGTCTAAGAGAGCAAACTGAACAATAATTTATAACTAATGCTGTCTGGCTATGGGATACTCCTCTCTCTCAAGTAAAAGTCTGACGTTGTACAGTTTTCCTAAGACCTGTGGTTGTTCATTGTGAGTTGAGAGGGGTGGATCTTTGCTATAAAAGATCTCAGTTGCCATTATGTTGACACTCTCAGAATTCATTTATTTGACACTGAATTGATCTGAGAGTCACAGGGCTATGGTGAAGGTCATATTATTAAAAGATGAAGTTTAAAGTATAACTATGATTTGTGTGTAGTTTGTAAACTCTCCTTTCACTTAGTAATATGTCCTTGTTTGATATTTGGCTCTCGGAAAACGAAATAGATTTAACTATAAAGGTTGTAGATGAAGAGTTTGAAAGTGCTTGGGGTTTAATAAAGACTGTGGCACCGTGACCTGATAATTACAGATATTAAGCGAAGATTGAACTGTTGACGAAGTTTCAGTCAGTTTTTCTGAGTTTTCGTGATCGTTTTTTAAGCAATTATTTATTTATTTATTCACTGGAGTTTTACATCACTGTAGCCAAAGTTGATGAGAGGCTGAGTATTAAAGTGTGTGTGTGTGTGTGTGTGTGTGTGTGTGTGTGTGTGTGTGTGTGTGTGTGTGTGTGTGTGTGTGTGTGTGTGTGTGTGTGTGTGTGTGTGTGTGTGTGTGTGTGTGTGTGTGTATGTGTGTGCACGGGCATGTGTGAGCATATCGCCTTGACTAGTTGTATTTGCTGAGTCATAGTGTGGGTTGTGGGGCCCTGTGGATGGGGTGTGTGGGCTGCTCCATCGGTTGGCATCATTCATAAGGTGCTGGGCTCATTAAATCCCCAGATGGCGCATGCACAGGCGTGGTGCAACAAATGGCATTGTCACCCAGCGGGGTGAGCTAAGGACCACATGGGACCCTGGTCTAGCAGATGACCACTGACCACATGGAACCTGTTCTTGCTGGGAGCTTATCTGTTGTGGCAGATCAACAGAAATAGAATGACAAAGGGCCGGCAGTATCATTATTAAGGTTCTTAAAGCAATAGCCTAATTAAGCATTATGACAGCATAACTAAGTGATTGTTTGCTGGCAGCTTGTGCACACATAAACACATTTGGGTGCACTATTCAAGGAAGTATCAGATAAATAAAAAAAACTTTGCTTTAAATGTAGCTGTGATTATAGAGTATATTGTGTACCCTCGTTAGAACTAATTTCACCCGGCATCCCGCACAGCGTGTTTTGGATGTAACCCCCCCCCCATTCAGACTGCTGAATCAAAGAGGATGATATGATCACATTTTACAGTTGTGGTCTGTTAATGGCTGAATATCATCCAGAAACAAAGCAGTTTCCCTCCTGACTCACTTCCCACTTAACGCGCCCTCCTATGAACAGACAAAGGCATCAATCCGTGATCAGTGGTCTAAAGAGAGAGATAATCAGAATGTTTTCCAATATCAACTCCAAAAGCCTGCAGTTTAACTCACTTGTGGACTTACCTACCTCTGACAGTTTCCCCAGAGACAAAAGAGCCATTCTGAATGAAAACAAAGGAAACATAAGTTTGTTTTCCATTAAAAAAGTCTCTCCCAGCCAATGCTCATTACCGTGGATGCTCAGATTGAGAAGAGATGTGTTATTTTATACACCGTAGACCCTCTCTGCCGGAGATAATCAAAAGACAGGAGAAAGGGGGACAAAGAGAGAGAGAGAGAGAGAGTAAGAGAAAGAGAGTAAGAGAGTAAGAGAGAGAGAGAGTAAGAGAGAGAGAGAGAGAGAGAGTGGGTTTTGCTTACTCCAAAACGAAACTCAGGGAAAGCTCATAAAACCAGGGTAAATTATATTTGGCTTCCTCTTTATCTGTGGCAAGCAGGCAGTCTGGGAAGATTGAGAGGTTTATGGGTAATGGAAAGAAGAGAGCAACCGTGTGGCCCGCCTTTATGAACAGGATTAAGCCTGAGTCGTCAGGCTGTAGGACAAGTGAGTGGGTCTGGTCTCACACATTTAGTAACTGTACAGCAGGATTGGCTGTCACTACTCTCTCTCTCTCTCTCTCTCTCTCTCTCTCTCTCTCTCTCTCTCTCTCTCTCTCTCTCTCTCTCTCTCTCTCTCTCTCTCTCATGCTGCACAGGGAATCATCCTAATTGATGTTTGCAGATGTCACCTCATCATCTTGCTTGAATCTTTTGGTGTATGTCTGATTTTGTTTATTCTGTCTGTCTGTCTTTTCTTTCTGTGGTGAGTGGGAGGGTCCCTGCTGTCAGTAATCAGCCACACCCTCTTTCTCTTGGAGAATCACAGGGGCTGCCTGAGTGGCTGTTTCATTGCAGCACCAGCATGAGACACCAGGATTGAACTGCGGTGGCACTAATGTGGTCGTCAGGAACTGCAGACCTCCTGCTGACATCCACCACCATGAATGCTGCCGCAATACTGCCAGGCTAGGAGAGTATATAATATTTCCATATTGAAAATACATAATTAAGTCTTGGGCAATTGGCTTAGCTAGCTAAATTGATGTTGGAATATCATATGATTGACTGTATCACACCATCATACATTCTTTATATCGGTCTTAAGTGAAAGGAGGCTTCGAGATGTTGCCACCGAATGTGTTTCCTTTAAATGCTGAACAGCACTGTGAATACCTGGTGACAGGAGTGGTGTCATTAGTGGTGGCAGCTCATCTACTGTTTCCCTTTCACTCTCTGGCAACTTCACTATATCTGCTTTCCTGTCATACACCTGGTGAGACAGGAGTTACTAGGAAACAAAGTGAGACAGGCTGCTATATTAATTAACCAAGTAGATCGATGAACTTTGTCAAATCAAATCCACTTCATAAACGTTCCGTCTTCATGAGCTTATTGCTGATGCTGGACTATGAAAGGAAGTGAATGAGCAACAAAATGTTGTTATGGAAAAGCAACTGATTTGAAACTCGTGTTCTAATTTGAAAACAACGGCACACATTTTGGGAGGGAAAAAATGTATATCAACTCTGGTTACACAAAAGAACATTGAACAATGTCATAATTGTTCAATGGGCTCAAATTGTACTGGTATGATTGAAAGGTGAAATAGACTCTTTGCATTATTTCAATATATCCGTTTAGTCATTCATCATTTGTCTTGGCATATTGTGCAACTCAGTGTCTGCTGAATGTTCCTCCAATGATAGAAAGAGAATGTGATAAAGGTAATAAAGAACTCAAAAGCATCTGTGCACAATGTGTAATGTTCTTTGAATCCAGTGTGTTCTGCCTGTTGCCTCAGTTCTGTCTTCTAAACTGCGCCAAGCCGGCAACCACACACATACACACACTAATAAACCAAGCCCTCAACCACACACACGCGGGAACCACCTGCTGTAAAACTGATTAGTAAAGCGTTGTTCTCCTGGTCCTGGAATAAATGGCTGATTGGATGCTTAATGAGAAAGGGAGGGAGGGCATGTAGAGGTTAGACAACTGCTTCTATTGATACTTCTCCTTTCATGAACTAATTTGTACTTTTTCTCTGTTTAAAGATACATTTCCCTTCCCTGAAATAAAGACAATGGAACATTATTGAGAAATTATCATTATTACATGCCTTCTGTTATCAGAATGTTTGATTGTGGAAATCCTCTCTGCTTCTCTTTGAATGCCACCCAGCAATAGTAAATGCAAGCCTCATCACGTACCAATAGCTCATAGTAGAATAGCATACGGAGTTTGAGTCGGGTCCACCAGGCCTGCCCAAGTGTCAACCTGTTTGAGTGACCTTTGTAGGCCTGCCTCTGGAGGGAGCTGATGTTGCAAAGCAAACAAACACTACATAACAGACTAGGAAGAGGTAGATGAAATAGTAGGAACCTGGTTTTCAACAGATGCTCACCATCCATCTGTTATGACAAGCTGCACTGCTAATTACGCTAGCGGAGACGTCTATTGCGTTTTAATGGCCTGCACGCAACTGATCTTCAAGGCCCTCTCGCACACGTGTTACAAGTGAAACCCCCGAGCCTTGACTTGTGAATAAATCAGAGGAGAAGCAGCCCTGACAGCCGTGCCCTCCACTCCTTTCACAGGAAAGACAGCCCTGGGAAAAGCAGACAGCGTAGCCTAGAAATCTTACATGGATACGAGAGTTGGCAGAGAGAACATGAGCCAACACAACATACTGATAGGGGGCTAAGAAATGCAAAGAGTGGGCGGAAGAGAGAAATCGAGAGAGGTTGGAGTGGAGATAAATTGATTGTGGGAGAAAGATCAAGTGAGAGAAGAGGGGAACAGGGAATGGAAATGAGAGAGAATGTGAGGGAGAAACAAAAAAAGAGAGTGAAGGAAAATGAGAAGAGAGAGGGTGAGAGACATGAGGAGAGAGGCTTGGAGCAACAGAGAAACAACAAATACCTGTTCCACTTGACTCCAGTTCTTCTCTCCCCACAGTGATTTAATGGTGGTGTCGCCAGCTTTCCCTTCTATAGGAGCAGTGCCTTATCCCAACAGTCAGCCCAAAGGTGATGAGCGACCTGTTGTGGTTAGATTGCAGGCATGTCTGCAGCTGGAGCCCCTCAGAGAACAAATCATTACCTACCCAAACAACCATCCCCAGCACAACACAGACAGATAGTAAAACAACCATAGAGCTCTGATAGCCAATACATCAGGCATTTTTCAACTTTCAATAGTTGCTAACTGCATGTTTCACTATGTAGTCATGCATTTTCATAAAACATATGTCAACAGCCATGTACTCCACAGCATTAGCGTTGGACTCTGACATAGCCCCTATACATATGTTTTTTAAATGTACCAACATGTAAAATATTTGTAAGGTTCAATTAGGTAGGACAAGATGGCCTCCACAATCCTAGTTAGAACCACAATTGACTATACAGTCAGGTCACCACAACATACATCCCCCTTATTTTTTTATTTATATTCTATGTGTGCCTGGCAGTTCCATAACTTTGTTGAGATGGATTGTCATTTCAGTTATAGGTTCAGATAACTTTAATTCAGAACATTCATGACCCCATCAATATGAGATTCCAATGTTGAGATAAAAATGTACAGTGCCTTGCAAAATAATTCATCCCCCTTGACGTTTTTCCTATTTTGGTGCATTACAACATGTAATGTAAATATATTTTGATTTGGATTTCATGTAATGGACCGACACTAAATAGTCTAAATTGGTGAATTTAAATGAAAAAAAGTACTTGCTTCAAAAATGATCAAAGATGATTAACAGAAAGGTGCATATGTATTCATCCCATTTGTTATGAAGCCCTTAAATAAGATTTGATGCGACCAATTACCTTCAGAAGTCACATAATTAGTTAAATAAAGTCCACCTGTGTGCAATCTAAGTGTCACATGATCTGTCACATGATCTCAGTATATATACACCTGTTCTGAAAGGCCCCAGAGTCTGCAACACCATTAAGCAAAAGGCCCCACCAAGCAAGCAGCACCATGAAGACCAAGGAGCTCTCCAAACAGGTCAGGGACAAAGTTGTGAAGAAGTACAGAACAGGGTTGGGTTATAAATACATATCTGAAACTTTGAATATCTCACAGAGCACCATTAAATCCATTATTAAAAAATGGAAAGGATATGGCACCACAACAAACCTGCCAAGAGAGGGCCGCCAACCAAAACTCACGGACCAGGCAAGTAGGGCATAAATCAGAGAGGCAACAAAGAGACCAAAGATAACCCTGAAGGAGCTGCAAAGCTCCACATTAGAGATAGGAGTATCTGTCCATAGGACCACTTTAAACCTTAAGTTCCACAGAGCTGGGCTTTACAGAAGAGTGGCCAGAAAAAAAGCCATTGCTTTTTGCCATTAAAATAAGCAAACACATTTGGTGTTCGCTAAAGGCATTTGGGAGACTCCCCAAACATATGGAAGAAGGTACTCTGGTCAGTTGAGACTAAAATTGAGCTTTTTGGCCATCAAGGAAAACGCTGTCTGGCATAAATCCAACACCTCTCATCACCCCGAGAACACCATCCGCACAGTGAAGCATGGTGGTGGCAGCATCATGCTGTGGGGATGTTTTTCATCGGCAGGGACTGGGAAACTGGTCAGAATTGAAGGAATGATGGATGGCGCTAAATACAGGGAAATTCTTGAGGGAAACCTGTTTCAGTCTTCCAGAGATTTGAGACTGGGACAGAGGTTAATCTTCCACAAGGAAATGACCCTAAGCATACTGCTAAAGCAACACTGGACTGGTTTAAGGGGAAAGATTTAAATGTCTTGGAATGGCCTAGTCAATGCCCAGACCTCAATCCAATTGAAAATCTGTGGTATGACTTAAAGATTGCTGTACACCAGTGGAACACATCCAACTTGAAGGAGCTGAAGCAGTTTTGCCTTGAAGAATGAGCAAAACCACAGTGGCTAGATGTGCCAAGCGTATAGAGACATACCCCAAGAGACTTGCAGCTGTAATTGCTGCAAAAGGTGGCTCTACAAAGTATTGACATTGGGGGGGTGAACAGTAATGCACGCTCAAGTTTTCAGATTTTTTTTGTCTTATTTCTTGTTTGTTTCACAATTATTTGTATTTTTTTGCATCTTCAAAATGGTAGGCATGCTGTGTAAATCAAATTATTAAACCCAACAAAAATCCATTTTAATTCCAGATTGTAGCAACAAAATAGGAAAAATGCCAAGGGGGGTGAATACTTTTGCAAGCCACCATAGTACTGGCTTAATGTTACAATTTTTTATTCTGTTTGGCTCTTTGTGAGAAATACCTATAGTGCTGTTTTGCAAACCTTGTATGCCTAATCCACATGGGGTTTTATGAAAGTTTCCATACTTTGGAGACTTAGTTTTTAAAGCACAATTCTGGATGCATCCTCATGGAGACGCACTGTGCCCACATTTTTCAATATTTGGTACAATTCACCGGCTGCAGTCGTAGCTTGGCATTGGAAAGTCCTGGCTTCTCCAGTGACTCTGCTGTTATCATGTTCTTGTTAATCTGACAGAAAGACAATATTTTCTCCTTTGACTGCTGCGCTAACTGGAAAACAGTTGGAAAGCAGTAGTCCAGGCCTGTGCTGTTTCCTCGATGGAGATGCTGCTAAAAGACCTTAGAGCTATGTCTTTTATTAAAGTATAGGAGAGAAGCTGGATTGCCTCCTTGAGCACAATGGGATATTATTTTCACAGACATCAGATGTGCTACTTTTTCAATAACAAGAAACTGCCAAGCTACAACTGCAGCCGGTGAATTGTATCAAATATTGAAAAATGTGGGCACAGTGCTTCTCAATGAGGATGCATCCAGAATTGGGCTTTAAAAACTATGCTACTAGGTATTTCTCACAAAGAACCTAACAGAATCAAAAATTGTAACATTAAGTCAGAACTACGGTGGCTTGCGAAAGTATTCACCCCCTTGGCATTTTTCATATTTTGTTGCCTTACAACCTGGAATTAAAATGGATTTACACAACATGCCTACCACTTTGAAGATGCAAAATAAATACAAAATGTGAAAAAAACAAGAAATAAGACAAAAAAATCTGAAAACTTGAGCGCGCATTACTGTTCACCCCCCCCCCTCCCCACACACACACTTAAAAAGATGAGAGAGGCCTGTAATTTTCATCATAGGTACACTTCAACTATGACAGACAAAATTAGAAAAAGAAATCCAGAAATTCACATTGTAGGATTTTTAATGAATTTATTTGCAAATTATGGTGGAAAATAAGTATTTGGTCAATAACAAAAGTTTATCTCAATTCTTTGTTAAATACCCTTTGTTGGCAATGACAGAAGTCAAACGTTTTCTATAAGTCTTCACAAGGTTTTCACACACTGTTGCTGGTATTTTGGCCCATTCCTCCATGCAGATCTCCTATAGAGCAGTGATGTGTTGTGGCTGTTGCTGGGCAACACAGACTTTCAACTCCCTCCAAAGATTTTCTATGGGGTTGAGATCTGGAGACTGGCTAGGCCACTCCAGGACCTTGAAATGCTTCTTACGACGCCACTACTTTGTTGCCCGGGTGGTGTGTTTGGGATCATTGTCATGCTGAAAGACCCAGCCACGTTTCATCTTCAATGCCCTTGCTGATGGAAGGAGGTTTTCACTCAAAAATCTCACTATACATGGCCCCATTCATTCTTTCCTTTACACGGATCAGTCGTCCTGGTCCCTTTGCAGAAAAACAGCCCCAAAGCATGATGTTTCCACCCCCATGCTTCATAGTAGGTATGGTGTTCTTTGGATGCAACTCAGCATTCTTTGTCCTCCAAACACGACGAGTTGAGTTTTTACCAAAAAGTTCTATTTTGGTTTCATCTGACCATATGACATTCTCCCAATCTTCTTCTGGATCATCCAAATGCTCTCTAGCAAACTTCAGACGGGCCTGGACATGTACTGGCTTAAGCAGGGGGACACGTCTGGCACTGCAGGATTTGAGTTCCTGGCGGCGTAGTGTGTTACTGATGGTAGGCTTTGTTACTTTGGTCCCAGCTCTCTGCAGGTAATTCACTAGGTCCCCCCCGTGTGGTTCTGGGATTTTGTTCACCGTTCTTGTGATCATTTTGACCCCACGCGGTGAGATCTTGCATGGAGCCCCAGATCGAGGGAGATTATCTGTGGTCTTGTATGTTTTCCATTTCCTAATAATTGCTCCCACAGTTGATTTCTTCAAACCAAGCTGCTTACCTATTGCAGATTCAGTCTTCCCAGCCTGGTGCAGGTCTACAATTTTGTTTCTGGTGTCCTTTGACAGCTCTTTGGTCTCTCCATAGTGGAGTTTGGAGTGTGACTGTTTGAGGTTGTAGACAGGTGTCTTTTATACTGATAACAAGTTCAAACAAGTGCCATTAATACAGGTAACGAGTGGAGGACAGAGGAGCCTCTTAAAGAAGAAGTTACAGAAGTCTGTGAGAGCCAGAAATCGTGCTTGTTTGTAGGTGACCAAATACTTATTTTCCACCATAATTTGCAAATAAATTCATAAAAAATCCTACAATGTGATTTTCTGGATTTTCTTTCTCTCATTTTGTCTGTCATAGTTGAAGTGTACCTATGATGAAAATTACAGGCCTCTCATCTTTTTAAGTGGGAGAACTTGCACAATTGGTGGCTGACTAAATACTTTTTTGCCCCACTGTACCTTCACTTTATTGTTGCAAATTTGAGATTCCAGGATATAATATTTCATCTTAATTTTCTGTTTTGAATATCTGTTTCAATAAAATAATATGCATGTGAGCTACCTGTTCTGTTGGCCCTAAGATACTTGTTTGATGAAGCATTGAATTCAGCACACGTCTGTCCTTATTTTGGCCCCTGGGTGCAATTACTCAAAGACACTGTGCTCATTTGATTAGTCCTGTGTGACAGATAGGGCCCTCCTCAATCAACGGTGCCACATTATTTATGGAAATGACTTCACGGGCGATTAACAGCAGAAATTTGAATGTGGGCTGCAAGTCGTCACAATTATTTTTGTTTTTGTGATTCCTAATTATGAAAAATGTCTAATATCTAATAAAAACATGGAATCGAGTGTCGTTCAGGCATGTCGTGCCTTTGTTGTTTGTTCTAACAAGCTTGAAAAAACAGGGATAATTACCCCTCTTCACCTTATAATGATGTATGGCTTGCATATGCTTTTAAAAGTGCCATGAATAAACTGTAAAGAGTCATTCTTTCACATGGAACTTCTAAACAATTACATTTCCATGTTTGCCCCCAGAAAGCACGGCCATTAACTAGATCTACATGCAAAATGGAATCCTTTTATAGGGAAAAGGACATCGAAATATTCCGTATGATTTTATTACAAGTATGCAACGCTAGCTGTCATTATATTTTACTTAACCTTGTAAAATATGTAGCACTATACATTCCTTTACAATTCATCAGATGAGATGAAGCACTCCAGCTGTGGAACAACATGTAATCACAAGGTTTAGTACAACCACCATAGAGACATCAGCTTCATTATAACCACCATAGAGACATCAGCTTCAGTACAGACACCATTGAGACATTAGCTTCAGTACAACCACCATAGAGACATCAGCTTCAGTACAACCACCATAAAACATTAGCTTCAGTACAGCCACCATTGAGACATCAGCTTCAGTATAACCTCCATAGAGACATCAGCTTCAGTACAGCCACCATTGAGACATTAGCTTCAGTACAACCACCATAGAAACATTAGCTTCAGTACAGCCACCATTGAGACATCAGCTTCAGTACAACCACCATTGAGACATTCGTTATAGTACAATCACCATAGAGACATTAGTTTTAGTACAACCACCATAGAGACATCAGCTTCAGTACAACCACCACAGAGATATTAGTTTTAGTACAACCACCAGAGAGACATTAGCTTCAGTACAACCACCATAGTGACATTAGTTTTAGTACAACCACCATAGAAACATTAGCTTCAGTACAACCACCACAGAGACATCAGCTTCAGTACAATCACCATAGAGACATTAGCTTCAGTACAACCACCATAGAGACATTACATATAGCTTCAGTGCAACCACTATAGAGACATTACATGTAGCTTCAGTACAACCACTATAGAGACATCAAAACATCAGCTTCAGTACAACCCCCATAGAGACATGACATGTACCTTCAGTACAACCACTACAGAGACATCAAAACATCAGCTTCAGTACAACCACCATAGAGACATTAGCTTCAGTACAACCACCATAGAGACATCAGCTTCATTATAAACACCATAGAGACATCAGCTTCAGTACAACCAACAGAGACATTAGCTTCAGTACAACCACCATAGACACCAGCTTCAGTACAACCACCATAGAAACATTAGCTTCAGTACAGCCACCATTGAGACATTAGCTTCAGTACAACCACCATAGAGACATCAGCTTCAGTACAACCACTATAGACACATTAGTTTTAGTACAACCACCATAGACACCAGCTTCAGTACAACCACCATAGAGACATTAGCTTCAGTACAACCACCATAGAGACATCAGCTTCATTATAAACACCATAGAGACATCAGCTTCAGTACAACCAACATAGAGACATTAGCTTCAGTACAACCACCATAGAGACACCAGCTTCAGTACAACCAACTTAGAAACATTAGCTTCAGTACAACCACCATAGAAACATTAGCTTCAGTACAGCCACCATTGAGACATTAGCTTCAGTACAACCACCATAGAGACATCAGCTTCAGTACAATCACCATAGAGACATCAGCTTCAGTACAACCACCATAGAGACATTATTTTTGGTACAACCACCATAGAGACATCAGCTTTAGTACAACCACCATAGAGACATTAGTTTTAGTACAACCACCATAGAGACATCAGCTTCAGTACAACCACCATAGAGACATCAGCTTCAGTACAACCACCATAGAGACATTAGTTTTAGTACAACCACCATAGAGACATCAGCTTCAGTACAACCACCATAGAGACATTAGTTTTAGTACAACCACCATAGAGACATCAGCTTCAGTACAACCACCATAGAGACATTAGTTTTAGTACAACCACCATAGAGACATCAGCTTTAGTACAACCACCATAGAGACATTAGTACAACCACCATAGAGACATCAGCTTTAGTACAACCACCATAGAGACATCAGCTTCAGTACAACCACCATACAACCACCATAGAGACATTAGTTTTAGTACAACCACCATAGAGACATCAGCTTCAGTACAACCACCATAGAGACATTAGTTTTAGTACAACCACCATAGAGACATCAGCTTAGAGACAGTACAACCACCATAGAGACATTAGTTTTAGTACAACCACCATAGAGACATACAGTTTAGAGACATTAGTTTTAGTACAACCACCATAGAGACATTAGTTTTAGTACAACCACCATAGAGACATCAGCTTCAATACAGCCACCATAGAGATATTAGTTTTAGTACAACCACCATAGAGACATTAGTTTTAGTACAACCACCATAGAGACATTAGTTTTAGTACAACCACCATAGAGACATCAGCTTCAATACAGCCACCATAGAGACATTAGTTTTAGTACAACCACCATAGAGACATCAGCTTCAATACAGCCACCATAGAGATATTAGTTTTAGTACAACCACCATAGAGACAACATATATTTAGATGCAAATTAGTCATACAAGTTTATCATTACTGTGATTAGCAGGTGTCATGCAACACAATGTGCTTCACCACTATTAGAGGATGTGGTTTTCTATGCTAATTGAATTTGTGAGTCCAACATCAGACGTTGCTGTTACTATACTCAGGAGCAACCGCAGAGCACAAGTCTTACTGAGGTCAAACAAAGGAAGAAAATATAATATTGTCATTCAACAATAGACAAGTCTAATAGGGGATCAAATATGTTCTTCTAATTTGGAATCAAATGCTTTATCTAGAAAGCTGTGGGACAACATTTCACAAGATTAACATCCCACCCCTCATTAATTATTTGCACAATAAAAAATATCTAGTCAGTCCCACTTTGTTTGCATAGTCTGGATTTTCAATCTGTAGATGCTCCACAGATGGTCATTACTGCCAACAAACAATTTGGTGATAAGCAACTGCTTGCTAAGGTTACAGTTAGGGTTAGGTTTAGAATAAGGGTTAGAATAAGGGTTAGGATTAGAATAAGGGTTAGGATTAGGGTTAGGTTTAGAATAAGGGTTAGGATTAGAATAAGGGTTAGGATTAGGGTTAGGTTTAGAATAAGGGTTAGGTTTAGAATAAGGGTTAGGATTAGGGTTAGGTTTAGAATAAGGGTTAGGATTAGGGTTAGGTTTAGAATAAGGGTTAGGATTAGGGTTAGGTTTAGAATAAGGGTTAGAATTAGGGTTAGGTTTAGAATAAGGGTTAGGATTAGGGTTAGGTTTAGAATAAGGGTTAGAATTAGGGTTAGGTTTAGAATAAGGGTTAGGATTAGGGTTAGGTTTAGAATAAGGGTTAGGATTAGGGTTAGGTTAAATGCTAAATTCAACTTTAGGATAAGGGGAAGGGTTAAGGTTAGGGTTAGGTTTAGAATAAGGGTTAGGATTAGGGTTAGGGTAAGTGCTAAATTCAACTTTAGGATAAGGGGGAAGAGTTAAGGTTAGGGTTAGTACACAGTTAGTTGAAATGTTACTGATAGTCTGTAGAGCATCTACAGATGGAGTATCCAAATAGTGTTACCCTACCAAATAGTCTGTCAGACAATTGGTTCGCATGTCTTATCTTGAATAATACATCATTTTGTTATTTGGGCTGCCCTTGCTTCCCCAGTTAATAGACAGATTGATAATGAAAAAAATATATATCAGGAAGGAGCACAAGAGAAAAAGCTGTTAAAGGGGTGTAAAAGATATTTGCGCAATAAGACATTGTTTGGAACGGTACCCAGCTGCCTCTCAATTACAATTAGCTTAATCGAGGCCCTTTTTCTTAATGAACTGAGTGTTTCAATCACTCCAAAGTGTGGCGATTGAAAGAGCCCGGCTGTCAATCAACAGTGGCGGCCCATAATTACCGTCTGCTTTCGCACAGAAGAGTTTTCCTATTATTATTCCCCTTCATCAGGAATATACTGCTTTCGAAGCTCTACCTGGCTCTTTCAATTAGCACACTCTTGTTTTTCAAACCGCGCCGGCCTTCCGCAACAAACTCACAGAGCTGCGTTAAATGATCTGCAAACTCCCCGAGACTTAGACGCAAACGTGCACGCAACTGCACTAGCACCAGAAGATTGTTTTGAAGCCACTTGAAGCTAAAAAATCAAGGAAAACGTTCCAAGGTACAAATGTGATCTGACTTCGTTTCGTACCCGTGACTTCACAATCTGCATTGCAATCTGCTGTGTACAGTTAGCCATCTAGAAATCAACAATAACGACACGAAAATGATGGATAAACATCAAATCACAGCTGTGATTCAGGTCTGAAGAAGGATAGTCCTCATCACACTTTGGCCATTGCGATATGCAAGAGTGACTAAAGTAACATTAAAAAGCAATAATGCCAGCTCTTTGGCTTTGCATGATACGATATGTATTATGGACTTTAATAATAATGAAGGAGAGTGGCAAATCGTAGGCTCACCATAGAGCAGCAAGAATACCCCAGTCATCGTCTAGCTTTAATTAATCAGTGGTATCACTTATACAAATGAACAAAGCACAATAACAATGAATCTGTCTTGATGTTATAACACCACCGATCATAATAGAACAATAAGCAGAACGTTACTACAGATGGGCTTGATAATGCCACACTGAAAGTAAACTGCAAGTGTATCCTCACAATATACTGGGAATCCCTTTGTGAATTGTACCTATTTTGATTTTGAATTCAAATCATATTTAGGATAAATGGGAAAGTAGACATGATAGCACCTGATCCATCATTCAGGTGTCTAGGGCAGAATTCATTCTCTGTGTATTACGGTGTCCATATAAGGACGCCACGTCCATGGAAGTTGTGACTCTGTCCTAATATGGACACCGTAGAAGAACAACCTATGACTGATGCCCTCAGGTGGTGACAGAGCCAGAGAAGTTCTCCCTTTCAACACAATCAGCAGTCAATAGGGCTCCTGTATTCGGACTATAAAACGTTCTGGTCCCCCCTTTGTTCACTAAACACTAAATCAAGCCATTCTGAAGGTTTTTCCTCCAGGTGTGAATCAGCTATTCATAAAGTAGCACACAAGTGCAAAAATAACTATTACACCTGTAGATGCAGGTGAAATGATGACCTGCCAAATTAACAACTAACTCATAAAAACTGCTCTCAGGTGGATGCTATTGGACGGTAACGGAAGCAGGTGGAGGGCCATTGGTCAAACACCGGGGGGAAGAGGTCCTTGGAAAAGAAGCTAGACATGAATCAAGCAAATGTTTCTTTCATCAAATTGCCACCGGAGAGCAGGGGAGTCCCAGGCACAGGACAGCTTGGAGCCTCTGAAGGGCTGGCGTCAGGCCCAATGTCCACAACTAACTCTATATATCCCATCTCCGGAGTTGTCTGGTTGGTCAAAAAGGTTGGGATGCAGAACTGATATTGTTATGGTCGCAGTAGGAATTTGTGTTTGAATGGGAGTTCACTGACTGTTTGGGTTGAGATTCAGTGCATGGTGGCTGAATTTTGTCACAGGGAACTGGGCAACAGATGTACAACTACAGATCCAGAATGAAAACCATTGAAAATGCAGTGCAATGACCTCCCATGTGTCTAATGTTGTATGAATGTCTTTTTAGGTACTGCACAACTGATTTCTAGATGACTGTGGGTATTTAAGTGTAACATCACTACAGAAACAAACTGCACCCCTTTGGAGGTAACTCAAAACAAAATGTTTCAACTCTAGACCAATATTGGCGTTTATACTTCTGTAGAAATCTTTGACATTTTGTGGGGAAACGTTTAACCCTCAAACTACCAAACTAGACACTCTAATTTACTTGTCCTCTTCATCAGTTGTGCACCAGGGCCACTCCTCTACCAATGCTGGTTAGAGCCAGTTTGCACTGTTCTGTGAAGGGTGCAGTACACAGTGTTGTACGAGATCTTCAGTTTCTTGGCAATTTCTCGCATGGAATAGCCTTCATTTCTCAGAACAGGAATAGTCTGACGAGTTTCAGAAGAAAGTTATTTGTTTCTTGCCATTTTGAGCCTGTAATCGATATCACAAATGTTGATGCTCCCGATACTCATCTCGTCTAAAGAAGGCCAGTTTTATTGCTTCTTTAATCAGAACAACAGTTTTCAGCTGTGCTAACATAATTGCAAAAGGGTTTTCTAATGATCAATTAGCCTTTTAAAATGATAAACTTGGATTAGCTAACACAACGTGCCATTGGAACACAGGAGTGATGGTTACTGATATTGGGCCTCTGTAGATATTCCATTAAAAAATCAGCCGGTTCCAGCTACAATAGTCATTTACAACATTAACAATGTCTACACTATTTCTGATCAATTTTATGTTATTTTAATGGATAAAAAAATTAGCTTTTCTTTCAAAAACAAGGACATTTCTAAGTGAAAGCAAACTTTTGAATAGTAGTGTACATACTTACCTTTATTGACAAAAAGTTATTAATGACCCTGAGCGACAATTAGCATTAGCATCGCTGCCAGTGAAACAATTGGAATGGTAGGGCCTATGGCAGAATGCTTCTAAATCCTCAGTCACTTCAAACCAAATGTTATAGTAACCAAAACACCAAAGCAAGTTGCACATATTGAATATTGGAGGGTATTATACGAATTCAGGTATTTATATAACACTTCCCAATGAATAAATATTTTGTGTGTAGGTTGTTTTGATCCTGGACTGATTGGTTGATAGCAGGGAGTTATGTCACCACAATCTCTGTATTCTCCGGCTAATGCCTGCCATAGATCTAGCAGTACCACAGCACTTCAGGTGAATATCTTTTTCATTGCATTGTATGAGGTTATTCTTCTTATCTAAACTTGGGAGGTGAATTGATGTTGTGCTAGGTTGTAATGTCTTCAGATGTTTTTGTATTATTACCTGTTTTACGGCTTCGATGCTCTGGAACCAGGTGTTGTTGTCGCAAAGGAGTGTTCGGACTCAGTCGGGACCAGGATTCACCTGCTGCGCAATGCTGACATCCTTCATCCCATAGATCGTATGCCTGTACAAACAGCACCAGGACTTGACATAACAAGGTCAGGGGGTTTTGTGACGAAGAGGCTATAGACATCACATGCCCTGCACCAAAGTCAAGAGCCGGACAGAAACAAGCTCTCCGAATATACATTCCCTTGTTCATGCGTGGTTTGGACAGACCAGTTATCAGCACTATCTGCAGTGCCTCTATTCACATGACTCTCTCCTAACACACACACCATACGTTGCTGCTACTATTTATTATTTATCCTGCTGCTCAGCCACTTTACCCCTGATTGTAGGCATATAACTTCTATAACTTATACTTTTACTTTTGATACTTAAGTATTTTTACAATCAAATACTTTTAGACTTTTACTCAAGTAGTATTTTACTGGGTGACTTTGACTTTTACTTCAGTCATTTTCTATCAAGGCATCTTTACTTCTGGACACTTTCTGTTTACCTGTCATTTTTCCTTATTGTCGGCTACTATCATTTTTAGTTTTAATCTTTACCACACTTACTCACTGTTTAGCACGTGACCTCATGTGAATCCTTAAAGAGATGGGTGGGGCTAGTTTAAGAGGGTGTGAACAATGCTGAATGGGTGTAGACAAAGGAAAGCTCACCAGTAGGTACCAAAACATTCAAAGGCCATTTTCTCAAAAGTGAGTTTATAAGTGTATCAATTTTCAAAGCACAATGACTTTCCCATTGTTCCTCAAAAATGCCACATACGATATATCACTTTGTACCTCTGAGTCTCTACTTTTAACCAACGTAAAAAATATTTTAAAAAATCAAATTTTGCTACATATACAGACCACCCCCCCATGCATTAGGAACAAGTTGATTGAAAAAGTCATGAAAAATTGAAAGAATTGAAGAAACCACCTTTGGACTATGAAATCTACAATGAAATCTACAATATGCCCGGGTCAAAATGATCCCAGTCGATAGTTTGAGATTTCTCCAGAGCTCCACTCAGGGCTCAGCATCTGTACATTGATTACTGCTGCTCCTCAGTTGAAGAGGTCCATGTAACTATTTAGAGTCTAGGCATAATGCCAGCACACAATTCAAACTAACCCTGCAAATGTTCATGTAAAACCATGGGTGAGTGTTATTCTTCACAAGGATGTGGTACTCAATGCTCTTCAACCCTGGTTGAATCATTAGAATTGCACTAATGGATTGCAACAACCTTTAAATCAAGCATAGCCTGCCTATTATCCTGTGAAACACAACCGAATCTCAGAGCAATGAGTTTCATTTCAATCTTCACAAACAAAAACACATTTGAGTTTAAACAATTATCCTGCAAACATATGTGTATTCTATTAGCGTCATCAGTCTATCTGGCTTCCAAAAAGCTTTAGCACCTTCCCATCAGAACACATATAATTGAGATGTGTTAAAAGCGCAAGGCGGGTTTCTCTTAACAATTGTTATGGCTTGTAATAAACTAGTCAAAACTCACACCCATGTTTATTTTAGTATACTGCTGTTAAAACAAAACAATGATATGAAGCCCTTTCAAAAGTACCTGCAGAATAACAAGACAAAACTATCCCCTGTATGAAAATACATCATATCTATAGAGAGGGAGAGAGAGAGAGAGAGAGATAGATAGAGAGCCCTCAAACCAATGTCAGAACACCACCTGCTGAGAAAATAGGGCTCGTTTTTTAATGCCTAAAATCTCTCCAAACTGCGGCCACTGTAATGTCACAGAGAGGGCGATATGCATAGTATAAAGCAGTGTGAGTGACAACTGGATATAAATTTACAATGAACTTGGTAGAAAATTTGCGTTAGATTAATCAGGACAGACATTCTGAAATAGGCTCTCTGATTATTCAAAGCCTCAGGAGAAAAAAAAGCAACATTAATTGGCATAAGAGCCTGCTTCACTCTGGCCATGGCTGACAGACCGCAAATCACCAGCTCCAAACACAGCATAAACAATCATTGACGTTTACCGAGGCAGAATAATTTGCCATTGTTGTTTCGCCCACATTGTCTTCTCTATCATTTTAACCCAGAACCGTGTGACCTTGAATTACCATGCAATACTGCAAACTACAGTAGGAATCATACAATAGTTCACTGAATAGACTTTTAAACAGATTCCTTTACTGTGGACGTCTTCTTCTGTTGAACTCAGTGTTCATGAGGGTTGTGTTCACTAGTAATACTATCTGGAATTGTCCAATAAGAAAGGTTTACTTCTGTTTCCGTTGTAAAATATTTTGCTACACTGTGCTCTAATGAACATGAGGTCCCAGTGCTATTGTGGATGTCTGTGTTAGCAGCTGTGATTGCTCCCTCTCCCTAACAAGGTGTTGGTAGCTGGGTGACCCAGGACTATTGGACCTTGAGAAGTGCTGGCGATGCAGTTTTCTGACAGACCAATCAGCACCCCGTTGTCTGGGGGAATCTGCTCAACACACACACACACATGCAGAATCGTTGGGCCAGTAACTGAAAAGTCGCCGGTTCAAATCCCCGAGCCGGCATGGTGGATTAATCTGCTGTTCTGCACAAAACACAAATCCTTGTCTCCACTCACAAGCTGGGTGACTTGGAAGACACCATGGAAAATTCCATTCTATTATGATAATGTTGAACAGTAATGTGAGTATGCCTGTATGCCCTGGAAAAATAGGATCATTTCCCAACATCATACAATCTTGACATTAAGATTTGATAATCATGAAATTGGACAAAATTAGCAACGTAATCTAATCATGAAACCTTTAAATTCATCAAATATAGTGGCATTATCTCCTAGAGGTATTTATTTCATTCTCTTGGCAACGCATTCAAATCAGTATCATTCTCACTGAATGTAGCCCTGTCTTCCAAGCAACAGCAAGCATCAGGTTTCCCCACCCAAATAAAGCAGAGTTAGAGGAGAGCAACGCTTGTATCCAACGCACCAACAGATGCTATACTATAAATGGTGTGCTCCGTTTTCATCGTCCTGTAGCAAAAGCAGCCATTTAACTGCTATATCTCCAACTGAGGGAAACACAAGAACGGAAGAATATAATTGAGCGAGGATAGAGACTAATTGGATCGGACAGGAAAGAGGTTCATTAGAATTTGATAATGCTTGGAGAAATGCCTAATGTTCCTACTTCCATTGTTTGACCTTTGGTCTGTCATATTCAGGCCTGCTCTGTCTCTTCCATCTTTTTCTATTGAACAATGACACGGAATTGTCTGCCTTTGGAGTCTGCCTTTGGGAAATTGGCCTTTCACCGCAAAGAGCTGTCAAAAACTCAAACAAACCCGTCCTTTCACAAGATTAGATATGGGCAGTTTCTTATTTTTGTTGTTGAAGTATTATCCTGAAAATCTTTAAATTGTTTCTCTTTTTTTACTCTTCAAAACCCTGAGAGAAAATAACCACTTAACAAACCATGAAAGTGCGCACAGACAAGACACAGGGAGAGAGAGGGCGGGGGCAAAAGCCATTGAGCATGAAGTCAAATCTTGATCTTAATTTCATCCCTTGAAGAGGGAGGTTGAATAAGGAAACAGCCTTGAATTATAGTCTGTCTTGCTGCCTCCCTGGTCATCGGAAGAGACACAGGGAAGTGAGCAGGCATATGCTAGTACAACACATCTCCCCCCCTCTTCTTTACAGTGCACACATACGATCATTTAAATCCCCTGCCATTCCCCTTTGTTGCCCACACACACACCAGGTCCACGCCTTCCTCTGCAAGGTCGGCCATATTGATGGCAGTACATGCACATAGAGCTATGGGGGCCGTACGTGAGCCGTGAGGGGCCGCCGAGACCAAGCTGTGAGAGGAAGATAACAATGGCCGCTCACTAAGCAGCGGTGACTGGCCCCCACCGTCTCCTCTGCTCTGTTTGATTGGAATTATTACGGGGGGGGGGGGAAGACAGGACGGATTATCAGTATCAGTCCCAGGTGCATTCAAATGTACAGTAATCCCCCCCATCCGTAGCTCCCAACACCGAACAGGGCTGCTCGTGGATGCACACCATGCTCCCTCGCTCTCTTTCTCAGACCTTAAAGCTAAGGCATCTCTTAGTATGTCAGCATGTCTTTGTCTCCGTTTGACTTCAAAAATATTGTGTAAAGGTAAGAAAGGGGGAGAATTACAGGCATTTCTTAGAAAATACTATTGTCTGTTTGTTTTTTGTCTGTAAACCATTACCTAAACAAGTACATTTGCTCTGTTGACAAAATATAATACAATTCTAATAACTTGATTTGGTTGAGCCCTTCTGGTTACATGTGAAGATATACTTTTTGGAGCAGAATGAAATGAAATTGTCCCTCCTGTGTTCCATTGGTGAGATGACTAAACCCACATGATTCATTTTTGATTCCTAATTGCTGGAACCTTACCTATCTTGGAGACTCCCCCCCCCCCCCCCCCATCAATTAAATCTGTAATGAACTTCCCCTGTGCCAACAATTAATCAAATTTCTTCACTCAGTGAGCACCTCACCTCCTCTCATGAAAATCAAGGAGAGGAAAAATTCCATTAAAATGCAGAGTGATATACTAGTAATGAATCCAAGCAGCACAAAACCAGTGTTGGGGAAGCTATTCTGAAAATATAGTTTACCAAGCTACCAATTACTTCACACGGGAAGAAATGAAGCTACATTAAAGCTACCCTGAAGAATATGCAGTTTACTCAAAGTTACTTTGAAAGAGTTCATTACATCCAACTATTTAGTGAAAATTATCCTATTTAAGTCAGAAATGTCATAGACAACAAATGGCAAGAACCAATCACTTTGGGGTTATATGTTAACAGAAGGTGTAATTTAGCCTATTAAACAAAATCTTCATTTTTCAAGTGAAGCTTTTCCAGGTCTAATGCCAAAAAAGAAAGGGAATTATTTCCTACTTCACCCATATTTTTTTTTTTGCCAAAAAAGTAGTGTGTCGTTCCAGAAGTTAGCTATACTGCTACATTGTGAAAAAGTGAACTACTGAAAACACTACCTAAATTTGAAATTTGTTCAACTACAGCTAAGCCACTGCAAAATGTAGTCAAATTACTAGTTGAACTGCATGTAGTCCACTACTCCCCAACACTGCGTAAAACTATGCATTTATAATATTGAATAAGTTGTTGAGTCATTGAGACATAGATGGCATAAAGTATGTCTAGATGTTATGCAAAGAACTACCTTCACAAGAGTTATACTCAATGTACAGACTGTTTGATGGCTTAGCTGGCGTGCCCTTCTATGTTCTGATCACTCTTTCACACTATACCTTCTGGCTTCATTTAACCAAACACCCACTGACTTCACTCAACCAAACACCCACTGACTTCACTCAACCAAACATCCACTGACTTCACTCAACCAAACACCCACTGACTTCACTCAACCAAACACCCACTGACTTCACTCAACCAAACACCCACTGACTTCACTCAACCAAACATCCATTCCCCTGCAGTGTTTTGTGTACCTGGGCCCAGATTCACAAACCACTTCTTACGCAAAAAAAATGAAAAAGCTTCTTAAGAAGGTTTTGTGAATGTGGGCCCTGAACGACAATGTGAACAAGAGCTAAGAGCCATGTACATATTTGTAACCTTGATGTCATGGAGAATGATCTTGTCTGATATTGATGTTGACAGCCTTGGGTGCTAAGGTATAGGAGACGTTATATTGGTAAACCTGGAGCGCAAAGCAACAGAAAGCAGAACTTTGCCAATTGCAGCATTGGTGGTACAGATACGTGATGCGGTTTCATACGTGAAGTATGGCGAAGCTCTTAGGTCTTCCATATCAATAGGTTAAGTTGACATTGTATTCAGGAAATACACTCAGTCAATGTGTTGGAAGTTGAGGTCAAACATAGATTTAACATACAGTAAAAACCATAAGCAGTAATATTAGGGACAGACAACAACAAAAGAATCCAGACAAAGCAAATGAAGTTGCTTTAAATGTACAAAGTTGCACAGGTCTTTTATCAGTATTTGAAAATATTCAACAATGAAAGATAAGTAATAACAATAATTCATATCAACCAGAACTATAATTAAAGTCAAAATGTTTTTTCCTCTTTTACAGAAACACCTGAGGGAAGCAAATGAAAAAGCAATGAAAATAATGACATAATTAAGTCAAATAAATCACAAAGGAAACTGAAGATAAGCTAATACAGGGGACCCTTACATTCATCCAGGTATGTACAGCACATTCTCTCTGCATTGGACAGCAGTGATGATACGAATAAGGATGAAATAGGAAAGCGCCATTCACATTCCCCTCAACGAAAGACATTTTTAGGAAACCCTTAGCCTCAAGCCTAACTTTCCCCACTGCGGATTTGAGAGAGCTGGAGCTCTCGATGAGGGCTGATAACTTTGGCAAGCATATTTGAGCCCAGTCATAGTAAGCGACTGAGACTAGCTGTGGTGATCTTGCCTCTGGGGTGGTTGTGAGTGCTTGTATTACAGTAGCAGGACTGTCACTTGTGTTGGAGTCACAGGACTGACACTCGTTCTACAGTGCTGCAGTAACAGGACTTACACTTGTGTTACAGTGTTACAGGCACAGGATACAGTGTTTAACAGGACAGTTGTGTTACAGCAGGACTGTCACTTGTGTTAGATTCACAGGACTGACACTTGTTTACAGTGTAACACTTGTGTTACAGTGTTACAGTCACAGGATCGACACCTGTGTTACAGTAGCAGGACTGTCACTTGTGTTAGATTCACAGGACTGACACTCGTTCTACAGTGCTGCAGTAACAGGACTTACACTTGTGTTACAGTGTTACAGTCACAGGATCGACACCTGTGTTACAGTAACAGGACTGACAGTTGTGTTACAGTGTTACAGTCACAGGATCAACACCTGTGTTACAGTAACAGGACTGACAGTTGTGTTAAATTCACAGGACTGACACAATGTGAAGCTACGCTCTGACAGGCGGTAAAGGAGGATTCAACGCAGACTGAAAATATGTCACCAGTATTGTACTCGAAATTACAAATTATAAAGACAAACCATTTATAAAAATGGTCCCTGGACATGTAAGACACTCTAACAACCTCTTCCGTTTTCAATTTTTCCCCATGCCTGTTATTATTCATTTAACCTTTTTCTGTAAGGAAACTCTGAATAAACAATCATTTTCAAGGTGGATTTTGAGTATTACATTTCACAATTGTCTATACATTTAATATTCAACACCATTCTTCCCTCCCTATTCATCTGTCACCTTACTATTGGTCAAGCCTCAGCACAAAAAGGATGTGTTGAGGGAATTGTGAGGGGGTGAACAAAATAACAAACAACTTTGGTCAAAGAGACAGAGAAAAAAAGCCTGAAAAAAAAAACAGCACTGACAAGATCAGGTGAAATCATTAATTGATTGCGGTGAAAAACAGAATCAAAGCAAAAGCTCAGTGGTTCTCTCTCTCTCTCTCTCTCTCTCTCTCTCTCTCTCTCTCTCTCTCAATATGGCCCATAATACAGCACTCTTCCCATTACATTTGGGTCTGCAAGATACTCTTGGTTTCCTCACAGAGGAAAGAAGGAACGAAAAAAAGGTGCTCTTTTCATGAAAATCATGTTCGTCCTGATTGTCCACAGAAAGTAACGCCGGCAGGAAGTAGTCCCGACCCGGCTCAAGATTATACAATCACAGCGTATACGACAAGATCCTTTACTGGAAAGGAATTGAGAGTCTGTGACAGGGCCCAAGGGACGTTGGCCCTGCATTTTGTTGTGTTGTTGTTACCTGTGTGTAATGCTGTCCTGTGTGGGTCTGTGTGTGTCTCTATGTGTGTGTGTTGTATGCATGTGATGTAAGAATACTTGTTACTCTGTGTCTGTATGCAGGTGAGTTGTGCAGTGGTTGTACAGCAGGCTGCTACTCCGAGGTTGTCTTGTCGTGTGTCCCTCCCTCCCCCTGTAGGCAGCTCTTGCGGACGACGGGCAGGGGGTGAGCTTCCGTGTTGAACACCCAGTCCTCCAGAGGCAGTAGGTCATCGTCAGAGAAGAGCAGGTATAGATACCTGAGAGGGACAAACAGAGTCAGTATCTGGGGAAAACGAACGGCTAGAATAAAGGATTGGCACGCCGGCTAGTTTTCTCCTAGACTACGAGTATCTAAACAAATGCATCATGGCTATAATGCTATTGTATGAGCCAATAAAACATGTTTTAATCATGGTTGGGCAGTGATAGATGAATTACGGATGTGACGACATGACATTCTTTGCTTTCGTAAAACAAGTCTCTTTTGTAATGTCTCACGACTATTGAATGAAATAATTGAATTATTGACGCATACAATAAATGATGAATGACAGCAAGGTGAAGCGGGTGCTTAATTTAAAGCCTGTCTGGAGATCGCCCCCCCCCCATTTTTTAATTACATTTCTTTTTTATAACTCATCTTATCTCTCCTGAAAAGATTTAGTATAAAACACAGCTTTCTCCATTTTCCCACCAATGTTTTTTAAGGGTTCGTTATCTAAGGGGGCCCAGACGACACTCACACGTCCCTCACGGTCTGAAGCAACATCACTATGTGGATTGTCCACATCACTTAACCAGCCCATCACAAACGGAATCTGAGAGGGGGCGAGATGGAGTCTTTCAGCTGAATCTAAATGGGAATTCCTCAATTTCTATTCCTTTCACGTTAAGGTTTGTCTGTAAATGTTGAGATGAAGATACTGTGCTCGAGTGCACTCAACATATTGTGTGAATATCTTGGACTAATGTGAGTGTTCTCGCGACAGACAGACAGATTTCACGGGATGTCTCGTGGTCTGACAAACCCCGCTCCGACTCTGCCACCTTTCACCGCAGACGCAGATGGGTGACATCGGTGGATGGTGGATTGAGAAGAAGCCGGTGAAAAAAGATATCTGGAGCTTAAAACTAACGGTTTTTCGATGGGGAATATTTGTATTATGCTAATTCGATCAACTCTAGGGGAGCTTTAAACTGCAATTGCCATTTACTTCTAACTACTTCTCAGAAACTGTAAATGCCACTTACACTTAGTGGAAGAAGCTCTGTAGCCATTTACAAATCAAAAAAAGCTAAGTGTTTGCTGGTATATTCTCAGTAGGGGGGTGTTGACTGGCCGTGTTAGACTTACTTGAGTGTCTCGGAGAGGAAAAAGCTTTGTTGCATGTTATCGTGGCTGACTGTCTGGGCGTACACGTCTCGGATCCCAGAGAAACCAGCTTCGACTCTGCAGTGTTGCTCCAGAGCCTGGGGAGAAGAATAGAAAGAAGAGCGCAGGAGGGATGTTCATGTCAAAATGGACATGTACTATACCAGCAGTTAGCCAATGGGCACAAACAGCATCTCCCTACCTATCGACGTAATGACGGCAATTCCTATCAAATCAAACTTCCAGTAGTAGGACTGCAGCGCTCAAGTACTGGAGTAGCGCAACGCTGATACGGGAACATAAGGTTGGTTATGGAGAGCCAGAGACAGATGTGTCAACCTGGTACCATGTCCTCAAACACACTCTTTTGCCTCACAGTACACCAAACATAAAGCCTACTTATATTATGGTCTTGTCCTGGGGCACATTATACAATATTCCACGACATCCAGTAACACGAGTGAGAACAAGAGCTTGGGGTTGAGGTGGTGAATGGGGGCAGAGCTAATAGCATTGCTCGCAAACCCCTTAGCCATTGCAAACGGGTGGTTGGGATGATAGATCTAGCATTCATCCTGTGTGATCAGACTGACACATGCATTAATTATGGGGCACAAAGGGTTGTCAAACCCCACACTTTGCTTCTTCTCATGCAGATGCAACAGTAAGAACAGGGGTCTGTGTTAATTATGGTGCATTAGTCTGCTGTTATCAAGGGGCAGTAATATGCTAATCAGCCTGGCTCATTCTGCCCTCACACTGCCTTGTTAGACGTAGCATCGAAGGACCGTGACTATGTTCAATTACAGTGCCTTGCAAAAGTATTCGGCCCCCTTGAACTTTACGAACTTTTGCCACATTTCAGGCTTCAAACATAAAGATATAAAACTGTATTTTTTTGTGAAGAATCAACAACAAGTGGGACACAATCATGAAGTGGAACGACATTTATTGGATATTTCTAACTTTTTTAACAAATCAAAAACTGAAAAATTGGGCGTTCAAAATTATTCAGCCCCTTTACTTTCAGTGCAGCAAACTCTCTCCAGAAGTTCAGTGAGGATCTCTGAATGATCTAATGTTGACCTAAATGACTAATGATGATAAATACAATCCACCTGTGTGTAATCAAGTCTCCGTATAAATGCACCTGCACTGTGATAGTCTCAGAGGTCCGTTAAAAGCGCAGAGAGCATCATGAAGAACAAGGAACACACCAGGCAGGTCCGAGATACTGTTGTGAAGAAGTTTAAAGCCGGATTTGGATACAAAAAGATTTCCCAAGCTTTAAACATCCCAAGGAGAACTGTGCAAGCGATAATATTGAAATGGAAGGAGTATCAGACCACTGCAAATCTACCAAGACCTGGCCGTCCCTCTAAACTTTCAGCTCATACAAGGAGAAGACTGATCAGAGATGCAGCCAAGAGGCCCATGATCACTCTGGATGAACTGCAGAGACAGCTGAGGTGGGAGACTCTGTCCATAGGACAACAATCAGTCGTATATTGCACACATCTGGCCTTTATGGAAGAGTGGCAAGAAGAAAGCCATTTCTTAAAGATATCCCTAAAAAGTTTCATTTAAAGTTTGCCACAAGCTGGTCAGATGAAACCAACATTTAACTTTTTGGCAACAATGCAAAATGTTATGTTTGGCGTGAAAGCAACACAGCTCATCACCCTGAACACACCATACCCACTGTCAAACATGGTGGTGGCAGCATCATGGCTTGGGCCTGCTTTTCTTCAGCAGGGACAGGGAAGATGGTTAAAATTGATGGGAAGATGGATGGAGCCAAATACAGGACCATTCTGGAAGAAAAGACCTGAGACTGGGACGGAGATTTGTCTTCCAACAAGACAATGATCCAAAACATAAAGCAAAATCTACAATGGAATGGTTGAAAAATAAACATATCCAGGTGTTAGAATGGACAAGTCAAAGTCCAGACCTGAATCCAATCGAGAATCTGTGGAAAGAACTGAAAACTGCTGTTCACAAATGCTCTCCATCCAACCTCACTGAGCTCGAGCTGTTTTGCAAGGAGGAATGGGAAAAAAATTCAGTCTCTCGATGTGCAAACCTGATAGAGACATACCCCAAGTGACTTACAGCTGTAATCGCAGCAAAAGGTGGCACTACAAAGTATTAACTTAAGGGGGCTGAATAATTTTGCATGCCCAATTTTTCAGTTTTTGACTTGTTAAAAAAGTTTGAAATATCCAATAAATGTCGTTCCACTTCATGATTGTGTCCCACTTGTTGTTGATTCTTCACAAAAAAATACAGTTTTATATCTTTATGTTTGAAGCCTGAAATGTGGCAAAAGGTCGCAAAGTTCAAGGGGGCCGAATACTTTCGCAAGGCACTGTATATGTACTGTACATTAGTTCCTCGATGAGAATACGCATGGACAGAGACCAGTACAGATGTCAGATCTCAATTTGAACCCTTTCGTCGCAGGAGGAAAACTAGATAAAAAAAAAACTATTGTTTTATTATAAGTCGAAGAAATGCAACAGGTATAATAAATGGTTGGTTTTCTCAGTGCCTATGTGGTCCAACGGTTACAGCCACTAACCCCGGCACACATATGCCAGAGTCGGCATGGCTTCGAATCCGGCCCACTACCCTTTGACCCATGGATGAATGTATTTTTTTAACGCATTCATTCCACGTGTTTATAGGATTCATTCCAGCAGGGGTTACAGCACAGGTGTTAAACTCATTCCACGGAGGGCCGAGTGTCTGTGGGTTTTCGCTCCTCATTCGTACTTGATTGATGAATTAAGGTCACTAATTAGCAAGGAACTCCCCACACCTGGTTGTCTAGGGCTTAATTGAAAGGAAAGAAATCAAACTATGCCCTCCATGGAAGACCAGGTGTGTTGAATTTAGTCATCACTGAACTGATCAATTAGCTCAGTTGGTCAATTCAGTGATTGACTAAATTCAACACACACGGTTGGTATTGTCATCAGAACAACTTAGTCCTTTTTGAGCAGAAGGGCAATTTATCTATTTGGCAAACATTCCGTGCAATAGAAATTAAATTTATAATAATTTACCATGGCAAATGGCAAATCTACTATGGCCTATGTAGCCTACTGTTATTATTTTATTTGTTTCCTATTTATGTTCTCCTAAAGTGTCTGGTATGGTCATTTCTTATCAAGATCAGGGGTAAAATATCCCTGGAATAATATTTGAAATGTGTAAATGAATCAAGTCAATTGGGGGATTGAGTTATTTGTGCAAGAAAGGCGTGGTAGGCCGACACGGTAGGCCTATATGTGAGCGCTGAAGGCAGCGACCCTAACAGCTAGATCACCTCAGGCCACGACCAAACTCAATTTTGACCTTAGGATACACTTGTATGGTCGTAACCTAGTGTAGACCAATATTTATCTTGTGTTAAGCTATATAAAACGATAAAACGACAGTTAATGCGTATGGCTGCATTTCAGATACATGTTTGTACATTTGAATGTTGCAGTAATAGGACCTAGGCATAGCATTTAAGCGAGTGAGAAAGAAAATTATTTTGATAGCAAGCCCTGATCCCAAGTGACTCGACTGCCCCCACATGGAGAAAAGATAACTGCTATTTTTCAGGGACTCATTTGAATTTCCTGATGCAGCAGGACAATTCTCTGCCACAAGAGTGATCAAGTTAAGATCCGCCACCTGTATGTGGAATATGATTGTCTCTAATGAGGTTTTTAATCATATTTCAACAACACATTCTAGAATCACGGTTTTATTGTTCTTTACACATTTACACACTTTAAGGATAAGAGCCAGATCTCCACTCAGTTTAAACTCATTGCTAATCAAAATGTAACAAATATAGCCAGAAGATATTTTGCCGATAAAGCACCAGAGTTATAAGTCATTACTTTAGTGACATTATGGCTGCATCATGAAGACTGTGCAACGTTAACGTCTGTGTGACTCACCTCCACTGCCTCCCAGCCCCACTCCCGGTACTTGGGGTCATGGGTCAACCTCCACATGTACATGTAGCTCTCGATGACCTCCGGCCGCAGGATGTAGTATCTGTCACTCAGTCTGGTCGCTGTGGCTTCTGCCCCACCGTCGAATCGGAACGCCTCTGGCCCTAATTTCGTAGCTAAAGGGAGATTAGAGAGACACAGAGTGAACAGATTAAATGACGTACAAAAACATGGGGGATGAGGAATTTTATTTGAGTCAATTTATTTTAAAGTTAATAGTTTGTTCAATCAGTCTTCTGAGGTACTGAAACAAATCAAAACGAACCACATAGCTGTGGGTGAATTAGCAACGCACTATAAATACTATAGCCCTGGCACAGAATCAGGATTCCGACATTACGCTCTAAAAAGTCATGGAAAATGAGCTCTACAATAAAGACCTGTTCCCCAGTTGGTCTTGTAATCCAGATGGTCTACACATTCTGTCTCTGTTAGCCGGCTGCCACTCTGGAAGGCCATAGCGACAGCATGTGAACAGGATTCCCATCTACAGTAGGCCGATGGTTGCTATTCTGGGTAGCAATTTCTTTTACATTTAGAGTTCAGGGCAAGTCCATTGGCATGGCAACATTTCACATTTTGAATCTCAATCAGGATGATTGTGTATTACTACGTATGTCACATGACGCATGTTTCACATATCGTGTTTTTTCCCCCAAACCATAGTAGTTTAGTTGCCAGGTCGTTTGCAGAACCCTTACAACAAAAAAATACGTCAAATTTGCATTTTCACATGTGAAATCACACACACGTTGAGCTTAAATTTCACATGTGAAACCATATTTTCACATGCATTAAATTTAGCGTTCACATGTTCACACGTGAGGAGAATAACATGTTTAACCTCACATGTGAATTGCAGTTTGTGAATATCGGATATTGCAGTTATATTTCACATGTGGAATTGCAAGTTCACACGTGGGGTTGAAAAGCTGGTGTCACATGCGAAAAGCTGGTGTCACATGTTGCAGTAGCAAAGCTTCCACTGGTGGAATTAGGGTGACCACATATAAAAAGCGCAACTGTGGGACAAGGGAACGATTTTGCAGGACAGTCGCAGAACAGTGGAACAGAATAAAAAATCATTCTCACAGGTTAATGGATCGCGTTCAAATGGGAACATAGTTCTGCTGTATGAAGGTCACTGCCTGTTAAAGGGGCCATCCTTAGTAAGTACATCCATTTTTGTACTTACTCACTGCAGTCCCTACATCCATCTGGCAGGAGAGGAATGAGAGCAGCAATGGCAGCAGTGGCATTTCACTCCTTGACATCATCTCCTTTCTATTTCAGTACACACAACCGACACCAACTTTCTCAACTCTTTTTAGGACCGAGAGCCCATCTGCCTTTTGAACTATTGACTGTTTTATGTTTCTATACATCAACCTTCCTCTTCTCCCCAACAGCGAGGCACACTAGCCAATGACGGAAAACCTTCAGACATTTTCCCTCATGTCTGAATCCATATAGGGATGTAAAGTTTGTGCCGGAGGGTAGGGCTGCCGTCTTAACGGCTCTTAACCAACCGTGCTATTAACAAAACAAAAAAGTGTTGTTTGTAACTTGTTTTGTACAATATGTTGCTGCTACTGAAAAGAGCTTCTGGACATCAGAACTGAGATTACTCACCTCAAATTGGACGAGGATTTCTTCTTCAATGAGTCAGACGCGAGGGATATACTACAGACACCGGACCAGGCCCAGATCCCCGTTATTCGCTGGAAAATGAAACGTAGGTTTCGCGGAAAGAGATCAGGATGCCTTGTGAGGATCAAGCAACGAGTGCCTAATCTGTCCTTACCTTCCGTTCTGCTAGCTAACGTTCAATCGCTGGAAAATAAATGGGACGAACTGAAAGCGCATATATCCTACCAATGGGACATTAAAAACTGTAATATCTTATGTTTCACCGAGCCGTGGCTGAATAACAACATTAAGAACATACAGCTGGTGGTTTATACACTCTATCAGCAGGACAGAACAGCAGCCTCTGGTGAGACACGGGGTGGGGGCCTATGCATATTTGTAAACAATAGCTGGAGCAGTCTCGAGGTTCTGCTCGCCTGAGGCATCTCATTATAAGCTGTAGACCTCACTATCTACCTAAAGAGTTTTCATCTGTATTTTTCGAAGCTATCTACATACCACCACAGAACGAGGCTGGCACAAACACCACACTCAATGAGCTGTATTCCACCATAGGAAAACAGGAAAACGCTCACCCAGAGGCGGCACTCCTAGTGGCAGGGGACTTTAATGCAGGGAAACTTAAATCAGCTTTACCTAATTTCTATCAGCATGTTAAATGTGCAACCAGAGGGAAAAAAATTCTAGACCACCTTTACTCCACACACAGAGACTCGTACAAAGCTCTTCCTCACCCTCCATTTGTTAAATCTGACCATAACGCTATCCTCCTGATTCCTGCTCACAAGCTAAAATTAAAGCAGGAAGCACCAGTGACTTGGTCTATAAAAAAAGTGGTCAGATGAAGCAGATACTAAACTACAGGACTGTTTTGCTAGCAAAGACTGGAATATGTTCCGGGATTCCTCCAATGGCATTGAGGAGTACACCACATTAGTCATTGGCTTTATCAATAAGTGCATCGAGGACTTCGTCCCCACAGTGACTGTACGTACACATCCCAACCAGAAGCCATGGATTACAGGGAACATTCACACTGAGCTAAAGGCTAGAGCTGCCGCTTTAAAAGGAGCAAGTCTCTAACCCGGAAGCTTATAAGAAATCCCACTATGCCCTCTGACGAACCATAAAACAGGCAAAGTGTCAATAAAGTACTAAGATCGAATCATACTACACCGGCTACGACGCTTGTCGGATGTGGCAGGGCTTGCAAACTATTACAGACTACAAAGGGAAGCACAGCCGAGAGCTGCCCAGTGACATGAGCATACCAGACGAGCTAAATAACTTCTATGCTCGCTTCGAGGCAAGTAACACTGAAACATGCATGAGAGCATCAGCTGTTCCAGATGACTGTGTGATCACGCTCTCCGCAGCCGATGTGAGTAAGATTTGATTGGATTTGATTTGAACTTTAAACAGGTCAACATTCACAAGGTGGCTGGGCCAGACGGATTACCAGGACGTGTACTCCGAGCATGCGCTGACCAACTGGCAAGTGTCTTCACTGACATTTTCAACCTCTCCCTGTCTGAGTCTGTAATACCAACATGTTTCTAGCAGACCACCATAGTCCCTGTGCCCAAGAACCCTAAGGTAACCTGACTAAATGACTACCGATCCGTAGCACTCACGTCTGTAGCCATGAAATGCTTTGATAGGCTGGTCATGGCTTACATCAACACCATTATCCCAGAAACCCTAGACCCATTCCAATTTCCATACTGCACCAACAGGTCCACAGATGATGCAATCTCTATTACACTCCACACTTCCCTTTCCCACCTGTCCACATCACCATCAAACTAACATGGTCACCAAGCACACCAAGACAGTCGTGAAGAGGGCACAACAAAAGCTATTCTTTCAGGAGACTTGAAAAGATTTGGCATGGGTCCTCAGATCATCAAAGGTTCTATAGCTGCACCATCGAGAGCATCCTGACTGGTTGCATCCCTGCCTGGTATGGAAACTGCTCGGCCTCCGACCGCAAGGCACTAAAGAAGGTAGTGCGTACGGCCCAGTACATCACTGGGGCCAAGCTTCCTGCCATCCAGGACCTCTATACCAGATGGAGTCAGAGGAAGGCCCTAAAAATTGTCAAAGACTCCAGCCACCCAAGACATAGACTGTTCTCTCTGCTACCGCACGGCAAGCGGTACCGGGGCACCAAGTCTAGTTCCAAGAGGCTTCTAAACAGATTCTACTCCCAAGCCATAAGACTCCTGAACAGCTAATCAAATGGCTACCCAGACTATTTGCATTGCCCCCCCCCCCCTACACCTCATGCTGCTGCTACTCTCTGTTATTATCTATGCATAGCCACTTTAATAACTCTACCTACATGTACATAATTACAACAATTACCTCAACACCGGTGCCCCCCCACATTGACACATTGACTCTGTACCAGTACCCCCTGTATATAGCCCCGCTATTGTTATTTACTGCTGCGCTTTAATTATTTGTTATTCTTATCTCTTACTTTTTGGGGGGGGGATTTTCTGAATTGTTGAATTGAATTGTTGGTTGAGGGCTTGTAAGTAAGCATTTCACTGTAAGGTCTACCTGTTGTATTCGGTGCATGGGACAATTCAAATTTGATTTGGCTAGAAGTCGGGGGCCAGCCGGCCCTGTTGTGTTGATGGCACAGATCCAGACAGCAGAGAGGTGCAGCAGAAGGAGAGACCCTTTTAACCTCCTTTCTCACTCCAAGGGCATCCAATCCAACAAAAGCTAAGAGGCTCAGAAGTGAAATATTGAGCAGCCCTCTAATGAGAAGGGGGAAATAATGAAGAAAAAAGCAGAGGATGGCCATAAAAATGAGGAGGCGCCTTTTGGGTGGAGAGATCAGAAGTCTTCTAAGTATATCAAGAAACCTGTTATGCGATGAGTCGCATCAGCTGTATTTTCAGGATGAAACCGGTCTGCTCACCCTGTGGTGAAAACACTCAAAATTGATTCCCTAATAATATATTTCCGTTAAGTTTCAAGGCCGAGAACGAGAAATCAAGTTCAAGCAAGTTGTTTTCTCCCAAAAGTGAACACAACTCATATTTTTTCTCTCAGTCTTTTAGATTCCCTCGAGTTCATTCTCCATCCAGACAGTGCACAGTAAATAAAGGATAGTTGAAAAATGTTGGGTTGAATTGACTCTACTGGGAGTTTTTTTTAACCATCGGTAGTGATATGCTCCTTGCAGTTAGTGTTGATAACTGGAGTTGATTGGGCGCAGTACTTTAACCTCCATTATGAGTAACCATAATGAGACACAATAAATATTTAAATAAGGCTTTATACCCTTATAACTCAAAGGAAGTAAACTGAAAGAGAAATGTACTCTGCTGGAGTTGATTATTAATTTGAAAAAATACAGAAAATAGAAAAATGGCAAAGGAGTTGATAAAAAATGATACTGAAAAGAATAAAATGGCAATTAGAGTTAAATTTAACCAACTCTTTGCAAGTTGGATATTTACTCCATTTAGCGTAATTTTAAATTCAAAAATATGAACACCATGACCAGAATAGTTAACAATATGAATAGTTTTAAAAGAGGCCTGGTCGGACAGCATGAGTGCACATTGAAGTGTCGAAAGATGATAAAGAATCATTTGTAATAACAAATAACAAATACAGCAAATGAAAGATAAACATCTTGTTAATCTACCCATCGTGTCTGATTTTAAAAATGCTTTACAGCGAAAGCACAACATATGATTATGTTAGGTCATAGCCAAGTCAAAAAACACACAGCCACTACTTCCGGCGCCGACAGAGATGGCCGCCTCGCTTCGCGTTCCTAGGAAACTATGCAGTTTTTTTTTTACGTGTTATTTCTGACATTGGTACCCCAGGTCATCTTAGGTTTCATTACATACAGTCGAGAAGAACTACTGAATATAAGAGCAGCGTCAACTCACCATCAGTACGACCAAGAATATGACTTTCGCGAAGCGGATCCTGTGTTCTGCCTTACACCCAGGACAACGGAATGGATCCCAGCCGGCGACCCCAAAAAAATGACTTTGAAAAAGAGGGAAATGAAGCGTTCTTCTGGTCACACTCCGGAGACGGGCACATTGTGCACCACTCCCTAGCATACTTCTCGCCAATGACCAGTCTCTTGACAACAAGGTTGATGAAATCCGAGCAAGGGTAGCATTCCAGAGGGACATCAGAGACTGTAACGTTCTTTGCTTCACGGAAACATGGCTCACTGGAGAGACGCTATCGGAGTCGGTGCAGCCAGCTGGTTTCTCCACGCATCGCGCCGACAGAAACAAACATCTTTCTGGTAAGAAGAGGGGCGTGGGCGTATGCTTCATGGTTAACCTCTAGCGTCGAGCAATCCCGTATCCGGGAGTGTAATCATAGACTCAAGCTCATCAGCATAACGCAACGTTAACTATTTTTGAAAATCGCAAATGAAATGAAATAAATATATTGGCTCACACGCTTAGCCTTTTGTTAACAACACTGTCATCTCAGATTTTCAAAATAAGCTTTTCAACCATAGCTACACAAGCATTTGTGTAAGAGTATTGATAGCTAGCATAGCATTAAGCCTAGCATTCAGCAGGCAACATTTTCACAAAAACAAGAAAAGCATTCAAATAAAATCATTTACCTTTGAAGAACTTCGGATGTTTTCAATGAGGAGACTCTCAGTTAGATAGCAAATGTTCAGTTTTTCCATAAAGATTATTTGTGTAGGAGAAATCGCTCCGTTTTGTTCATCACGTTTGGCTAAGAAAAAAAACGAAAATTCAGTCATTACAACGCCAAACCTTTTTTCCAAATTAACTCCATAATATCGACAGAAACATGGCAAACGTTGTTTAGAATCAATCCTCAAGGTGTTTTTCACATATCTTTTCAATGATAAATCATTCGTGGCAGTTGCCTTTCTCTTCTGAACCAAATGGAAACGTGAATGCAGCTGGAGATTATGCAATAATTTCGACGGAGGACACCAGGCGGACACCTGGTAAATGTAGTCTCTTATGGTCAATCTTCCAATGATATGCCTACAAATACGTCACAATGCTGTAGACACCTTGGGGAAACGACAGAAAGTGTAAGCTCATTCCTGGCGCATTCACAGCCATATAAGGAGACATTGGAACACAGCGCATTCAAAATCTGGGGCATTTCCTGTATGAAATTTCATCTTGGTTTTGCCTGTGGTATGAGTTCTGGGGCACTCACAGACAATATCTTTGCAGTTTTGGAAACGTCGGAGTGTTTTCTTTCCAAAGCTGTCAATTATATGCATAGTCAAGCATCTTTTCGTGACAAAATATCTTGTTTAAAACGGGAACGTTTTTTATCCAAAAATTAAAAGAGCGCCCCCTATATCGAAGAAATTAACAAGACGTGGTGTGGTCACAACAACATACAGGAAATCAAGTCCTTCTGTTCACCTGATTTAGAATTCCTCACAATCAAATGTTGACCGCATTATCTACCAAGGGAATTCTCTTCGATTATAATCACAGCCGTATATATTCCTCCCCCCAAGCAGACACATCAATGGCTCTGAACAAACTTTATTTGACTCTTTGCAAACTGGAATCCATATATCCTGAGGCTGCATTCATTGTAGCTGGGGATTTTAACAAGGCTAATCTGAAAACAAGACTCCCCAAATTGTATCAGCATATCGATTGTGCAACCAGGGCTGGAAAAACCTTGGATCATTGCTATTCTAACTTCCGCAACGCATATAAGGCCCTGTCCCGCTCTCCTTTCGGAAAAGCTGACCACGACTCCATTTTGTTGCTCCCTGCGTACAGACAGAAACTAAAACAAGAAGCTCCCGCGCTGAGGTCTGTTCAATGCTGGTCCGACCAATCTGATTCCACACTCCAAGACTGCTTCCATCACGTGGACTGGGATATGTTTCGTATTGCATCAAACAACAACATTGTCGAATACGCTGATTCGGTGAGCGAGTAAATTAGAACGTGCGTTGAAGATGTCATTCCAATAGCAACGATTAAAACATTCCCAAACCAGAAACCGTGGATTGATGGCAGCATTCGCGTGAAACTGAAACTTTTAATCAGGGCAAGGTGATCGGAAACATGACCGAATACAAACAGTCTAGCTATTCCCTCCGCAAGGCAATCAAACAAGCTAAGCGCCAGTATAGAGACAAAGTAGATTCTCAATTCAACGGCTCAGACACAAGAGGTATGTGGCAGAGTCTACAGTCAATCACGGATTACAAAAGGAAAACCAGCCCCGTCACGGACCAGGATGTCTTGCTCCCAGGTAGACAAAATAACTTTTTTGCCCGCTTTGAGGACAATACAGTGCCACTGACACGGCCTGCAACCAAAACATGCGGACTCTCCTTCACTGAAGCCGACGTGAGGAAAACATTTAAACGTGTTAACCCTCGCAAGGCTGCAGGCCCAGATGGCATCCCCAGCCGCTCCCTCAGGACATGCGCAGACCAGCTGGCTGGTGTGTTTACGGACATATTCAATCAATCCCTATCCCAGTCTGTTGTTCCCACATGCTTCAAGAGGGCCACCATTGTTCCTGTTCCCAAGAAAGCTAAGGTAACTGAGCTAAACGACTACCGCCCCGTAGCACTCACTTCCGTCATCATGAAGTGCTTTGAGAGACTAGTCAAGGACCATATCACCTCCACCCTACCTGACACCCTAGACCCACTCCAATTTGCTTACCGCCCAAATAGGTCCACAGACGATGCAATCTCAACCACATAGCACACTGCCCTAACCCATCTTGACAAGAGGAATACCTATGGGAGAATGCTATTCATCGACTACAGCTCGGCATTTAACACCATAGTACCCTCCAAGCTCGTCATCAACTGGGTACTGGGTACTGGACTTCCTGACGGGCCGCCCCAAGGTGGTGAGGGTAGGCAACAACATCTCCACCCCGCTGATCCTCAACACTGGGGCCCCACAAGGGTGCGTTCTGAGCCCTCTCCTGTACTCCCTGTTCACCCATGACTGCGTGGCCACGCACACCTCCAACTCAATCATCAAGTTTGCGGACGACACAACAGTGGTAGGCTTGATTACCAACAATGACGAGACGGCCTACAGGGAGGAGGTGAGGGCCCTCGGAGTGTGGTGTCAGGAAAATAACCTCACACTCAACGTCAACAAAACTAAGGAGATGATTGTGGACTTCAGGAAACAGCAGAGGGAACACCCCCCTATCCACATTGATGGAACAGTAGTGGAGAGGGTAGTAAGTTTTAAGTTCCTCGGCGTACACATCACAGACAAACTGAATTGGTCCACCCACACAGACAGCATCGTGAAGAAGGCGCAGCAGCTCCTCTTCAACCTCAGGAGGCTGAAGAAATTCGGCTTGTCACCAAAAGCACTCACAAACTTCTACAGATGCACAATCAAGAGCATTCTGGCTGGCTGTATCACTGCTTGGTACGGCAACTGCTCCGCCCACAACTGTAAGGCTCTCCAGAGGGTAGTGAGGTCTGCACAACGCATCACCGGGGGCAAACTACCTGCCCTCCAGGACACCTACACCACCCGATGTCACAGGAAGGCCATAAAGATCATCAAGGACAACAACCCGAGCCACTGCCTGCTCACCCCGCTATCATCCAGAAGGCGAGGTCAGTACAGGTGCATCAAAGCTGGGACCGAGAGACTGAAAAACAGCTTCTATCTCAAGGCCATCAGACTGTTAAACAGTCACCACTAACATTGAGTGGCTGCTGCCAACACACTGACTCAACTCCAGCCACTTTAATAGTGGGAATTGATGTGAAATTATGTCAAATATATCACTAGCCACTTTAAACAATGCTACCTAATTTAATGTTTACATACCCTACATTATTCATCTCATATGTACACGTATATACTGTACTCTATATCATCTACTGCATCTTTATGTAATACATGTATCACTAGCCACTTTAACTATGCCACTTTGTTTACATACTCATCTCATATGTATATACTGTACTCGATACCATCTACTGTATCTTGGATATGCCGCTCTGGACCATCACTCATTCATATATCTTTATGTACATATTCTTTATCCCCTTACACTTGTGTCTATAAGGTAGTAGTTTTGGAATTGTTAACTAGATTACTTGTTGGTTATTACTGCATTGTCGGAACTAGAAGCACAAGCATTTCGCTACACTCGCATTAACATCTGCTAACCATGTGTATGTTTCAAATAACATTTGATTTGATTTGATTTAGATAGGAGTCACAAAAAGCAGAAATATAAATAAAATTAATCACTAACCTTTGATGATCTTCATCAGATTACACTCATAGGACATCATGTTACACAATACATGTATGTTTTGTTCGATAATGTGCATATTTATATCCAAAAATCTCAGATTACATTGACGCGTTTTCGTGCAGTAATGTTTTGATTCCAAAATATCCGGTGATTTTGCAGAAATAAACATTGATAAAAGATACAAGTGTTATTCACAGAATTAAAGATAGACTTCTCCTTAATGCAACCGCTGTGTCGGATTTCAAAAAAACTGTACGGAAAAAGCATAATCTGAGAACGGCGCTCAGCCCAATCCAGCCAAAGAAATATCCGCCATTTTTGAGTCAGAAGTTAGAAAAAACTCTATAAATATTCACTTACCTTTGATGATCTTCATCAGAAGGCACTCCCAGGAATCAATGTTCGACAATAAAAGACTGATTTGTCCCATAAAGTCCATCATTTAGCCACTTGTTGTTAGCGTGTTCAGCCCAGTAATCCATCTTAATGAGGCGCGAGCACTTCGTTCAGACTAAAACTCAAAATGTTCCGTTACAGTTCGTAGAAACAAGCCAAACGATGTATGGAATCAATCTTTAGGATGTTTTTAACATAAATCATCAATAAGGTTTCAATCAGAGAATTTCATTGTCTGAAGGAAAGCACTGGAACGAGAGCAAACTCTGTCGGGAGCACACGTTACAAGACTGAGACACCCTGCCAGACCACTGACTCAAAGAGCTCTCATGAGCCCCTCCTTTATAGTACAATCCTCACACCAGTTTCTAAAGACGGTTGACATCGAGTGGAAGCCCTAGGAAGTGCAACTTCATCCATATCTCACTGTGAATTCAATAGGGACTGGGTTGAAAATCGACCAACCTCAGATTTTTCACTTCCTGTTTGGATTTCTTCTCACGTTTTTGCCTGCCAGATGAGTTCAGAGTATTTTCTATCCAATACTAATAATAATATGCATACATTAGCATTTTGGACAGAGTAGGAGACAGTTCACTCTGGGCACGCTATTCATCCAAAAGTGAAATGCTGCCCCTATCCCAAAAAGGTTAATCATCGTTTGACATGTTTCTACGAACTTTTGATGTACTTTTTAAAAACTTTTCATCTGGACTTAGTGCCCGCGTGCATTGTGCATTCGGATTACTGGACTAAACGCACAAACAAAAAGGAGGTTTTTGGTCATAAAGAGGGACATTATCGAACAAAACAAACATTTATTGTCTAACATGGAGACCTGGGAGTGCCACCAGATGAAGATCATCAAAGGTAAGTGATTCATTTTAATGTTATTTCTGACTTTTGTGACACCTCTCCTTGGTTGGAAAATGGCTGTATGGATTTCTGGGACTAGGCGCTGACCTAACATAATCGTTTGGTGTGCCTTCGCCGTAAAGCCTATTTGAAATCGGACACTGTGGTTGGATTTACGAAAAGTTTAATTTTAAAATAGCGTATAATACTAGTATGTTTGAGGAACTTTAATTATGGGATTTCTGTTGTTTTGAATTTGGCGCCCTGCAATTTCACTGGCTGTTGTCGAGGTGGGACGCCAGAGAGGTTAACAAGATAGTCTAAGAGCATTGTAATTTCACTGACTTGATAATGTCCTGCACAATAACAGGAAATGCTCTAATTGCTCTGAATACACAGAGCAACATCCAGCCATTGGATATCCAATATCCTTAAATACTCATCTCATACCTGTCCTCGGTGACACAGATGTCCTATACTCAATGCCTTCCCAGTCCTACTCACCAGATCTACTATAGCTCTCATGGCAGGTGTGTGTAATCTCTGCAGCCAGGTCCAGGTAGTGCTGTCTCTTTTCTGGAGCTCCGTCGTCCGCGCCGATCACCACCATGCCCCCGGAGAAGCAGGCCAGGTGGCCCATCTTGTGGTCCAGGATGCCCCCCCTCCACTCCGCCATGTAGGTCAGCCCACCAGGGGACTTCTGCACCAGGTTAGCCTCGATAGCCTGAGGGATGATTGACATTTATAAATGGGTGAGACACAGGTAAATCTATATTAATTGACTGCATACTGAAGCATTTATTTCAACTCGGTGTTGCTTTGAATCCTGCTGGTACTGTGATGGGGAAACATGGTTAGCATTTATACTAGCCGGGGGGGGTGCATGGTGAGACCAAGAAAACATACACAGACAAACCTCCACTCACATACAGTAGAATACAGCTTTCTATCTTAGAAATAGATTTTTATTCTAGTCATCCTATACGTATGATTTCAACTCTGTGGTTTCTGAATGCTTCTGTTACTCTGAAACTGAGATGGCGAAACACTGACAATAAAAAAAAAGACCGCAATTGTTTTTCAATTTAAATCTGATCTAAGAAGAGATACTGGAGAAGTAATTGGAAGGTCTGGAATAAATTTCTATCTACAGCACAGGTGCCATGGCAGTGCTGGGATGTCAGCTGCTTCAAATTGTGTGTACCCAAGTTGTTGTTTGGCTTGTTCTATCCACGATGCTCAGTTCTGTAGACATACTATCTATGCACATTGCCAATGTGAACAACATGTCCATATTGGTATTTATGTGTGGAATTATTTATACATCCTATAACACATTCTATTCTGATTTCAGGAGAGAGAGAGAGAGAGAGAGAGAGAGAGAGAGAGAGAGGTGGAAATCTGGTGGAAACAAAGGAGAAACGCCCCTGTTGCAATGTCTCCTGCCAGTTTGTCTTTCTTTGGAAAGTCAGGAAACAGAGTTCTCTCTCTCTCTCTTCTCTCTCTCTCTCGCTCTCTCTCTCTCCAATCTCATCAGTCTCATCAGCCTCATCAGCCTAAAAGACGAGTGTCAATGGTATTTAAGGAGAAGATATTGTGCTAATTGATGGCTGAGGGATTAGGTGTGTGGAGGAGGTTGTGTGTGTCATGCCATGTTTGTGGGCGTGTGAGTGTGTGTGTGTGTGCGGTGTGAGTGTGTGTGTGTGCAGGGGTGGCATATTTGCATTTGCATGTGCATGTTTGCGTGTATGTTTGTGACTTTGTGTGCACACTTGCACGCGTGTGCATGTGTCGTGTGTGTGTTTGTGCATCCCAGGTTGCTGATACTTGCTATGATGTACTGTAAAAGCATACCGAATTCTAAAACTACAGCAATAACAGACCCCAGTCCTCCTTTCCTTTGTTCCCTCCATCCATATATCCTTCCATATTGCCTGCTGAGACCGAGCGGCCCCCTGACGACAGCAGTAGGTCCCTCGCTGTGCGCTACATGGAAGTTCTCCTACCTCCAGAGCACTGTAGTACATCTTCTTAGCCTCCTCGTCCGTCTTGTCTGACATCAGATATGATTTGATCAGATACTCGTAGAAGCTATCCCCCAGGCCGCCAATGGAAACATGATCTGGGAGAGAAAAAAAGAGAGACATCTGACATTATCTCTACACACGGGGGGGGGTCTTTTTCACAAACATTACTCTGCAGCCTCACAGGCGGGTGAAACCCAACAACCAATCAAATAGAGTCAAATAGAATCAGGATATACGTGGGGTATGACAGACTGACTGATTTGTAGATTCATACTCTGAGTAGCCTTAGCAAAGAAAATAGCATTGTCATTATGGCTAGCTTTATCACGTACCCACACAGTTGTGGTTTTAATTTAAATAAAAATGATAATTGGCTAGTACAACTTCAGATATATATTTTTTTCCTCCCACTCAATTTCATGCTAATTTAACAACTCTGGATAAGATACCGCGTTGGAGACGTTTTTGTGCGCTCACACATCCACACACACATCCATGCAGGCAGGCACGCACACCCACCCACCCTCCACCACCACACATTTCTACACACTGTGAAAGGTTATCACGCAGCGTTCTGCTAGCCCTTGACAGCAGAACACCAGAGACTGTGGGAGAGGTCTATGTGAATCTGTGCTTTCTACTCTGTGCCACATGTGCCCATGCTGACAAAAACACAGGCCGGACTGAACACCCATCCCCCTCTCCTTCCTCTCCTCCTTATCTACCTGCTTCATTAACCATTCGCCCACAACAACAATTATCCCCATAATCAGACAGATTAGGACTTCCAGACCCAGATCTTCAAAGCCCGTCTTGGCATCTGCCATTCCTCTGCCTTTCAGACGAATCGGAAAAGATTCAATTCCCCGACATAATTGGATTCATTATTATTTGAATAACCCAGAGCGAGGCGATTTACAGCACTGCTTGAGACTGACGTTGCTACTGAAAGAAAGAAAGGAGGAAAAAGGGATGGATGGATGACAAGGAGGCTCCAAAGGATTTAAATAGGAGAGCTCCTGCAAGGCCGGAGGAGTGTGTAGAAAGATCAGTTCACGGACGACTACAGGGTAATAATATGGGATTCCTGTAGTTTTAAAAAGTCTACGGTTTGCCTGTGGCCGGGTTAACCAAGGACGTTCTTTACTGCTGTACTACAATTACAAAGGAGGTTCTTGTATAGTGGCAAAGGCTTTCCTGTGGACACAGTGTGTGAAGTGTGGTGATGTAAATTAAGCTAGCCCGCTAGTCAGATAGCACTTTTCAGACCAGGCTAGTAGGAAATGTGGCGTGAAATGTTGTCTTACCAAATTCCGCATGGCACAAATGTTGTACCTTTGGCTAGTAGAATGCCACTCAGGCTGTCTAGTAGACATTCTAGTCTTATGTTCCTTATGTTCCATGATAGTAATATAATAATGTGTATCTCCTTCGGTGGAGACCAGTACTCACGTTGGACCCAGTTGCCACTGACGGGACTCAAGAAGTTGGGATAGAGACCGTGAGGCTTCTCGATTTTGTTCAACAGCTTTCGGATATTCATAACCTGCAACCCCACACAGTAAAAATAACACATTAGCTCTGAACGAAAAATCTTTCTGTAAACTAAAAATAACTGTAGAGAGGATTTCAACTTTGGCATCACATGTGCTTCGAATTGATTTAAATGTCCTTGTACCCTGAAGTTGACACTCACAGACAAATTAGAAAGGAAACGTTGTCATCCAAGGAAAGTTGCCATTATGTTCAGTATATATCCATTAAAAGCATTCACAAATATCCATTAAATGAATGGAAAGTGAAGTCCTTAAGAATAGTAATGACTGCACTGATAAGCATACAATGTTAAAAGTTTAACAGATTTTATCGAGTAAAATCTGGAATTTGGTCGCAGACAGTCACGCAAAATGGCAGAAAACGTCCCCAAAGTTCCCAGGTTTTTTGAGAAATTCCTGTGGAACGATTCTAACTTGATTCTAACTAAGTTTCTGGATTTGTGTGACCCAAGTCACTCACAGAATTGTGGGTACTGTAGTACATACCTTCTCTGTGTAGATGCCATTGTTGGAGAGCTCTGATAGGTGGACAAACTCCAGGTGCAGGGTTCCAAACTCCGCCAGGATACTGCTCCCGGCTGACGCCCAGCCCCAGCTCCAACTGGTGCCACTGCAATAGAAACCATACCGGGACAAGTGAGGACCACAGTCAACACACACTGGGAACAGAAACCATACCGGAACAAGTGAAGACCATAGTCAACACACTGTTATACACACTGGGAACAGAAACCATACTGGGACAAGTGAGGACCACAATCAACACACTGTTATACACACTGGGAACAGAAACCATACCGGGACAAGTGAGGACCACAGTCAACACACTGTTATACACACTGGGAACAGAAACCAACCGGGACAAGTGAGGACAGTCAACACACACTGTTATACACACTGGGAACAGAAACCCGGGACAAGTGAGGACCACAACACACTGTTATACACACTGGGAACAGAAACCATACCGGGACAAGTGAGGACCACAGTCAACACACTGTTATACACACTGGGATCAGAAACCATACCGGGACAAGTGAGGACCACATCACACACACTGTTATACACACTGGGAACAGAAACCATACCGGGACAAGTGAGGACCACAGTCAACACACACTGTTATACACACTGGGAACAGAAACCATACCGGGACAAGTGAGGACCACAGTCAACACACACTGTTATACACACTGGGAACAGAAACCATACCGGGACAAGTGAGGACCACAGTCAACACACACTGTTATACACACTGGGAACAGAAACACTGTTATACACACTGGGAACAGAAACCACAAGTGAGGACCACAGTCAACACACACTGTTATACACACTGGGAACAGAAACATACCGGAACAAGTGAAGACCACAATCAACACACTGTTATACACACTGGGATCAGAAACCATACCGGGACAAGTGAGGACCACAGTCAACACACACTGTTATACACACTGGGAACAGAAACCATACCGGGACAAGTGAGGACCACAGTCAACACACACTGTTATACACACTGGGAACAGAAACCATACCGGAACAAGTGAAGACCACAGTCAACACACACTGTTATACACACTGGGAACAGACCACAAGTCAATCAACACACTGTTATACACACTGGGAACAGAAACCATACGGAACAAGTGAGGACCAAGTGTTATACACACTGGGGAAACCATACTGGGACAAGTCAACAACACACTGTTATACACACTGGGAACAGAAACCATACTGGGACAAGTGAGGACCACAATCAACACACTGTTATACACACTGGGAACAGAAACCATACTGGGACAAGTGAGGACCACAGTCAACACACACTGTTATACACACTGGGAACAGAAACCATACCGGGACAAGTGAGGACCACAGTCAACACACACTGTTATACACACTGGGAACAGAAACCATACCGGGACAAGTGAGGACCACAATCAACACACTGTTATACACACTGGGAACAGAAACCATACCGGGACAAGTGAGGACCACAGTCAACACACACTGTTATACACACTGGGAACAGAAACCATACCGGGACAAGTGAGGACCACAGTCAACACACACTGTTATACACACTGGGAACAGAAACCATACCGGGACAAGTGAGGACCATAGTCAACACACACCATTACATACTGGTTCACACTCAAGACAATAAATCCATGCTAGCATTAAAAAAAATCAGTACGTTCTGCAACATTTTAATAATGGGCAAATAAACAGTATTGCATCTTGATGTGATGCTACAATTGCATTTTGTCCTTACAAAATGTAGGCAGATTGTACAGATAAACAATCAACACCAGTGTCAGTATTGAAAAACAGTTCATTTTCACCTCAGTGTGGTGTCACTTTCAGCAGTTCCCTGGTTTGTCTTTGAGGCAACTAAGTGTCTTGTAGCCAATGCATTATATGGTTCTAGTGCACCAACACCTACAATATCTCCAAAATGTGTTTTCTTTTATATCCCAGAGCAACGGCCCATCATTTGTTTCTTTCTTGCTTTTCAGAAAGCACTGAGCCGAGGAGACAGATATCCAGTCAGATATTACAATTGTTCATCACTCTCCAGAATTGTGTGTTTTGGTGCTGAAGAAAGTACAGAGACTAAGGTGTGTCCCAAATGGCACCCTATTGAAAACATTGTTCACTACTATTGACCAAAGCCATGGGGGCCCTGGACAAAAGTAGTACATTATATAGGGAATAGGGTGCCATTTAGGGCGCAGTATAAAGATTAAGCAGGTCTGGATCTGTTTGTCCCCTTGGGTACCAACCCAGATGCTAGCTGATGCACCGCATCATTTGTCTGGGGAACAGAGTGGGAGGCTTACCGCCCTCTGTAGATCAATAACACCATCTACCTCTGCAGAGTCGAGGAAAGCATTAAGTTCATCTTAGAGACTGAAACAAGAGCGTCAACCAGGGTCACCAACAAACCAAAATGGCACCCTAGTTCCTATACAGTGCAATAATTTTGACCAGGACCCATAGGGTTCTGGTCAAAGTAGTACACTACAGTGAGTAGAACACAATATAGAGAATGGGGTGCGGTTTCGGATGCAACCCATATCCTTTTGTCTTATTTCTCTGTGAAAGTAGTGCACTGTGAGGATGATATGCGCAGTCGTCTCAGAATAACAGCGTGTCTATGTCTAAATTACCACTTCAACGACGTGCTAATACACTCTGCCTGGCCTGATCAGAAGAGGTGAGATGGAACGTCATTACATTACATTATGGTACATGACCTAATCCTACATTAATAGAAAGTGATAAAGGGATGAATGGAACGGAACGTATTAGCGGAGGATGGAAAGAAAAAAAAGAGAAACTATAAAGGGATGGAAGCAAAGAGAGATGTCGTCCTGATGAATATGCTTCGTATTAGTTTGGCAATCCACCATTAGCTGCTCAAGCTAAAGTAACATCAGGGCCCGTCGATTAGGAAAAGCCAACACCTCATTTGGCCGCCTTTCGTTCCAGTTCTCTGCTGCCTGTGACTGGAACGAATTGCAAAAATTGCTGAAGTTGGAGACTTTTATCTCCCTCACCAACTTCAAACATCTGCTATCTGAGCAGCTAACCGATCGCTGCAGCTGTACATAGTCTATTGGTAAATAGCCCACCCAATTTTACCTAGCTCATCCCCATACTGTTTTTATTTATTTACTTTTCTGCTCTTTTGCACATCAATATCTCTACCTGTACATGACCATCTGATCATTTATCACTCCAGTGTTAATCTGCAAAATTGTAATTATTCGCCCACCTCCTCATGCCTTTTGCACACAATGTATATAGACTCTTTTTCTTTCTACTGTGTTATTGACTTGTTAATTGTTTACTCCATGTGTAACTCTGTGTTGTCTGTTCACACTGCTATGCTTTATCTTGGCCAGGTCGCAGTTGCAAATGAGAACTTGTTCTCAACTAGCCAACCTGGTTAAATAAAGGTGAAAAAAAAACAAAAAAACATCCCAGGTCTTTGTGGTTGAATTTATGTTTGAAATTCACTGCTAGACTGAGGGACCTCACCGATAATTGTATGTGTTTGGTACAGAGATGAGGTAGTAATTAAACAATCATGTTAAACACTATTATTGCACACAGAGTGAGTCCATGCAATGTGTTATGTGACTTGTTAAGCAAATTTAACTCCTTAAGTTATTTATGCTTCCACTTTGACATTGTGGAGTTTTGTGTGTAGGCCAGGGACAAACCATTTCAATGGAATCTGTAACACAACAAAATGTGGAAAAAGTCAAGTGGTGTGAATACTTTCTGGTGGCACTGTAAATTGGTACATTGCACACTTTAGGAAACTTGCAAAAATAATTCTCAGCTTTCGCATTCAGTAACTTGCAAACAAGTGTTCAACGCTTTCTCTATGCATTATTCATTGTGCTCCTTGTATGAATGTGTTCGCATCGCTAACTACAAAGTATTTACCTTGAGGTTCAATGTGTTGAGCCCTTTTGGGAGCACATTCTATAAGTAGTCCCAAAATACTGTATGAAAGACCACATGGGACATGCTACATATACAACAGAGGAATTCAAAGACTTTCAAGTCAGCCCATTGGCAGCATATTAATTGTGTTACACTGAATTCCCTTGGTGTTTGTGTTTGTGTGTTTGAGGACATTAAATATCTAGTACTTGTACATTATGGGGCAACATCGTTTCTCTCTGAGCTACTGTATAATGAAATCCCTTGCTGTTGGTGTGTAGGTGTGTGTGTTCAATATGCATTGTGTGTGTGCCTTTGTGTAGTTTCTGTACATGTAAGTTCCTTTCTCTATGTCGCTGTAATTTATAATGGGTATCGTTCCTCCCTGCCCATCTGCACTCAGGGTCCATGTTACCCATCTAACTGGAATTAGCTCTGGAATCAGTTAATTAAATTTGCCAGCAACTGTCTGCTTAGACAGGCGGGTTAATTGGAAGCAGGTGGCAGGCAGAGGTGCCAGAGAGATGTATTTTTAGATGATAAGATAGTGAGAAAATGTAATAAAAGTGTACAGTTTCTTAACTATGTAGGGTTGGGGGGTCTTGCATATGGGGATCCCGATAAAATCGCACAGATCAGGGTTGAACACGTTATTTAATTTGTGGCTCCAACACGAGGCCAAAATTTCAAACATTTCAAATGGAAACAGAAGTATGAAATGGGCACCACCTCCTTATTGCAATGTAATCCAGCTAAATGTGTTGGTAAGGTCTCATACAGTATGTGTTTATAATAGGATACTGTAGCTAGGGACTCATGGGGACTGGTAGCTAGGCTCACCTGCCCAGGTTGATGACTCCACGTGGGATACCTGTTGGTGTGTTGAAGGCCGGTAGCAGCTTCTCCCCAAGCACCATCACTTTCCGCTTGAACATCTACAACAACAAGGAAGGAGGGAGACTTAGTAAACACTCACAGAAACACACAAAGACAGAAATACACACACCTGTGCAAAAACCAGCCCCAACCCCACAGAGGTGCACACCACACCCGCGTGGCATCAACACAGGCATATATTCATCTTGGCCCCTGTAAGAAAAATATTTTTGCTTCCAAGTACAGAACCTTTTCACCCGACAAAGAGCCATCAAATAACTCTTTCTTCAGAGGAAAAAGATTTCATGTAGAACCCTTTCATGTAGCGAACAGTCAAACACAGAGAGTAGAATTAAAGTGTAGCTCCAGCCCCAATACTTTCCAGATGGCTTCCCAGCCTCTCGCAACAAAGCTAATTATGTAGAACATAACAAACCCAGGGACAACGGACAGACGACGCTGCTCTGAGAAGGAATAAAAGCAATCTTATTGATGTAACCCAGAGCAGTTCAATTAAAACGACACTCTTCTCTGCTGCCTGCCTCTTGAAAGCAGGGCCAAGGGAGAGTGAAGCACTGTCTCAAAGTAAGATTAACAGGTCAGATTGATCTGCATAACCTGCGGAGACAGAAGGAGAGAGAAGTAGAGAGAGAGAAGAGAGAGGGTTAAATAGTGAGAGACTCAGAGTGCTGGTATTAGAATTGAGATGCGAGGCTGCGAACAGAGAGAACTAGAAATTTGGGAGAGGGCTATTGTTCAGGGGAGACTGTGTGGATCAGGCCTTTATGGTCAAATTGCTGCAAAGAAATCACTACTAAAGGTCACAAATGAGAAGAAGAGACTTGCTTGGGCCAAGAAACACAAGCAATTTCCACCATTAAGCAGGTGGAAATCTGTCCTTTGGTCTTATGAGTCCAAACCTGAGATTTTTGGTTCCAACCGCCTTATCTTTGTGCGAAGCAGTAGAAGGTGAACGGATGATCTCTGCATGTGTATTTCCCACCATGAAGTATGGAGGAGGAGGTGTGATGGTGTGGGGGTGCTTTGCTGGTGACACTGTCTTTGATTTATTTAGAATTCAAGGCACACTTAACCAGCATGGCTACTACAGCATTCTGCAGCAATACACCATCCCCTCTGCTTTGCATAGTGGGACTATCAATTGTTTTTCAACAGGACAATGACCCAACACACCTCCAGGCTGTGTAAGGGCTATTTGACCAAGAAGGAGAGTGATGGAGTGCTGCATCAGATGACCTGGCCTCGACAATCACCCAACTCAACCCAATTGAGATGGTTTGGGATGAGTTGGACCGCAGAGTGAAGGAAAAGCAGCCAACAAGTGCTCAGCATATGTGGGAAATCCTTCAAGACATTTCAGTTGAAGCTGGTTGAGAGAATGCCAAGAGTGTGCAAAGCTGTCATCAAGGCAAAGGGTGGCTACTTTGAAGAATCTTAAATATAAAATATATTAAAAATATATAACACTTTTTTGGTTTCTACATGATTCCATATGTGTTATTTCATAGTTTTGATGTTGTCACTACTATTCTACAATGTAGAAAATAGTAAAAAATAAAGAAAAACCCTTGAATGAGTAGGTGTGTCCAAACTTCTGACTGGTACTGTTTATATATATATATTATGCTAACAAAGTACTATTGAATTCCCATAACGGATGCTAGCTAAATACTAACAAGCGCAAACGAACATAAACTAAATGCAAGGACAGACAACCCAGCTCATAAAGTTATACAACTATCTCAAAAGGCTACTAACACTTGATCCAGGAGGGGATTGATTTTCTGTGCTGTAACCAAGAAGCGTGGTCTTGCAAACTAGCTACCTATAGCTAGCAAGTTCAACCAAATGCATAGCTGGAGCCCTGAGCTGGAGAAAATGTATTTGGCACAAAGATGGTTAACGTATAGCTAGTTATAAGATATTTATCTGGCATACATTAGTAGTGAATGTCAAGTGTAACTTGATCACCTCTCTTGTGCGGCTCAACAGTGGACGTCACGTAACGAAACTTCAGTTTGCTCCATTTGCTCTTTATAAACAAACTGGCTAAATAAAATGTTTTATTAAAAAAATCAAGATGCCCCGGTATACGATATAGAGTACCACAGTATGAGTCGTAATACCCATAAAACCTAGTAGTCAAACAGGGAAATGGTTCCAATTCCAGTTTGATTCCACCATTCATTTTCCCCATAGCGTATTTTAGAAACATAAAATAAGGGTTGTGCTAATTAGCTGCTAATGTAGCAATCATAAAGTACCACGGTGATCGAGACAGACTGCCGAATCAAAGGTAAGAAGGTAAAAATCTCTGGATTAACTACCTAATGTAATCTAAATTTATTCATTAATAAATTGACAAAATATCTTTAAATTGACAATTCTGTGAACTGTCTTGTGCACATTTTAAATTGACACGATACCTGATTATTTGATACCTGAGATTTGTGGTCTTGCATGATGTCTATTGTGATGCTAATTAGCATTTTCAAATCAGAGTAAATACAGCCAAATATATTGATAAAAGTCTCCTTGTCCGAAACAGATTTACATAGTTATCAAAACGTCACCCCAGGGTAAAGCCTACATGAAACACAACCCTTATTCGTAGTGTGTCTAAAATTTCCTATGGGGAAAAACGAATGATGGAAAAACGAATGGAACCACTTCCCTGTTTGACCGCTAGGTTTTACAAGGATTATGACACATCCACCGTGGGGCTCTACACTGCCCAAGCCTAGTGAGTGTGTGTGTGTGTTTACAAAGTGTCACAGTGCTCTTTGGCAGTCTCTCTGTCTCACCGCCTGGTAACTCAGCTAAAAGAAAAGTAAGTGAGAAGGAGTGAGAAGGAGAGGAGGCGGCGGGTAGAGCTGAGTGTTCATATAGGCTTGCAACCCAAATGGCACCCTATTTCCTACCTTTGACCAGGGCTCTGGGAAATAGGTTGCCAATTGGGACGCACTAATAAATGCATGTCAGAGTAACCAGCCATTAAATTATGATCATCAATAATGTCAATATGAGTTGCCCGTGTCCTTGTCCGACAGTAAGTGAATGATACAATGCCTCTCCTGACTGCGGCACTCTAACTGCTAGCTCTGACTGCAGCTGAGAGCCAAGGAAGGCTCGTTATCTCCATCATATGGAGGATGCGCCTGGACACGGTCTGCCTGGGCATTGATTCACCCTTTCTGGGGCTTTGTTATTGTCACCAGGAGGCAGAGTGGGCTACAGACAGATGTACTGGCACATGACTGATTTGGACACATTATGTGTGTGGATATATATGTTTGTTCTCATGTGTAGTGTGCAGATATGCACACATGCACACGATCTTCAGTGTCATCGGTAACATGCGTGCACGCACAAACAAATCCTTCCACCTATTTACCCACCCACATGCAAGTTCAGGTGCTACCCGTGCCCTTGACAAATGCCCATTTACAGCCAGCTGCTACAATGTCATCTTTATAATCTAATTACGGCAGGGTAGCCTAGTGGTTAGAGCTTTGGACTAGTAACCGAAAGGTTGCAAGTTCGAATCCCCGAGTTGACAAGGTACAAATCTGTCGTTCTGCCCCTGAACAGGCAGTTAACCCACTGTTCCTAGGCCATTGAAAATAAGAATTTGTTCTTAACTGACTTGCCTAGTAAAATAAAGGTAAAAATAAATAAATAAATAAAATGAATGTTACACTCCGGCACAATCCATACTAGTTCAAATGACTCAGATTCACAGGCCATTGACACCACACAGAGACAAAAAAAAGCTCATTGCTCCATCTAGCAGCTGGGGGCCCAGTCCCTTGCTGGCCCACTAGCCCTCTAGAACTCCCATAATTCCATTCCCTCTCAGCATACTGGGAGGGCCCGGGAGACCCAGGGTGGATTTACACACAGAGGAAGCTCATTAATCCATACTGTAGGATCCACGGCTAAGATGAGTGTGTGTTCGTGTGTGTGTGTAACGGGAGCTGCAGATTGCCCCTCTGGTCTGCCAACTCCATCTCTTATCAAAGAGATTACTAATGACCCTCTCCCCCATCCTGACTTAACCAACCTAGCAGTTCATGGGCATCATGTAAACACACACACGAGTGCACAAACTCCAATTATATCCCACTGTTATTAAGCCTTGTTTACGCACTTAGAAATTCCTTATATATTAATTACAGCAAGAGCCCTTTTGAGGGCAGCTGTGGTATGCTTTACTGATGAGCACATGCAACGTTGCAGGCCCCCTTTCACATATATCTAAATCTACCTCCCCTTCTATAGTGCAGAGCAAGACTTCAGTGCAGCTCCAGCTAATCTGCATCTCACTCACGCCCTCCTCTCCTTCTTCTCCCTCGGCTCATTCACCCCCCCCCCCCTCCTCTCCCCTGTAACTATTCCCCAGAATGTTGCTGTAAATGAGAAAGTGTTCTCAGTCAACTTACCTGGTAAAAAGTAAGGGTAACAAAAATTACAAAATCACAGAAGTGCCTATGGAGACGTGCTGCTGCTTCACATGCGGCGCACATTAGAGTCTACGCATACTTCCCAACCATCCCACTTGCATCTCCCGGCGCTCGTCCACAATCCTTAACCATCGGAAGAACGGACAAGGCCACGGCACGGAGGACCATCGGTCCGTTGTAACAGGAGACGGCTCGCCTGCTTCGCTTTCGGTTTGGAATCATGCCTTGGATGTTGCACACGACAGCCGCCAACTGAATGGCTTCTCTCTTTTAAGCACAAGAGACGTGCAGCGGCGACGCAGTCACCTCTCCCTGATTTAACACTGTCAGGGACCAGTGGAGACAGACTGAGGGGTAGAACTCTGTACGTATGGCATCCTCAGTTACCATTCAAACTTCTCAATTGTGAGTCAAAGAAACACTTGAAGTGTGAAAGTGAAAATGAGAGGTTGTTGCTCTTTTGGTGGAGTCAGTTTTCACTCCTGTGCTCTAGCTGTTGTCCCAAAGTCTTTTTTTACCCACCCCATTGGCTAGATTCTTGGTTAAGTAGCATACAGGTGTAACAAGAACTGACATTGGCAATAATGCACATGCAACTTATTGTACAACGGTTCTGTTTCAGTGGGATATAGGCCAACTGGAGGCTATACATCAGGACAACAAGGAAAACTCTCTGCACCTACCTGATGCATGTGTTTCTCAACTCCAGTCCTCCAGTACCTCCCCCAACAGGATAGCTTTCGATTGTAGTCCCAGACAAACTCACCTCGTTCAACCAATTGAGGGTCTGATGATTAGTTGACAGGTTGAATCAGGTGTGCTTATCCGGGGCTACAACAAAAATGTGTGCTGTTGGGGGGTACTCAATGGATGGAGTTGGGAAACACTGGTCTGTCGATGCAGACCATTTGCGCAAAATATACACATGTATTTCCAATGCCGTTGCATGACAGGACAGAGAACGACTACAAACCCTTATCTGAGGCCTGATAATGCCAAGCTAGCCCCATGACACTGGTCCATTATCATTTTTTTTTAACGACTCAAATTTTGCACCTCCTTGTGAACACTTAAAAAAAAGCTGTGCTTTTTACGACCGTGGATGAATGAATTATCCCTGTTCGCCAGCTGTGCGAGATGAAAACCGAGCCCAAAACACCCTCTCTGACCTTCACAATCCACCAATACCCCACCAGGACGAAAACATATCCTATTTTTAACCACGTTTCCTCTCCTGTCTCATTCCTCCATCTGTGTTAGGCTTTTGCTCAGGGTAGCAGCTGACTCTAAAAGGCTGTAAAAAGGCTGAGGAGACCGAAGCTGTCCGCTCGGATCGCTCGCCCAGCCCAAACCAGCATAACCCCCATATGTTGTTTTTCTCTGGCGTGCACCGGGCTGCCGGGCCTCAGTTCCGAAAGGCCTTGACTGAGTTGACAATTTGCTCTGTCCGCGCATCACTCACAGTGTCACTCGGTGTCACACAGTGTCCTGAAAACGGGGACCTAATCGAGGAGGTCCTTGAGGTCAGAGGAGGACCTGTAGACCAGACAAAGCCGGTGAAAACACAATGTTCGGAGCCTGGCTGGTTGTCCCTGTGACATCTTTATGTAAGGCGACCGTTCTCCTCTGCCAAGGTTAGAGTTGGCTATGTCATGATGTTCTCTCTGTCGTTATGCAATACCCAGAGGTTGCTCTGCAATCCTATAGGGGATTTCAGAATCAGACACACTGTTTGCGTGTGACCTCTGTGTGGTCTAATGTTTCGAAACTGCCCACGTCACCACAATGTAAAGGTGTCAGGTAGCCTAGCGGTTAAGAGGGTTGGACCAGTAACCGAAAGGTTGCTGGTTTGTAATCCCCGAGCAGACTAGGGGACAAATCTGTTGATGTGCCCTTGAGCAAAGCCCTTAACCCCAATCGCTCTGGATAAGAGTGTCTACAAATATTTTTACAGTGGATGATCTGAGCTCTGCTAGTTGGAATTGCACAGCCGAGTAAGACCCTTGAGGCCAGGGTATAAGAAGTGCCAGTACATGGTGAACCACTGAATTGTAGCATGTATACCAGGGCTATGACACATGTAGCTTGATTAGCTAGAAAGAAAATGGCCCGTGGGAAAGATACTGGCATGTGTTACCCATCTTTGAAACTCAACATTAGTCATCAGACAACATCCTGGTCAGAGTTAGCACAGTGCACTCAGCAGCCTTCTCTCATCTTACAAGGTGTGTGTGTGTGGGAATGAGAGAAAGAGAGAAAGGCACAAAGCACAGCACACATGGTTGAAAGCCTGCTGCTGGGTGCCAGCTGCCAGCTATTTGGGTTGTAATACTACGGCGCTGCCCTGATAAGAATCTAATTTGCTCAGTAGGATTTAACTGGAACAATCGGTCGATTCTTATAAGCAGCGGTCCGCCCTGGCTGGTTTTTGACTCTATCCCGGCGGTTTACATCATTATTAGCATCTGATGGTTTTACCATTGATTCTCATGGACAGTCTGGGAGTCTTGTAAATACTACCAGAGTCTTTAGAAGAGAAGCCACAGACCATGAGCTCGATTTACTAAGTGTTCGCATCAGGTGCAAAGAACGGCAGAAACAAACGCTACGAACATGTATTTATTCACACTTTATCTCTCGATCTTATTCTTTTACTAGCCGGTAAAATGTTTTGTTCTATCCTCATTCTTCAATTCCATTCAAATTATATCTATATTTTTTTTTAAATAGGTGCCGACTTTGATTCGCACGTAGTAAATCTCCGCCATGTGTCTTTGATTGATACGCCATGACAAAGCCTGGGAAACAGAACACGTGCTTTAATCCTTGCTTCTTTTCGCCACCGGCCAAAGATAAAACAGAGACCCCGTCCGTCTCTGACAGTTTCAAGACACACATTTGCTGCACATCGATTCCATTCGTCATTTCAACACGGCCGACCGCAGGAGAAGCGGAGGCGTATGCAGGTTAGGGAACTGGGTGGTCTCAGAGCAGGAGTGCCAATCTTTTGCCTTATTTGCCATGGTGAATAGGATTTACATGGGACAGGAGGGACCTGATCCTAGATCAGCAATCCTACTATAGGTTGCCTCATGAATACAGGCCCTGGAATTGCATTGGATCTTCAATGTTAGGAGGTTGAAGTTTCAGGCAGTAAGAGATGAAGCTGTATACATTTGATCTAGGTAGTTGAGTTGGACCCCATCCATAAATGCCCTACAGTATTGATAATATGAACATATACTGGCTGGGTAATTCCAGCTGAATGCCTCTGGGAAAGATTGGATAAGTGAAGCTTGTCTCCAAATCGTGATCGTATCATACTTAGCTTTGAAGTGAAGCTAGTTTCTCTAAAGCGGTTATCGTAGCTTGTAATGGAATCCTGTATTTCCAACGCATGTAGTCTACACCAAGGGACTGATTATGGCTTAAGGCTGTGTCATCGCTGACTCTATTCCCGTGTGATACTAATACAAAATGAAAAGTGCTTTAAAAAGTCCAGTTGTAAACTGCCAAGATATTGACAGTTATTTGCCTGACAGAGGAGAGGTAAAACAACATGTTCTTCACTTGAATGCGGTCGGCAGTAGCATTGATTAACACTTGCGCCGTGAGCATGGGTGTCTGAACTGACACAGGTGACACAGTGACACAGATGTATGCATCTAGAGCGACTGCTGACTAGCAGCATGAAGCCCTCCATGCGTCTCCATTCGCCGTGACGTCGTCTGAACTAGAACATGATGTGTATAATTTATACTGAGTGGCATCGCCTGAGACCGAGAGGGAACGCCAAATAAGGTCATCAAATGAATAAGATATGAAGACCTCTCTGGGGGGTAAAAACGGACATGGTTAAGAATTCCACACTGAACCCCATTGGAAAACAAACAAGCGGAAAGCAATCGTCTGCCCGAAAATCCTCGGAACACTTTACATTATAACTAATAGTAAATTACATTCCTCTGCCCATGCTATTCTCAGTAATGTTATTCTCGGTGACGGACAGTCTCCCAACGCTATTCTCGGTAACGGAATCGGTGTGCCTGGCGAACATGATTCCACGGTACCACAAAGTTCTACGGTTCCCCCACTCAGAGCCAACATAGTGGAGGTAATCTAAAGAACTTCACAGTTTGTTGACTGGGTGTAATGTGGCTGTCATGCCTTGTTTTTGTTGCGCCGCCATGATGCAATTACAGAGGTTTCGGCGCCAGCGTTCTCCTGGGGAAGCCGACAGTGAGCTTTTTATGTTCCCTATAGTCGAATTACCTCGCCATGGAAGGCATACTGTGCCTATGAAAGGATGCCAGGCTAAATAACTCTCTGGAGGGGGGATTGGACGTTTCGGCTGATTGAAGCTCGCGTAGACGATCAATCATCACTAAGAGTAGACATAGTACTGTAGATGGAGATTCAGCTCAGTTATAGCCTCAGCCAGCAAGTGGCACTGTATACTGCCTTATGTCTTGTGTCTTGAGAAGGGAGGTCTGAAAGTGAGTGTTTGTTGCAATGCTGACTGATACATTGCTTGCATTCCCCACCAATATAGACGCGTAACAGTCAAATGTGTTTGAATTCCCATATAGGAATATGTGTAAATTATAGTTTTGGTGGTTGCAGGAATAAATGTAAAAAATCACTTTATTACTACACCTCAACTACACCTGAAAGAAACATATTATTTCCCCTGAAGTGACCCAGCAGCCACATCGAATCAACTCCTAGCATCCACGTGAAGGTTCATGGAGAACTCAAACTGAGTGTGTTACTCCTACACAGACAGGAGGTTATATCTATTCAGTTATCACAGTTACCCGTACAACACTATCACAAGCTCTATCTCCAGCCACCGACCTTTCTCACGAACCTCGAACAATATTAGGAACCCTGATGTATCCGTATCAGCGAGCACGGCGCCCTCCTTACATCAGACGAACCATCCCGCATCCCCGGTCGCCCAGGCTTCCGATCCATCAAGAATACAGCGGTGGGCTCCATCCATCCGCCGGCTGGGTCGTCTAGCTCGGCCCCAATCGCTGGGGTTTACTGTGGCGTTGGCAGGGGAACAGGGGGTGATGGGATGTGGAGCGTCCACAGAGGTTGGAGGATGTCAGGTTCATTTCTCTTTAAGGATGTGACAGTTTCTCCACAGCCGTGGCTGGAAGGAGGGGACACTGGGTACATGTCAACATGCTCCAGAGCCAGATGAAGATTGAAACTAACAAGTGTCCTCCTGGAGGAGATGAGACACAGAGAGACACTGAAAATCTGGAGAGTCTCGTTAAGAATAAGAATTAACTAAGGCAAGGTGCACTAGACCTGCATAAAACTTTCCAATAATACTTTTCTATTCCAAGGTTAGCAACAGCTTAATGACAAGAACAGAATGCAGACAAATCTGCAAAAAACAACATATATTAATTAACAACATTTCTTTGGATTTCTGTCATGTTCAGAGTTTGCAAATAGGCAAAACAGCCATAACAGTCTAAGCCAGACAAATCTATTTTAGTATTTAAACACAATACCTGTACACAAACAGCATTTCTCAAGGCTTCTGCATGACTACTTCGGCACACTGTAAACGGGGAAGAAAGGAAACCGAGACCTGTTGATCATGCTGAACGTGTGTAGCCAGGGAGAGACAAAAGAACCAGGGGATTGAGTATGCTCCGTAATGAGACTGAGTAGAGCGGAGTGGCGGTGGTGGGAGGGTAGAGCTCCTGGACACAAAGCAGAAGAGGAGAGGGGGAACACAGGCAGCATGGCCTGTCTAAGAGACCAAGAACAGGCAGATCAACCGCGGGTTCTCTCTGGATTATACACGGGCTGCTACAGAACCAGAGAAGTACCACGGTGCTAATTTACAGTAGTGCTGGCTTCAAAGCACTGCCTCATCAAAGGGGCCGGGGAGGATGCGGTCACACTTATGACGGTGTGTGTGTGTGTCGGGGGGTGGGGTGGTTTGTCGTAATGAGAAGATCTGACGATGCGTGATTGTCCAAGATAAATCACAGTATTAACTATGACTTGTCTTTGTGTGTATAGTGTCCTCTATGAGAGTGTGTGACAGGGGGGACAATAATGCACTGTAACACCTGGGTATCCAGTCTGTGGCGGTCATCCACTTGATCCTAAGTGATGTATCTCTTGATTTATTAATTCATGCAACTGAAGTGTTATGTCGTTGCCGTTAGCGCTAGTTTGGACTGACAAATACTGTATGTAATCTACCCTCTAACTGTTGGGTGGAATCACTCATTCCCCATATACATTTTAACAGGCAACTTAACACACTGATGGGGCTGCACGCCTCAGATAACAACCATTCAATCCCCTTAAAAGGCGTTCATTTCCACCCCAAAAATGGCAATGTGAAAAATCTCAATAAACACCATTTTCACAGCTCTTCAACAGGAGTTGCGATCTGTTACCACCCGAAATGACAGACAATGATCAGGTTTCATCTGGCTGGTGGTTTACGCTATAACTTTTTAAAAGCTCTTGAAATGGATCCATAAAGACATACACAAAACATAGCTACAGTTTTATTGTCATATTACACCGTCATAGAGGACAAGAGACGCATTTTGCTATTGCAACAAAAGCATGTAGCTGCACCTGGTTTAACATCTGCTGATCGGTGAACGTGACAAATAAACTTTGATTTGATTTCATAGACGTAAAGAGCTGCAATGCCTTGGTCTGAGTGGGTGGGAATTCAGACAATGGCGCACCTGTTTGCTCGCATGGTGCAGCAAGCCATTAACCGTTGTCTTCCCCTCGCTATGAGAGTTGTGTGGACAGGCACAGATGGGGAGGAGAGAATGAGAACAAGAGGTGACGGAGTTTTCTAGCACATTGAAAGCATGCGCTCCTGTAAACTGCCGTAGACGCGGCAGGAGAACATCTGCGCCCAGACCTGTGGACAGCTAATGGGAGACGTGATTCCACAAAAAGACAAGAAAGGGAAGACACGGGTCATATATGACTCTATTACCCACAGTGTGGAACTGAAGTCGAAAGATACCAGACCTGATGTGAAATATTACATGCACTCAATGCCTCATAAATATAAACACAACGGGTTCGCTGCAGGTTGGAGACACGAGCGCGCTGCAATCTGCTCCTTTTTCCTATCAGTGCTGCATCAGCACGTTGTATTTGACCGACCCCGTGACCTTGCTGCTTCGAGGGTTACATTAAAGGTGTGTGCTCCATATCTGAATCCGATGACTATGCTATGCAAACCACTACTGGTTTTGTCTCGCCTGATGAAAAGACAATGACCTTTCTTTTCTAATAGCAGTCTTCCGTCTGCAGAGGTTATTCATGTTTTATCTCCACATACTACTTTACTAATAGAGACACCTGAAGAGCATTTGGGTGACATCTCATTTGCACCTGCTTTAGAGTCACGGTGACATTCATAGCACATTCACAGCTCAAATAATCTCTCTTCTTCACATGAACGTAATGCGAGACAACAGACATGACTGGGCCAACGTGGATCAAATCCACAAATAATCTCTCTTCTTCACATGAACGTAATGCGAGACAACAGACATGACTGGGCCAACGTGGATCAAATCCACATGCCTTGCAACGCTTCACAATTCAAACGATCAAACAACGGTCTCAGTTTCAGATGGACGCTCAAACACATCTCGAAGCATTTCCTTGAAGCAATTAGTGATAACCTCAACCTTTCTTGTCAGTCAAACTCCATTTAACTAATGGTTGTTGCCAAGGAAGTGTCACGTTGCCAAGGACCTATAACTATCACAGCTCTCGGTTCTTTCACACTGTATGAAGTCATCACCCTCCAGACACAAATTAACATATTCCACACAATGATCTTAGGGAGTGAATGCTCCTCCCGGCTGGGATCCTCCTCACTCCATTATTTCCTGTGAGTGTTCCTCAGCGACAAAGTGCCATACGTGAGAAACATGCATCCCTCCTCCGATTGGCCTTACTAGTTTCCTGGTTGCAGAGCACACACTGTTGCTATGGTTTCTGCTCAGGCCGCGCTAACGCCGTCTGTCTTCGATGTCGGCTGGGTAAAACGCAGCGATTCCACTCCGTTTTCTTCCTCAACGGGGAGACCATCCATCCTGCCACTCGGTCACCCAGGCCGACACAGACCAACATAACTCCCAGTTCTCTGGAGACGATAAATCAACAATACATACCGTTTCCATAGGTGAATACCTTCTGTCAATACGCAACGTAGAGAACAAAAAATGACAAAAAAAATACAATGAATTTGTTGACTGAAGGATAATAGCTAGGTGTAGTAAGCATCGGTTGTTATATGAATAACAAAGTAAAGTATACACACACACTGAACAACTTGGATAAGGCTCATGTGCTCTACAATTTATACAGTACTGTAGGGTGACTACTGAGGCGATGCTCCACCAGTGTCTTGCTTGAGAGCACAGAATTGTAACTTTGACACCTGGGGTTTGAGCTGGCCAACCTGTGGTCAGTAGCCCTTGGCCAATGCCTGGCATTAATTTGAAGTTGCACTACACTATTTAATAAATATCTGACCCCCTTTCTCCCCTCAGTACACGGTATATCGCCAAGCTTACCACTGGACTGGAGGCCCGAGCAGCTCCACAACCCTATCGTTTCACATGAATGCACAAAACTTGGCCAAAGTAGACAAATACAATTCCAGCTCATTCACACTGTGTCACTTGGAGATATGTCATATAAAGGGGAAGGGCTGGAGGGGAATGGAAAAGAGAGAGGGTTTACTTATTCATTCGCTTCCTCTATTCTCCTGCCTGTGTGTGTTTTTTCCCACTGAGATCTCTGTGGAGTGGCTATGGGAATGTGGGGTTGAGTAGTGTTCGCTTTAATGTTAGCGTAAGGTAGCTAACATGGCATGTGGAAGAGTGGTGTTAGCATATGCCAGCTCGCTAACACGCTATTGGACTGGCACATGGTAGCTAATATAGTGTGACGCTAAGCAGCGTTAGCGTGGCTAACATGCTGGTTAGCAATGCCGCCTGATACTGCCAGAACCCCACTGTGAAGCCCTGGGTCAACTGAGGGATCCCCGTCTCTCCATGCAAATGTCACTGCTCATGGGTATTGCATCGAGCCTGGCCTTTTGATGCTAACTAAATGTTACTATTAGCCTAACGTTTAGATGAAGAGGCGCACAGGAGGGGAGAAGAGGGGAGTGCAAGAGAACAAAGGCACCCACGTCATTTAGGGAGAGGGTGGTCTCTCTGAACTCTCGTCCAACTCTTATGTGTGAGACCAATCTCCTTTTCAAACAGAACACATTTGTCAGCGTGAAATATACACCATAGCAGCGCTTTTCTCCGCTGGTGTGGTTGCTTAATCAGTTGGTCTCCCTCTGGCATTAGCCTGAAGCTACGAAGTAGCTAACCAAAGTCAGGTGGGCAGATGATGGCTCGCAACATCAAAGCTAACGTTCTAGGCCCGCGCAGGCTAATAAAAAGGAGAGTCTTGGTGATGTGTTCTAAAGAGGTGTTCTATGTCGTGTCTGGGTTTAGGGCAGCGGGGGCAGTTCGTTCTCTGAGGCCTTCTCTGACCCTGACAGCTGATGCTTCAGAAGAGGCACAGTAGGACTGGACTGACAGCTGTCTGTCGCATCGGAGGCCCTCCAACCGATATGCCCCACACTGACAGGTCAGACGAAAACATGGGCTACTCTCCAGCAGAGGAACACACTGAAACAACCTCAGGGTGTAACAGGGAGGGGTGTGTACGAACGTATTAGTGTTGTAGTTTGAAGTGTCAAGAGCACACCGCGCATTGTGATCCGGCTAAACGTCCGTACAGAATGTACCAAACTGGGTAAGTTGTAGGCCTGTTCAAACAAAATCACTATCAAGGACAAAATCAAAATCAAGGACAGAAAAGTATAACTTGATTAACGGTCACGCATATAGTAACATACTTTACTCGCACACAAAACAAGGCTAGAACACATTTGCCTTCATGATCACACTGCCCTTTGAAAGTCCCCTACTTTTCCTCCATTAACAACAAACATGCAGGAATGACCAGGCTGGCAGAGTGGCATTAGCAGTTGTTCTGTCATTCACAGAAAGAAGTTAAGCTTTGTCAGGACAATTCCTGGAGCTGTTGCCTCTGCCTTCCTGAATAAGGCTGCTGTCCCCTGTCCTGCACGTGGTACAGGCTGTGGTCACCTTGCATTAGTTGCATCCCGCTGCTGGGACAGCATGCCCACGGTGACAACCGCAGAGCCAAGATGCCTCCCACACTGGCATTCGATCAATCCAGCCAAAGCAATGTTTACCCAATATCTGTCAATAAATAAGTCCTGCAGGGGCCAAAGTGTCTGAAAGCATCTGTGAGGGGAGTCCATCTGCTTGTGTGTGCATTTGTGTTGCGTGTGGCTATAGTTTGGCAGCTCCCTTGTGTACCCAGCCTGTGGTGACAGACGTGCCACAATGAGTCTACCTGCCCAGCAGCTTAATGTCACTTTACTATAGTTTGCACTCTCCTATATCTCCTGTCCTTCCTTACTCTCCCCTCTCTTGTCCTTCCTTACTCTCCGCTCTCTTGTCCTTCCTTACTCTCCCCTCTCTTGTCCTTCCTTACTCTCCCTTCTCCTGTCCTTTCTTACTCTCCCTTCTCTTGTCCTTCCTTACTCTCCCCTCTCTTGTGCTTCCTTACTCTCCCTTCTCCTGTCCTTCCTTACTCTCCCTTCTCCTGTCCTTCCTTACTCTCCCTTCTCCTGTCCTTCCTTACTCTCCCCTCTCCTGTCCTTCCTTACTCTCCCCTCTCTTGTTCTTCCTTACTCTCCCTTCTCCTGTCCTTCCTTACTCTCCCCTCTCTTGTCCTTCCTTACTCTCCCCTCTCCTGTCCTTCCTTACTCTCCCCTCTCTTGTCCTTCCTTACTCTCCCCTCTCCTGTCCTTCCTTACTCTCCCCTCTCTTGTCCTTCCTTACTCTCCCCTCTCCTGTCCTTCCTTACTCTCCCCTCTCTTGTCCTTCCTTACTCTCCCCTCTCCTGTCCTTCCTTACTCTCCCCTCTCTTGTCCTTCCTTACTCTCCCCTCTCCTGTCCTTCCTTACTCTCCCCTCTCTTGTCCTTCATTAATCTCCCTTCTCCTGTCCTTCCTTACTCTCCCCTCTCTTGCCCTTCCTTGCTCTCCCTTCTCCTGTCCTTCCTTACTCTCCCCTCTCTTGTCCTTCCTTACTCTCCCTTCTCCTGTCCTTCCTTACTCTCCCTTCTCCTGTCTTTCATTACTCTCCCCTCTCCTGTCCTTCCTTACTCTCCCCTCTCTTGTTCTTCCTTACTCTCCCCTCTCTTGTCCTTCCTTACTCTCCCTTCTCCTGTCCTTCCTTACTCTCCCTTCTCTTGTCCTTCCTTACTCTCCCCTCTCTTGTCCTTCCTTACTCTCCCTTCTCCTGTCCTTCCTTACTCTTCCTTCTCCTGTCCTTCCTTACTCTCCCCTCTCTTGTCCTTCCTTACTCTCCCTTCTCCTGTCCTTCCTTACTCTCCCCTTGCTTGTCCTTCCTTACTCCCCCTCGCTTGTCCTTCCTTACTCTCCCTTCTCTTGTCCTTCCTTACTCTCCCTTCTCCTGTCCTTCCTTACTCTCCCTCTCCTGTCCTTCCTTACTCTCCCCTCTCTTGTCCTTCCTTACTCTCCCTCTCCTGTCCTTCCTTACTCTCCCCTCTCTTGTCCTTCCTTACTCTCCCTTCTCCTGTCCTTCCTTACTCTCCCTCTCTTGTCCTTCCTTACTCTCCCTCTCCTGTCCTTCCTTACTCTCCCCTCTCTTGTCCTTCCTTGCTCTCCCTTCTCCTGTCCTTCCTTACTCTCCCCCTCTCCTGTCCTTCCTTACTCTCCCCTCTTGTTCTTCCTTACTCTCCCTCTCTTGTCCTTCCTTACTCTCCCTTCTCCTGTCCTTCCTTACTCTCCCTTCTCTTGTCCTTCCTTACTCTCCCCTCTCTTGTCCTTCCTTACTCTCCCTTCTCCTGTCCTTCCTTACTCTTCCTTCTCCTGTCCTTCCTTACTCTCCCCTCTCTTGTCCTTCCTTACTCTCCCTTCTCCTGTCCTTCCTTACTCTCCCCTTGCTTGTCCTTCCTTACTCTCCCCTCGCTTGTCCTTCCTTACTCTCCCTTCTCTTGTCCTTCCTTACTCTCCCTTCTCCTGTCCTTCCTTACTCTCCCTTCTCCTGTCCTTCCTTACTCTCCCCTCTCTTGTCCTTCCTTACTCTCCCTTCTCCTGTCCTTCCTTACTCTCCCCTGGCTTGTCCTTCCTTACTCTCCCCTCGCTTGTCCTTCCTTACTCTCCCTTCTCCTGTCCTTCCTTGCTCTCCCTTCTCCTAGCCTTCCTTGCTCTCCCTTCTCCTGTCCTTCCTTGCTATCCCTTCTTCTGTCCTTCATTACTCTCCCTTCTCCTGTTCTTCCTTGCTCTCCCCTCTCCTAGCCTTCCTTACTCTCCCTTCTCCTGTCCTTCCTTACTCTCCCCTCTCTTGTCCTTCCTTACTCTCCCTTCTCCTGTCCTTCCTTACTCTCCCCTTGCTTGTCCTTCCTTACTCTCCCCTTGCTTGTCCTTCCTTACTCTCCCCTCGCTTGTCCTTCCTTACTCTCCCTTCTCCTGTCCTTCCTTGCTCTCCCTTCTCCTAGCCTTCCTTGCTCTCCCTTCTCCTGTCCTTCCTTACTCTCCCCTCGCTTGTCCTTCCTTACTCTCCCTTCTCCTGTCCTTCCTTGCTCTCCCTTCTCCTAGCCTTCCTTGCTATCCCTTCTCCTGTCCTTCCTTACTCTCCCTTCTCCTGTCCTTCCTTGCTATCCCTTCTCCTAGCCTTACTTGCTCTCCCTTCTCCTGTCCTTCCTTACTCTCCCTTCTCCTGTCCTTTCTTGCTATCCCTTCTTCTGTCCTTCCTTACTCTCCCTTCTCCTGTCCTTCCTTGCTCTCCCTTCTCCTAGCCTTCCTTGCTCTCCCTTCTCCTGTCCTTCCTTGCTATCCCTTCTCCTGTCCTTCCTTACTCTCCCTTCACCTGTCCTTCCTTGCTATCCCTTCTCCTAGCCTTCCTTGCTCTCCCTTCTCCTGTCCTTCCTTGCTATCCCTTCTTCTGTCCTTCCTTACTCTCCCTTCTCCTGTCCTTCCTTGCTCTCCCCTCTCCTAGCCTTCCTTGCTCTCCCTCCTCCTGTCCTTCCTTGCTATCCCTTCTCCTGTCCTTCCTTACTCTCCCTTCTCCTGTCCTTCCTTGCTATCCCTTCTCCTGTTCTTCCTTACTGTCCCCTCTCATGCCCTCCCTTACTCTCTCCTCCCTTACTCTCCTCTCATATTATCTTCTCCCTTTCCTCTCTCCATTTCAGCACAGTTCTCTTAGTACTAAGGCAAATCTACCATTGATCCAAGGATTCCAATTAGCACACAGATAGAAATCGACTTAGCTGGTGCCTCAAACTAAAAAGTAAAAAATAAAAAAGAGAGAGAATCATTAGCCGATTGGAGTAAATGGAGTGGAATTAAAAATATGTTGCTTTCACAAGAACAACGTTGAGCAGCAATTAGAGTGGCCTTGCGTTGCAACCAGACAAGCACTGTACCTGGGTACATAACTTTCCATTTACATCTTTAATACTCCACCAGCCACTTTATCTCTGGCTCGTTCGAACACACACGCTCGGGCGCACGAACGCACGCCCGCGCACACACGCACTCACACTCAATAAGCAACTGCCATCCCTCAGTGTGTGGGTGTGCTCGAGAATGGCGTCTTTACTTCTGTACATCTCATACTGAAGACTAAGGGATCAACCTTGGGAATTACTCGTGTGCTTTTGACCTTTAATTACCCAGGAAGAAAGGGCAAACTACGGGGTCAAAATCAGGCCGCTGTGCAGCGACACGCCTGCAGGGGGGAGACTTGGGCCGACGTGAAAGAGCTTTTTCCCCGGGGCGTCCGTCACACACTCCAGCGCCAGAGCACAGAAGACGGACCAGGCCGCGAGGCTCCGGCAAGGAGCCAAGCCTGGCTGAGAGGGAAAGGAAGCCCCACGGACGGTGGTGGCATGGTGCCCAATCACGCTTCGTCGCCGCCACCATGGAGTCTCAGCTAACACTCGGCTTTGATGCAGCAGTCTCTGTCCTCCAGTCCCCCACTGAGCTAACACACGGAGACAGGTTAACTCGATCAGTGCCATCGCGCTCAGACCAGTGATAAGACACGATTACCCTAAAAGGGTTTCATTAAGGCTTCCTTATAGCATATGCCTTCAAAACACATCTCTCTGATTGGCTCTGATTGATATCAATAGGGGTGGAGTGATTTTTCCAGTCAAGAGTACTTATGCTGCCAGGAAAACAAAATCAATTTGGGGCGAGAAAGGAGGAGAAATGGTGACCTGACAGAAGGATGTATCGAAACTGAAGGAAAGGGGCAGCATGTCCCTTATTTTAGGTCGTGATGGGGTTCATTCTGGTGCACAATTGGCCTCTCTACCTCCCAAAGCTGTTAGGGTGATGGGAGAGGGATCGGAGGAGAGTGAGGAGAATGAGGAGAATGAGCATGGCGGTTGGTGGAGAAATTGGCCGTAGAGAACTGAGGTGCATTGGATTCGCTTAGTGGAGCTGATGAGCGTGTAAGTGGCCTGGGGAGGAAACAACGCTCATTCTCCACCAGAGGCCTCAAATGTAATTACAGGGTAACAAAGCATGGTGCCCACGGATGCCCCACAAACCTCCCCTACCTCTTTTACCATGACAGCCTGGCACCGAGCTGGTGTCTGTCCGTGTCTTGTATTTGTGCTTGCCGTATAATCAGACATTTGCACTACACACATACTATACTACACAACACATTCTCCGGGGGTTCGGTATGAATCATTTAACTGTTCCAGGAGCATCTTCTATTGTTGTGTTAGGGGGGGGGGGGAGTAGAGGAAGTGTGTTTTCATCGCTATTTCTGAATATGCTGAGTGATTAACTGGAACTATGTTGCAATAGTAACTTATTTATTTAGACTGTTTGTTGATGAAATGTGATAAAATGTTACTTTGATGATCATTGACAAACCCCTACCTGGTTGGTTTAGTCCGGAGAGGGCAGAATGAGCCGCAGTGTAAAACCACCAGTCCTTGTTGGCGGTAGGTGGCAGGCCATGAACACACGTGTTTGAAATCCATGCATAGTCCCACGTGTCCCGTGTGGCTCAGTTGGTAGAGTATGGTGCTTGCAACGGCAGGGTTGTGGGTTTGATTCCCACATGGGACCAAAAAAAGGAATCAAAATGTATGTAAGTCGCTCCCAGTACGGCCGTCTGCTAAATGAAAAAAAGTGTAGATGTCCTGTTCATCATTGTCTTTTTTTGTACAAAGTTCTTTGGCACGTGTAAATAAACCCTGCCTCCTCTCTGAACGCCTCTACCACTAAGGTCACTTTAGAGGCAGACTGGGTTATTGGGTTGGGTAGCAAGTCCTTCGTATGTTTGCGTTAGCGACCTGCGCTAGCACTGTTAGAAGCTCCATTGGAAATCATCTAGCCTGCTAGCTTGCTGAATATCAGATGAGTTAATATACCAGCACTTGGTAATTGCTCAAGAATTCCCAGGAGACCCCTGTCTAAATAACTCGCTTTCAAATGTGTAAAATACAGATTATTTCAAGGATATAAAACCAACAAGACCTAACACAAACTGAAAGAGCTGGGGGTAGAATAATCATACTTCCACTTTGGTTAGATTCTATTTTCTTTTAAATGTCACCGACAGGAGAGAGGAAAGGTGGCCAAAGGCAGAGACGTGTCCCAGTGCATCGTGGGTAGACGCGCTAGACAGATGTTGTCTTGTTCAAAGCATTGTGGGAAAAATCAAAACAAATATGCCACAGTTCTCTTCCTTCATCTCCAATCCCTCTCTATCTCTCCCTCTCTCTCTCCCTCTCTCTGTCTCCCTCTTTCCAAGTTGCCATGGACACAGGTAGTCAGACAGTGTGCTTCAGAACAGAGAGCTTGACCACTGGGATCACTTTGGCTTGAAATGTTCACCCTTCCATTAGCATGAACTGAATCATCCATTTCTAGGACGTAAAAATACAATGGGGAATAACACAGGCCATTATGATAATTGGCAGTAAAGATATGCGTTTTCTGTAATAATCATGTGGAATGTGGAGTACCATCACAATGACTATTCCCACAATTACCTTGAACACAGAAACCAGAAAACGAATACGCCTGTCGTGGATAGAATCAGTGAAAGCCATTCAAATCGCTCGCATCCCATCGTGTGAATCAAGGATTATTTTCCAATCTCCACCATCTCAGTGACGGAGCGTTCTTCAGGCTATTCGCTAAAGTAAATGTCACTGCAAGAATGACCATGAACCTATTCACAATCTTCACAAATGTACCCACCTCGCAGGTAATAAAGCCTTGCCATTTAAACACTATTTGATTGACATCTGCCAAATCCCTAGCGAGCACACGCCAGACCAAGCCTGAGGGGCACTTTGTGATGAGCCTGTAAGGCACTTTGTGTTTTTGTATGTAATTGTGTGATTGTCTGTGGGTGAGTGTGATTGTGTGCCTGTCTATGTGTGTGAGGGGTGTGAGGGTGTGCGTCTGTGCTTCCATCTGTCCATGTGTGTATGTGTGCATCTGTGCTATGTGTGCGCACGTGTGTTGCCTACACGGCTGTGTGTGTCCGCTAGTCAGTACCTCTGCAAGTCATCCATCACCTTGGTGAGGGGGAGGGAGGGATGAGGGGTCGTGATGGCAGCGCATCAAGGCTGAGCAGGCCCAATCAGCAGAGCCCTCTGTCTCTAATGGAGTGATAGATCGGCCCATCTGCCCCATGTTAAACAGCCCCGCTCCAGCTGGAGCCCAAAGTCACGGGCATCATGCCCACCCTATCCGCCGGGCCACTGTCTGAGGAAAGAGGAACCAGAGCGGGGTGAGGGAGGAGGGTAAGAGAGGAGTTGGCTGGCAGTGACAAAGAGATAGATGGGACACAAATGATTGATTTCTTACTTCCCTAGAACTCTGCGTGTGGGGAATGTGGGTGCTTTTGAGCTTAAGAGAGAGAGAGAAAGAGAGAGAGAGAGAGAGAGAGAGAGAGAGAGAGAGAGAGGGGAGAGAGAGAGAGAGAGAGAGCAAGCGCACGCTCACACCCTCACACATTGGAGTGCCATTCATTTGTACCACATTTGTACACACTAAATATGACATCTACCACTTGGCTTCTGTCATTCTATGATAAAACAACTTACTGATAGGGTGGCAGCTGGCCCAGTTTCTAGAAAACCAACTCCATCCATGCTAGCTTTCTGCAGAGTATTACTGAACTGCACACACATCTCCACCCTGGAACTAGCCCGGAATTACGTGCTTTAGCCTAAGTCTCCAAGCATGTTAAACAGAATGTCCAATTTTTGGGGCTACCATTGTGCAATAATCCTATTTCTAACAAAACTACAATGACACATTCCCTGTCCGGGCCTCCAGGGGAA